>NC_138160.1:100594862-101194862 GCF_964165515.1 Mesoplodon bidens
TCCCAGAGCAAGAGCAGTGCCGAGGCCCTAGAAATGCCATGGATACTCTGAGCTGTCAGTGGCATTTCCCAGGTACTGTTCCCTTGGTGCTGCTCCTTGAAATGTCCAAAGGGATTATCATCTGTTTTGTGGCCGGTCCTAGCATTGTGAAAGGAAGCTGCTGCACCGGGCTCAGAGGATTTCGGCTGTGGTGGGAGGAGGAGGAGGAGTACTACGACTATAAATTGTATCACACCATATCTATTACATCTTGAGAGTGGGCTTGGGGGGTTATGAAGGGGGACTTTTATTGTACTTTTATACATTGTCCCCTTGAAAATAATTCAATTTTTAAAAATTAGTTAATTTATTTTGGGCTGCATTGGGTCTTTGTTGCTGCTAGCGGGCGTTTTCTAGTTGCAGTGAGCGGGGGCTACTCTTGGCTGTGGTGCACGGGCTTCTCATTGCAGTGGCTTCTCTTGTTTGCGGAGCACGGGCCCTAGGCATGCAGGCTTCCGTAGTTGTGGCACGTGGGCTCAGTAGTTGTGACACACGGGCTCTAGAGCGCAGGCTCAGTAGTTGTGGCGCACGGGCTTAGTTACTCCGTGGCACGTGGGATCTTCCCAGAACAGGGCTCGAACCCATGTCCCCTGCATTCGCAGGCATATTCATAACCACCGCGCCAGCAGGGAAGCCCAATGATTCAGTTTTTTATAAAGAGAATATTCCTAATATTCTTCCAAAAGTTTAAAAATACATAGTTGGATAACACTATGAAAAATTAACTGACACTTTTTTTATTATTTCTCTTTGCTCCCTGGATTTTTTTCCCCCTCCAGTCAGCTAGGCACTCTGAGTTCACTGCATTAGGAAGGTAAAGACTCAGCAGAAATGAGGGAGAAAAAAAGAAAATCCTCAGCTTTGGAATGTTCAAAACAGAGGCCACAGTAGAACAGGTGAGAATTCTGTGCACAAAAAATAAATCTCGTCTCAAATGTAACAAAGTATTCTTTGCACTGGGAGGCAGGAGAGGGAGGGAGGGAAGGACTGAAGGAGAGAGATCAGTGTGGCCAGGGACATGGAGACTGTGCTTGAGGACGATAGGCCCAGGAAGAGAATCAGAATCTGGGGAAGATTCAGCCTGCACGCGATCATTGCCTCCAGCCAGCACCCTCATCTCAGACCTCGGGAAATTCAGAGAGAGAGTGGGAGTAGGTCAGGAGGGCCACGGGCATAGTCTGTGTGGCAGGGGTTGTGGCCATTCCCTATTTGTGACGAGTCCCCAGCAATTTGCAGGCCTCTTCTAGAAAATGCTGGCGGACGTCTCTAGTGCTTATGTGAAAGCTTGTTCACAAACCTTGAAAGATACAGATGTAGATGACAGATTAGATAGAAAAATGTAATTAACTAAAACCTCCAGGAAAGGTTTGGAAAATGCCCTTTATTGCATAGGATGTTCATATTGTCATATGATGTTAGACTGAGTGCCGGTCCCTTCATCCTCCTTCAGACCACGGCGTTCTGTCTGCTACTATCCCGAGGGTCCTTTCTTCTCCCTGGAAGGGATAAAACAAATGAGGTAGAACAGGAAGAGACAAGAAGCACTCCAAGCTCTGCTGGTCAGGGTTACCCTCCAGCGTTGCCTTAATGCTCAGAGCCACACATACCACAGTGAGCTTGGCTCCAGATCAACTACCACGCAACGAAGGTTCTGGAACACTTCCATATCTCGGGGAACCTCATTTCCACGTGACTCTCTTTCATATTCCCCTTTGTCACAGAAGGCTAGGTACAGTGGTCCAGGTGAGATCTCAGCTCAGGCCCAAGGCTCTCAGACCTCAAAGTTCCGGTCCTGCAAGGGCCCCTGTCCTCTCTTCAGACCACTCCTGGCTCTCTCTGCCGACAAGGAGCTGCTGGTGGTACGTCCTCTAAGAGTTGAGGCCCATCGTGCAGACCCTGAGAAAATTCCTAGGAAAAGGCTCCACCTTCTTGTCGAAGTCAACAGAGCTCAATTCCTTTGGAAGTGCTGGGTGTGTCCCAAGTTGATGCAACTGCAGAGCCATTAGGTAAACCAGCACATGTGTGCGGCCCCTTCCCTTAGACTCCTCTGGGCCCTCGTGACATAGGCTCAGAAGAGTGCCAGCCTCAAGCCTTACCTCTTCCAAGGCCACACCGTCTCCAGGATCTTCTGTCCCATGAATCTCAGTTGCTGTGTGGAACTCAAAAGAGAGAAAAGACCCTGCCTCCGGGGTCTCTTCGGGCTGGGGCCTTCTAGCTTCTCTTCCTCGTCCTCGTCGTCCTGCTCGTCCTGCTCGTCCTGCTCGTCCTCCTCGTCCTCCTCGTCCTCAGAGGTGGTCTCGGATTCCACATTGCCCTCCTCCTCAGGGGTGCTCTCGAATTCCACATTGCCCATCCACTGGGCGATGTTGAGATGAAAGACACGGCAGCTGAAGCCCTCCAGGATGCCGAACTTCACGTGCTGCTGGAGGATCTCCAAGGTGGGCAAGACCCGGCAGCAGGCCATGCACCTGAAGCCGGTCTCCATGGTCACCATCCAGTCCGGTGTCTTGGCCCTGGGTGTCTCCTGGACGGCAGGTGGCCCTGATGGGCTGCCTGGCTCTGCCCTTTCCTCATACTCTTTCTCCTCCCCAGTGGGCTCACTGTCAGACAGGAGGCTTTCGGTGGACACATCAGAGGGGTAAGTGCCTACTGTGCACGCATCCTCAGGAAGGGTCACTTCTTCTATCGTCAGCTGCTTTTCAGGCAACTCCAAGGGTTTCTTTGTCTTCCAGGAGACAGCTACACCCTTGTTCACTTGTACCTGCATGTAGTATATTTTCATGCCCCTTTCCTCTTTGTCTGGGTGCAGATCGTTCTTACAGGGTGAAGAGGGTGAGGAGGAGACACAGTGTGATGGGGGAGCAGTCTCCCCTGTTTCCTGAACCTGGGCTAGGGGTGCTTTAGGCTGGGCAGTTTCTCGATGTGATCTCCGGATTCCTGAAAAAGGAAATTAAAAACATCATAACATGCATGGGCCGTGCCAGAAGCTGAGGGAGCAGGTGTGGTAGACGAGAGAGGGACATTTGCATGACGTAGCTATGTCGTGAGCTTGGTGTCTGTTGGCCGTAGGACGGAGCGGTGTATCTGGTGTCATCTGTGGGCTTTTCATGTGCGTGTGGGGGGTTACTGGAGCGGTGTCTGTATACAGGGGTGTGCAGTATGGTGGTGAGGGCTGTGGTAACTGAGAGATGCGGGTGGATGCGTGTACGACGAGGAGTGTGAGTTTGGGAATATCGGTGGTGCATTACTTGTGGAATGGGGCTGTGGTGCTTGGGGTTTCTGTGTGCACTGAGAAGGTATGTGCCTGGAGGGCGGATGTATGTGTGAGCTGTGTGGACCTGAGCTGGATGGTGCTGCTCTCAGGCTGGAGATCTATGATGTAGAACTCTGTCCTTCTCTGGAAGCCAAGGCAAAGACAAAGCCTACATTTTCCTCTGAAGATGCTTAATCTGGTCCCTCTTCCCTCCACCTCAAGCCCAGACCTTTCCGGCCCCTGCTCCTTGACTTTCCCACCATGGTAGTACCAGGATTCACACACCCCCGCCCCAGACTCAGCTGGGATCCACGCCCTCGTAACAGCTCAGCCATCCTGCCCAGGCTCCTCCACAGAGCCCTCATCACCTCTGATGACCCTGGGTTTCCTCTCAGCCTCCCTGGGATCTGTGTGCCTCCTGCCTCACAGCCAAACACCCCCTCACCTGAGGAGCCCCGCGCCCTTACCAGCGTAGATGAGCTTGCGCGGAGAAGAAGCACAGGAGAAGTATGTAGAGGCAGAGGAGACCTCCCCTGCCCCTGGGCTGCAGCCTTGGGCCACCACAGTGGATCCAAGCTGAGGGGGATCCTCTTGTGACTTGGAGATTCCTGAGGGAGGAATGAAAGGCTCAGGGTGGGTTCATCAGTCCTCTCTGTCCACAAATATTTACCGAGTGTCTGGCACGTGTCAGGTGCAGTGAATACACACAGTTGAGATGGGGTTCCCAGTGGATACTCCAGTGTTTGATTCAAATCAGTACTTACTCTGTCACTGTCTTGTTGGTAATGTAGGCCTCGGTGGTGACTGAGTATGTGGGAAGAGTGAGTGATGTGTATCAGTTAAGTCTGTGGTAAGTGTGGGGTTGGCATGGGGAGCACGGTGGAGATGTGTCTTATCTGTGTCTGTGGCCTTTGTGTGCATGGTTTCTGTTCACAAGTCGGGAATTCTGGGACATGTAACTTTTCCTCATTACATGGTGTGGCTTGTATTTATGGTGTGTGTTCATTCATTGATTCACCAAGATTCAGTAAGCAGCTACTTCTGTGTATCCGGCACTCTTCCATTGTTGTAGTCTCTGGTAACGCTGCGCATTCTAGTAGGGGAAGACACACACTAAACAAAACTACAATAAATATATGATACCTGAGCTGGTGGCAAGTATATAAGGGTTGCCAGACTTAGCGAAGAAAAATACAGGGCACCCAGTTAAATTTCAGTTTCAGATAAACCCAGAATAATTTTCCAGTGTAAGTATTCCCATGCAGTATTTGGTCTTACTTTTAGTGTAAGTATGGCCCGTACAATATTGGGGACATACTGATACTGAAAAATTACTTGTTGTTTATCTGGAATTCAAATTGAACTGGCTAGCCCATATTTTATCTGGCAACCCTGACATGGGTTAGTGAGACTGTGGTTTACTGTGGTTTGTACAAAGCGGGTCTGGCATTACTCAAGAATGTGTTACAAGTGTGGTGTGTATGACACGTGACTGGTTCTTATAGAGGTATTTAGCGATGGCTGAAGTTAGCTGTGTTTGTGCGAGAGTTGAGGAGATACATATATATATAGTGTGTGTGTGTGTGTGTGTGTGTGTGTCCTATATATATAGTGTGTGTGTCTATATACATATCTCATCTCCAGCGTTTGGTGTTGGAGGAGAGGATTGTGATACAGGTGGGTTGTATGAGAACGTAGTACAGGAGGGATGCGTGTATATACCTCCATGTGCTGTGTGTGGTTTAATACGGAAGTTATATGTGGGGTGTGTGATACTTTTGCTGTATCAGAGTGTCCATGGGTGTATGAGTTACTGTCTCATAAAACACCCCTACCAAGAGTTCTCTATACACTCTTACATACACCGAGTGTCAGCCAGGTCCAGGCAGGGTGTCAAGAACTGTACCACGCAGAGTTTATATCTGATAAGCACTCTACCCCCATTCATCCTGCTCTTCTCAGCACTACCCCCTCCGCCCACCCCCACCCCCCCACAGGAACATAGAGAAAAATATTCTGAATGGTCAGGGGCAGTCATTGCCTTCCCTAGCCTGTCCCAGCCACTGCCTGAAAATCTGCCTGCTGTCTAGAGCTCCATTCCCAGGGCCCATCCTACAGTCTCCAGGGCCCTGGGCCTGGTAGGAGCTACTGGGCTCTAATCTGGGGCAGAGACCTCTAGCTGGAGCTCTGGGGTGACCACCCCCTCCCAGGGCAAGGTACTCGCCTACACCTACATTTAATGCACGCAGGCACCACGTGGCCCGTGGCTCTCAGAGCTCCCCGCAGGACCCTGAGGACATTTCTCACCCTCGCCCACGCGGTCTCAGTCTCTGGAAAGCCCTTCCCTTCCCTCGGTCTCCTTTGGGAGATTCTTCCTGTTGAAGGAATAAAACCTCCTTGCTTTCAATATGACACCATCCCTAGGCAAACAATCGTCTTTCGAAGTGCATTCCACTTGTCAAGATATTTTTCAACAGGGCCTTCAGCTCATGGGGCTTCTCTTTCCAGTTGGTAAAAGAGGCCAAGCAACTCATGGGTCTCTCTCAGCATCCTTGCATCCTTCACATCCCCCACCTCATGACCCCAGGGAAAGATCCAAGAGAATAAGAGAGAAATCGGGGACTGAGAAAAGCTGCACCTCTAGGTCTGTGCAAGCAGGATGCAGCCTGCTGTGAGTCCGACAAAGCTCCAGGCCCGGCAGCCCCAGGAGAGAGTCCTCAGACCAGCGGAGCTGACCTCCCATCTCCCAGGGGGCATCTGGCCGTTCTGTGCCGTCTCACACCACAGGGAGCCTCCGGATGGCTACGGCAGCATCAGTGAGACAAGGTCTCTCGCTCCCTGCTTCACAGGTGACACGTTCTCAGTCCCCCTCTTCCTAGAGAAGGTTCAGTTTGGCAGAAACCCATGTGCCCCAGACAAGTTGCCCCCCACATACCTCCTCCCTTCTGGGCAGTTTGCTGGGACTCTTCATTTTCCAGGCGTTTCCTCTTTTGTTGCCGTTCCATCGTACCAACTAGAAGTCTCCCTTAGAAGATGCCTCAAGAGACGTCCAACTCCTCCTCTCCCCTACAGGTTGGCCCTTGTTGGCTCTTGGGCAATCCGTTGAAATGATTCAATACAAATAAAAATAGTCAAGTCTCCTAAATGGCTGAAAAACTTGTACCACTTAGTGAACCAGCAGTGCTGCCTAGTGCTCACCAGGGCTGTTAAGTTTCCAAGGTTGCCAGGCGCACAGCAGGATTCTGTGACCTCAAGGATGACATCAGAGCATTCTGTGGACCTAGGTTCAGCACAGTCTCTGCAATAGCACAGGCCCCGTTTTCAAGAACAATTCCTTTTTCCCAGCCGAACCTTTCCCGTGAAAGGGAAAGGTTCATACCATATCCATTATAAATTGTATCATACCGTATCTATTATAAAATGAACATTTTGATGGGAGATCTTTTAATGTCTTTTATATAGAGATTTAATATGAATATTTTAAATGGTCTCCAGTTTCCCTGTGGATTATTGACATTTTAAACTCTGCACTTCAGTTTTCCCTCAATCCCTGTAATTTTGTCACGGTTATTTCTGTACTTAAAGAGGAGTAACAATATAATTGATTTCTTCATTTTTTTCCCATCTCTTTCCAAGGTACTGGATTTGATTGTGTCTTACGAATGAGTGAAAAATGCTAGTCCTTGAGTCAGGACATTGGGCCCTTTACCAAGTAACTCAACCTGTCTGGGCTTCAGCTTCTGTATGTGCGAGCAAGAGGCTTGGCCTAGCTGACTTTTCAAATGCTGTGTTTCTTTGATTCACTCTCACGTACTGATCTGCTACTTAAGAAGAGGGTCTCTTCTCATAAAGTGAGAACAGTCGTTTTCTAATCCTTGGGTTGGGTGGAGTTTTTAGTGGTCGTACTCAGTTTGTTAGTTATATTTACTTTTACGTATGCTTAGCTCTAAATTTAATTTATATGGCTCTTGTGACTATTTTTAGATCTTCTTTTTTTCTTATTTTCTTTTACAGTTTCTAATTTGTTATCGCCAGTGTAGAGGAGCCTGATTGATTTTTAAACTGTATTGATCTTGTATGTGTGTGCTTTGTTGAACCGTCTTCTTCGTTCCTGCTAGTTTATCTGTGGGTTCTTTTGGGTCTCCTAGATAAATGAGCATATTAAATGTAAATAATGTGTTCTTTAGATAAAGTTTATTTTCTTGCATCTCTCTATATAAAAGCAATATGTTGAATTGATTTAAATATTTAAATACTTACATACCTGTTATCACAATCTAACCTTCTTTATCTTCTCTTATTTTCTTCCAATCAATATTATGTTTTCAAGATTTATCCACGTGAATCCATATAGATCTAGGTCTTTGATTTTTGACCGTTTGGTATTATTTCATCACATGCGTATAGCATCATTTATTTTCCATTCAAGCATTATTGGACAATTGGATTGTTTCCCTCCCTTCTCTAGAACAAACAACGTTTCCTAGAATATCCCTGAAGATGTCTGACAGTCGAGAAGGGCCAGGCTGCCCGAAGGATTGCTACTTGCTTTTAGCCACGTTCCAACAGGCCATCTCCAGCCAGCAATTTGAAGCACAGCTGAAATGAAAACTCCCCCAAATGTGGAGGTCGTAGGAGCTTCCTAGAAGGTGGGAGGTTCATGATAGGCATCCTGCTGGGATCCCAGGGGAGTCTGAGCTGGCCTGAACCTCATCTTCCTCCTCCACCTCTCAAGAGAAATGTGGAGGAAAGAAGACTTCAAAACCTGTGAGTAGGCAGAGGGAGAGAGATTGGGGGCCGAAGCTGCAACTGAGGTCTTGGAGTGGGCTGTGAGGACGCAGAGCCTCTAGAGAGCCAGGCTCTGCCTTCTGAGCACTTCTCCCCTAAGGCTGCTCGTCATTCAGGTGATACCAGCCATATAGAGCCGACTCGGCCCACACTGTCACAGAAAGCCTTATCAGAATCTCTTCTTCTTCATACACTCTTGTGTCTGTTACTTGGTTATTGCCTTTGGTGCTCCACTGATGTGAACCACAGTCGCCAGGGGATGGAGGACACTAGTGACCCATCTTGCTCTGTGGCCTCAGTCCACAGCTTGAGGGTAAGGGAAGAGGCCAAATGAAGGTCAAGAAGGAAAGATGGCGTTTGAAGAGAAGACCTGAGTTAAGGGTGTCTTCTCAAGGCTTGATGAATGAAATGTAGCTCCAGTACCTGAAGTCCTGCTTGTTCTCAAGGCTGACCACGGGGCTGGGTGGGCTGGGTGCACTCAGTGAAGGAACCGTATACACTTAGTATTTCCTTGCTTGCTCACACTTGCCCTCGTCTGATACACACTCTGCAAGACTGATCTTCCCCTGAAACAACTTTCCACCTGCCACTGTCATCTCGTGAACATTTGCTTCCCCTTCCTAGTGTCCCCCTAGAATGCCATTGCCGCCAATTCATAATTTGATAATCATGCTTCTTACCATAGTCTCAGCAACTTCTGATAAATTTTATTCACTTTATTCCATAGTCTTCACACATCAGTAATCTTCCTTAACTTCCTAGCTGCAGGTTAACCCATTCGGAATCATTTCTTTTTCTTTCTCTTCTTTGGCAAATCCCTTCTATCTTTTAAGGTCTTTTTCTTGTCTCTCTACCATCCTGCCTTCCTGAACTTCTTTTTTTTCCGTTTAAGTAACCTTTCAATCTCCTTCCCCAATTTCCTCATAAACATTGAGAGTTTATTCCTCACACGTTAGAGAGCGGTTTATGAATGGCCACGCATAATGGACTCAGAATGAGTTGGCACCCCCGAGGTACCTGTCTTGCTGGGGAGCCACAGGTGGAGGGCTGGCTGCTGGACACATGTTTGCATGGAGTCAGGCTGAGTGGCCTCAGGGTGTTTGCTCTGCACTTGTGTGTGTTTCTCCCTAGTTGGTTTCCTTGTCCAGCCACCTGTGACCTCCCTCCATCCAGCCCAGGGAATCCTTCTCATCACAGGGGTAGGACGTTTGTCTCGTTTTCCATCACATCCTTTCCCCAAAGTTTGGTTGTGAGTTGCTCCCATTCCAAAGACCTTTCCTCTTTGAAGAGAAGAGAGAAAATCTTTTCTCTCCTTTCCTCTCACTTCACTTCTGCTCTAGTATCTCCTCCGTCCAGAATGGCCCCCTGACTCAAATGGGTGTAGATCCGAAGATGGCAAGAAATGCCAGCAATTCTGAAGTAATAATACGGATGTATCAGGAACACTTGAAAACCTTTATCCCGCCACATTCAAAAAAATTGCACTTCCAGTGTATTCAGAGTCTCAGTGTAGAAACACAAATGATGTAGAAGTTGAATGACACTCAAGTTTTTCTTTCCTCCTTTCCTGATTTATTCTAATCCTCCAAGTTAACATGATTAACTATCTGTTATGTAACCTTTCAGACATTTTCTACACATGCACACTTTTCTTTTTCTCACATAAGAGTGTGAACTAGGTCACTTTCAACATGCTGTGATACTGTGATTCACTGTCTCCCACCGAGTCATCCACTGATAAAGTAATCTGTTTCATGGAGAAATATGTCCAATAGCTAATAGCCAATGTCTGTGGAGTGCTTGCTCTGTGTCGGTTTCTTGTAACTACTTTACAGATCTTTTGTACAAGGTACCCATGGACCAGGTACAATTATAACCCCCAAGTGACAGATAAGTGCAGATAAGTACAAATAAATACAGAGGCCAAGTGACTTGCCCAAGACACTGGAGCAAATCAAAATCCATGCCTCTGTAATCATTTTGCTCTATTGCCTCTGTCTGGGAGGCTTGATGATTTGGCAAGTAAAACCTTAAATATCATGTTCCATTTTTATATCTCTGACACAAGCGTGGGGCTGTGATACGGGGTAACTAACCTGACTACTTTTGAAAACCCTTATGCACCTGGATGAAAGTAAGCCAGGGACTGCAAGCTCTAGATTTAAGGTTTCCTAGCAACTTTTAAAAAGAGCTTCTTGAATGCAATTTATGTAATGTCAAGTCTAGGATGTAGTCCAGATAGTAACAGAAAAATGGAGATATGTAGAAAAATAGTTCAAGTTGACAAGTATTGGGAGTGTAGTAGTTTTGGGGCCAGCATGTAGACCACAGGAGAACTTGCTGTTTCCATCCCAAAGGGAAGAGCCCTACGTTGCAACTGCCAAGGTCCCTGGGGCAGCAAGTGTGTTCACTGCTTAGTAAAGAAGCATCCTCAGTTTGATAGAATCATATGGGAGCCTTACATTTGGTTAGCCGTTCTACATTCTTGATGTAATGATATTTTCAGGGTGTGGGAGGGTATCAAGCTCTGAAAATACCCTTGGAGAGATTTGCTTATTAAGTTTGGCTTTTTCAATCTCCCTACTACTTCTTTACTAAGCACCAGGAGGTTTCCTTCACTTTTCAGAACCATGTTGTTTTTCCCTTGTCTAATGAACTTTGAAATACTTTTGGATGAGCTATTAAATTTGGGAAAAAATAAACATCTCTTTAAAACAAGGAAGATAATAACAATGACACGTAGAAAGAGCTCTAAAACAGAGAATATCCTCCATTATGGCTAATGACTGGGGGTGGAAAGTTCGTGCTCGCTGTCCAGGATGTAGAAATAAAAGCTGAGGAGGCGCTGAGGCATCTCCTGGATCTCTATAAGCCTCCATCATTTCTGATGAGTAGGGTTGACAGATAAAATATAGGCTGTTTAGTTAAATATGAATGTCAGAAAAACAACGAGTACATTTTGAAGATAAGTATGCCCCAAATAGTACATAGGATCTACTTATACTAAAAATAATGACTTATTATTCATGTGAAGTTCAAGTTTAACTGGGTATCCTGCATTTTTATTTAGTAAATCTGACAGCCCTACTGATGATCCACAATGGAGGCAGTTGAGGAGCGGTACATGCTGGCTCTCGGACAGTCAGGAATGGCTTCAGCAGATCCAGGTACAGTATGAAATTCTTTTTGGAGGTAGCTCAGAAGCCATGGCCAGCCCTTGACTGCAAGTACTGCCTCGGGTTTCCCTGAGGTGGGGTAAACCGTCCTCTTAATGGCCTTTTGGTAAGTCTGGAAGACCATATCCAAGGGGAGCCCCAAAGTCAGTTTCATCCTCACAACCATGTTTCCAATTCCTGGAATTGGCTGCATGTGACTCACAAGAGATAAGGAGGTTTGTGAAAATTGGGAGTGTCATAGCTTGAACCCTTTGTAGGTAAAGTTTTGGTGTTCTGAGAGTTTTAACAGGAGCAATGTGAAAGACTCCAGGTCCCCGGGTAGATAGAAATAATCCTGTTCTACTTCTGTGTATGGGACAAGTCTGTAGTAGCTCACAGAGCAAATATCTGGTCTTAGAAAGACTGATCCAAGCTTGGATGTTTCTGGTGACAAGGCAAGGTCGTGAGTTTGAAGTTCACCTTTTATGGTTGAGGAGACAATGAAGTTGTCAGAAGGGCAATCGTGGAGGAGACGTTGGCTTCATCCATTGTGCAGGCTTGTATATGTGGTTCTATGTAGATTGTGTTTCAAAGGTGGAGCTTGTTTACAATTACGAACACTCTCTGACGTGCTTTTTGGACCTTCATTCCCAGAGCAAGAGCAGTGCCGAGGCCCTAGAAATGCCATGGATACTCTGAGCTGTCAGTGGCATTTCCCAGGTACTGTTCCCTTGGTGCTGCTCCTTGAAATGTCCAAAGGGATTATCATCTGTTTTGTGGCCGGTCCTAGCATTGTGAAAGGAAGCTGCTGCACCGGGCTCAGAGGATTTCGGCTGTGGTGGGAGGAGGAGGAGGAGTACTACGACTATAAATTGTATCACACCATATCTATTACATCTTGAGAGTGGGCTTGGGGGGTTATGAAGGGGGACTTTTATTGTACTTTTATACATTGTCCCCTTGAAAATAATTCAATTTTTAAAAATTAGTTAATTTATTTTGGGCTGCATTGGGTCTTTGTTGCTGCTAGCGGGCGTTTTCTAGTTGCAGTGAGCGGGGGCTACTCTTGGCTGTGGTGCACGGGCTTCTCATTGCAGTGGCTTCTCTTGTTTGCGGAGCACGGGCCCTAGGCATGCAGGCTTCCGTAGTTGTGGCACGTGGGCTCAGTAGTTGTGACACACGGGCTCTAGAGCGCAGGCTCAGTAGTTGTGGCGCACGGGCTTAGTTACTCCGTGGCACGTGGGATCTTCCCAGAACAGGGCTCGAACCCATGTCCCCTGCATTCGCAGGCATATTCATAACCACCGCGCCAGCAGGGAAGCCCAATGATTCAGTTTTTTATAAAGAGAATATTCCTAATATTCTTCCAAAAGTTTAAAAATACATAGTTGGATAACACTATGAAAAATTAACTGACACTTTTTTTATTATTTCTCTTTGCTCCCTGGATTTTTTTCCCCCTCCAGTCAGCTAGGCACTCTGAGTTCACTGCATTAGGAAGGTAAAGACTCAGCAGAAATGAGGGAGAAAAAAAGAAAATCCTCAGCTTTGGAATGTTCAAAACAGAGGCCACAGTAGAACAGGTGAGAATTCTGTGCACAAAAAATAAATCTCGTCTCAAATGTAACAAAGTATTCTTTGCACTGGGAGGCAGGAGAGGGAGGGAGGGAAGGACTGAAGGAGAGAGATCAGTGTGGCCAGGGACATGGAGACTGTGCTTGAGGACGATAGGCCCAGGAAGAGAATCAGAATCTGGGGAAGATTCAGCCTGCACGCGATCATTGCCTCCAGCCAGCACCCTCATCTCAGACCTCGGGAAATTCAGAGAGAGAGTGGGAGTAGGTCAGGAGGGCCACGGGCATAGTCTGTGTGGCAGGGGTTGTGGCCATTCCCTATTTGTGACGAGTCCCCAGCAATTTGCAGGCCTCTTCTAGAAAATGCTGGCGGACGTCTCTAGTGCTTATGTGAAAGCTTGTTCACAAACCTTGAAAGATACAGATGTAGATGACAGATTAGATAGAAAAATGTAATTAACTAAAACCTCCAGGAAAGGTTTGGAAAATGCCCTTTATTGCATAGGATGTTCATATTGTCATATGATGTTAGACTGAGTGCCGGTCCCTTCATCCTCCTTCAGACCACGGCGTTCTGTCTGCTACTATCCCGAGGGTCCTTTCTTCTCCCTGGAAGGGATAAAACAAATGAGGTAGAACAGGAAGAGACAAGAAGCACTCCAAGCTCTGCTGGTCAGGGTTACCCTCCAGCGTTGCCTTAATGCTCAGAGCCACACATACCACAGTGAGCTTGGCTCCAGATCAACTACCACGCAACGAAGGTTCTGGAACACTTCCATATCTCGGGGAACCTCATTTCCACGTGACTCTCTTTCATATTCCCCTTTGTCACAGAAGGCTAGGTACAGTGGTCCAGGTGAGATCTCAGCTCAGGCCCAAGGCTCTCAGACCTCAAAGTTCCGGTCCTGCAAGGGCCCCTGTCCTCTCTTCAGACCACTCCTGGCTCTCTCTGCCGACAAGGAGCTGCTGGTGGTACGTCCTCTAAGAGTTGAGGCCCATCGTGCAGACCCTGAGAAAATTCCTAGGAAAAGGCTCCACCTTCTTGTCGAAGTCAACAGAGCTCAATTCCTTTGGAAGTGCTGGGTGTGTCCCAAGTTGATGCAACTGCAGAGCCATTAGGTAAACCAGCACATGTGTGCGGCCCCTTCCCTTAGACTCCTCTGGGCCCTCGTGACATAGGCTCAGAAGAGTGCCAGCCTCAAGCCTTACCTCTTCCAAGGCCACACCGTCTCCAGGATCTTCTGTCCCATGAATCTCAGTTGCTGTGTGGAACTCAAAAGAGAGAAAAGACCCTGCCTCCGGGGTCTCTTCGGGCTGGGGCCTTCTAGCTTCTCTTCCTCGTCCTCGTCGTCCTGCTCGTCCTGCTCGTCCTGCTCGTCCTCCTCGTCCTCCTCGTCCTCAGAGGTGGTCTCGGATTCCACATTGCCCTCCTCCTCAGGGGTGCTCTCGAATTCCACATTGCCCATCCACTGGGCGATGTTGAGATGAAAGACACGGCAGCTGAAGCCCTCCAGGATGCCGAACTTCACGTGCTGCTGGAGGATCTCCAAGGTGGGCAAGACCCGGCAGCAGGCCATGCACCTGAAGCCGGTCTCCATGGTCACCATCCAGTCCGGTGTCTTGGCCCTGGGTGTCTCCTGGACGGCAGGTGGCCCTGATGGGCTGCCTGGCTCTGCCCTTTCCTCATACTCTTTCTCCTCCCCAGTGGGCTCACTGTCAGACAGGAGGCTTTCGGTGGACACATCAGAGGGGTAAGTGCCTACTGTGCACGCATCCTCAGGAAGGGTCACTTCTTCTATCGTCAGCTGCTTTTCAGGCAACTCCAAGGGTTTCTTTGTCTTCCAGGAGACAGCTACACCCTTGTTCACTTGTACCTGCATGTAGTATATTTTCATGCCCCTTTCCTCTTTGTCTGGGTGCAGATCGTTCTTACAGGGTGAAGAGGGTGAGGAGGAGACACAGTGTGATGGGGGAGCAGTCTCCCCTGTTTCCTGAACCTGGGCTAGGGGTGCTTTAGGCTGGGCAGTTTCTCGATGTGATCTCCGGATTCCTGAAAAAGGAAATTAAAAACATCATAACATGCATGGGCCGTGCCAGAAGCTGAGGGAGCAGGTGTGGTAGACGAGAGAGGGACATTTGCATGACGTAGCTATGTCGTGAGCTTGGTGTCTGTTGGCCGTAGGACGGAGCGGTGTATCTGGTGTCATCTGTGGGCTTTTCATGTGCGTGTGGGGGGTTACTGGAGCGGTGTCTGTATACAGGGGTGTGCAGTATGGTGGTGAGGGCTGTGGTAACTGAGAGATGCGGGTGGATGCGTGTACGACGAGGAGTGTGAGTTTGGGAATATCGGTGGTGCATTACTTGTGGAATGGGGCTGTGGTGCTTGGGGTTTCTGTGTGCACTGAGAAGGTATGTGCCTGGAGGGCGGATGTATGTGTGAGCTGTGTGGACCTGAGCTGGATGGTGCTGCTCTCAGGCTGGAGATCTATGATGTAGAACTCTGTCCTTCTCTGGAAGCCAAGGCAAAGACAAAGCCTACATTTTCCTCTGAAGATGCTTAATCTGGTCCCTCTTCCCTCCACCTCAAGCCCAGACCTTTCCGGCCCCTGCTCCTTGACTTCCCCACCATGGTAGTACCAGGATTCACACACCCCCGCCCCAGACTCAGCTGGGATCCACGCCCTCGTAACAGCTCAGCCATCCTGCCCAGGCTCCTCCACAGAGCCCTCATCACCTCTGATGACCCTGGGTTTCCTCTCAGCCTCCCTGGGATCTGTGTGCCTCCTGCCTCACAGCCAAACACCCCCTCACCTGAGGAGCCCCGCGCCCTTACCAGCGTAGATGAGCTTGCGCGGAGAAGAAGCACAGGAGAAGTATGTAGAGGCAGAGGAGACCTCCCCTGCCCCTGGGCTGCAGCCTTGGGCCACCACAGTGGATCCAAGCTGAGGGGGATCCTCTTGTGACTTGGAGATTCCTGAGGGAGGAATGAAAGGCTCAGGGTGGGTTCATCAGTCCTCTCTGTCCACAAATATTTACCGAGTGTCTGGCACGTGTCAGGTGCAGTGAATACACACAGTTGAGATGGGGTTCCCAGTGGATACTCCAGTGTTTGATTCAAATCAGTACTTACTCTGTCACTGTCTTGTTGGTAATGTAGGCCTCGGTGGTGACTGAGTATGTGGGAAGAGTGAGTGATGTGTATCAGTTAAGTCTGTGGTAAGTGTGGGGTTGGCATGGGGAGCACGGTGGAGATGTGTCTTATCTGTGTCTGTGGCCTTTGTGTGCATGGTTTCTGTTCACAAGTCGGGAATTCTGGGACATGTAACTTTTCCTCATTACATGGTGTGGCTTGTATTTATGGTGTGTGTTCATTCATTGATTCACCAAGATTCAGTAAGCAGCTACTTCTGTGTATCCGGCACTCTTCCATTGTTGTAGTCTCTGGTAACGCTGCGCATTCTAGTAGGGGAAGACACACACTAAACAAAACTACAATAAATATATGATACCTGAGCTGGTGGCAAGTATATAAGGGTTGCCAGACTTAGCGAAGAAAAATACAGGGCACCCAGTTAAATTTCAGTTTCAGATAAACCCAGAATAATTTTCCAGTGTAAGTATTCCCATGCAGTATTTGGTCTTACTTTTAGTGTAAGTATGGCCCGTACAATATTGGGGACATACTGATACTGAAAAATTACTTGTTGTTTATCTGGAATTCAAATTGAACTGGCTAGCCCATATTTTATCTGGCAACCCTGACATGGGTTAGTGAGACTGTGGTTTACTGTGGTTTGTACAAAGCGGGTCTGGCATTACTCAAGAATGTGTTACAAGTGTGGTGTGTATGACACGTGACTGGTTCTTATAGAGGTATTTAGCGATGGCTGAAGTTAGCTGTGTTTGTGCGAGAGTTGAGGAGATACATATATATATAGTGTGTGTGTGTGTGTGTGTGTGTGTGTCCTATATATATAGTGTGTGTGTCTATATACATATCTCATCTCCAGCGTTTGGTGTTGGAGGAGAGGATTGTGATACAGGTGGGTTGTATGAGAACGTAGTACAGGAGGGATGCGTGTATATACCTCCATGTGCTGTGTGTGGTTTAATACGGAAGTTATATGTGGGGTGTGTGATACTTTTGCTGTATCAGAGTGTCCATGGGTGTATGAGTTACTGTCTCATAAAACACCCCTACCAAGAGTTCTCTATACACTCTTACATACACCGAGTGTCAGCCAGGTCCAGGCAGGGTGTCAAGAACTGTACCACGCAGAGTTTATATCTGATAAGCACTCTACCCCCATTCATCCTGCTCTTCTCAGCACTACCCCCTCCGCCCACCCCCACCCCCCCACAGGAACATAGAGAAAAATATTCTGAATGGTCAGGGGCAGTCATTGCCTTCCCTAGCCTGTCCCAGCCACTGCCTGAAAATCTGCCTGCTGTCTAGAGCTCCATTCCCAGGGCCCATCCTACAGTCTCCAGGGCCCTGGGCCTGGTAGGAGCTACTGGGCTCTAATCTGGGGCAGAGACCTCTAGCTGGAGCTCTGGGGTGACCACCCCCTCCCAGGGCAAGGTACTCGCCTACACCTACATTTAATGCACGCAGGCACCACGTGGCCCGTGGCTCTCAGAGCTCCCCGCAGGACCCTGAGGACATTTCTCACCCTCGCCCACGCGGTCTCAGTCTCTGGAAAGCCCTTCCCTTCCCTCGGTCTCCTTTGGGAGATTCTTCCTGTTGAAGGAATAAAACCTCCTTGCTTTCAATATGACACCATCCCTAGGCAAACAATCGTCTTTCGAAGTGCATTCCACTTGTCAAGATATTTTTCAACAGGGCCTTCAGCTCATGGGGCTTCTCTTTCCAGTTGGTAAAAGAGGCCAAGCAACTCATGGGTCTCTCTCAGCATCCTTGCATCCTTCACATCCCCCACCTCATGACCCCAGGGAAAGATCCAAGAGAATAAGAGAGAAATCGGGGACTGAGAAAAGCTGCACCTCTAGGTCTGTGCAAGCAGGATGCAGCCTGCTGTGAGTCCGACAAAGCTCCAGGCCCGGCAGCCCCAGGAGAGAGTCCTCAGACCAGCGGAGCTGACCTCCCATCTCCCAGGGGGCATCTGGCCGTTCTGTGCCGTCTCACACCACAGGGAGCCTCCGGATGGCTACGGCAGCATCAGTGAGACAAGGTCTCTCGCTCCCTGCTTCACAGGTGACACGTTCTCAGTCCCCCTCTTCCTAGAGAAGGTTCAGTTTGGCAGAAACCCATGTGCCCCAGACAAGTTGCCCCCCACATACCTCCTCCCTTCTGGGCAGTTTCCTGGGACTCTTCATTTTCCAGGCGTTTCCTCTTTTGTTGCCGTTCCATCGTACCAACTAGAAGTCTCCCTTAGAAGATGCCTCAAGAGACGTCCAACTCCTCCTCTCCCCTACAGGTTGGCCCTTGTTGGCTCTTGGGCAATCCGTTGAAATGATTCAATACAAATAAAAATAGTCAAGTCTCCTAAATGGCTGAAAAACTTGTACCACTTAGTGAACCAGCAGTGCTGCCTAGTGCTCACCAGGGCTGTTAAGTTTCCAAGGTTGCCAGGCGCACAGCAGGATTCTGTGACCTCAAGGATGACATCAGAGCATTCTGTGGACCTAGGTTCAGCACAGTCTCTGCAATAGCACAGGCCCCGTTTTCAAGAACAATTCCTTTTTCCCAGCCGAACCTTTCCCGTGAAAGGGAAAGGTTCATACCATATCCATTATAAATTGTATCATACCGTATCTATTATAAAATGAACATTTTGATGGGAGATCTTTTAATGTCTTTTATATAGAGATTTAATATGAATATTTTAAATGGTCTCCAGTTTCCCTGTGGATTATTGACATTTTAAACTCTGCACTTCAGTTTTCCCTCAATCCCTGTAATTTTGTCACGGTTATTTCTGTACTTAAAGAGGAGTAACAATATAATTGATTTCTTCATTTTTTTCCCATCTCTTTCCAAGGTACTGGATTTGATTGTGTCTTACGAATGAGTGAAAAATGCTAGTCCTTGAGTCAGGACATTGGGCCCTTTACCAAGTAACTCAACCTGTCTGGGCTTCAGCTTCTGTATGTGCGAGCAAGAGGCTTGGCCTAGCTGACTTTTCAAATGCTGTGTTTCTTTGATTCACTCTCACGTACTGATCTGCTACTTAAGAAGAGGGTCTCTTCTCATAAAGTGAGAACAGTCGTTTTCTAATCCTTGGGTTGGGTGGAGTTTTTAGTGGTCGTACTCAGTTTGTTAGTTATATTTACTTTTACGTATGCTTAGCTCTAAATTTAATTTATATGGCTCTTGTGACTATTTTTAGATCTTCTTTTTTTCTTATTTTCTTTTACAGTTTCTAATTTGTTATCGCCAGTGTAGAGGAGCCTGATTGATTTTTAAACTGTATTGATCTTGTATGTGTGTGCTTTGTTGAACCGTCTTCTTCGTTCCTGCTAGTTTATCTGTGGGTTCTTTTGGGTCTCCTAGATAAATGAGCATATTAAATGTAAATAATGTGTTCTTTAGATAAAGTTTATTTTCTTGCATCTCTCTATATAAAAGCAATATGTTGAATTGATTTAAATATTTAAATACTTACATACCTGTTATCACAATCTAACCTTCTTTATCTTCTCTTATTTTCTTCCAATCAATATTATGTTTTCAAGATTTATCCACGTGAATCCATATAGATCTAGGTCTTTGATTTTTGACCGTTTGGTATTATTTCATCACATGCGTATAGCATCATTTATTTTCCATTCAAGCATTATTGGACAATTGGATTGTTTCCCTCCCTTCTCTAGAACAAACAACGTTTCCTAGAATATCCCTGAAGATGTCTGACAGTCGAGAAGGGCCAGGCTGCCCGAAGGATTGCTACTTGCTTTTAGCCACGTTCCAACAGGCCATCTCCAGCCAGCAATTTGAAGCACAGCTGAAATGAAAACTCCCCCAAATGTGGAGGTCGTAGGAGCTTCCTAGAAGGTGGGAGGTTCATGATAGGCATCCTGCTGGGATCCCAGGGGAGTCTGAGCTGGCCTGAACCTCATCTTCCTCCTCCACCTCTCAAGAGAAATGTGGAGGAAAGAAGACTTCAAAACCTGTGAGTAGGCAGAGGGAGAGAGATTGGGGGCCGAAGCTGCAACTGAGGTCTTGGAGTGGGCTGTGAGGACGCAGAGCCTCTAGAGAGCCAGGCTCTGCCTTCTGAGCACTTCTCCCCTAAGGCTGCTCGTCATTCAGGTGATACCAGCCATATAGAGCCGACTCGGCCCACACTGTCACAGAAAGCCTTATCAGAATCTCTTCTTCTTCATACACTCTTGTGTCTGTTACTTGGTTATTGCCTTTGGTGCTCCACTGATGTGAACCACAGTCGCCAGGGGATGGAGGACACTAGTGACCCATCTTGCTCTGTGGCCTCAGTCCACAGCTTGAGGGTAAGGGAAGAGGCCAAATGAAGGTCAAGAAGGAAAGATGGCGTTTGAAGAGAAGACCTGAGTTAAGGGTGTCTTCTCAAGGCTTGATGAATGAAATGTAGCTCCAGTACCTGAAGTCCTGCTTGTTCTCAAGGCTGACCACGGGGCTGGGTGGGCTGGGTGCACTCAGTGAAGGAACCGTATACACTTAGTATTTCCTTGCTTGCTCACACTTGCCCTCGTCTGATACACACTCTGCAAGACTGATCTTCCCCTGAAACAACTTTCCACCTGCCACTGTCATCTCGTGAACATTTGCTTCCCCTTCCTAGTGTCCCCCTAGAATGCCATTGCCGCCAATTCATAATTTGATAATCATGCTTCTTACCATAGTCTCAGCAACTTCTGATAAATTTTATTCACTTTATTCCATAGTCTTCACACATCAGTAATCTTCCTTAACTTCCTAGCTGCAGGTTAACCCATTCGGAATCATTTCTTTTTCTTTCTCTTCTTTGGCAAATCCCTTCTATCTTTTAAGGTCTTTTTCTTGTCTCTCTACCATCCTGCCTTCCTGAACTTCTTTTTTTTCCGTTTAAGTAACCTTTCAATCTCCTTCCCCAATTTCCTCATAAACATTGAGAGTTTATTCCTCACACGTTAGAGAGCGGTTTATGAATGGCCACGCATAATGGACTCAGAATGAGTTGGCACCCCCGAGGTACCTGTCTTGCTGGGGAGCCACAGGTGGAGGGCTGGCTGCTGGACACATGTTTGCATGGAGTCAGGCTGAGTGGCCTCAGGGTGTTTGCTCTGCACTTGTGTGTGTTTCTCCCTAGTTGGTTTCCTTGTCCAGCTACCTGTGACCTCCCTCCATCCAGCCCAGGGAATCCTTCTCATCACAGGGGTAGGACGTTTGTCTCGTTTTCCATCACATCCTTTCCCCAAAGTTTGGTTGTGAGTTGCTCCCATTCCAAAGACCTTTCCTCTTTGAAGAGAAGAGAGAAAATCTTTTCTCTCCTTTCCTCTCACTTCACTTCTGCTCTAGTATCTCCTCCGTCCAGAATGGCCCCCTGACTCAAATGGGTGTAGATCCGAAGATGGCAAGAAATGCCAGCAATTCTGAAGTAATAATACGGATGTATCAGGAGAACTTGAAAACCTTTATCCCGCCACATTCAAAAAAATTGCACTTCCAGTGTATTCAGAGTCTCAGTGTAGAAACACAAATGATGTAGAAGTTGAATGACACTCAAGTTTTTCTTTCCTCCTTTCCTGATTTATTCTAATCCTCCAAGTTAACATGATTAACTATCTGTTATGTAACCTTTCAGACATTTTCTACACATGCACACTTTTCTTTTTCTCACATAAGAGTGTGAACTAGGTCACTTTCAACATGCTGTGATACTGTGATTCACTGTCTCCCACCGAGTCATCCACTGATAAAGTAATCTGTTTCATGGAGAAATATGTCCAATAGCTAATAGCCAATGTCTGTGGAGTGCTTGCTCTGTGTCGGTTTCTTGTAACTACTTTACAGATCTTTTGTACAAGGTACCCATGGACCAGGTACAATTATAACCCCCAAGTGACAGATAAGTGCAGATAAGTACAAATAAATACAGAGGCCAAGTGACTTGCCCAAGACACTGGAGCAAATCAAAATCCATGCCTCTGTAATCATTTTGCTCTATTGCCTCTGTCTGGGAGGCTTGATGATTTGGCAAGTAAAACCTTAAATATCATGTTCCATTTTTATATCTCTGACACAAGCGTGGGGCTGTGATACGGGGTAACTAACCTGACTACTTTTGAAAACCCTTATGCACCTGGATGAAAGTAAGCCAGGGACTGCAAGCTCTAGATTTAAGGTTTCCTAGCAACTTTTAAAAAGAGCTTCTTGAATGCAATTTATGTAATGTCAAGTCTAGGATGTAGTCCAGATAGTAACAGAAAAATGGAGATATGTAGAAAAATAGTTCAAGTTGACAAGTATTGGGAGTGTAGTAGTTTTGGGGCCAGCATGTAGACCACAGGAGAACTTGCTGTTTCCATCCCAAAGGGAAGAGCCCTACGTTGCAACTGCCAAGGTCCCTGGGGCAGCAAGTGTGTTCACTGCTTAGTAAAGAAGCATCCTCAGTTTGATAGAATCATATGGGAGCCTTACATTTGGTTAGCCGTTCTACATTCTTGATGTAATGATATTTTCAGGGTGTGGGAGGGTATCAAGCTCTGAAAATACCCTTGGAGAGATTTGCTTATTAAGTTTGGCTTTTTCAATCTCCCTACTACTTCTTTACTAAGCACCAGGAGGTTTCCTTCACTTTTCAGAACCATGTTGTTTTTCCCTTGTCTAATGAACTTTGAAATACTTTTGGATGAGCTATTAAATTTGGGAAAAAATAAACATCTCTTTAAAACAAGGAAGATAATAACAATGACACGTAGAAAGAGCTCTAAAACAGAGAATATCCTCCATTATGGCTAATGACTGGGGGTGGAAAGTTCGTGCTCGCTGTCCAGGATGTAGAAATAAAAGCTGAGGAGGCGCTGAGGCATCTCCTGGATCTCTATAAGCCTCCATCATTTCTGATGAGTAGGGTTGACAGATAAAATATAGGCTGTTTAGTTAAATATGAATGTCAGAAAAACAACGAGTACATTTTGAAGATAAGTATGCCCCAAATAGTACATAGGATCTACTTATACTAAAAATAATGACTTATTATTCATGTGAAGTTCAAGTTTAACTGGGTATCCTGCATTTTTATTTAGTAAATCTGACAGCCCTACTGATGATCCACAATGGAGGCAGTTGAGGAGCGGTACATGCTGGCTCTCGGACAGTCAGGAATGGCTTCAGCAGATCCAGGTACAGTATGAAATTCTTTTTGGAGGTAGCTCAGAAGCCATGGCCAGCCCTTGACTGCAAGTACTGCCTCGGGTTTCCCTGAGGTGGGGTAAACCGTCCTCTTAATGGCCTTTTGGTAAGTCTGGAAGACCATATCCAAGGGGAGCCCCAAAGTCAGTTTCATCCTCACAACCATGTTTCCAATTCCTGGAATTGGCTGCATGTGACTCACAAGAGATAAGGAGGTTTGTGAAAATTGGGAGTGTCATAGCTTGAACCCTTTGTAGGTAAAGTTTTGGTGTTCTGAGAGTTTTAACAGGAGCAATGTGAAAGACTCCAGGTCCCCGGGTAGATAGAAATAATCCTGTTCTACTTCTGTGTATGGGACAAGTCTGTAGTAGCTCACAGAGCAAATATCTGGTCTTAGAAAGACTGATCCAAGCTTGGATGTTTCTGGTGACAAGGCAAGGTCGTGAGTTTGAAGTTCACCTTTTATGGTTGAGGAGACAATGAAGTTGTCAGAAGGGCAATCGTGGAGGAGACGTTGGCTTCATCCATTGTGCAGGCTTGTATATGTGGTTCTATGTAGATTGTGTTTCAAAGGTGGAGCTTGTTTACAATTACGAACACTCTCTGACGTGCTTTTTGGACCTTCATTCCCAGAGCAAGAGCAGTGCCGAGGCCCTAGAAATGCCATGGATACTCTGAGCTGTCAGTGGCATTTCCCAGGTACTGTTCCCTTGGTGCTGCTCCTTGAAATGTCCAAAGGGATTATCATCTGTTTTGTGGCCGGTCCTAGCATTGTGAAAGGAAGCTGCTGCACCGGGCTCAGAGGATTTCGGCTGTGGTGGGAGGAGGAGGAGGAGTACTACGACTATAAATTGTATCACACCATATCTATTACATCTTGAGAGTGGGCTTGGGGGGTTATGAAGGGGGACTTTTATTGTACTTTTATACATTGTCCCCTTGAAAATAATTCAATTTTTAAAAATTAGTTAATTTATTTTGGGCTGCATTGGGTCTTTGTTGCTGCTAGCGGGCGTTTTCTAGTTGCAGTGAGCGGGGGCTACTCTTGGCTGTGGTGCACGGGCTTCTCATTGCAGTGGCTTCTCTTGTTTGCGGAGCACGGGCCCTAGGCATGCAGGCTTCCGTAGTTGTGGCACGTGGGCTCAGTAGTTGTGACACACGGGCTCTAGAGCGCAGGCTCAGTAGTTGTGGCGCACGGGCTTAGTTACTCCGTGGCACGTGGGATCTTCCCAGAACAGGGCTCGAACCCATGTCCCCTGCATTCGCAGGCATATTCATAACCACCGCGCCAGCAGGGAAGCCCAATGATTCAGTTTTTTATAAAGAGAATATTCCTAATATTCTTCCAAAAGTTTAAAAATACATAGTTGGATAACACTATGAAAAATTAACTGACACTTTTTTTATTATTTCTCTTTGCTCCCTGGATTTTTTTCCCCCTCCAGTCAGCTAGGCACTCTGAGTTCACTGCATTAGGAAGGTAAAGACTCAGCAGAAATGAGGGAGAAAAAAAGAAAATCCTCAGCTTTGGAATGTTCAAAACAGAGGCCACAGTAGAACAGGTGAGAATTCTGTGCACAAAAAATAAATCTCGTCTCAAATGTAACAAAGTATTCTTTGCACTGGGAGGCAGGAGAGGGAGGGAGGGAAGGACTGAAGGAGAGAGATCAGTGTGGCCAGGGACATGGAGACTGTGCTTGAGGACGATAGGCCCAGGAAGAGAATCAGAATCTGGGGAAGATTCAGCCTGCACGCGATCATTGCCTCCAGCCAGCACCCTCATCTCAGACCTCGGGAAATTCAGAGAGAGAGTGGGAGTAGGTCAGGAGGGCCACGGGCATAGTCTGTGTGGCAGGGGTTGTGGCCATTCCCTATTTGTGAGGAGTCCCCAGCAATTTGCAGGCCTCTTCTAGAAAATGCTGGCGGACGTCTCTAGTGCTTATGTGAAAGCTTGTTCACAAACCTTGAAAGATACAGATGTAGATGACAGATTAGATAGAAAAATGTAATTAACTAAAACCTCCAGGAAAGGTTTGGAAAATGCCCTTTATTGCATAGGATGTTCATATTGTCATATGATGTTAGACTGAGTGCCGGTCCCTTCATCCTCCTTCAGACCACGGCGTTCTGTCTGCTACTATCCCGAGGGTCCTTTCTTCTCCCTGGAAGGGATAAAACAAATGAGGTAGAACAGGAAGAGACAAGAAGCACTCCAAGCTCTGCTGGTCAGGGTTACCCTCCAGCGTTGCCTTAATGCTCAGAGCCACACATACCACAGTGAGCTTGGCTCCAGATCAACTACCACGCAACGAAGGTTCTGGAACACTTCCATATCTCGGGGAACCTCATTTCCACGTGACTCTCTTTCATATTCCCCTTTGTCACAGAAGGCTAGGTACAGTGGTCCAGGTGAGATCTCAGCTCAGGCCCAAGGCTCTCAGACCTCAAAGTTCCGGTCCTGCAAGGGCCCCTGTCCTCTCTTCAGACCACTCCTGGCTCTCTCTGCCGACAAGGAGCTGCTGGTGGTACGTCCTCTAAGAGTTGAGGCCCATCGTGCAGACCCTGAGAAAATTCCTAGGAAAAGGCTCCACCTTCTTGTCGAAGTCAACAGAGCTCAATTCCTTTGGAAGTGCTGGGTGTGTCCCAAGTTGATGCAACTGCAGAGCCATTAGGTAAACCAGCACATGTGTGCGGCCCCTTCCCTTAGACTCCTCTGGGCCCTCGTGACATAGGCTCAGAAGAGTGCCAGCCTCAAGCCTTACCTCTTCCAAGGCCACACCGTCTCCAGGATCTTCTGTCCCATGAATCTCAGTTGCTGTGTGGAACTCAAAAGAGAGAAAAGACCCTGCCTCCGGGGTCTCTTCGGGCTGGGGCCTTCTAGCTTCTCTTCCTCGTCCTCGTCGTCCTGCTCGTCCTGCTCGTCCTGCTCGTCCTCCTCGTCCTCCTCGTCCTCAGAGGTGGTCTCGGATTCCACATTGCCCTCCTCCTCAGGGGTGCTCTCGAATTCCACATTGCCCATCCACTGGGCGATGTTGAGATGAAAGACACGGCAGCTGAAGCCCTCCAGGATGCCGAACTTCACGTGCTGCTGGAGGATCTCCAAGGTGGGCAAGACCCGGCAGCAGGCCATGCACCTGAAGCCGGTCTCCATGGTCACCATCCAGTCCGGTGTCTTGGCCCTGGGTGTCTCCTGGACGGCAGGTGGCCCTGATGGGCTGCCTGGCTCTGCCCTTTCCTCATACTCTTTCTCCTCCCCAGTGGGCTCACTGTCAGACAGGAGGCTTTCGGTGGACACATCAGAGGGGTAAGTGCCTACTGTGCACGCATCCTCAGGAAGGGTCACTTCTTCTATCGTCAGCTGCTTTTCAGGCAACTCCAAGGGTTTCTTTGTCTTCCAGGAGACAGCTACACCCTTGTTCACTTGTACCTGCATGTAGTATATTTTCATGCCCCTTTCCTCTTTGTCTGGGTGCAGATCGTTCTTACAGGGTGAAGAGGGTGAGGAGGAGACACAGTGTGATGGGGGAGCAGTCTCCCCTGTTTCCTGAACCTGGGCTAGGGGTGCTTTAGGCTGGGCAGTTTCTCGATGTGATCTCCGGATTCCTGAAAAAGGAAATTAAAAACATCATAACATGCATG
The DNA here is from genome assembly GCF_964165515.1 of Mesoplodon bidens. NCBI lineage: Eukaryota > Metazoa > Chordata > Mammalia > Artiodactyla > Ziphiidae > Mesoplodon > Mesoplodon bidens. The sequence goes on from NC_138160.1 coordinate 100,621,641, forward strand.
GGCCGTGCCAGAAGCTGAGGGAGCAGGTGTGGTAGACGAGAGAGGGACATTTGCATGACGTAGCTATGTCGTGAGCTTGGTGTCTGTTGGCCGTAGGACGGAGCGGTGTATCTGGTGTCATCTGTGGGCTTTTCATGTGCGTGTGGGGGGTTACTGGAGCGGTGTCTGTATACAGGGGTGTGCAGTATGGTGGTGAGGGCTGTGGTAACTGAGAGATGCGGGTGGATGCGTGTACGACGAGGAGTGTGAGTTTGGGAATATCGGTGGTGCATTACTTGTGGAATGGGGCTGTGGTGCTTGGGGTTTCTGTGTGCACTGAGAAGGTATGTGCCTGGAGGGCGGATGTATGTGTGAGCTGTGTGGACCTGAGCTGGATGGTGCTGCTCTCAGGCTGGAGATCTATGATGTAGAACTCTGTCCTTCTCTGGAAGCCAAGGCAAAGACAAAGCCTACATTTTCCTCTGAAGATGCTTAATCTGGTCCCTCTTCCCTCCACCTCAAGCCCAGACCTTTCCGGCCCCTGCTCCTTGACTTCCCCACCATGGTAGTACCAGGATTCACACACCCCCGCCCCAGACTCAGCTGGGATCCACGCCCTCGTAACAGCTCAGCCATCCTGCCCAGGCTCCTCCACAGAGCCCTCATCACCTCTGATGACCCTGGGTTTCCTCTCAGCCTCCCTGGGATCTGTGTGCCTCCTGCCTCACAGCCAAACACCCCCTCACCTGAGGAGCCCCGCGCCCTTACCAGCGTAGATGAGCTTGCGCGGAGAAGAAGCACAGGAGAAGTATGTAGAGGCAGAGGAGACCTCCCCTGCCCCTGGGCTGCAGCCTTGGGCCACCACAGTGGATCCAAGCTGAGGGGGATCCTCTTGTGACTTGGAGATTCCTGAGGGAGGAATGAAAGGCTCAGGGTGGGTTCATCAGTCCTCTCTGTCCACAAATATTTACCGAGTGTCTGGCACGTGTCAGGTGCAGTGAATACACACAGTTGAGATGGGGTTCCCAGTGGATACTCCAGTGTTTGATTCAAATCAGTACTTACTCTGTCACTGTCTTGTTGGTAATGTAGGCCTCGGTGGTGACTGAGTATGTGGGAAGAGTGAGTGATGTGTATCAGTTAAGTCTGTGGTAAGTGTGGGGTTGGCATGGGGAGCACGGTGGAGATGTGTCTTATCTGTGTCTGTGGCCTTTGTGTGCATGGTTTCTGTTCACAAGTCGGGAATTCTGGGACATGTAACTTTTCCTCATTACATGGTGTGGCTTGTATTTATGGTGTGTGTTCATTCATTGATTCACCAAGATTCAGTAAGCAGCTACTTCTGTGTATCCGGCACTCTTCCATTGTTGTAGTCTCTGGTAACGCTGCGCATTCTAGTAGGGGAAGACACACACTAAACAAAACTACAATAAATATATGATACCTGAGCTGGTGGCAAGTATATAAGGGTTGCCAGACTTAGCGAAGAAAAATACAGGGCACCCAGTTAAATTTCAGTTTCAGATAAACCCAGAATAATTTTCCAGTGTAAGTATTCCCATGCAGTATTTGGTCTTACTTTTAGTGTAAGTATGGCCCGTACAATATTGGGGACATACTGATACTGAAAAATTACTTGTTGTTTATCTGGAATTCAAATTGAACTGGCTAGCCCATATTTTATCTGGCAACCCTGACATGGGTTAGTGAGACTGTGGTTTACTGTGGTTTGTACAAAGCGGGTCTGGCATTACTCAAGAATGTGTTACAAGTGTGGTGTGTATGACACGTGACTGGTTCTTATAGAGGTATTTAGCGATGGCTGAAGTTAGCTGTGTTTGTGCGAGAGTTGAGGAGATACATATATATATAGTGTGTGTGTGTGTGTGTGTGTGTGTGTCCTATATATATAGTGTGTGTGTCTATATACATATCTCATCTCCAGCGTTTGGTGTTGGAGGAGAGGATTGTGATACAGGTGGGTTGTATGAGAACGTAGTACAGGAGGGATGCGTGTATATACCTCCATGTGCTGTGTGTGGTTTAATACGGAAGTTATATGTGGGGTGTGTGATACTTTTGCTGTATCAGAGTGTCCATGGGTGTATGAGTTACTGTCTCATAAAACACCCCTACCAAGAGTTCTCTATACACTCTTACATACACCGAGTGTCAGCCAGGTCCAGGCAGGGTGTCAAGAACTGTACCACGCAGAGTTTATATCTGATAAGCACTCTACCCCCATTCATCCTGCTCTTCTCAGCACTACCCCCTCCGCCCACCCCCACCCCCCCACAGGAACATAGAGAAAAATATTCTGAATGGTCAGGGGCAGTCATTGCCTTCCCTAGCCTGTCCCAGCCACTGCCTGAAAATCTGCCTGCTGTCTAGAGCTCCATTCCCAGGGCCCATCCTACAGTCTCCAGGGCCCTGGGCCTGGTAGGAGCTACTGGGCTCTAATCTGGGGCAGAGACCTCTAGCTGGAGCTCTGGGGTGACCACCCCCTCCCAGGGCAAGGTACTCGCCTACACCTACATTTAATGCACGCAGGCACCACGTGGCCCGTGGCTCTCAGAGCTCCCCGCAGGACCCTGAGGACATTTCTCACCCTCGCCCACGCGGTCTCAGTCTCTGGAAAGCCCTTCCCTTCCCTCGGTCTCCTTTGGGAGATTCTTCCTGTTGAAGGAATAAAACCTCCTTGCTTTCAATATGACACCATCCCTAGGCAAACAATCGTCTTTCGAAGTGCATTCCACTTGTCAAGATATTTTTCAACAGGGCCTTCAGCTCATGGGGCTTCTCTTTCCAGTTGGTAAAAGAGGCCAAGCAACTCATGGGTCTCTCTCAGCATCCTTGCATCCTTCACATCCCCCACCTCATGACCCCAGGGAAAGATCCAAGAGAATAAGAGAGAAATCGGGGACTGAGAAAAGCTGCACCTCTAGGTCTGTGCAAGCAGGATGCAGCCTGCTGTGAGTCCGACAAAGCTCCAGGCCCGGCAGCCCCAGGAGAGAGTCCTCAGACCAGCGGAGCTGACCTCCCATCTCCCAGGGGGCATCTGGCCGTTCTGTGCCGTCTCACACCACAGGGAGCCTCCGGATGGCTACGGCAGCATCAGTGAGACAAGGTCTCTCGCTCCCTGCTTCACAGGTGACACGTTCTCAGTCCCCCTCTTCCTAGAGAAGGTTCAGTTTGGCAGAAACCCATGTGCCCCAGACAAGTTGCCCCCCACATACCTCCTCCCTTCTGGGCAGTTTGCTGGGACTCTTCATTTTCCAGGCGTTTCCTCTTTTGTTGCCGTTCCATCGTACCAACTAGAAGTCTCCCTTAGAAGATGCCTCAAGAGACGTCCAACTCCTCCTCTCCCCTACAGGTTGGCCCTTGTTGGCTCTTGGGCAATCCGTTGAAATGATTCAATACAAATAAAAATAGTCAAGTCTCCTAAATGGCTGAAAAACTTGTACCACTTAGTGAACCAGCAGTGCTGCCTAGTGCTCACCAGGGCTGTTAAGTTTCCAAGGTTGCCAGGCGCACAGCAGGATTCTGTGACCTCAAGGATGACATCAGAGCATTCTGTGGACCTAGGTTCAGCACAGTCTCTGCAATAGCACAGGCCCCGTTTTCAAGAACAATTCCTTTTTCCCAGCCGAACCTTTCCCGTGAAAGGGAAAGGTTCATACCATATCCATTATAAATTGTATCATACCGTATCTATTATAAAATGAACATTTTGATGGGAGATCTTTTAATGTCTTTTATATAGAGATTTAATATGAATATTTTAAATGGTCTCCAGTTTCCCTGTGGATTATTGACATTTTAAACTCTGCACTTCAGTTTTCCCTCAATCCCTGTAATTTTGTCACGGTTATTTCTGTACTTAAAGAGGAGTAACAATATAATTGATTTCTTCATTTTTTTCCCATCTCTTTCCAAGGTACTGGATTTGATTGTGTCTTACGAATGAGTGAAAAATGCTAGTCCTTGAGTCAGGACATTGGGCCCTTTACCAAGTAACTCAACCTGTCTGGGCTTCAGCTTCTGTATGTGCGAGCAAGAGGCTTGGCCTAGCTGACTTTTCAAATGCTGTGTTTCTTTGATTCACTCTCACGTACTGATCTGCTACTTAAGAAGAGGGTCTCTTCTCATAAAGTGAGAACAGTCGTTTTCTAATCCTTGGGTTGGGTGGAGTTTTTAGTGGTCGTACTCAGTTTGTTAGTTATATTTACTTTTACGTATGCTTAGCTCTAAATTTAATTTATATGGCTCTTGTGACTATTTTTAGATCTTCTTTTTTTCTTATTTTCTTTTACAGTTTCTAATTTGTTATCGCCAGTGTAGAGGAGCCTGATTGATTTTTAAACTGTATTGATCTTGTATGTGTGTGCTTTGTTGAACCGTCTTCTTCGTTCCTGCTAGTTTATCTGTGGGTTCTTTTGGGTCTCCTAGATAAATGAGCATATTAAATGTAAATAATGTGTTCTTTAGATAAAGTTTATTTTCTTGCATCTCTCTATATAAAAGCAATATGTTGAATTGATTTAAATATTTAAATACTTACATACCTGTTATCACAATCTAACCTTCTTTATCTTCTCTTATTTTCTTCCAATCAATATTATGTTTTCAAGATTTATCCACGTGAATCCATATAGATCTAGGTCTTTGATTTTTGACCGTTTGGTATTATTTCATCACATGCGTATAGCATCATTTATTTTCCATTCAAGCATTATTGGACAATTGGATTGTTTCCCTCCCTTCTCTAGAACAAACAACGTTTCCTAGAATATCCCTGAAGATGTCTGACAGTCGAGAAGGGCCAGGCTGCCCGAAGGATTGCTACTTGCTTTTAGCCACGTTCCAACAGGCCATCTCCAGCCAGCAATTTGAAGCACAGCTGAAATGAAAACTCCCCCAAATGTGGAGGTCGTAGGAGCTTCCTAGAAGGTGGGAGGTTCATGATAGGCATCCTGCTGGGATCCCAGGGGAGTCTGAGCTGGCCTGAACCTCATCTTCCTCCTCCACCTCTCAAGAGAAATGTGGAGGAAAGAAGACTTCAAAACCTGTGAGTAGGCAGAGGGAGAGAGATTGGGGGCCGAAGCTGCAACTGAGGTCTTGGAGTGGGCTGTGAGGACGCAGAGCCTCTAGAGAGCCAGGCTCTGCCTTCTGAGCACTTCTCCCCTAAGGCTGCTCGTCATTCAGGTGATACCAGCCATATAGAGCCGACTCGGCCCACACTGTCACAGAAAGCCTTATCAGAATCTCTTCTTCTTCATACACTCTTGTGTCTGTTACTTGGTTATTGCCTTTGGTGCTCCACTGATGTGAAGCACAGTCGCCAGGGGATGGAGGACACTAGTGACCCATCTTGCTCTGTGGCCTCAGTCCACAGCTTGAGGGTAAGGGAAGAGGCCAAATGAAGGTCAAGAAGGAAAGATGGCGTTTGAAGAGAAGACCTGAGTTAAGGGTGTCTTCTCAAGGCTTGATGAATGAAATGTAGCTCCAGTACCTGAAGTCCTGCTTGTTCTCAAGGCTGACCACGGGGCTGGGTGGGCTGGGTGCACTCAGTGAAGGAACCGTATACACTTAGTATTTCCTTGCTTGCTCACACTTGCCCTCGTCTGATACACACTCTGCAAGACTGATCTTCCCCTGAAACAACTTTCCACCTGCCACTGTCATCTCGTGAACATTTGCTTCCCCTTCCTAGTGTCCCCCTAGAATGCCATTGCCGCCAATTCATAATTTGATAATCATGCTTCTTACCATAGTCTCAGCAACTTCTGATAAATTTTATTCACTTTATTCCATAGTCTTCACACATCAGTAATCTTCCTTAACTTCCTAGCTGCAGGTTAACCCATTCGGAATCATTTCTTTTTCTTTCTCTTCTTTGGCAAATCCCTTCTATCTTTTAAGGTCTTTTTCTTGTCTCTCTACCATCCTGCCTTCCTGAACTTCTTTTTTTCCGTTTAAGTAACCTTTCAATCTCCTTCCCCAATTTCCTCATAAACATTGAGAGTTTATTCCTCACACGTTAGAGAGCGGTTTATGAATGGCCACGCATAATGGACTCAGAATGAGTTGGCACCCCCGAGGTACCTGTCTTGCTGGGGAGCCACAGGTGGAGGGCTGGCTGCTGGACACATGTTTGCATGGAGTCAGGCTGAGTGGCCTCAGGGTGTTTGCTCTGCACTTGTGTGTGTTTCTCCCTAGTTGGTTTCCTTGTCCAGCCACCTGTGACCTCCCTCCATCCAGCCCAGGGAATCCTTCTCATCACAGGGGTAGGACGTTTGTCTCGTTTTCCATCACATCCTTTCCCCAAAGTTTGGTTGTGAGTTGCTCCCATTCCAAAGACCTTTCCTCTTTGAAGAGAAGAGAGAAAATCTTTTCTCTCCTTTCCTCTCACTTCACTTCTGCTCTAGTATCTCCTCCGTCCAGAATGGCCCCCTGACTCAAATGGGTGTAGATCCGAAGATGGCAAGAAATGCCAGCAATTCTGAAGTAATAATACGGATGTATCAGGAACACTTGAAAACCTTTATCCCGCCACATTCAAAAAAATTGCACTTCCAGTGTATTCAGAGTCTCAGTGTAGAAACACAAATGATGTAGAAGTTGAATGACACTCAAGTTTTTCTTTCCTCCTTTCCTGATTTATTCTAATCCTCCAAGTTAACATGATTAACTATCTGTTATGTAACCTTTCAGACATTTTCTACACATGCACACTTTTCTTTTTCTCACATAAGAGTGTGAACTAGGTCACTTTCAACATGCTGTGATACTGTGATTCACTGTCTCCCACCGAGTCGTCCACTGATAAAGTAATCTGTTTCATGGAGAAATACGTCCAATAGCTAATAGCCAATGTCTGTGGAGTGCTTGCTCTGTGTCGGTTTCTTGTAACTACTTTACAGATCTTTTGTACAAGGTACCCATGGACCAGGTACAATTATAACCCCCAAGTGACAGATAAGTGCAGATAAGTACAAATAAATACAGAGGCCAAGTGACTTGCCCAAGACACTGGAGCAAATCAAAATCCATGCCTCTGTAATCATTTTGCTCTATTGCCTCTGTCTGGGAGGCTTGATGATTTGGCAAGTAAAACCTTAAATATCATGTTCCATTTTTATATCTCTGACACAAGCGTGGGGCTGTGATACGGGGTAACTAACCTGACTACTTTTGAAAACCCTTATGCACCTGGATGAAAGTAAGCCAGGGACTGCAAGCTCTAGATTTAAGGTTTCCTAGCAACTTTTAAAAAGAGCTTCTTGAATGCAATTTGTGTAATGTCAAGTCTAGGATGTAGTCCAGATAGTAACAGAAAAATGGAGATATGTAGAAAAATAGTTCAAGTTGACAAGTATTGGGAGTGTAGTAGTTTTGGGGCCAGCATGTAGACCACAGGAGAACTTGCTGTTTCCATCCCAAAGGGAAGAGCCCTACGTTGCAACTGCCAAGGTCCCTGGGGCAGCAAGTGTGTTCACTGCTTAGTAAAGAAGCATCCTCAGTTTGATAGAATCATATGGGAGCCTTACATTTGGTTAGCCGTTCTACATTCTTGATGTAATGATATTTTCAGGGTGTGGGAGGGTATCAAGCTCTGAAAATACCCTTGGAGAGATTTGCTTATTAAGTTTGGCTTTTTCAATCTCCCTACTACTTCTTTACTAAGCACCAGGAGGTTTCCTTCACTTTTCAGAACCATGTTGTTTTTCCCTTGTCTAATGAACTTTGAAATACTTTTGGATGAGCTATTAAATTTGGGAAAAAATAAACATCTCTTTAAAACAAGGAAGATAATAACAATGACACGTAGAAAGAGCTCTAAAACAGAGAATATCCTCCATTATGGCTAATGACTGGGGGTGGAAAGTTCGTGCTCGCTGTCCAGGATGTAGAAATAAAAGCTGAGGAGGCGCTGAGGCATCTCCTGGATCTCTATAAGCCTCCATCATTTCTGATGAGTAGGGTTGACAGATAAAATATAGGCTGTTTAGTTAAATATGAATGTCAGAAAAACAACGAGTACATTTTGAAGATAAGTATGCCCCAAATAGTACATAGGATCTACTTATACTAAAAATAATGACTTATTATTCATGTGAAGTTCAAGTTTAACTGGGTATCCTGCATTTTTATTTAGTAAATCTGACAGCCCTACTGATGATCCACAATGGAGGCAGTTGAGGAGCGGTACATGCTGGCTCTCGGACAGTCAGGAATGGCTTCAGCAGATCCAGGTACAGTATGAAATTCTTTTTGGAGGTAGCTCAGAAGCCATGGCCAGCCCTTGACTGCAAGTACTGCCTCGGGTTTCCCTGAGGTGGGGTAAACCGTCCTCTTAATGGCCTTTTGGTAAGTCTGGAAGACCATATCCAAGGGGAGCCCCAAAGTCAGTTTCATCCTCACAACCATGTTTCCAATTCCTGGAATTGGCTGCATGTGACTCACAAGAGATAAGGAGGTTTGTGAAAATTGGGAGTGTCATAGCTTGAACCCTTTGTAGGTAAAGTTTTGGTGTTCTGAGAGTTTTAACAGGAGCAATGTGAAAGACTCCAGGTCCCCGGGTAGATAGAAATAATCCTGTTCTACTTCTGTGTATGGGACAAGTCTGTAGTAGCTCACAGAGCAAATATCTGGTCTTAGAAAGACTGATCCAAGCTTGGATGTTTCTGGTGACAAGGCAAGGTCGTGAGTTTGAAGTTCACCTTTTATGGTTGAGGAGACAATGAAGTTGTCAGAAGGGCAATCGTGGAGGAGACGTTGGCTTCATCCATTGTGCAGGCTTGTATATGTGGTTCTATGTAGATTGTGTTTCAAAGGTGGAGCTTGTTTACAATTACGAACACTCTCTGACGTGCTTTTTGGACCTTCATTCCCAGAGCAAGAGCAGTGCCGAGGCCCTAGAAATGCCATGGATACTCTGAGCTGTCAGTGGCATTTCCCAGGTACTGTTCCCTTGGTGCTGCTCCTTGAAATGTCCAAAGGGATTATCATCTGTTTTGTGGCCGGTCCTAGCATTGTGAAAGGAAGCTGCTGCACCGGGCTCAGAGGATTTCGGCTGTGGTGGGAGGAGGAGGAGGAGTACTACGACTATAAATTGTATCACACCATATCTATTACATCTTGAGAGTGGGCTTGGGGGGTTATGAAGGGGGACTTTTATTGTACTTTTATACATTGTCCCCTTGAAAATAATTCAATTTTTAAAAATTAGTTAATTTATTTTGGGCTGCATTGGGTCTTTGTTGCTGCTAGCGGGCGTTTTCTAGTTGCAGTGAGCGGGGGCTACTCTTGGCTGTGGTGCACGGGCTTCTCATTGCAGTGGCTTCTCTTGTTTGCGGAGCACGGGCCCTAGGCATGCAGGCTTCCGTAGTTGTGGCACGTGGGCTCAGTAGTTGTGACACACGGGCTCTAGAGCGCAGGCTCAGTAGTTGTGGCGCACGGGCTTAGTTACTCCGTGGCACGTGGGATCTTCCCAGAACAGGGCTCGAACCCATGTCCCCTGCATTCGCAGGCATATTCATAACCACCGCGCCAGCAGGGAAGCCCAATGATTCAGTTTTTTATAAAGAGAATATTCCTAATATTCTTCCAAAAGTTTAAAAATACATAGTTGGATAACACTATGAAAAATTAACTGACACTTTTTTTATTATTTCTCTTTGCTCCCTGGATTTTTTTCCCCCTCCGGTCAGCTAGGCACTCTGAGTTCACTGCATTAGGAAGGTAAAGACTCAGCAGAAATGAGGGAGAAAAAAAGAAAATCCTCAGCTTTGGAATGTTCAAAACAGAGGCCACAGTAGAACAGGTGAGAATTCTGTGCACAAAAAATAAATCTCGTCTCAAATGTAACAAAGTATTCTTTGCACTGGGAGGCAGGAGAAGGGAGGGAGGGAAGGACTGAAGGAGAGAGATCAGTGTGGCCAGGGACATGGAGACTGTGCTTGAGGACGATAGGCCCAGGAAGAGAATCAGAATCTGGGGAAGATTCAGCCTGCACGCGATCATTGCCTCCAGCCAGCACCCTCATCTCAGACCTCGGGAAATTCAGAGAGAGAGTGGGAGTAGGTCAGGAGGGCCACGGGCATAGTCTGTGTGGCAGGGGTTGTGGCCATTCCCTATTTGTGAGGAGTCCCCAGCAATTTGCAGGCCTCTTCTAGAAAATGCTGGCGGACGTCTCTAGTGCTTATGTGAAAGCTTGTTCACAAACCTTGAAAGATACAGATGTAGATGACAGATTAGATAGAAAAATGTAATTAACTAAAACCTCCAGGAAAGGTTTGGAAAATGCCCTTTATTGCATAGGATGTTCATATTGTCATATGATGTTAGACTGAGTGCCGGTCCCTTCATCCTCCTTCAGACCACGGCGTTCTGTCTGCTACTATCCCGAGGGTCCTTTCTTCTCCCTGGAAGGGATAAAACAAATGAGGTAGAACAGGAAGAGACAAGAAGCACTCCAAGCTCTGCTGGTCAGGGTTACCCTCCAGCGTTGCCTTAATGCTCAGAGCCACACATACCACAGTGAGCTTGGCTCCAGATCAACTACCACGCAACGAAGGTTCTGGAACACTTCCATGTCTCGGGGAACCTCATTTCCACGTGACTCTCTTTCGTATTCCCCTTTGTCACAGAAGGCTAGGTACAGTGGTCCAGGTGAGATCTCAGCTCAGGCCCAAGGCTCTCAGACCTCAAAGTTCCGGTCCTGCAAGGGCCCCTGTCCTCTCTTCAGACCACTCCTGGCTCTCTCTGCCGACAAGGAGCTGCTGGTGGTACGTCCTCTAAGAGTTGAGGCCCATCGTGCAGACCCTGAGAAAATTCCTAGGAAAAGGCTCCACCTTCTTGTCGAAGTCAACAGAGCTCAATTCCTTTGGAAGTGCTGGGTGTGTCCCAAGTTGATGCAACTGCAGAGCCATTAGGTAAACCAGCACATGTGTGCGGCCCCTTCCCTTAGACTCCTCTGGGCCCTCGTGACATAGGCTCAGAAGAGTGCCAGCCTCAAGCCTTACCTCTTCCAAGGCCACACCGTCTCCAGGATCTTCTGTCCCATGAATCTCAGTTGCTGTGTGGAACTCAAAAGAGAGAAAAGACCCTGCCTCCGGGGTCTCTTCGGGCTGGGGCCTTCTAGCTTCTCTTCCTCGTCCTCGTCGTCCTGCTCGTCTTGCTCGTCCTGCTCGTCCTCCTCGTCCTCCTCGTCCTCAGAGGTGGTCTCGGATTCCACATTGCCCTCCTCCTCAGGGGTGCTCTCGAATTCCACATTGCCCATCCACTGGGCGATGTTGAGATGAAAGACACGGCAGCTGAAGCCCTCCAGGATGCCGAACTTCACGTGCTGCTGGAGGATCTCCAAGGTGGGCAAGACCCGGCAGCAGGCCATGCACCTGAAGCCGGTCTCCATGGTCACCATCCAGTCCGGTGTCTTGGCCCTGGGTGTCTCCTGGACGGCAGGTGGCCCTGATGGGCTGCCTGGCTCTGCCCTTTCCTCATACTCTTTCTCCTCCCCAGTGGGCTCACTGTCAGACAGGAGGCTTTCGGTGGACACATCAGAGGGGTAAGTGCCTACTGTGCACGCATCCTCAGGAAGGGTCACTTCTTCTATCGTCAGCTGCTTTTCAGGCAACTCCAAGGGTTTCTTTGTCTTCCAGGAGACAGCTACACCCTTGTTCACTTGTACCTGCATGTAGTATATTTTCATGCCCCTTTCCTCTTTGTCTGGGTGCAGATCGTTCTTACAGGGTGAAGAGGGTGAGGAGGAGACACAGTGTGATGGGGGAGCAGTCTCCCCTGTTTCCTGAACCTGGGCTAGGGGTGCTTTAGGCTGGGCAGTTTCTCGATGTGATCTCCGGATTCCTGAAAAAGGAAATTAAAAACATCATAACATGCATGGGCCGTGCCAGAAGCTGAGGGAGCAGGTGTGGTAGACGAGAGAGGGACATTTGCATGACGTAGCTATGTCGTGAGCTTGGTGTCTGTTGGCCGTAGGACGGAGCGGTGTATCTGGTGTCATCTGTGGGCTTTTCATGTGCGTGTGGGGGGTTACTGGAGCGGTGTCTGTATACAGGGGTGTGCAGTATGGTGGTGAGGGCTGTGGTAACTGAGAGATGCGGGTGGATGCGTGTACGACGAGGAGTGTGAGTTTGGGAATATCGGTGGTGCATTACTTGTGGAATGGGGCTGTGGTGCTTGGGGTTTCTGTGTGCACTGAGAAGGTATGTGCCTGGAGGGCGGATGTATGTGTGAGCTGTGTGGACCTGAGCTGGATGGTGCTGCTCTCAGGCTGGAGATCTATGATGTAGAACTCTGTCCTTCTCTGGAAGCCAAGGCAAAGACAAAGCCTACATTTTCCTCTGAAGATGCTTAATCTGGTCCCTCTTCCCTCCACCTCAAGCCCAGACCTTTCCGGCCCCTGCTCCTTGACTTCCCCACCATGGTAGTACCAGGATTCACACACCCCCGCCCCAGACTCAGCTGGGATCCACGCCCTCGTAACAGCTCAGCCATCCTGCCCAGGCTCCTCCACAGAGCCCTCATCACCTCTGATGACCCTGGGTTTCCTCTCAGCCTCCCTGGGATCTGTGTGCCTCCTGCCTCACAGCCAAACACCCCCTCACCTGAGGAGCCCCGCGCCCTTACCAGCGTAGATGAGCTTGCGCGGAGAAGAAGCACAGGAGAAGTATGTAGAGGCAGAGGAGACCTCCCCTGCCCCTGGGCTGCAGCCTTGGGCCACCACAGTGGATCCAAGCTGAGGGGGATCCTCTTGTGACTTGGAGATTCCTGAGGGAGGAATGAAAGGCTCAGGGTGGGTTCATCAGTCCTCTCTGTCCACAAATATTTACCGAGTGTCTGGCACGTGTCAGGTGCAGTGAATACACACAGTTGAGATGGGGTTCCCAGTGGATACTCCAGTGTTTGATTCAAATCAGTACTTACTCTGTCACTGTCTTGTTGGTAATGTAGGCCTCGGTGGTGACTGAGTATGTGGGAAGAGTGAGTGATGTGTATCAGTTAAGTCTGTGGTAAGTGTGGGGTTGGCATGGGGAGCACGGTGGAGATGTGTCTTATCTGTGTCTGTGGCCTTTGTGTGCATGGTTTCTGTTCACAAGTCGGGAATTCTGGGACATGTAACTTTTCCTCATTACATGGTGTGGCTTGTATTTATGGTGTGTGTTCATTCATTGATTCACCAAGATTCAGTAAGCAGCTACTTCTGTGTATCCGGCACTCTTCCATTGTTGTAGTCTCTGGTAACGCTGCGCATTCTAGTAGGGGAAGACACACACTAAACAAAACTACAATAAATATATGATACCTGAGCTGGTGGCAAGTATATAAGGGTTGCCAGACTTAGCGAAGAAAAATACAGGGCACCCAGTTAAATTTCAGTTTCAGATAAACCCAGAATAATTTTCCAGTGTAAGTATTCCCATGCAGTATTTGGTCTTACTTTTAGTGTAAGTATGGCCCGTACAATATTGGGGACATACTGATACTGAAAAATTACTTGTTGTTTATCTGGAATTCAAATTGAACTGGCTAGCCCATATTTTATCTGGCAACCCTGACATGGGTTAGTGAGACTGTGGTTTACTGTGGTTTGTACAAAGCGGGTCTGGCATTACTCAAGAATGTGTTACAAGTGTGGTGTGTATGACACGTGACTGGTTCTTATAGAGGTATTTAGCGATGGCTGAAGTTAGCTGTGTTTGTGCGAGAGTTGAGGAGATACATATATATATAGTGTGTGTGTGTGTGTGTGTGTGTGTGTCCTATATATATAGTGTGTGTGTCTATATACATATCTCATCTCCAGCGTTTGGTGTTGGAGGAGAGGATTGTGATACAGGTGGGTTGTATGAGAACGTAGTACAGGAGGGATGCGTGTATATACCTCCATGTGCTGTGTGTGGTTTAATACGGAAGTTATATGTGGGGTGTGTGATACTTTTGCTGTATCAGAGTGTCCATGGGTGTATGAGTTACTGTCTCATAAAACACCCCTACCAAGAGTTCTCTATACACTCTTACATACACCGAGTGTCAGCCAGGTCCAGGCAGGGTGTCAAGAACTGTACCACGCAGAGTTTATATCTGATAAGCACTCTACCCCCATTCATCCTGCTCTTCTCAGCACTACCCCCTCCGCCCACCCCCACCCCCCCACAGGAACATAGAGAAAAATATTCTGAATGGTCAGGGGCAGTCATTGCCTTCCCTAGCCTGTCCCAGCCACTGCCTGAAAATCTGCCTGCTGTCTAGAGCTCCATTCCCAGGGCCCATCCTACAGTCTCCAGGGCCCTGGGCCTGGTAGGAGCTACTGGGCTCTAATCTGGGGCAGAGACCTCTAGCTGGAGCTCTGGGGTGACCACCCCCTCCCAGGGCAAGGTACTCGCCTACACCTACATTTAATGCACGCAGGCACCACGTGGCCCGTGGCTCTCAGAGCTCCCCGCAGGACCCTGAGGACATTTCTCACCCTCGCCCACGCGGTCTCAGTCTCTGGAAAGCCCTTCCCTTCCCTCGGTCTCCTTTGGGAGATTCTTCCTGTTGAAGGAATAAAACCTCCTTGCTTTCAATATGACACCATCCCTAGGCAAACAATCGTCTTTCGAAGTGCATTCCACTTGTCAAGATATTTTTCAACAGGGCCTTCAGCTCATGGGGCTTCTCTTTCCAGTTGGTAAAAGAGGCCAAGCAACTCATGGGTCTCTCTCAGCATCCTTGCATCCTTCACATCCCCCACCTCATGACCCCAGGGAAAGATCCAAGAGAATAAGAGAGAAATCGGGGACTGAGAAAAGCTGCACCTCTAGGTCTGTGCAAGCAGGATGCAGCCTGCTGTGAGTCCGACAAAGCTCCAGGCCCGGCAGCCCCAGGAGAGAGTCCTCAGACCAGCGGAGCTGACCTCCCATCTCCCAGGGGGCATCTGGCCGTTCTGTGCCGTCTCACACCACAGGGAGCCTCCGGATGGCTACGGCAGCATCAGTGAGACAAGGTCTCTCGCTCCCTGCTTCACAGGTGACACGTTCTCAGTCCCCCTCTTCCTAGAGAAGGTTCAGTTTGGCAGAAACCCATGTGCCCCAGACAAGTTGCCCCCCACATACCTCCTCCCTTCTGGGCAGTTTGCTGGGACTCTTCATTTTCCAGGCGTTTCCTCTTTTGTTGCCGTTCCATCGTACCAACTAGAAGTCTCCCTTAGAAGATGCCTCAAGAGACGTCCAACTCCTCCTCTCCCCTACAGGTTGGCCCTTGTTGGCTCTTGGGCAATCCGTTGAAATGATTCAATACAAATAAAAATAGTCAAGTCTCCTAAATGGCTGAAAAACTTGTACCACTTAGTGAACCAGCAGTGCTGCCTAGTGCTCACCAGGGCTGTTAAGTTTCCAAGGTTGCCAGGCGCACAGCAGGATTCTGTGACCTCAATGATGACATCAGAGCATTCTGTGGACCTAGGTTCAGCACAGTCTCTGCAATAGCACAGGCCCCGTTTTCAAGAACAATTCCTTTTTCCCAGCCGAACCTTTCCCGTGAAAGGGAAAGGTTCATACCATATCCATTATAAATTGTATCATACCGTATCTATTATAAAATGAACATTTTGATGGGAGATCTTTTAATGTCTTTTATATAGAGATTTAATATGAATATTTTAAATGGTCTCCAGTTTCCCTGTGGATTATTGACATTTTAAACTCTGCACTTCAGTTTTCCCTCAATCCCTGTAATTTTGTCACGGTTATTTCTGTACTTAAAGAGGAGTAACAATATAATTGATTTCTTCATTTTTTTCCCATCTCTTTCCAAGGTACTGGATTTGATTGTGTCTTACGAATGAGTGAAAAATGCTAGTCCTTGAGTCAGGACATTGGGCCCTTTACCAAGTAACTCAACCTGTCTGGGCTTCAGCTTCTGTATGTGCGAGCAAGAGGCTTGGCCTAGCTGACTTTTCAAATGCTGTGTTTCTTTGATTCACTCTCACGTACTGATCTGCTACTTAAGAAGAGGGTCTCTTCTCATAAAGTGAGAACAGTCGTTTTCTAATCCTTGGGTTGGGTGGAGTTTTTAGTGGTCGTACTCAGTTTGTTAGTTATATTTACTTTTACGTATGCTTAGCTCTAAATTTAATTTATATGGCTCTTGTGACTATTTTTAGATCTTCTTTTTTTCTTATTTTCTTTTACAGTTTCTAATTTGTTATCGCCAGTGTAGAGGAGCCTGATTGATTTTTAAACTGTATTGATCTTGTATGTGTGTGCTTTGTTGAACCGTCTTCTTCGTTCCTGCTAGTTTATCTGTGGGTTCTTTTGGGTCTCCTAGATAAATGAGCATATTAAATGTAAATAATGTGTTCTTTAGATAAAGTTTATTTTCTTGCATCTCTCTATATAAAAGCAATATGTTGAATTGATTTAAATATTTAAATACTTACATACCTGTTATCACAATCTAACCTTCTTTATCTTCTCTTATTTTCTTCCAATCAATATTATGTTTTCAAGATTTATCCACGTGAATCCATATAGATCTAGGTCTTTGATTTTTGACCGTTTGGTATTATTTCATCACATGCGTATAGCATCATTTATTTTCCATTCAAGCATTATTGGACAATTGGATTGTTTCCCTCCCTTCTCTAGAACAAACAACGTTTCCTAGAATATCCCTGAAGATGTCTGACAGTCGAGAAGGGCCAGGCTGCCCGAAGGATTGCTACTTGCTTTTAGCCACGTTCCAACAGGCCATCTCCAGCCAGCAATTTGAAGCACAGCTGAAATGAAAACTCCCCCAAATGTGGAGGTCGTAGGAGCTTCCTAGAATGTGGGAGGTTCATGATAGGCATCCTGCTGGGATCCCAGGGGAGTCTGAGCTGGCCTGAACCTCATCTTCCTCCTCCACCTCTCAAGAGAAATGTGGAGGAAAGAAGACTTCAAAACCTGTGAGTAGGCAGAGGGAGAGAGATTGGGGGCCGAAGCTGCAACTGAGGTCTTGGAGTGGGCTGTGAGGACGCAGAGCCTCTAGAGAGCCAGGCTCTGCCTTCTGAGCACTTCTCCCCTAAGGCTGCTCGTCATTCAGGTGATACCAGCCATATAGAGCCGACTCGGCCCACACTGTCACAGAAAGCCTTATCAGAATCTCTTCTTCTTCATACACTCTTGTGTCTGTTACTTGGTTATTGCCTTTGGTGCTCCACTGATGTGAACCACAGTCGCCAGGGGATGGAGGACACTAGTGACCCATCTTGCTCTGTGGCCTCAGTCCACAGCTTGAGGGTAAGGGAAGAGGCCAAATGAAGGTCAAGAAGGAAAGATGGCGTTTGAAGAGAAGACCTGAGTTAAGGGTGTCTTCTCAAGGCTTGATGAATGAAATGTAGCTCCAGTACCTGAAGTCCTGTTTGTTCGCAAGGCTGACCACGGGGCTGGGTGGGCTGGGTGCACTCAGTGAAGGAACCGTATACACTTAGTATTTCCTTGCTTGCTCACACTTGCCCTCGTCTGATACACACTCTGCAAGACTGATCTTCCCCTGAAACAACTTTCCACCTGCCACTGTCATCTCGTGAACATTTGCTTCCCCTTCCTAGTGTCCCCCTAGAATGCCATTGCCGCCAATTCATAATTTGATAATCATGCTTCTTACCATAGTCTCAGCAACTTCTGATAAATTTTATTCACTTTATTCCATAGTCTTCACACATCAGTAATCTTCCTTAACTTCCTAGCTGCAGGTTAACCCATTCGGAATCATTTCTTTTTCTTTCTCTTCTTTGGCAAATCCCTTCTATCTTTTAAGGTCTTTTTCTTGTCTCTCTACCATCCTGCCTTCCTGAACTTCTTTTTTTTCCGTTTAAGTAACCTTTCAATCTCCTTCCCCAATTTCCTCATAAACATTGAGAGTTTATTCCTCACACGTTAGAGAGCGGTTTATGAATGGCCACGCATAATGGACTCAGAATGAGTTGGCACCCCCGAGGTACCTGTCTTGCTGGGGAGCCACAGGTGGAGGGCTGGCTGCTGGACACATGTTTGCATGGAGTCAGGCTGAGTGGCCTCAGGGTGTTTGCTCTGCACTTGTGTGTGTTTCTCCCTAGTTGGTTTCCTTGTCCAGCCACCTGTGACCTCCCTCCATCCAGCCCAGGGAATCCTTCTCATCACAGGGGTAGGACGTTTGTCTCGTTTTCCATCACATCCTTTCCCCAAAGTTTGGTTGTGAGTTGCTCCCATTCCAAAGACCTTTCCTCTTTGAAGAGAAGAGAGAAAATCTTTTCTCTCCTTTCCTCTCACTTCACTTCTGCTCTAGTATCTCCTCCGTCCAGAATGGCCCCCTGACTCAAATGGGTGTAGATCCGAAGATGGCAAGAAATGCCAGCAATTCTGAAGTAATAATACGGATGTGTCAGGAACACTTGAAAACCTTTATCCCGCCACATTCAAAAAAATTGCACTTCCAGTGTATTCAGAGTCTCAGTGTAGAAACACAAATGATGTAGAAGTTGAATGACACTCAAGTTTTTCTTTCCTCCTTTCCTGATTTATTCTAATCCTCCAAGTTAACATGATTAACTATCTGCTATGTAACCTTTCAGACATTTTCTACACATGCACACTTTTCTTTTTCTCACATAAGAGTGTGAACTAGGTCACTTTCAACATGCTGTGATACTGTGATTCACTGTCTCCCACCGAGTCGTCCACTGATAAAGTAATCTGTTTCATGGAGAAATACGTCCAATAGCTAATAGCCAATGTCTGTGGAGTGCTTGCTCTGTGTCGGTTTCTTGTAACTACTTTACAGATCTTTTGTACAAGGTACCCATGGACCAGGTACAATTATAACCCCCAAGTGACAGATAAGTGCAGATAAGTACAAATAAATACAGAGGCCAAGTGACTTGCCCAAGACACTGGAGCAAATCAAAATCCATGCCTCTGTAATCATTTTGCTCTATTGCCTCTGTCTGGGAGGCTTGATGATTTGGCAAGTAAAACCTTAAATATCATGTTCCATTTTTATATCTCTGACACAAGCGTGGGGCTGTGATACGGGGTAACTAACCTGACTACTTTTGAAAACCCTTATGCACCTGGATGAAAGTAAGCCAGGGACTGCAAGCTCTAGATTTAAGGTTTCCTAGCAACTTTTAAAAAGAGCTTCTTGAATGCAATTTATGTAATGTCAAGTCTAGGATGTAGTCCAGATAGTAACAGAAAAATGGAGATATGTAGAAAAATAGTTCAAGTTGACAAGTATTGGGAGTGTAGTAGTTTTGGGGCCAGCATGTAGACCACAGGAGAACTTGCTGTTTCCATCCCAAAGGGAAGAGCCCTACGTTGCAACTGCCAAGGTCCCTGGGGCAGCAAGTGTGTTCACTGCTTAGTAAAGAAGCATCCTCAGTTTGATAGAATCATATGGGAGCCTTACATTTGGTTAGCCGTTCTACATTCTTGATGTAATGATATTTTCAGGGTGTGGGAGGGTATCAAGCTCTGAAAATACCCTTGGAGAGATTTGCTTATTAAGTTTGGCTTTTTCAATCTCCCTACTACTTCTTTACTAAGCACCAGGAGGTTTCCTTCACTTTTCAGAACCATGTTGTTTTTCCCTTGTCTAATGAACTTTGAAATACTTTTGGATGAGCTATTAAATTTGGGAAAAAATAAACATCTCTTTAAAACAAGGAAGATAATAACAATGACACGTAGAAAAAGCTCTAAAACAGAGAATATCCTCCATTATGGCTAATGACTGGGGGTGGAAAGTTTGTGCTCGCTGTCCAGGATGTAGAAATAAAAGCTGAGGAGGCGCTGAGGCATCTCCTGGATCTCTATAAGCCTCCATCATTTCTGATGAGTAGGGTTGACAGATAAAATATAGGCTGTTTAGTTAAATATGAATGTCAGAAAAACAACGAGTACATTTTGAAGATAAGTATGCCCCAAATAGTACATAGGATCTACTTATACTAAAAATAATGACTTATTATTCATGTGAAGTTCAAGTTTAACTGGGTATCCTGCATTTTTATTTAGTAAATCTGACAGCCCTACTGATGATCCACAATGGAGGCAGTTGAGGAGCGGTACATGCTGGCTCTCGGACAGTCAGGAATGGCTTCAGCAGATCCAGGTACAGTATGAAATTCTTTTTGGAGGTAGCTCAGAAGCCATGGCCAGCCCTTGACTGCAAGTACTGCCTCGGGTTTCCCTGAGGTGGGGTAAACCGTCCTCTTAATGGCCTTTTGGTAAGTCTGGAAGACCATATCCAAGGGGAGCCCCAAAGTCAGTTTCATCCTCACAACCATGTTTCCAATTCCTGGAATTGGCTGCATGTGACTCACAAGAGATAAGGAGGTTTGTGAAAATTGGGAGTGTCATAGCTTGAACCCTTTGTAGGTGAAGTTTTGGTGTTCTGAGAGTTTTAACAGGAGCAATGTGAAAGACTCCAGGTCCCCGGGTAGATAGAAATAATCCTGTTCTACTTCTGTGTATGGGACAAGTCTGTAGTAGCTCACAGAGCAAATATCTGGTCTTAGAAAGACTGATCCAAGCTTGGATGTTTCTGGTGACAAGGCAAGGTCGTGAGTTTGAAGTTCACCTTTTATGGTTGAGGAGACAATGAAGTTGTCAGAAGGGCAATCGTGGAGGAGACGTTGGCTTCATCCATTGTGCAGGCTTGTATATGTGGTTCTATGTAGATTGTGTTTCAGAGGTGGAGCTTGTTTACAATTACGAACACTCTCTGACGTGCTTTTTGGACCTTCATTCCCAGAGCAAGAGCAGTGCCGAGGCCCTAGACATGCCATGGATACTCTGAGCTGTCAGTGGCATTTCCCAGGTACTGTTCCCTTGGTGCTGCTCCTTGAAATGTGCAAAGGGATTATCATCTGTTTTGTGGCCGGTCCTAGCATTGTGAAAGGAAGCTGCTGCACCGGGCTCAGAGGATTTCGGCTGTGGTGGGAGGAGGAGGAGGAGTACGACGACTATAAATTGTATCACACCATATCTATTACATCTTGAGAGTGGGCTTGGGGGGTTATGAAGGGGGACTTTTATTGTACTTTTATACATTGTCCCCTTGAAAATAATTCAATTTTTAAAAATTAGTTAATTTATTTTGGGCTGCATTGGGTCTTTGTTGCTGCTAGCGGGCGTTTTCTAGTTGCAGTGAGCGGGGGCTACTCTTGGCTGTGGTGCACGGGCTTCTCATTGCAGTGGCTTCTCTTGTTTGCGGAGCACGGGCCCTAGGCATGCAGGCTTCCGTAGTTGTGGCACGTGGGCTCAGTAGTTGTGACACACGGGCTCTAGAGCGCAGGCTCAGTAGTTGTGGCGCACGGGCTTAGTTACTCCGTGGCACGTGGGATCTTCCCAGAACAGGGCTCGAACCCATGTCCCCTGCATTCGCAGGCATATTCATAACCACCGCGCCAGCAGGGAAGCCCAATAATTCAGTTTTTTATAAAGAGAATATTCCTAATATTCTTCCAAAAGTTTAAAAATACATAGTTGGATAACACTATGAAAAATTAACTGACACTTTTTTTATTATTTCTCTTTGCTCCCTGGATTTTTTTCCCCCTCCGGTCAGCTAGGCACTCTGAGTTCACTGCATTAGGAAGGTAAAGACTCAGCAGAAATGAGGGAGAAAAAAAGAAAATCCTCAGCTTTGGAATGTTCAAAACAGAGGCCACAGTAGAACAGGTGAGAATTCTGTGCACAAAAAATAAATCTCGTCTCAAATGTAACAAAGTATTCTTTGCACTGGGAGGCAGGAGAAGGGAGGGAGGGAAGGACTGAAGGAGAGAGATCAGTGTGGCCAGGGACATGGAGACTGTGCTTGAGGACGATAGGCCCAGGAAGAGAATCAGAATCTGGGGAAGATTCAGCCTGCACGCGATCATTGCCTCCAGCCAGCACCCTCATCTCAGACCTCGGGAAATTCAGAGAGAGAGTGGGAGTAAGTCAGGAGGGCCACGGGCATAGTCTGTGTGGCAGGGGTTGTGGCCATTCCCTATTTGTGAGGAGTCCCCAGCAATTTGCAGGCCTCTTCTAGAAAATGCTGGCGGACGTCTCTAGTGCTTATGTGAAAGCTTGTTCACAAACCTTGAAAGATACAGATGTAGATGACAGATTAGATAGAAAAATGTAATTAACTAAAACCTCCAGGAAAGGTTTGGAAAATGCCCTTTATTGCATAGGATGTTCATATTGTCATATGATGTTAGACTGAGTGCCGGTCCCTTCATCCTCCTTCAGACCACGGCGTTCTGTCTGCTACTATCCCGAGGGTCCTTTCTTCTCCCTGGAAGGGATAAAACAAATGAGGTAGAACAGGAAGAGACAAGAAGCACTCCAAGCTCTGCTGGTCAGGGTTACCCTCCAGCGTTGCCTTAATGCTCAGAGCCACACATACCACAGTGAGCTTGGCTCCAGATCAACTACCACGCAACGAAGGTTCTGGAACACTTCCATGTCTCGGGGAACCTCATTTCCACGTGACTCTCTTTCGTATTCCCCTTTGTCACAGAAGGCTAGGTACAGTGGTCCAGGTGAGATCTCAGCTCAGGCCCAAGGCTCTCAGACCTCAAAGTTCCGGTCCTGCAAGGGCCCCTGTCCTCTCTTCAGACCACTCCTGGCTCTCTCTGCCGACAAGGAGCTGCTGGTGGTACGTCCTCTAAGAGTTGAGGCCCATCGTGCAGACCCTGAGAAAATTCCTAGGAAAAGGCTCCACCTTCTTGTCGAAGTCAACAGAGCTCAATTCCTTTGGAAGTGCTGGGTGTGTCCCAAGTTGATGCAACTGCAGAGCCATTAGGTAAACCAGCACATGTGTGCGGCCCCTTCCCTTAGACTCCTCTGGGCCCTCGTGACATAGGCTCAGAAGAGTGCCAGCCTCAAGCCTTACCTCTTCCAAGGCCACACCGTCTCCAGGATCTTCTGTCCCATGAATCTCAGTTGCTGTGTGGAACTCAAAAGAGAGAAAAGACCCTGCCTCCGGGGTCTCTTCGGGCTGGGGCCTTCTAGCTTCTCTTCCTCGTCCTCGTCGTCCTCCTCATCCTCAGAGGTGGTCTTGGGTTCCACACTGCCCTCCTCCTCAGGGGTGCTCTCGGATTCCACATAGCCCTCCTCCTCAGCGGTGCTCTCGGATTCCACATTGCCCATCCACTGGGCCATGGTGAGATGAAAGACACGGCAGCTGAAGCCCTCCAGGACGCCGAACTTCACGTGCTGCTGGAGGATCTCCAAGGTGGGGAAGACCCGGCAGCAGGCCATGCACCTGAAGCCGGTCTCCATGGTCACCATCCAGTCCGGTGTCTTGGCCCTGGGTGTCTCCTGGACTGCAGGTGACCCTGATGGGCTGCCTGGCTCTGCCCTTTCCTCATACTCTTTCTCCTCCCCAGTGGGCTCACTGTCAGACAGGAGGCTTTCCGTGCACACATCAGAAGAGGGGTCAGTGGCTACTGTGCACACATCCTCAGGAAGGATCACTTCTTCTATCGACAGCTGCTTTTCAGGCAACTCCAAGGGTTTCTTTGTCTTCCAGGAGACAGCTACACCCTTGTTCAATTGTACCTGCATGTAGTGTATTTTCATGCCCCTTTCCTCTTTGTCTGGGTGCAGATTGTTCTTACAGGGTGAAGAGGGTGAGGAGGAGACACAGTGTGATGGGGGAGCGGTCTCTCCTTCTTCCTGATCCTGGGCTAGGGGTGCTGTAGGCTGGGCAGTATCTCGATGTGATCTCCGGATTCCTGAAAAAGGAAATTAAAGCCATAATAACATGCATGGGCCATGCCGGAAGCTGAGGGAGCAGGTGTGGTAGACGAGAGAGGGACATTTGCATGACGTAGCTATGTCGTGAGCTTGGTGTCTGTTGGCCGTAGGACGGAGCGGTGTATCTGGTGTCATCTGTGGGCTTTTCATGTGCGTGTGGGGGGATACTGGAGCGGTGTCTGTATACAGGAGTGTGGAGTATGGTGGTGAGGGCTGTGGTATGTGAGGGATGCGGCTGGATGCGTGTACGACGAGCAGTGTGAGTTTGGGAATATCGGTGGTGCATTACTTGTGGAATGGGGCTGTGGTGCTTGGGGTTTCTGTGTGCTCTGAGAAGGGCTGTGCCTGGAGGGCGGATGTATGTGTGACAAAGCGAAAGAGAGGCATGGACATATATACACTACCAAACGTAAGGTAGATAGATAGTGGGAAGCAGCCGCAGAGCACAGGGAGATCAGCTCGGTGCTTTGTGACCACCTGGAGGGGTGGGATGGGGAGGGTGGGAGGGAGGGAGATGCATGAGGGAAGGGATGTGGGAACAGATGTATATGTATGACTGATTCACTTTGTTATAAAGCAGAAACTAATAAAAAAAATGCAAAACAAACAAACAAACAAAAAAAGAGCATCTAAACACCCAAGAAATCCACTACATAACCTCAATATTTATAAAGTTTTAACCAACTTTCAGGAACTATTTCTGAATATAGTTTCTTTATTAAAAAAAAACATTCACTGACCCGCTAACAATTATTACATGATATAGTAAGTGCAAGAAAGTAAGTTCAGGGGGTAGGTTAAGACTTTGCAATTAAAACATGTCACTTTAAGAACAAAATATATAAAGCAGAAAAACTACATAAAAGTAGATCACAGAAACAAAGAACAAGTGCCACATATGACTGGACAATGATGTTTGCCACTAGCAATAAAGTAACTGACAAGTTTCAAGTTGTTAACTCTTCAAATACTTAATAAAAGAAAAAAATGATAGATGGAAAAAAGGAAAAGCATTTCAAGATAATTCATAAGCACAATTTAGTTTCATTCTACTTCAATGAAACATACATCTTTAATAAGGAAGTGGCATTTAACATGTCTTTAATTACAGTGTATAATTTATACTGATTTATGTGATCACTCTAATTTTGTACTCTTAAAAATGCTCTCTTTTAATACACAACACATTTTCATTTCTAAAAGAAAAAGATGAATTACTGACCAAATTTTTCTTTTGCTTCGGTAGGCTAACTGGTTCAAAAACAGATATAACATTTCCATAGGATGCTGCAATCTTTTAAAAAAGAAAAAAAGAAAGAAAACTTACGGATATGTTAACTTACTTATGAATCAAAAGAACAAAAGAAATTAATAGTATAACTTAAAAAATACCCAACACATGGGCTTCCCTGGTGGCGCAGTGGTTGAGAGTCCGCCTGCCGATGCAGGGGACACGGGTTCGCGCCCCGATCCCGGAAGATCCCACGTGCCGCGGAGCGGCTGGGCCTGCGAGCCATGGCCGCGGAGCCTGTGTGTCCGGAGCCTGTGCTCCGCAACGGGAGAGGCCACAGCAGTGAGAGGCCCGCGTACAGCAAAAAAAAAAAAAAAAAAAAAAATACCCAACACAAAATTTCTTTCACCAATACTTGAGAATGTCAATTTTGGGGACTACCATATCTGGATCACAATCCCAGTGCTGTCACTGTGTACCAGCAAGTTAAGCTCTCTGAACCTTAGTTTCTATCTATATTTACAGTATGTATAATATGATCTTCCTAATAGGATTATTTTGAGGGTTGAAATAACATTTGTAAAGCATCTGGTAAAGAATTATCTATATAAGATGCATAGTAAATGTTAATTCCCTTCCTCACAGAAGAAAATGTATTGATGTATTCCTTGTCAAGTACAGAATATGACATGACTTAAAAATCAAGTTTTTAGGTTATCTGTCTTCAAAGTTCAGAATTCTGTCAGTGTATATTTAACTTTTTAGAAGTAAAACTTAGATCTATTCCTTTGTAAACCCTCTAAGGAGTATATTTTTTCAATATTCTATTTTATTTGAGTACCTTTCAAATATTTACTCTTATATCAATGAAGCATACCCTTGCTGGCTCTGTTTTATAAGGTAGCTACTACTATAGCTTGAGTGAGTCATAAATGAAGAATATTAAAACATCAGAAATCAGATAGATATATAGATAGAATGAATGATCGGGGATAAAAATAAGAACACATAATCTAGTGAAGACAGAGTAAGAAATGAGGATGTAACACACATATGGAAAAAAAAAACTTTCAATGGATATTTTAAGGTGTTCTGAGGAGATCTTAGAAGGTAGAAATCATCTGCAGTGACTTCACCTGGGAGTATTTAGTTTGCGCCTTTAAATGTGAATAGGATTTCAAACTGCAGTGAGTGTTCAATTTTAGAAATAGGGCATAGTATGAACACAAGTGTAAATTTTTTTTTTTTAATATTTATTTATTTGGCTGCTCCGGGTCATAGTTGCGGCACGTGAAATCTTCGTTGCCACGTGCAGGATCTAGTTCCCTGACCAGGGATTGCACCTGGGGCCCCTGCATTGGGTGTGTGGAATCTTAACCACTGGACTACCAGGGAAGTCCCCACAAGTGTAAATATTATAAGAGGTAAAGTATGTTGGGAGGTGACTGACCATCAGCCCAGGTAGAAGAGAGAAATAATGGACATGAGGCCAAAAAGGCAAATGTGAGTGGGCTAAATAAGGTCTCAAACCAAGGTGAACAATTTGAACTTTTCTAAGTTCATGGGAAACAAAGAATGGTTTTAAGCAAATGAATAACAAGTCAAATGCAGATGAATTTTCTTAGGAAAATTAATCTGGCAGTACTACAAATAAAAAAACAGTAATGATAAAATATTGATGCCTATGGTATCAAGAAGCATTTCCTTCTAAAAGGTAAACAGAAATCCCAAGTACCAAAATCTACAAATTTTCGTCTCGATACCTTAAGGAATCATTTGAGTATACTGTTATCTGTGAAACAAAGGAAATTTACCCTTTATTAGAATAATTATAAAACCAAATGACCTCTTCATTCTAACCTGGATTTCATGTAATATAGCTTATTAAAAGATAACTCATATTGAAAATTACTAAAATTAGATTTCCAACATTAACAAGCCCTATGTGAATCTAAATGGTATAAGTAAGTTTTTATATACAATCAAGATTACAGAACTACAGAGCTAGGAGGTCAAACATGAAGAGAAAGGGAAAAAACTCTAAAGGATTTTTAGCATTCCATAATAAAAATCACTTTTGTAGTACAGTGAGAATGAAAGGCATGAACAAAAGAGAGACAGATGAAATACCTGTAACTCTACTGAAAGGAAGGAACATAGGAATAACAAAAAGAACAGTAGTCCAAAAAGTAGGCAAAGACTACAAGAGCTGAAACTCCTTTGTTACGAGTATCTTTAAACTAGGTCCCAAGAAGTAACTTTTCAGAATGGCAGGCTTATTAGGAATGATTACATTAAAAAAAATAAGGTTGGGCCCATTTTGATTTCTCACACAAAATGTTCTGGTAGAATCATAGCATCAAACAATATACATTAATTAAGTATCTAGCAGAAAAATTAAATTTGCATAGTTCAGCCTAGTCTAGCTGCAACTGTACCTAGGCCTGGTCATCCATGCCTACCTATATGGTGCTATATTAAGCTATATGCTATACTGCCTATAAGTTATAACTCTCCCAACTCTGGTACTATATAGAACCGTATTTAACCTGATGTTAAATCATATGCCCTGTTTCTTTTGTTTTTGTTGCTTTTTTACTTTCAAGGTAACTTTATACTTTCCATGTGTAAACAGAAGTTCAAATTAAATTTTTCATTTTTCTTATAGACTTGGGAGTAAATTATTTAAAAAATTATACAATTTATGTTCATTTTTGTACAAAGTTTATCTAGAAGTTACAAGGAGATAACTTACCTGTTTACAGACAAAAAAGGACTCTAACAAGAATTTCTTTTCAGGGTTTATTTCTAAATAGACTGAAGTTTATTGTCAGTCCTTTCCCTCAATCCAATCAATTTTTAAATAAGTAAGCTTTACACCTATTCTACAGGTAATAAATATTGTATTTGTTTGTCAATTCATGGAGAAAACTATGCTATATTTCAAGATTATATGAGAACAGAATTCCTGACAATCTCTAAGATACATCTGAGTCAGGAATTTTGTTCTCTAGAGTGCATCTTAGCCAAAGAAATCTGTAGCTTCATTGTCTTGGAAACACAGCAAGTCTCTAATTCAATAGGAAATAGATACTTCAGAGACTATATTTACAAAAACCATATTCAAAACAAATCTCATATCACCACAAGATTACAAACCTTGCCTTGTTGCATTGAACAATCTACACATCCTACTTGAATATTTCCATGTTTAGCTCCTGGGATTATTTGCAGTCTTTCAAAATCACTTCCCAGTATAACAATGTCACATCCAGATGCATAAGCCTAAAAACAAACAAACAAAAGAACAAAGTAAAATAAAAATGATAAAATTGTCAAGAAAATATTTATCATGTAGAACACTGGCGTTAAATATTATGTTTTAACAGACTCATTTTAAATATTTTTTAAGATCTTTATTATTTGAGAATATTCCCCTTTCCTCCCATATATAGTCCCATCAGTCAGTCCTTTCTGCAAAATATATACCAATTCCTTTCACTTTTTCCATCTCCACTGAATGCTACTGCCCTTATCTAAACTACCATAATCTCTCTCCTGCATTATTGTTTATACTCTGACTGCTTCCATTCTTGCTTCCCTCTAATTCCTTTCCACACACAGACAAGAATGATCTTGCAAAAATGTTTATTACACCAAGTAATTTTCCCTTCAATAGTTTCCTCATTGCACTTGGAATAAAATCTCAACTTCTTACCAATGTCAATGCCCTAAATGATTGTCCTAATTCCCCAAATCCATCTCAAGCTACTCTTTCATTCCCTCAATTGGCTCCTGCCCCTACATTGCCCTTCTTTCTGTTTCTTGGGCATAACAATCTTTTTCCACCTCAAAGTGGTTTACCTTCCTTCTATCTGCCTGGTCTTTGTCTAACTAGCTTCTTTTCAACATTCATGTCTCAGTTCCTGAATATACTCATATTGATCAATATTCTTCCCCCCTCCCCTAATTACTTTCCATCACACTACTTTTTCTTCTTCATAGCATATACCACGATTTGTAAATATCTTGCTTGTTATCCATTTCCATTACTACAAGTTAAGGTCCAAGATGAAAAGGTAGGGTTCAAGTTTATCTTGTTCTCTGCCCTCAGATCACAGGAGTTTCTTCCATTTAAGAGTACGTGGCTGTCGTCCTAGAAATTACATGCAGCATAATTCTGAAAATAAAATAGCTATCACAAACTGTTTTCCATCCTAAGTTCTTAAAATTTTAGTAATTCTTTACTTTCTCATCACTTTTGCACATATACATACACCTTACTTAATGTAAAAAATATTATACTTTATACTTCATGACCGTAATTCCTACCAAAGCCAAAATGGTTCTGTACAAGCTACCAAAAAATATTAGAAAAGGGACTTGAAAGAACATACAAATAAATCTGCTCACATTACCAACAAGAAAATGAGGCCCAAATCGGCTGACAACTTCTTAGTGGCAGAGTGGGCTTGAGAACTCTGATCTCTTGATTTTTGATCTAGTGCTATTTTGATGGCAGAACAGAACTTCCCTAATTAAGCATGCTTGTCTGGAATTTTCCTAAAAGGAATTAGGGGAAATCAAGTCTGTTTCTACTAGTGTCACACAGTGGAAAAAACTGGCTCAGTAAACAAACAAAAAACCTCATGATGGTCTGCTCACCTAGGTGTAAATATCCACAATAGGATCATAAGGCTTGTCACGAGACTAACAGCCAGAATAAATTCCAAAAACTAATTTATGAAAGATGTCATTAACAATACTCTAAAATACCTTAATATTTTAGAAACTGATTTTCTCCTGAATATTAAATGTTGATAAAATACTGATTGCCGCTGTTTACCAAAATACTGTATTAAATTTGGAATGTTTACAATGTGGATTTCCTCATCACTAAACAAAATTTTTTCAGTTTCCATTAACTAGAATATATATATATATATTTTTAAAAATGTGTTCATAACTTTGCCTTCTTTTTGTTTACCTGCAATTATCTATCTACTTACAGATATTGTGTTGCACCTATTTTTGTCAATCAGGACTCTAAGTTTTCCTGAATTGAGTCTACATGAATCCTGAAGTACCTCACAAAATTACTGTTTAATTCAACAAGTATTAAACATTTATAAACTTGATAAATGCAAAGTTACCTCAGAAATAAACATCTATCCCTATAGAAAGATGCCAACTTATAATACAAATAAACCTTGATCATTCAAAGACTTATCCAGTTCTGGATTACCCTTGTTCTTTTGCTGCTGCTATTATACTATCACTGCCTGTCAGTTAATTTTTCCTTAGTGACGGTACTAGAAGGTGCAAAGCTATCTATCCCTAGTTTTGGTAAACTTTAAATTGAATAAAAATTATTGATCTTCATCTGGAATATTTCTGTCATTCAGTCCTCACTTTCTTCTTTCAGTTATAACTAATGGATGGCAATAAACTGGTAAATGGGGAAAAAAAAAATATAACCAGCTGCAGTTCACACTTCATCAGTTGACTGTTATCCTTGGGGCTTATAATAAAAAAACCTCCTGGTTTTCTTGACTACAGAATTTTAACTTTTATAGTTTATTTGACTGTATAATTAAATATAAAATGCATTAAAGACTCAAACTATATTTGTGTTTTGTTCCATTTCTTAATCATTTTCAAGAGTGTATAAACATCTCCTTAAAAATCCTGCTGTGCACAGAATACTGGTTGAATAAACTGTGGTACATAGCCACGATGGAGTATTAAACAGCTATAAAAAGAATGAGGAAGAAATCTATGAACTGACTTGGAGTGATTTCTAGGGGATATTATAAAGTGAAAAAAAAAAGAAAAGAGCACATATGGCAATTTTTTGTGTGTAAGGAAAAAGGAAAATAAAATACATGTACCTGGCTTGCTACAAAAAGGAACAAAGGGAGAATAAAACTAGGGAAAAGTGAAGTTGGATACCTACAAAGGGGGAGAAGATGGAGTGGAAGCAAAGAATAACACTTCTGGGTATAACTTTTTATATACTTATGACTTCTTTTTAAAATTGAAGTATAACTGACCTACAGCACTCTGTTAGTTCCAGGTGCACAACACCGTGATTCTACATTTCCATACATTATGAAGTGATCATCATTAAGTCTAGTTAGCATGTGTCACCATACAAAGGTATTACAGTATTATTGACTATATTCCCCATGCTCTACATTTAATCCCCATGACTCATTTATTTTGTAAATGGAAGTTTCTATTTCTTAATCTCCCTTACCTATTTCACTTATCCCTCCCACCTCCCCCTTCCCTCCCCTCTGGCAACCAAGTTTGTCCTCTGTGTCTATGAGTCTGTTACTGTTCTGCTGTTTGTTCATTTGTTTTGTTTTCTTAGATTCCACATATAAGTGAAATCATACGGTATTTGTCTTTGTCTGACTTACTTCACTTAGCATAATACCCTCCAGGTCCACACATATTATCACAAATGGCAAGATTTCACTCTTTTTTTATGGCTGAGTAATATTCTACTGTGTGTGTGTGTGTATACATGTATACACACACACACACACCCCTTTATCCATTCATCTACCAGTGGACACTAGTTACGACTTTTGAAACATGTTAACGTCATACATATTCAAAAAATTGATTTAAATCAATCAGAATGGGGGGGAGGTGAAACAAAGGAACTAAGTACATTTCAAACAAATACTATATCTACACTGAAAGAAAGAAGGCAGAAAGGAACTAAGTAACTTATGAACACAGAATTTGACTATATGTTTGCAGCCTTGGAGAGTGAGAAGGAAAAAACTAGTCTTCCTCCCGTGTTTCTCCTTTGCTCTCACATTATTACCACATTCACAACACTTCTGACACCAGATGTGTGGGGGTTTTAATCACACCAAGCAAGCAATTCTGTGACACCAACTGAGTATCCTACAATTTAACTCAGTCCTGACACTATCTACCTGGAGATAGCATCAGATCCCACAAGTTAAGGGCTCAGCCTTAACTGAGACTGCCCTCCACTTCAGATGCTAATCACAAGCAGTAGGTCCTCAGATTACCCACAACTTCTGTCCCAGTCAAAGGTTCCCATGACCTCTTCCCCCTTGGATTTATTTGCTAAAACAGTGCAGAGAACTCAGGGAAACACTTATGTTTACCAGTGTGATAAAGGATACAGATAAACAGCCAGAAAAAGAGATGGGGCGGGGAGGGGGGCACTTTTTTGTGCTTTCCTCTATCGTTCATTCACTGTAGTCATCTGAGCCTAGTTTTTCTTTTTGGCAGGGCCAAATGCGAAGTGCTTTTCACTGGTATCCCATTTAATCCTCACAACAAATCCTGTGAGATATTTACTCTCATCAATCCATTTTACTGATAAGGAAACTCGAACTTAGACTGAGTAATTGGCTCAAGTCTCAGAGCTAGTATCAGACACAAATGAGACTGAAAGCAAGTTATAACTAATGGGAAAGAACATACTCTTACTCCTTCTGCTATGCTGCCATACAATGCCTTATAAATAAACATGATGTGAATTTAATAACTGTTCCCTAATTTCTTCCTATAATTAAAAATGACTTCTTTGGATGTAAAGCAACCAGAATTCCCATAACTGCTGATACAAATGTAAAATAAAATGGTGCCACTACTTTGGAAAGCTAAACACAGGCACACTCAATGATCCAGCAATTCTACCTCTATGTTTATACCCAACAGAAATGTGTCTATATGTACACTAAGAGACATGTACAAGAACATTCATAGCTATTCATAAAAGCTCCGAAGCAGAACAAACTCAAACATATAATAGAATGCATAAATAAACTGTAGTATATATATTTTAAATGGATAGCCATCAAGGACCTACTGTATAGTACAGGGAACTCTGCTCAATATTCTGTAACAACCTAATTGGGAGAACAATGTGAAAAAGAATAGATACTTATAACTGAATCACTTTGTTGTACACCTGAAACTAACACAACATTGTTAATCAACTGTACTCCAATGTAAAATAAAAAGTTAAAAAAAATACTGCAGTATAATCATACAATGGAATACTATAAAGCAATGGTTCTCAAACTCTCTGGTTTCAGTAATCCTTTGTACACTTAAGGAAATACTGAGGACAACCACCCTAGCTTCCCCCTCCCCAAGAGCTTTAGTTTGTGTGGGTTATCACTATCAATATTTACTCTTTCACAAAACTGAGAAAATATAATACACTAATTGATAAGGTAATCAAAACTTCCCAACAAATAAAAGCCCAGGACCAGTTGGCTTTACCAGTGAATTCTACCAAACATTTAAAGAATAATTAACACCAATCCTTCTCAAACCCTTCCAAAAAACTGAAGAGGCCATTTAACAAGGCCAACATTACCGTTATACCAAAGCTACACGAGGCACTATAAGAAAAGAAAATTATAGGCCAATTTCCCTGATGAATATAGATGCAAAAATCTTCAACAAAATACTAGCAAACTGATTTCAAGAGCACATTAAAAAGATCTGATACCGTAATCAAGTGGGATTTACCCCTGGGATGCAAGGATGGTTCCATAAAGGCCATATATGACAAGCTTATAGCTAATATACTCAATGATAAAAAGCTAAAAGCTCTCCTCTAAGATCAGGAAAAAGACAAGGATGCACACACTCCCACCGATTCTATTCAACATAATATTGTAAGTCCTACCAGAGCAATTAGGCAAGAAAAAGAAATAAAAGGCATTCGAATCAGAAAGGAAGATGTAAAATTGTCTGTTTGCAGAAGACAAGATATTACATATAGAAACCCTAAAGACTCCACCAAAAAACTGTTAGCACTAATAAATGAACTCAGCAAAATTGCAGAATACAAAATCAACATACAAAAATCAACTGCATTTCTATATGCTAACAATAAACTATTCGAAAAAGAAATTAAGAAAATCCAATGTATAATAGCATCAAAAAGAATAAAATACTTAAGAATAAATGTAACCAAGGTGAAAAGTCTTATACACAGAAAACTATAAGACATTGATTAAAGAAACTGACAACACAAATAAATGAAAAGACATCTTCTGTTCTTGGACTGGAAGAATTAATATTGTTGAAATGTCCATACTACACAAAAACATCTATAGATTCCATGTAATCTCTATCAAAATTCCAGTGGCATTTTTCACATAGGGAAAAAAAAATTCTCAAATTCACATGGAACCACAGAAGACCCCAAATAGCCAAAGCAATCTTAAAGAAAAACTAAGCTGGAAACATCACATTTCCTTATTTCAAACTATGTTGCAAAGCTATAAAAATCAAAACAGTATGGTATTGGCATAAAAAACAGACACATAGGCCAAAGGAACAGAATCATGAGCCCAGACATAACCCACACATATATGGTCAACTAATCTTTGACAAAGGTGCCAAGAATATACAACAGAGAAATGATAGTTTCTTCAATAAAGTGATGCTGGGAAAACTGTATATCCACATACAAAAGAATAAAATTGGACCCTTGTCTTACATCACACACAGAAATCAACTCAAAAATGGATTAAAAACTTAAACCTAAAACCTGAAACCGCAAAACTCCTAGAAGAAAACATAGGGAAAAAGGCCCTTGACAATTAGTGATGACTTTTTGGACACCCAAAAGCACAAGCAACAAAAGCAGTAATAAATAAGTAAGACTACATTAAAATGAAAAGCTTCTGCACAGCAAAAGAAACCACCAACAAAATGAAAAGGCAACCTAAAAATGGGAGAAAATATTTGCAAACCTTATCTGACAAAAAGTTAATATCTAGGGCTTCCCTGGTGGCGCAGTGGTTGAGAGTCTGCCTGCTGATGCAGGGGACACGGATTCGTGCCTGGGTCCGGGAAGATCCCACATGCTGTGGAGCGGCTAGGCCCGTGAGCCATGGCCGCTGAGCCTGCACGTCTGGAGCCTGTGCTCTGCAACGGGAGAGGCCACAACAGTGAGAGGCCCGCATACCGCAAAAAAAAAAAAAAAAAAAAGTTAATATCTAAAATATATAAGGAACTCATATAACTCAATACCAGAAATGAACAATCCAATTAAAAATGGACAGAAGACTCAGATATTTTTTCAAAGAAGACGTACAAATGGCCAACAGGTACATGAAAAGATGTTCAACATCACTGCTCATCAAGGAAATGCCAATCAAAACTGGATGAGATATCACTTCATACCCATTAGGATGCTATCAACAAAAAGATAATAGATAAGTGTTGGTGAAGATGTGAAGAAAGGGAATCTTTGTGCACCCTTGGTGTGAATGTAGATTGGCACAGCCACTGTAAAAAACAGTATGGAAGAGTCCTGAAAAAATTAAAAGCAGAACTACCATATATTCCACCAATCCAACTTCTAGGATTATATCCAAAGATGATGAAATCACTGTAAGAGATAGCTGCACTCCCATATTCATTTCAGCATTGTTCACAACAGCCAAGATATGGAAACAACCTAAGTGTCCATCAGTGAATGAATGGATAAAGAAAATATGTTTTACACACACCCACACACACAAACACAAAAGAATACTATTCAGTCATAAAAAAGAAGAAAATTCTGCCACTTGTGACAACCTTGCGGGCATTAGGCTAAGTCAGACAGAGAAAGACAAATAATGTACATATGTATCCCACTTATATGTGGAATATAAAAACACTGTACTAATAGAAACATTGTACTAACAGAATAGAATGGTGGTTGCCAGGGGCTATGGATGGGGGAAATGGGAGATGTTGGTCAAAGGATACAAACTTTCAGTTATAAGATGAATAAGTTCCAGGGATCTAATGTACGGCATGGTGACTATAGTTAACAATATTGTATTGTACAGTTGCAAGTTGCTATTAGAATAAAGCTTTAATGTTCTCATCATAACAACAACAAAATGGTAATTATGTGAGTTAAAGGATATGTTAACTAACCTTATTGTGGTAAAGATTTCACACAATATATGTGTATCAAATCATCACATTGCACACCTTAAACTTATACAATGTTCATGTAAACTGTATGTCAATAAAGCTTGGGGGGAAAAAATAGAGAGATGAATCTGTACAGAAAATTCAAACTGGAT
Source organism: Mesoplodon bidens (assembly GCF_964165515.1). Classification (NCBI taxonomy): domain Eukaryota; kingdom Metazoa; phylum Chordata; class Mammalia; order Artiodactyla; family Ziphiidae; genus Mesoplodon; species Mesoplodon bidens. The sequence continues at coordinate 100,657,730 of NC_138160.1, forward strand.
ATCATGCAAAAATCACTTGAAATAAACATATCTTCTTATGGATATTTTTAATAGATTATTAAAATTAATTCAATCTCTAGAGTTTATACAACATGATGAGTTAATAAGCATGGAAATACACCAAATGAAACCAGGAAAACAAACTTTAATTCAAAATGGGCTCTGCACCCAAAGGTCATAGCAGCACTATTTACAACAGCCAAGACATGGAAGCAACCTAAGTGTCCATCAACAGATGAATGGATAAAGATGTGGTATATATATACAGTGGAATATTACTCAGACATAAAAAAGAATGAAATATTGCCATTTGCAGTGACATGAATGGACCTAGAGAATATCATACTAAGTGAAGTCATAGAGAGAAAGACAAATATTGTATGATATTACTTATATGTGTAATCTAAAAAATAATACAAATGAATCCATATATAAAACAGAAACAGACTCACAGACATAGAAAACAAGCTTATGGTTACCAAAGGGAAAAGGGAGGGGGGCAAGTGATAAATTAGGAGTATGGAATTAACAGATACAAACTACTATACATAAAACAGATAAGCAAAAGGATTTACTATAATACAGGGAACAATATTCTTGTAATAACCTATAATAGAACATAATCATATATATGTGTGTGTGTGTATACACACACACACGCGCACACACATATCTCCAAATCACTTTGCTGGACACCTGAAACCAACACAGTATTATGAATCAACTGTACTTCAATTTTAAAAGTCAATCAATGTAAGTCACACATAAACAAAATAAAGAAGAAAAATAAACAAAATGGGCTGTGTGTGATTTTAAAATAATCCATCTTTACTAAATTCGTAAATAAAAATAACCCATCTACCTGGTTTTAAATAAAAACCTAAGATGTAATACTATACATAACTTTCTAAACCAAAATCTAAAACTAGTTTTATAGATTTTTTCCAAAATAAATTGTTCTGAAAAATTCATTTCAAGGTGCCCTATTACTATCAAAACAATAAGAACAGCACTGGTTTATCAAATAAATTGCCACACTACCTAAGCTTCAAAATTAATATGTATATATTGTAATTGGTACACTAGCTGCTTCTCTCAAAAGATCTGTAATCAGAATAACCTATTACTAAGCAACGAAAATTAAATTGAGAAATGAAAATCCTTTTACTAGGCATATATAATATTGGGTTTACTAACTTTGAGACCAAACAAGGTGCAAAGAAAGAACTGAGTTCATATGTGTGCTTTCAAGCATACAACTGAAACATGATTTTTAACTTTAAATTTGGCAGACAACCTTCTCCAATATTCAAAAATTACCCAAGGCTGCAACAGTCAGCATTCTAATTTGGAAATCCTGTGATTTCTGTACAACACTTAGATTTCCTGTTTTCACTGTTTTGTTTTAACCAACCACACCAGGTAAATATCCCAAAGAATTTCTTCCTGGTATACTTCCTGGTTAAATGAGTTATGTTTGGCATGTTGTAATTAACGTTATTCTCATTTTTTTAAACACAACATTAAGAATTCGTATTACTTCAATAATTTTAAAGGTACGTTAATACTATTTAAAACATAAAATTTTAAAATAGGCTAAATATTTAAAAAGAAGTCCAATTTGTACTCGTAATAGCATATGAGCACCACAAAAATCATTCTCTTTCTCCAGATACAAACAGTATCAAACTTTCCCCTCCTGTATCTCTCCATCCACAAACATTAACGTGCTTCTCCAAAAAAAGAACCTCCTATAAAGGTTTCCCTACAGTGAACAAAACAAAAAGTTAAACTAAAGGATGCTTACTATTACAGAAAGAAGGAGAATGCTAATTCAGCCTCCATTTCTCTACCAACACCCAGATAGCTGCAGTCAGTCTTTTGACTTCTAATCTGGGTCCCCTTGGCTGGGAACACAGAGTTGTCTAATACAAAAGGGAGTCCGGAGTTATTACATGTTTGTTATCCCTCGTATAACAAAGGCATTTGAATTCCAAACTAGAGACAACAAGTCCTAAATATTAACACAATCTGTCTCTTGGAAATTATCTCCCTTTCCAGTTCAGTAAAAACACAATTTCAACACCAAGTATGGATAATCTATTGTATATTAAAGCACATGTCACTAGCATGCACAGAAACATTAGAAAATCCAGATTCTAACTAACTATGCCTGTTTTTAACTTATTATTTGTCTTTTACAAATAAAATTTTTATTCTAAAAACAAAAGTTGTCAACAGATCAGGACCAGGTTGCTCATATACTTTCGCTCTAAAGACAGTATGAGATTAACAAGGGAAAAGGAGTGAGAGAAAAATTCATGTAAATAAAGAAAAATTAAAGAATTTTTGCTTTAGATATCTGACATCTCTCCTGGTTACTCACCTGATATTTATGGCAAAATGCGTAATAAATGACTTTGGAAAAAAAATTTTAAACTTTAATTGAAGTATTTTATTTGGACTCAAATCTAAATTATTAAAAACATTTTTTAAAAAACACAATTTTTAATTATATAGCAATAAGGCTTCTTTATCTATTAGTCATCAATTCAACCAGTATTTATCAAGCACTTTTTATGTGCTATGCATTATAATGAGTTTAGCCTTTATAATAACTGACATTTTTAAGGGTTTTACAGGTACTAAGCAATGAACTTAGCACTTTCTCATGTAACAACCCTATGAATAAGTTCTTTAGCCCCACTTTACGGATAAGAAAAAAAGAAATTCAAAGAATGTAAAAGAACTTGCCCACGGATACATAACTAACTATAAGGACTAAGTTGGACATCAAATTCAGGTAATGACTCTACTATTAGGTGACACCAGTACTTCAATCACTGTTCCAGGCACTCACAATGAAACTGTGGAAGACATACACAAGGCAAGACAGGTCACTAATGTAATGAAAGTGCAAATAAAGTGCTTTGAAAGTATAAGAGGAAAGGTCACTGCCTACTAGAAGCTTTCTTATTAAGAGAAAAGTCAAAATTGTTTGATGCCAGTTTAAGTAGTAAAAAAGTATCTAATACTTACATATACTAACTATATTAGTAATTTCATATTTTAAAATCAAGAATCCATGAGAAATGGCACTCAACTTCATTTCAATTTAAAACCTATCAGACTGTATTCAGAAAACAGGATCTCATCTCTTGTAATCTTTCAAAACAAGAACAAATAAGTTATCTGCAAACATGCAAAGAGATGAATTACGAATGTAAAGTCTGTCTTTAGAGAAGGCATAATGTAACAGGACAAACAAAGTAATTCTTCAAGTGGGCCTGCAAGAGGAAGATTTCACGTCCCTAGCTCAAGTAAAACTGGAATTTGGAGAGAGTTTTTTAGTCTGCACATACCATCTACCATTAATGTTTGCTCTCTTTCTATGAAAAGAAAAAGAAGCCAAAATCAAAAGAGGTTAAAAACAAAATTCAAGGAGTAAACAACAGATTCTACATTTTAGCAAAGACAGTAATTTCAAGAGAGATAAATTTAAGATGTATATAGTGTCCAGTAGACTGAGGGCAAGAAACTTGGTTTATAACGGAATATCAATTTAATGTTAGAGTCAGGGATGGATTAGCTGCAAAGGAAAAAAGGTGATCGTTAATAAACTATCACCAAAATTATAGAGACCTGGGATCTCTTTATACTAAATAACAACAAAATGTTTATTTTTACCTTATTTCCTGAGATCTGGAAGAAATCTACAGTAGGCTTGGTGGGAGATGATTAAAGCCTGGTCTATCGAAACAGACTCTAAAATTCAGTAGAACTGTGCAACAAGCTACATGATGGTGTAGGGTAGCCTTATCTTTGGTACATTAACTCATCTCTCCTTTAAAATAACAGAAGCATTCACCAAGATTTTATATACACTTAGAAGGATCATCTAGATGTATCAATAGGCCATCATATTGTATATGCTTTGAAGTTCATACCACTGCTTACACAGATTCTGAATGCCTTCTCAGAAAAAGCTGTTAGAACTTACATTTGAGGAAGCACTCATATAATTTTAGGAGATGGCAGAGAATGTAATGTTACCATCCTATAATCTCCCACTAGCAAAATCTTCTTAGGATGATCTTTATTTTCTAAATAAAGAAAGAGCAGTGAGCAATGTTCAACTGCAGGGAGACTATGGTTGCCCACTGAGACCCTCAGAGTTCACTCTCCTCTTAAGCATTGAGGCGAGGTCAACATTTAGAATTAGAATCTCTAAAACTGCTAGTGTCAAGTGCAAGTTAAGGTGTGTATGAGTCACTCTACAGTGGAGGTACAGACTCTATTCGAAAGCAAAGTACTTGGTTGGCACAGATCTAAAAGCACAATTCAGGTATTAAATGCCTACGCCATGTTAAATAATGACTACTATTTTTTTCCTATTATTTATTCCGACTGATAAAGATGACCAAAAAAAGTCAAAATCGTTTGAGAAGAAAACCTGGGGCATCTAGTAAGGTGTTTATTTTGTTTCACTTTTTTATGCAAAATTAAGTTTTAATCACAACTAAGAGATAGCTGTTCAAGTTGTAGCAAAAATCATGAGCGCTATACATATATTCAGATATAGGCTATCATGTGCAATACTGACTTATAGCTTGAAATTATTATAAAAACTATACTTAATTCTTTTAAAAAAACGCTATAGTTAAGGCAGAAAATGTCAATATGCTGGTAAGTAGCAAAAGTTTGGGGCCCTCTTCCTTTCACTATCTGGGGAAAACAAATGAAAAACAAGACACTTTCATTTAAACTTTAACCTGGAATTACCACTACACACCAAAGAGGAATTTTACTGAGAAACAGTAATGCAACTTTTAGTAATTAATGTGAACAATCTAAAATAAATATAAGCCTCCCAGGACTACTGAACTGTTACATATGGAATTCAAAGGATGGCAGGAGTGAACCATTTACGAAAAACAGTTTTTTCTTTCCAAAGTTATTCCCAGTGAATTTAAAGAAAAATAAGTGAAAAGCACTGTTTTCACTCAGCGCTAGTTGTTGACAGCTACCTGTTTTTAAGACACCCACTCTTTTAAACTACAAAGACACTTGACCTAAACTTAGAGGAAGAAATGAATCCAATCCCAACTATTCCTCAACTTGACAATTAGAGCCTATGGAGTGGGGCAATAAAAAGCCCCCCCACACATTACACACCAACGATTCTCGGATAAACGATTTTAGTAAACCTCCCCAGCCCAACGACGTCAGATTAAAAACTTTAAAAATCCTACAAAACATTTTAACTTCCGAGTTTAGCCTCTGTACATTAAGTAACTCAATGACCGAAGCGTTATTGCCTCCTTCGTTCTCAAAGGCCAGTTCCGCCGGCCCTAAGGAGCTGGGACCTCCGTAGGGGACACCCCGCGAGGGCGACGAGGCTTTCTCGGCCTCTGCCCGTCACTCTGGGCCGAGCCCGGCTGACTCAGGGGCGCGGACTCGCAACGGGCGACGCGGGAGCCTCCCTCACTCACCGTGAAGCGCTGGTCGCCGACGCTGCCCACGGAGAAGCAGTGGTCGCCGGGGTTCACAGCCCCGGTCAGCACCTGGTGCAGGTTCATGTCGGCGCCTTAATCCAGCAACGGATGTCGCGTCCGGCTCATGCCCGGGGTCAGCGGCCGCTTCCCTCCCTCTTTCCCTCACGGGCGGCGGCCGCTCTTGGGAGGAGACGACGGCAGCGCCAGGCGCCAGGAGCGGGAGCCGCTCAGCTGCGGCCCGCAGCTCATCCCGAGCCCCCGCGGGCGAGGCCCGGAGGGGGCGGACCGGCGAGCGGGCGGAGCGCCGCGCTCGTCCGCGCACCTGTCACAACCCGCGCGGGCCCAGGTGAAACTCGGGGTCGACCCAGCGGCCGCGACCCCGGGCCGACTCACCGGCCAGGAGGGACACGCCGTCCACAACACTTCCTCTGGGTTCTGGGTGGCTGGCCCGGACCGAACCCAAGCGGCGCAAGCAGCACCCGCTCGTCCTCGCCCCCCTGACCTGACTCTTCCCTGCTCCGGAGCCGGCCACCCCCACTGGCCTCGGCGCCTCTCTACGCGTCGCTAGGTCCCTTTGGCGGAAATATCGCGAGATTCTCGCGGCGAAAAGGAACACTGCGGGAAAGGGTTGACTTTTTTACCACAGTCTACAGAACGGCAAGTGGAAAACGCCTCTTCGAGTGAGATGTTGGCCAATCCAGAGATCCAGTCCACCTAAGGCTCCGCCCACTGCTGAGGACAGACCAATCTCTTTGAGGCTTGTGAGAGACGGTGTGCGTTTGAATGTTGAACGTAAGGAACCTAGTAAAAACCTAGAGAGCCTTGGAAGTGGTAAGTGTTGTCAAATTATGCTTTAGGTTAGGGCTTAATCTGACTGTTGGGCCAGAAAGCTTAAAAGGGAGAAGTGCATTATAAATGCAGTTGCGGTGTCTTCGGTCCTGGTAAAGACTACAAGCCCCAACAAGCACCGCTCCCCTAGGAGTCGCGCGAATACTCCAAGTGAATGTGAACCCTGCAGTGTCTCTGTCCCCGCGCAATGGTTACCCCGGCCGGACGCGCCTTTCCAGTTCGCTAAAAAGGAAAATTTTGAAAGGTTTAAACATTTGACAGGTACTAAAATGAAGGGTTTTCACCAATGTTTAACTTAACATTCGTTTTGAAGTAGTGCTGTTAACAGTACTGCACCAGCCCTGCGTTGAGCTGTTTTGGAAAAACCTAACAATTCCAGAATGTTTAGTGTCACAGTCTCAACTGTGAGATTCAACTCTAGTTGTATTTTAACACAAGATTTGTATTATTATTGATAAACGTCTGTTTATGTCTCCTCCCAGGTACCCTCTTAGGGACAAACTGTCCTGTATCCCAAGTGTCTAGCGCAGTGCCCTTTCCAACCTAGGTGTTCAGAAAATGTTAAATGAGTGAATGTAAATAGGAACCACCCACCAAAAATAAAAGTAGTTTTTTTTAAAAAAATTGCTGAACTGATTTTGATTTTTATACACTTTTCTTGTGGTAAAAAAACAAAAAACAGAAAGCAAAACAAACACCCCCCCAAAAAGTTCACACTATTACTTGGATAGGAGGAGTACTGGTAATTTTATTTCCTTTTGCTTTCCCTAAGTTTTTTGCAGTGTACATATACTTCGTTTAGCAATAAAAAAAGTTACTTAAAAAATAAGTTTAAGAAAAGAATCTAAAAATTAGTGGATATATGTATAACAGATATACCTTGCTGTACAGCAGAAACTAATGCAATATTGTAAATCAACTCTAATAAAAACTTTTTAAAAAATAAATTTAAGAGCCATCTCCCTTTTTTTAATTTGAAAGATGTAAATGAATTGCATTATTTATCCCAGCCTCCTCATAAAAATGAGGGATTTAAAACTTAACTTGTCTTAAAAAAAAAAAAACCTATTTTATTGACGTCTAACATACTTACAGTTTAATTTGTGTTTTAATTATTAATTCAGATTTTATTTTAAATGACTTTAACTTAATTTTATATTTTAGATCTTAAATCAAGCTTTTTCTATATTCCACATAAATTCTGTGTATAGCCCAAAGTTTAACATGTTTACTCATTCTATTCTGCCTATCTTTTGGTTTTGAAGGGCATACTGTTTAGCAGAATAAAAGAAACTAAGGGACCTAGTAGTTAGAAAATCTGAGATCTACTCCTGATCTGTCGTTTGCTGTGTGACCGTGGAAAATGTCTCGTAAACTTTGTTTTCTTCGTCTGTAAAATTAACAAGTTTAACCTGATTATCAACACATTTTGCTTGGCATTTTTATTCCTGATAAACATCTGTTCGTTTTTTTTTTTTATTCAAACAGAAAGTCACAAAAATTATAATCATCCTCATCAGTTCACTCAGTCCCATGTAATTAATTTTTTTTCATCTTGATCTTTTGTTAGCACTTTTATGAATTCATCAGTTTTCCATTAGAGTTCTGAAAATGCTTATTCATTCAGTGCAGCAGTATAGTCAGTTACCAGAAACCTGTACTTGTCGGAGTCTTTTCCATGAATTCCTTGAAGATGAAACCCTTTTATAGGAACATTTTTGCAAAAGCGTCAGAGTACACCCAGAACTGTCTGTAAATGACAAAAGACTTTAAAATGACCATGGTTAAAGATTTGATGAAAGTTCATAATAATGCAATTTACAAGGAAATTTAGTTATCTGAGATATACATTTTAAGGTAATAACTAGAATTATGACTTATACCAGAACATATAAGATTTTTAGAAATTTCATGTAATGTCTGAAACATTTATATTAACATATTTCCATACAAACATCTGTTAGTGTTTATTAAATTCCTTCATCCTTGAAATAAACAAGAGTTTGACTCCTGGCCTAATCAGTCATTTAGACAAGTTGCTTAATCTCTTCGTGCTTTACTTTCCTTATCTATAAAGTGGGGATAGTAATAGACTTTCTTCATACAATTATCATGAAGATTAAATGAGCACAGTGTTTAGCACATAGTCAGAATTCAATAGATGTTAGCTACTCATTATTATTATTATTAAATTGAATCTAACCTTTTGACATATACTTATTCCTTCTAAAGTTTTCCATATAGTGTCAAACCTCAGTCCAAATCAAATTTTCCAGTGATGTTTGAGATGCCACAAACGTTCTGAGGCCATCCCAGTCTGTATCCAAAACTATGGGACTACAGTACAACAACTAATGAAAAGTGAGGACATTCCTTTTACTCTTATTCAGAAAAAAATGCCCATTCAACAACCTATCTTTGATGTTTAGCAGATGAACTGTTTCAATGAAACAACTAAATCCTTTTACTATATCTATTTATTCCACTACAACTACGGCCTGCTGTCTGGTTTTATATAGTCCTTTAGCTGAGAATGTTTTTTACATTTTTAAATGGTTGAAAAAAATCAATAGAAGAAAAATATCTCATGATACATGAAAATTATATGAAATTCCCATGTCCATTAGTAAAACTTATTGGAACATAACAATGCATAGGCATTTAGATATTGTCTATGGCTGCTTTCACACTACAACTGCAGAGCTGAGTAGTTTCAACAGAGACTATATATCCTGCAAAGCAAAATATTTACTGTTTTGCCCATTAGAGAAAAAGTTTGCCGACCCCTGATGTATAGGAAGGATCCTCTACTGCCCTATGATCTATGAAATAGTTTTTGCTGTGCAGACTGCTTGTTGTACTGCATGACCACTCAGCTTAATTAGTAAAACATTTCATGTTGATGATTACACAAGCATCTTTAAATACATGTATTATATCCCTGATTGCCCAATATTTATCATAGCACAGAGTAGATCCTCACTAATAGTTGAACTCTGAATATAGACAGGACCTGACTTACATATATATAAAAAGAGTCCCTGAAGAACTACCTTGGAGAAGTGGCCATAGACAATCCCTTTACTTTCAAACTGCTGCTCTTCATAGATCAGCCTGTAATGTCACTCACCTCCCGCTTAACAAGGTTCTATTCAATCCTAAATCCAGTCCTGACTTCTTATGCAACTTGAGCATAACTCTGATCTTGTAGCAAAATTAGTAAGATAAGGAAATGGAAGAGATGGAGGTAAATTATGTCTTTCATCCTCCCTTCCCTGTCCCCTCTGCCCAAAGGCCACAAGTCCACCTCCTAACACAAAAAGTCCAGGGGAATTCTTGAATCTAACTATTCCCTGAACTGTAATTGAATTTTGTTATTCTGTTCTTTGGATGCTCAAAGGCTATGTGCCTTTGTGGTTTTTCCCTTTAGTTTCTTTCATTCTTTTTTTCCCTGTAGTTTCTTTAGTTTTATTCTTCAGCTTTATTTCTAAGAAGTAAAAGAGGAAGGATGGGTCTGAAAAAGGAAGTCTTTTTTAAAATAAAATTTTGCCTTATTTTGCCTTATTGCTAGCAACAAAATCTCTTAGAAAACCAAAGTACTGTGGTTTTGGGGACTGGCAGGACAAAGGGATATGCTCTCTTCAGTGCTGGTCTTAAAGGGAAAGGGGACTTTTATCAGACTTGAGGGGTGGTTACAGTGTAAGGAAAAGCAAACAGGCTAAACTCTGAGATTTTTTGGGGTGGGGGAGGAGCATATAGGAAGTCAGCTCAGATGGAGAAGTAATCATGCCTCTTTCTCACTAGCTTATTTACTGACATCCCTGTCATTACCCTCCTCCCTGCCATCCTAAACTCATTAATATAAATCCCTTTCCTCCTAGGACCTGTGCCAAGGGACCCACCAAGAGGGGCTTCCATCCCCACAGCCAACACCCAACAGATGAGGGAGGTCAGAAGAAAAGAGTTCCTAATCCTATAACAAAGGCTGAATCAGGGGGACTGTGTTGCTGGAATTTCATGTAAGTATTCTGAACTCGTTATCTCACAAAAATAATGAGGATCTCTGAGCATCTAAGATATTGACTGCCCCAGAAGCCTGCCTGTATTGCCAACAGCAACCTTACTATAGCAAACTCCATCAAGAATGTTACAGGTTCGGGGCTTCCCTGGTGGCGCAGTGGTTGAGAGTCCGCCTGCCGATGCGGGGGACACGGGTTCGTGCCCCGGTCTGGGAGGATCCCACGTGCCGCGGAGCGGCTGGGCCCGTGAGCCATGACCGCTGAGCCTGCGTGTCCGGAGCCTGTGCTCTGCAACGGGAGAGGCCACAACAGTGAGAGGCCCGCGTACCGCAAAAAAAAAAAAAAAAAAAAGAATGTTACAGGTTAAATAGATATTTGAGCAATGGTATAGGACCCTAGCCATTATTTATAATACTGTTACTATAGAAAAATTAATTCCAATACCTCTAATATTTGAAGATTAAATACTATTGGCCATTAAATACTATTGGCTCACCCTCACTTGCTCAACTGGAGGGTTTTCCACCCATAAACAATTAAAGGGCAATTTTTTATAAAAGCTAGTGTTTATTAAACACCCGCTCTGCACTGTAATAGGTATTTTATTTATCTCATTTAAATCTCAACAACACTCTAAGGGTAATATCTCTGTTTTACAAGTGAAGAAACCTAAACTCAAAGAAATTAAATAACTTGCCCAAGGTCATATTGCCACCCAAAGATTTGAACTCAGATCTCTTGGGCTGCAAAGGCCCTTTAAGTGTTCCCCAAAGCCCCCTGAATCCCAAAGCGAATTCAGTCAGGGCCTACTATTTACTCCCTAGCTGGCAAGATAAGAAGAGACAGGACTTCTTTAAGTTGAGTCTTCAGTGATCAGCTGGTAAAAAGAACCATCTTCCCAAAACAATTTTCTCCTCCTTCCTCAAGATGGAAGGAAAGCTCACCTCCTTACCTTGACCCACGCCCAGACTATAAAGGGCAGGTTTTATCAAATGGTAAAATAAACATCTCCAACCAGAAAACTCCCTGATACACAGACAATTATAGGTGTTCACTTGGTTAAAGGCAAATACTTCATGGAATGTTTTGGAACTACCAATAAGTCACATGCATCAGATTATGGGTCTTCTAACACCTACTGGAGTTTTCATTAAGGGGGAAGCAGAAGTCAAGAGATGTAATTTTGAAAGGCAAAGGAGAGGCCATGTGGAAGACAGCAGCAGGCAGTTTTGTTTAGCCGGGAGCAACTTGAGAGCATTGGGCTCTGGGACAGTAATGAAGTGGAGGGATTATTCTAATCAAAATCCCGGCAAGTTATCTGTGGACATTGACAAATTGACTCTAAATTTTTATGGGAGGCAAAATACCCAGAATAGCCAAAACAATATTGAAGGAGAAAAACAAAGCTGAAGGACTGATGCTATCTGATTTCAAGACTTACTGTACAGCTACAGTAATAAAGACAGTGTGGTTTGGGGGAAAGAAAAGACAAATAGATCACTGGAACAGAACAGAGAATGCAGAAATAGACCGTGATCTATAGTCCACTGATCTTTGACAAAGGAGCAAAGGCAATACAATGGACCAAAGATGGTGCTGGAAAAACTGGACAACTATGTGCAAAAAAATTAGTCTAGACACAGACCTTACACCTTTCACAAAATCTAACTCAAAATGGATCACAGGGCTTCCCTGGTGGCGCAGTGGTTGAGGGTCCGCCTGCCGATGCAGGGGACACGGGTTCGTGCCCCGGTCCGGGAAGATCCCACATGCCGCGGAGCGGCTGCGCCTGTGAGCCATGGCCGCTGAGCCTGCGCGTCCGGAGCCTGTGCTCTGCAATGGGAGAGGCCACAACAGTGAGAGGCCCGCGTACAGCAAAGAAAAAAAAAAAGGATCACAGACCCAAAATTAAAATACAAAACTATAAAACTCGTAACAGATAACATAGGAGAAACCTAGATGACCTTTGGATTGATGACGACTTCTTAGATACAATACCAAAGGCATGATCCATGAAAGAAACGATGGATAAGCTGAATTTCAGTAAAATAAAAAACTTCTGGTCTGTGAAAGACAATGTCAGAAGAATGAGAAGACAAATCACAGACTGGGAAAAAAATATTTGCAAAAGATACTTCTAATAAACGATTGTTATCACAAATAAAGAACTCTTAAAACTCAACAATAAGAAAACAAACAGCCTGATTGAAAAATGGGCCAAAGCCCTTAAAAGACACCTCACCAAAGAAGATATATAGATGTCAAATAAGCATATGAAAAATGCTTCACATCATATGTCATGAGGGAATGCAGAATAAAACAACAATGAGATACTACTACATGTCTATTAGAATGGCCAAAATCTGGAACACTGGCAACACCAAATGCTGTAGAGGATGTGGAGCAACAGGAACTCTCATGCATTGCTGCCGAGAACGCAAAATTGTACGGTCACATTGGAAGATAGTTTGGCAGTTTCTTACAAAACTAAATGTACTCTTACCATGCGATCCAGCAATCATGCCCCTCAGAATTTACCCAAAATAGTTAAAAACTATTTCCATACAAAAACATGCACACAAATGTTTATAACAGCTTTGTTTACACTTGCCAAAACTTAGAGGTAAACACTCTGTCTTTCAGTAGGTTAACAGGTAAATAAACTGTGGTACATCAGGAATGTGGAATATCATTCAGTGCTGAAAAGAAGTGAGCTGTTAAACCATGATGAGTCATGGAGGAACCTTAAATGCATATTATTAAGTGAAAGAAGTCAGCCTGAAAAGGCTACACACTGTATGATTTCCAACTATACGACGTTCTGAAAGAAACAAAACTATGCAGGCAGTAAAGAGGTCAGTCATTGCCAGGGGTTGGCGGTAAGGGATGACTAGATGGAACACGGAGGCTTTTTAAAAGCGTGTTGAAAATACTCTGTACTGTCAAAATGGGTACATGTCATTCTACATTTGTCCAAACCATGGATTTTGGTGATTATGCTGTGTCAGTGTAGGTTCATCAGTTGTAACAAATGTAGCGCTCTGGTTAGGGATGTTGATAATGAGGAGGCTGTGCATGTGTGAGGGCAGGGCTATTTGGGAAATCTCTGCTTCTGCCTCTTAATTTTGTTGTGAAGCTAAAACTTCTCTAAAGAAACTGTCTTTAAAAAAAAAGAGGGGGTACTATGATTCGGTAAATGATCAGAACCTACCACTTCCTCCTAGCTGAAACAGTAAGACAAGATAGGGAGGTAAATGAATGAACAGACATTTGGGGAATGTTTCTCAAACATAGGAAGGAATAATTACAAAAGACATATATTCTGAAAGCAAAGGAAACAGAAGATGTGTGCACGGGGAAAAAGGTTTTTTACCCAATTAGATTATAAAAAAAGCTTATCAGATCTATGCTTGCACTCACTCATGTATGTATTATAGAATAACTGATGAGGCAGGACACAAAATTTTCCCATAAAAGAAACTGCCAGCCTCTTTTCTGCCTAGGACAACATAGCAAGTACCCTTGAAGCAATCTATGTCTAGGTGAGAGTCACTTGAGTGGCTCCTTTAATTGTGCAATATAAGCTGAGGCTAATTCTGCATGAAGATGGGGGAGTGAATTTGAGTCATACACTCTGTCCACCAATATCTAATTAAGTAACACTCTCTATATAAATCATACATATTTATCTATATATATAAATAAGTATATATAAATAAAAGTATATATATATATATATATATATATATATAATTTACTTATTTATTTTTGGCTGCGTTGGGTCTTCATTGCTGCACATGGGCTTTCTCTAGTTGCGGCGAGCGGGGGCTACTCTTCGTTGCAATGCATGGGCTTCTCATTGCGGTGGCTTCTCCCGTTGCAGAGCGTGGGCTCTAGGAGCACGGGCTTCAGTACTTGTGGCACGTGGGCTCAATAGTTGTGGCTCTCAGGCTCTAGAGCGCAGGCTCAGCAGTTGTGGCTCACAGTCTTAGTTGCTCCAGGGCATGTGGGATCTCCTGGATCAGGGCTTGAACCCATGTCCCCTTCATTGGCAGGCGGATTCCTAACCACTGCACCGCCAGGGAAGTCCCAATATAAATTATTATTATTATCTTTTACCAGCAAAATTTTTTTAGTAACAGCTACGTTAGGAAAGGAACAGAGATAAACCAGAAAAAGTTACAACCAATATACAAGTGGAAGATTTTGCTGAAGCTTAGTGTGGCTCTACTTGTATTTACCAGAAGCAATCCTTGAAAGTTAAAATCAAATCATTAGAATTCTCACAAATAATCCCAAATTTAGAGAGAAGTGGACTGAGAGTATATCCTTCTTTTTTTCCTCTTCTACCTAGGGAAGTGGAAATAGCTGTTATATAGGGTTGGATGAAAAGAGCAATGAACAGCCAGAACCTGGGCTGCCTCTCACTGGTCAACGCTTAGGCTCCAGGGCCCTACACTGAACTGGGGAAATGGCAGTGGGACTTCCCATGAAAATGGGATTATGAGCCTGGCAAGTATCAGAGAGTACACTAAAAGGAGATTACATAAATCTACAAAATTCCATCAGAGTACATGCTATTAACCTCTAGGCTATACTGCTCATTTTAGGTTCCCTGGCCACAGTGATTGACTCAGGGATGGACCCCTGGGTCAATCAGAACCCTTCTCTGGGATTTCTCTGCTGTAGCTGGCAGGGAACGGTTACATTTTTGAAAGAAAGGACCACCATCTCTGAACATAGAATGATGTCTGAGTGTTTTAGGGAAGAACAAAGACAGAAAAGTAAAGTTCATTTTTGATTGGGAATAAGAGGATGTCATGACAATCTCACTTGAACCCTTGGTCCAGTCCTGTGTAGTGCCCATCTTACCCAATTATGTAAGACCAAAATCTTCCCCACCTGCTTCCCCCAACCCTTAAATTAGTTTGAGTTTTAATTCTGTTTCTGTCACTTTGGATCACAAGGCTAATACATGGTAACGTATAGTCCAACCAGCACGAGAGTTCCAATTTTCCTGAATCTTTGGGAAATATTAACATGTGAAGTAGCAGAGGGAACAGCATTAACTATGGGAGAAAGGTAAGAATACCATTCCTGAAAAGTGCTTTTTACATAATTCAACATAACTTGGTTCAATTCTTGCCTGTAGGATTTTAAAAAATAAAAGTATAGACACCAGGTAGAAAATTAATTCCACAGAAAATGTATAATAGAGCTCTGAGCAAGTAAAAGAAAACAGAGTTGAAAAATGAATAAATTACTTATTCTGACTTTACCTGCTGATTTTTCCTTTCCATACAACAGAGGAAAGAAAAAGAGAACCTTTTTAAGAGGGAAATTCAGTAAGCAGCTTTCTTAAAAAAAACACTTTTCTGTAGCTGAAATTGCCAGGAATTCAGATGGCCACAATTTTCCTGTGTTCTAGAAGTACATTGCCATATGCTCAGTGCAGAGGCTTTTGATTATAGTTTCTGGATCAAAAGCATCCACAGAGAGAGTTCCAGGTTGTAAACAGTGCTTCAGTTAAAGCACATCTGTCTGAACCAATAATGGATTTTTAGTAAACAGGACTTTTTTCTTTCTAAATCTTAAGAGCCAGAGGTAGATAAAAGAAATGCCCTTTTGCTCTACATGAAAAGGTCACTTTAACAGTATTTATTTCTGAAAAAAAAAAATCCTCAAGTTTGTGATTTTCAAAAAAATTTAAAAATATATAGGATGTTATTTTTTACCTGTTTCTAAATTTCTCTCGTTGATAATGACGTATGGTGTCGAACATGGTACATTTGTTTGCTTACTATTCTTCCTAGAAAGTTGTTATCTTGGAAAAGAAGGGAGATAAGATTTTGAACTTTTCTCATAGAAGAGTAGGAATGGAGACAGGCTGCTCATTGACAGCATTAGATGACTGGTGTTTTACTAATGTGTGAAACATAAGGAGACTATAGCAGGACAAGCCATTTTGGGTAGGCAAGACTAAGACTAATTTCAGTGTTTGAAGTAATCGTGGGACACCCATAGTGGAAGATAGTTGGAGAAATGGGATTGGAGCTAAGGAATGATTACAGAGCTAGTAATATAAAACCAAGAAAGAGACATTAAAAGTATCAGGAGTTGACCCTCAGGAAGAAAGGTGGTTTCTAAGGAGAGAGGGTGAAGAAAGCAAGGAATGAAGAACCAAAAACTAAAGCTTAGTGACTACCCAATAGTAGTAATCAGGGGTCAGCTCCTCTAATGTAGTCAGGCGGATGGGAGAGGCATCAAGGAAACATAGCAGGGACTTTAAGAAGCATGTTGCTTGAAAAACAGTATGCTTCTCAGATTGTGAAAATAATTAGTCTAAGAAGAGAGCATTGGTATTGGATTTAGGATTTTAGATCACTGGTGACCTTCTAAATGCATAAAAAGGACATAAGGAGGCATCAACTGGCAGCAATATCTATAAATTGTCTTTGCCTTTGTACTTATTGTCCTTTTCTCAAGGCAGAAACTGAAAGGAAAACTATGAAGAAAATTACAAGGCTTGGAAGAATTAGCCCACCATGAGGGACTCAGTCCTTCAGCCAAGCCTTGAATCTGACTTGGACACTGAGAGCTCTTGAATAGATGAAGACAGTATCTTCTTTTTTTTCCTTGCCTTCCTTCCTTTTTCTTTTTTCTTTCCTTCCTTCTTTCCTTTCTCCCATACTTCTTTTTAAAATCTTTTTTTTTTTTTTTTTTTTTTTTTTGGCTGTATGTGGGCCTCTCACTGTTGTGGCCTCTCCCCTTGTGGAGCACAGGCTCCGGACGCAGCGGCCATGGCTCACGGGCCCAGCTGCTCCACAGCATGTGGGATCTTCCCGAACCGGGGCACGAACCCGTGTCCCCTGCATCGGCAGGCGGACTCTCAACCACTGCGCCACCAGGGAAGCCCTTAAAATCTTTTTGTTTTAATTTTTGTTTTAGTTTTCCCCAATATCTAGAAAGCTCTGACAGGGAAAGATGCTGACTGGAGAATACTTAGACTACAACTGACAAAAGGGCAATGGTTTCCTAGGCTTCAGTCAGAGAACAAGTTCTTTGTAGCACTGGCTCTGGAGCACTGTCCTGAAGGGTCTAATTAGTTTGCTTCTCTGACCTTGATTGCTACCTTTTGAAGAAGCCTTAAAGCCTGTTGAGTCTCCTAAACTTGCCAAGCCCTGCTGCGGTCAGTCTAGTCAGCAATCTTGCCCTGCCCAGGCCTCTTGCTGTCTGACCACACTGCTTAGCTAACCCCATTTGGGTCACGCCCTATTGCTTATGGCTCCTTTGGAAAGGCCCATCTAAGAGCTACCTCCTTACATAAATGTAAAGATATTAAACGTTCTTGATGGAGTTTAAAAACCAAGGATATAAGGAATCCAGGGTGGAGGGGTTGGAATGGTCAATGGTAAGTGTAGAAATAGAGACCTTTGGTTAGAGAGGATAGAGGCGGGGCAAGAAATGTTCAACCTGATAGTTTTCACCTTTTCTGCAAAGTGGGATGCTAATCCTTTCCAAAGAGGCAGTATGAATTTTATAATATATGAATTGTGTCTCAATAAAGCTATTTAAAAAAGGAGTACATGTAAGAGATGGGATAGGATTAGAAACTTATTGAGTTTTAGAAGTCATATTCATATTAATATGGCAGTTCCTAGTTAGGGATCCCTTTAATGATGTTTCTATATAGAGCGACTGCAATTGTCTATATGTTCCCCTCTTCCTTTCTTATTGAAATATTAGATTGCTCCAAAGGTTTCCACAGAACCTTTTCAACTTTCTGGCAGTCATTCCAGGGGAGGAACAAATGGAACATAACCATATGTTTCCTTATCAACAAATGTAAACATGACAGATATAGTAAATACTCTAATACATAAATAATATTTATATAGTCTGTTTTAGGCTGTACTTAACAGACTAGGCAGCCAGTGGTGGCTTAAATAATAAAGACATATAAGTGTGTCATACAATAAAAATAGTTCCAGGATGGTACAGCAACAAAATGTGGGATTTCTCCTGATGGGCACACGTTGACTATAGCAGCTCCAGATTTTTCCTCACCAGAAAACAAAGCAGGAAGGATGGGGAAGGAAAGAGGCATTGTCCTCACTTTCTACTTTTCTTTTACCAGTGAGGAAAATCTTTCTGGGAAGTTACCAAGCAAACTTCCTATTGTATTTCCATGGCCAAAATTGGGTCACATTGCTAACACCTAGCTTCAAGGGAGGCTGGGAAGTGAATGAATAACTGGCTTTTTAGCCTTAGATAGAGAAGTACAAGAAAGGAGGGGACTGGAAATGGCTTTTAGGTAGGCTACCAAACGGTCTGCTACATTATTCACTGGGAAAAAGTGTAATACAACCAGAAAATATTTGCTTGAGGAACTTCCAATATGAGCAGATTTCATTTAAACTGAGATAAAACTCAAAAACTGAGGACTAAGACAAGAAAAATCTCAGACTTGAATAGCAAACAGAACTTCAAAAACCAAAACATGAGCATATGAAAATATTTTATGAAAATAAAACTGTTTAAGGTAGCTTTGTGTTTTGGATTCCAGTCAGTTTGGGAGAACTACAGATTTCTTGTAGTAGCAGCTAACTTTTCCTGGAATTCTCCTGTATGACCCCCAGATATATACCTAAGGGAACGAAAGGCATGGATGTTTCTATCCCAAATAAGTTAGCTGAAAGTGTTTCTAACAACTACTCCTAATTATGATATTTGTTTTTCTTTTCATTCAGTTTTGAATTGGGTCACATTAAGCATCTCTATACTTCTCAATGAGGTTTTAAGTAAAACACTAAAAAAGTGCTGATATTTGGGAAAGTGTAACCTAATTTTTCAGACCTTGGATCCCTGCAAAACTCAAAAACTTAGAAAAACAGAACAACTGTTTTTCGTTCAGACTGTGACCATGTCATATGTTGTGAAGGAGTACTACTAATTAGTAACTTCCCAACTCAAAGAATATTCATTGTACTGTGGCTGAGGGCCTGCCATATCAGTAAACAAAGATGTTGAGGCCATCTAGCCATCAGCCACTGCAGCTGTCCCCGACTGTGCACCCTGAGGGGATTCAGGATGGAGAAAAGCAGGATACTGGCCCTAGATAGTTAAGGTGCATATCAAAGGAACAATTTCAATAAGCCCAGACTCTTGCATCTTCCCATATATAGAAAAGTGCTAAATTCATTAATTTGACATGTCTGATTTTCTTTAATTAGCAGTAGTCTCTTCGTGTTCCAACTACCTTTTTTTGGGGGGGGGGCAAAAACTTTTAGGTTGTGCAATATTTTTCAGTTGACAGTACCTTTTTATTATATAAATTGAGAAAAAGAACCACACTGGTTTTTCAATGTTATTAATGAATGAAGAAATTGTTCATAATTCTAACTTTGAGTACATTGACCCTTGGATTTTTACTTTTAAAAAAGGAAATACAGGACTGATTAAAAAGAGTACCCTATGCACTATTATGAGAGTCTATAGTATAGAAAAGAAGTTATTTAGACACATTCAAACCGTAGGCTTCAATTTCTGTCTTTTCCAGTGTATCACAGCTGACTTCCTCTAAAGATAAGTAGGAAAAGTTATTATCAGATTCTGCTTATAATTAAGAATATTCTTTCCAAAGATTGTACACAAAAGACATTAAAGAAGAAAGAAAATTCACAAATAAGAGCCTATGGAAGGGACTTTCCTTGCGGTCCAGTGGTTGGGCCTCCAAGCTTCTACTGCAGGGGGCGGGTTCCATCCCTGGTCAGGGAACTGAGCCCCACATGCCTCACGGCACGGCCCAAACAAAAGAGTCTATGGGGATCCACTCAGAACCCCAGAGGTGGTATAAAGATTATTTGAAACTAAAGACATTTGAGATTCAACAGATAAAGAAAGAAGCTGCCTTGGAGCTTCTTTTATTAAAAGCAGAAACTTTTGGGTAATGAGGTTGCCATAAATTCCCTCTTCTGGCAGCTTTTACTCCCAGGAAGGAAGCCAAGAGTAAATCTATTATAAATCCCCTCTCTGGTGAGATTTATAACCTTTAAGAGGAAAGACCATGGGTACCTGCTTAGAAAAACATTATCACAAACTTCTATCTCTCCTTTGTTCTCCTAAAACCCATTTGTCTCTCTTAAATAAACTTATAATTCTTCCCAAAGAAGTCTTTTCTCCTCTCTCCTTTTCTCTTACTGAGTCAGGTATATAAGCCTCTAACTTCAACGACTTAATGAGCTAGCTACTTCTTTTGTTAGTTCCATTATGCATACAAATATACTGTTTTTCTCCTGTTAATCTGTCTTTTGTCACTTTAATTTGCATGCCCCCAATTAGTATACGGAAGAGGGTAGAGGAAAAGTTTTTTTCCTACCCAGCAAGTCTGCCAGTTTTCACAAATGGTGCTATTGGCATTTTTGGTGGGACAGTTTTTTGTTGCATGGAACTGTCCCATAATTTCAGGACATTAAGTGTTCCTGGCCTCTGCCAACAGGGCTCACACACCCCACTGCCCCCCATCTCACAACATGTCAACCAAGTATACCCTGTACATATCCTAAATAGGATTGTCAGATAACATTTGGATTTCATATCATTTCAGAATAATTTTTATGTAAGTATGTTCCAAATATTATATGGGATACACGTATACTAAAAATACTTTATTGTTTGTCTGAAATGGAAACTTAACTGGGCTTCCTGTATTTTTTTAATAGATTTTTTTCTTGTAGAGCAATTTTAGGTACACAGCAAAATTAAGAGGACAGTACAGAGATTTCCCATATACACCTGTCCCCTGCACATACATAGCCTCCCCCATTATCAACGTCTCCTACTAGAAAGTTACATTTCCTACAACTGATGCACCTCCACTGACACATCATTATCACCTCAAGACCATAGTTTACATTACCATTCACTCTTGGTGTTGTACATTTTATGGGTTTGGACAAATGTATGATGACATGTATTGAGTAGTACGTACATCTTACAGAGTAGTTTCATTGCCATAAGAATCCTCTGTGCTCCAGCTCCCTGTATTTTTATTTTTTTAATTTTTATTTATTTATTTATTTTTAAGAATTTATTTACTTTATTTTTGGCTGTGTTGGGTCTTCGTTGCTGCTTGCAGGCTTTCTCTTGTTTCTGTGAGCGGGGGCTACTCTTCATTGCAGTGCTCGGGCTTCTCATTGACGTGGCTTCTCTTTGCTGTGGAGCATGGGCTCTAGGTGCGCGGGCTTCAGTAGTTGTGGCTCGTGGGCTCAGTAGTTGTGGCTCTTGGGCTCTAGAGCACAGGCTCAGTAGCTGTGGCGCTTGGGCTTAGCTGTTCCACGGCATGGGGGATCATCCCGGACCAGGGCTCAAACCCTGCATTGGCAGGCGGATTCTTAATCACTGTGCCACCAGGGAACCCCTCCCTGTATTTTTAAATGCTTAATCTGGCAATCCTAATCCAAAGTCTCCCTAGAGGGGTGGTACCACCATTCATGAGAACTACCTCCTCTTAGAAAGAGCCTTGCCAACTTGTCTAACATTCAAGAATTCAAAAATATTGCAGGGCCTCCCTGGTGGCGCAGTGGTTGAGAGTCCGCCTGCCGATGCAGGGGATACGGGTTCGTGCCCCGGTCTGGGAGGATCCCATATGCCGCGGAGCGGCTGGGCCCGTGAGCCATGGCCTCTGGGCCTGCGCGTCCGGAGCCTGTGCTCCGCAACGGGAGAGGCCACAACAGTGAGAGGCCCGCATACCGCAAAAAGAAAAAAAATATATATATATATTGCAATCATTCATTTATTCAGCAAATATTAAGTTGCAACATTTTAAAGTGTTTACTGGGTATCTTAAGTTTCATTAGGTATTGTAAAAAACAAAAATAAATAAGACATAATCCTTAATCTCCAGGGACAGTCAAATGCTCGTTCCCCCACATCAGCTAAACAGTCTGTGGATACGACAAAGCTGAGTTTATTGTTTACTGCAGTAAGAAAGAACACTACCACAAAAGTGTCTTAATGGTGTCTCAGAGAGAGGACAAAGTTGGGATATTTATTGAGATTTTGAAGTTTGGTTCAAGGCAGGTCTTTTAACTTTAGGCGGAGAGGAGAGTTGATTAGGATTGCACATGGATCATTATATGAATTACATGGATGTTATAGTTTAGAATTAGTGGACACAGCAAGGTGAGGCTTTGGGGGCAAGTCTTGGGATGTAAACTGTTGTTCGATACCTTCTATTGATGAGTTGATGATTCTCCCAGGAAATTCCACCATTTGACATTTTCCTCTAGATCAAATAGTTAATGCTTGTTTACCTTTTCCTGGGAAAATCAGTAATTATCCTGGACAGTTATGCTTAGAATTTCAGAGGTACACTCTTGCTTTTCACAATTCCACAACCACGACCTCATAGACTATAAATTTCTGTGATTCTACATGTAACCAAAATGTGGATGACCTTTTGTTGTCTTCTAAAGATGATCTAAGTCCCAAGACTGATTCTCTCTACTTACTGTTTTAGCTCAGAAACGCTGTAAGTTTCCCAAAGAGAATTTATAATGTTATCAAAGTTCTTTAGCTAGGACATAATATATCCGGAGGAGATAAACCCTTTCTTCCTGGCAGACTATAGGCTGTTCAAAGCTTTGCCAGGCCAGTAACAAAGACAATTACGAAGAATCCTAGATGGCACTGACTTTTTCAGAAAGTGGATTCCCAGCTCTTCTGAAATAATGACGTCTTTGAATAGCGTCTGTTAAAAGCAGCTTTATGAACTAAGTCTTTGGTAAGGAAACCTCTTCTTTTGAAACCTAAACATGAACGGGCCTTTTGTGATTTATAATCAGCTTCCCACTGTGCTTTGTCTAACGACAGTAGTCACAGCAGCTAATCTAGTAGAAACATCGACACGTTATTAGGGGGACCCCCTTTAAATCCGATGTTCCTCCATACTGTAAAATCTTTGATTCTCACTGAAAACACACCACAGTTCTTCGTAAATAAACTTACCTCCTGTGAAATCCTGTTACATTTTTTGTTACATATTTCTGATGATTGTTATAATATATACTTTAAATCCTGCTACATTCCTTCTGTTACCGAGTCCAAGCTCGCTCTGCTCGCCGCATGACAGGCCAGTAAATCGGAGACGAGGTGTTGAGGCAAGGAGTGCCACTTTATTCGGAAAGCTGGCAGACCGAGAAGATGGTAGACTAGTGTCTCCGAAAAACCATCTTATCGGGGTTTGGATGCCAGTTTCTTTTATAAAACAGAGAAGGGGAGGAGATGAGGAAGTAAAGTAAAAAGGCCATAAGATTTGCAAATATCCCCTGGAATGGCCGGCCTAGGGGAGGGAATGTGTTAATTTCTTCTTTCTTGCAGCCATCCACAGGTGGACAGGGTCAGGATGTTCCCTGAACAAAGGCACTCTGGTTTAACATTCAGGCAGAGGGGCAGGGTTCCCTGAGGCAGACCATGGTGTATAGACAGTATCCTTGTAGTGATCAAAAGTAACAGGAAGCGAAAGTTAAAGTAAGAGAAACAGATCCAACATGTAGTCAGATTTGGCTCTTCCCTGTTACACAAGGACTTGCATTTTGGGTGGCTAGAAAAATTGGCTGACCGAAATAAGAGATGAGTTTATCGTGGGAAATGTGGGTACCCTGATCCCTGCCTCGAATAAAGCAATTTAAAGGAAAGGAAGCAATTTGGTAAAAGCATAGTTCTTGATTAATAAATTGGGTGTTTTACCTGAAAGTTTCTGTTTTTACTATTACAAATATATCTTGACCCTGATAAATAGTCTTACTTATATTTTTAACTGCCCTAAGACTTAGCTTTAAGAAAAGAATTACGCCACATGTTCAAAATATACCTTCTCCTACCACAATCTAGTTGCTGCAGATTTTTGAAACCTCATTCTGGACAAGCATAAATTTGTGCAAATGTACCTACTTTTAACCAGATGTTATTCAATTTGAAAAGCAGTCATATTCTGATATTCAAGTGCACAAAGCGACTTTTAGACTTGGCCAATATTCTTATACCTGAATAACAAATTTACCTTTGTGTGTCTGTGTATGTGCATATATCTGTATACGTGTACCCACAAGTATCATTTCCCATTTTTGTAGTATCCTTTTACAACCTAAAACCAACATTACATGCTGTCACTTAATGGTTTCCTAATTATTATTGCTATGTAGCGTTGTTAGTAAACATTGTACATGGAGAGAAGTATTACAGTTAAATCAGCTGAACTACAGTTCAATGCTCTGAACCCAGTAGGTTTTTGTTTAGAACATAAGCAGAGTAAAATCTAATGATAGACACAGGAACATGTCATACCTTTGTTCTGTTTTCTTTTTTTTGAACCTTAGGTTTCGAGGGTTAAGCTAATAGCCATACTTCCTTGTTCATGGCACAGATGTGCAACCCTTCCTCCCATCCTCTCACTTTTTAAAAAATTTTAGGTAAGGGAAATATTTTACACATGTACTCTTATTCTGCAGGGTTTAGAGGGAAGTCTTAGGAGTCAGAGAGACTAGAGTTTGGATCCTGATTCTTTGCCACTTAATGAGCGTGCAATCTTGGGTAAATGATTTGACCTCTCTGAGACTCCATTTTCTCATCTGTAAAATAGGAATAATAATAACCTCGTCGTGGGGTTGTTGTAAGAATTGGATTATGTGCTTAGAGTGCTCAGCACAGCATCTGGTACATGTTAAGTGCTCGTTACATTTTTGCTACTGTTATTATATCACCAATGGCATAAGAACTTTTGGTCAAAGAGCTATCCAGGCTAGGAATATCCACTATCAGTATGCTGCATAACTTTAAGCAAGTCACTTTGCCAAAGTGTTACTTTGTTTCTGCAACTAAGACATGGAAATGACATTACAAATTGTGCCTTCTAAATAAGATTGTGAAAAGTTAAAGCCCTAAATAAATGTTAATAATTTATGCCACCTCATTGAAATCTGTAGTTATGTTTATAATCCTGAAGATAAGTATAATTAATATTTGGTATTAGTAGTGTGCCTTCCACTCAGGCATTAATAAGACATTGCAAAGATGAGCAAGCATAGAGCATTGAACCTACCTAAGGTTATGGACTCAGTAAGACAGGAGGAGCAGATATTCTGTAAATGACCGGCAATCAGAAATTTATCTTTTCTGAAGATTTTCATGTTTATTCCCAAACTGTAAATAACAAGCCCTCAGTGAACCTTACCAGCTGCTCTTTTAGGAAGTGTGTGGCACTAAGTGGGAGCTGATACTGTGGGCCCCTAGGCCACTTGAATAGCTATGGCCATTCCTCTCCTCTCCGATGCCTAATTCTGACATAATATTTAGCTCCAAAGGAGGAAATGTTATGCTGTAAAATGATGGAACTCCTGGGCCCCCAAGGCACTCTGCTCTGACCCTCAGATCTCAAGGCCCAAGATTATCATTATTGGCTCATTAGCCTGTTTTTTTGTTTGTTTGGTTTTTGTTTTTTTGCGGTACGCGGGCCTCTCACTGTTGTGGCCTCTCCCGTTGCAGAGCACAGGCTCCAGACCCACAGGTTCAGCGGCCATGGCTCACGGGCCCAGCTGCTCCGCAGCACGTGGGATCTTTCCGGACCGGGACACGAACCCGTGTCCCCTGCATCAGCAGGCGGACTCTCAACCACTGCGCCACCAGGGAAGCCCCTCATTAGCCTGTTTTAATTGTAGGGCTGTATAGAGCAGTAACATGGAGCCTTTGAGTCAGACTGCCTGTGTTTGAATCCCAGCTCTCATGCTCACTAGCAGTATAAACTATACCCCTTAGGGGTTTAGTAGGGTTGACAAAACTAACACCTACCTCAGACCAGCACCTGGACCATACTAAAGGCTCTATTAACATTGGCAAATTAGTTTTACAGCCAAAACTGTATGCCTAACTGGAATGTTGTTCACCTAAAAGGTAAAATTAGAGGATGAAGTTGGCTTAAATTGAAATAATTTATATGAGCAGTTGCCATCAAGATACCGATGTGAATCACTTCGTAGTGACATAAATAACACCAGTTCTTTTCTCCTCATTGCTAAAATTCCAAGTTAATATAGCACAGAGGATGTGTGTGGGCTTTTAAGTCAGTCATGACACTTACTGGGTGTCAGTTACCTTGATTTTCCCATCTGTAAAATGGTTAAAAATAGTACCTTCTTCACAGAGTTGTTGTGAGGTTTAGATGAGAAAATGAAAGTAAAGTGATTAGCATAGTTTTGACAAACAGTAAATACTTAATATGTGATTTATAATGTTCGTGGTGGTTATTGCTGTTTTAAGTAAAATAATAATGCATATAAGCCCCTTCTGATATTCCTAGTTTTAAGCATGATTATCACAAATTTAAATGTGTTCAGAAGTGGGACTTCTCATTGTAGATTTAGACATATAGAAACAATTTGAGGGCTTCCCTGGTGGCCCGGTGGTTGAGCGTCCGCCTGCCGATGCAGGGGACGCGGGTTCGTGCCCCGGTCTGGGAGGATCCCGCATACCGTGGAGCGGCCGGGCCCGTGAGCCGTGGCCGCTGAGCCTGCGCGTCCGGAGCCTGTGCTCCGCAATGGGAGAGGCCACAAGAGTGAGAGGCCTGTGTACCGCAAAAAAAAAAAAAAAAAAAAAGTGAGGTGCTTTTGGGAAGGAAGCCCAGATCTTGGAATGCTCACTTGCACCTTCTTATCCATACTGATGTGCAAAATATTAATGAAATAAAAAAGAAGCAGAAAGAGAAACATTGTAGACTTCTTCAGCTGTTTTGGGAGCTGAAATCAGAACATTGTAGCAAGGTCATCCTGTTGAGTAAAATCAGTAACACTATCTATTATTTATTATAAAATAAAAATTTTTTATTGAGGTATAGTTGATGTACAATATTGTATAAATTTCAGGTGTACCACATAGTGATTCACAATTTTTAAAGGTTATATTTCATTTATAGTTATTATAAAATATATTTCCTGTGTTGTACAATGTATACAATAGATATATAGCTTATCTGTTTATCTATTTATTTATTTATTTAATACATGACATCCCTAGGTTAGTTTGTTTACTGGATCTATACTTTTTTTTTTAATTGACATACAGTTAATTTACAATGTTGTGTTAGTTTCTGGTGTACAGCAAAGTGATTCAGTTATATATATATATATTTACACATATACATATGTATATACACATATATATATTCTTTTCATATTCTTTTTCATTCTAGCTTATTACAAGATACATAATACAGTTCCCTGTGCAAAAGAGTAGGACTTGTTGTTTACCTATTTTATATATATTAGTTTGTACCTGGTAATCCCAAGCTCCTAATTTATCCCCTCTCCTCTTCCCCCTTTGGTAACTGTAAGTTTGTTTTCTGTCTGTGAGTCTGTGTCTGTTTTGTAAATAAGTTCATATTTTGGATTCCACATATAAATGATATCATATAATATTTGTCTTTCTCTGTTTGACTTAATTCAATTAGTATGACATTCTCTAGGTCCATCTATGTTGCTGCAAATGTCATTATTTCACTCTTTTATTTTTTTTAATATTTATTTATTTATTTTGGCTGCACAGGGTCTTAGCTGCAGTATGAGGGATCTTTAGTTGTGACACGCGGGATCTAGCTCCCTGACCAGGGATCGAACCCGGCCCCCATGCATTGGGAGCACAGAGTCTTAACCATTGGACCACCAGGGAAGTCCCCATTATTTCATTCTTATGGCTGAGTAGTAGTCTGTTGTGTGTGTGTGTGTGTGTGTATGTGTGTATATACACACACCACATCTTCTTTATCCATTCATCTGTTGATGGGCATTTAGATTGCTTCCATGTCTTGGCTATTGTAAATAGTGCTGCTATGAATATTGGGGTGCATGTATCTTTTCCAGTTAGAATTTTCTCCAGAATTATGCCCAGGAGTGGGATTGCTGGATCATATGGTAACTCTATTTTTGTTTTTTTGTTTTGTTTTGTTTGTTTTTTTTGCAGTAAGCGGGCCTCTCACTGTTGTGGCCTCTCCCGTTGTGGAGCACAGGCTCCGGACGTGCAGGCTCAGCGGCCACGGCTCACAGGCCTAGCTGCTCTGCGGCATGTGGGATCTTCCCGGACCGGGGCACGAACCCACGTCCCCTGCATGAGCAGGTGGACTCTCAACCACTGCGCCACCAGGGAAGCCCTATTTTTGTTTTTTTAAGGAGCCTCCATACTGTGCTCCATAGTGGCTGCACCATTTTACATTCCCACCAACAATATAGAAGGGTTCCTTTTCCTCCACACCCTCTCCAGCATTTATTATTTGTAGACTTTTTGATGATTGCCATTCTGACTGGTGTGAGGTGATACCTCACTGTAGTTTTAATTTGCATTTCTCTAATAATTAGCAGTGTTGAGCAACTTTTCATGTGCTTATTGGCCATCTGTATGTCTTCTTTGGAGAAATGTCTATTTAGGTCTTATGCCCATTTAAAAAAAATTTTTTTTGATATTGAATTATATGAGCTGTTTGTATATTTTGGAAATTAAGCCCTGTCTGTCGCATTGTTTGCAAATATTTTCTCCCAGTGTGGAGGTTATCTTTTCATTTTGTTTATGGTTTTCTTTGCTGTGCAAAAGCTTGTAAGTTTGATTAGGTTCCATTTATTTATTTTTCCTTTTATTTCTTTTGCCTTGGGAAACTGACCTAAGAAAACATTGGTACAATTTATGTTAGAGAATGTTTTGCCTATGCTCTCTTCTAAGTTTTCTGGTGTCATGTCTTATACGTAAGTCTTTAAACTATTTTGAGTTGATTTTTGTGTATGGTGTGAGGGTGTGTTCTAACTTCATTAATTTACATGCAGCTGTCCAGCTTTCCCAGCACCACTTGCTGAAGAGACTGTCTTTTCTCCATTGTATATTTTTGCCTCCTTTGTCAAAGATTAATTGACCGTAGATGTGTGGGTTTATTTCTGGGCTCTCTTCTGTTCCACTGATCCAATATCTGTTTTTGTACCAGTACCATGCCATTTTGATTACTGTAGCTTTATAGTATTGTCTGAAGTCTGGGAGGGTTATGCCTCCTGCTTTGTTCTTTTTCCTCAGGATTGCTTTGGCAATTCTCGGTCTTTTATGGTTCCATATAAATTTTAGAATTATATGTTCTAGTTCTGTGAAAAATGTCATGGGTAATTTGATAGGGATTGTATTAAATCTGTAAATTGCTTTGGGTAGTATGGCCATTTTAACAATATTAATTCTTCCAATCCAAGAGCATGGGATATCTTTCCATTTCTTTAAATCATCTTCCATTTCCTTTATCAGTGTTTTACAGTTCTCAGCATATGAACCTTTCACCTCCTTGGTCAGGTTTATTCCTAAGTTTTTTATTTTTTTGATATGATTTTAAAAAGGATTTTTTTTTTTTTTACTTTGCCTTTCTGATATTTCATTGTTAGTGTAAAGAAATGCAACTGTATGTTAATCTTGTATTCTGCTACCTTGCTGCATTTATCAGTTCTAGTAGTCTTTGTGTGGAATTTTTAGGGTTTTCTGTATTTAGTATCATGTCATCTGCATATAATGCCAATTTTACCTCTTTCCTTCTAATGTGGATACCTTTTATTTCTTTTTCTTGTCTGAATGCCGAATAGACTTCCAGTACTATGTTGAATAGGAGTGGTCATCCTTGTCTTGTTCCAGATTTTAGCAGGAAGGCTTTCAGCTTTTCACCATTGAATATTATGTTGGCTGTGGGTTTGTCATAAATAGCTTTTATTAAGTTGAGGTATGTTCCTTGTATACCCACTTTGGTAAGAGTGTTGTAATTTGTAAGGTATATATTCTAAAACCTTCAAATATCTCTAAGTCCAAATATATGTTCTCATCTAACACCTTTCCCTCCCCCATTAAATTCTGTAAAGTATAACTGAAATGTTTTGGACTTTTTCAGTGCATTAATGATTATATAAATACTGAGCTAAAATAATTCATAAAGCTTTAAAAATACATTCTGCCACAAAAAGAAAATACATATAGCTTGTTTCTTCATTTCATTTAGATTACCCATGACCTAACAGGTGTCTGTAAACCTAAAGTGATGGTGGTGGATGACGATCCTCCTGCAGGAGCCATTTGTAGACCATGACTTGAGCCACTGTGGAATGGGGAGTTTCACTCCTTTACCCCAAATTTCAGTATTCTTGCTAAGAACTTCCCCCTTCTTAGCCTTCTTTTCTTTTACCAGCACTAGTTATTAGCTTTCCACAGAAAAAATGTTTTATTGGGCTTCCCTGGTGGTGCGGTGGTTGAGAGTCCGCCTGCCGATGCAGGGGACACGGGTTCGTGCCCCGGTCCGGGAAGATCCCACATGCCGCGGAGCGGCTGTGCCCGTGAGCCGTGGCCGCTGAGCCTGCGCGTCCGGAGCCTGTGCTCCGCAATGGGAGAGGCCACAACAGTGAGAGGCCCGTGTACCGCAAAAAAAAAAAAATAATAATAATGTTTTATTGTTTCATAAACGTCATGGCTGTGAAGCAGCATGTAAAACCAAGTGAGTGAGAGGGCAGGTAGACAGCCCTTCATTAGAAGGGCCTTCATTAGCTAACAGACTTATTCCACACTGAAGTATTAAGACGCGTGAGTCCAGTTTTATTCCTGAGCAAGACTAGTACATACAGTGGTCCTTACGCTTACTTGTGAAGAATTAAAATCATGTCTGTTGAATACCAGAGGTTTGCTTTTCTTTAGTCTTTC
The DNA here is from genome assembly GCF_964165515.1 of Mesoplodon bidens. Classification (NCBI taxonomy): domain Eukaryota; kingdom Metazoa; phylum Chordata; class Mammalia; order Artiodactyla; family Ziphiidae; genus Mesoplodon; species Mesoplodon bidens. Next base: position 100,688,841 of record NC_138160.1, read on the forward strand.
CTTTCTGCCCTCTGACCCCCGCCCCTTATTCTCTCCCTGCTCCCTCCCTGCCTGCCTTCGTCCCTCTCTTTTTCTACCTTTCTTTTTAGCTATACAAATAATACATAAAACACATTTGTAATATGTGTGTACCAATAAGAACAGAGCCTTTGTTCTTCATGCCTTACTTTTAGTACCTTGTACATTGTCTGACACCCACAGAAGAAACTTAACAATGAAATGAGTGAATGAAGCATAAAAAGCAAAAAGGTCTCCTTGTCACTCTTACTCCTTCCCAGGTAACCGTCATAGTCATGTTATTATTTTTTAGTTTAGTTGGCAAGATTCTCTTCTGTGGACAGTGGGAGTGACTTAGTTTTCTCTTTGGAGTAGGGCTTGGCTAAGCAGAATGCATGGTTTTGCTTACGTGTGTGTAGCTTTTCCTTGATCCTAAATTGGGAGTTTCCTGACACTCTTAGGGAGAGTGATGCAATCATCGCTCCTTCGCAGTAGCAGAGAAAGCACATTCAAGAGGCTGAAGCTGGATGAGGGGAATTACCTTCCTGGATGACTGGTCTCAGTCATATATGAGACAATTAAAACTTTCTAAAATGTAACTTTCACATAAAGCTCTGTAAGTGTTGTATAGAGAGCAATGAAGGCAAATTTTTAATAGTTTTTCCAGTTACCCAGCCTGTTTCTGGGAGACTTAATCCTTCTGTCAAAAACATTTAAGGGAAAAGATTTTAATTTTAACGTTTCTTCACAACAATTAGGGCAATAAACATTTTATAAATAAATTATAGCAAACTAATTAGAATACTTTTTAAAATTTAATTTGACTGGCGTTTAATTCATATGACAGAACCTTTGATGAATTCAGGTTTTTGAAAGGTAGTTAGAGTGTGCATTCCCTTCCCCCACGCCAACCAATATGCAGTTGTTTTAAAATTCAGTTTTCTTCCTTTGTTGACTACAGAGTCTTTATTTGAATCTAAAGGCCTTAACCCTATAACTTCCAACCACTTAACTTCCTTATATTACTCTACATTGATTCACATTTCAAATATCTCTGTTGTGTAAACTTCTTCAATGAAGAAAAACTATTATGGATTTGACTATTTTGAAGATCATATTCTTTATAAAGAGGACATCTCAAAAAATCAAGGGTTTAGAATTTTTTTCTAAGTGATAGGTAATATATAATGTACTGGGTTGGCCAAGAAGTTTGTTCAGGTCTTCCATCTCTTACAGAAAAACCCAAACAAGTTTTTGGCCAGCCCAACAGAATAAGTACCACAGTAACTTGGAAACTATAAAAATCTCTGCATTTATTTGGTTTATTTTATTCTCATATTGTGAGGAAAAAAATGACAGACATTTGTTTCTTCCTATTTTTCCCAGCTATTGACCTAAAAAATGGTTCTGGAAAAGTGTATCAAGGCCCTGCAAAAGATTCTGCTGATGTAACCATCTCGCTTTCAGATGAAGATTTCATGGAAGTAGTCTTGGGCAAGCTTGATCCTCAGAAGGTAAAGTTCTTAAAATGTTCATTTATTTGTCATTTATTGCTTCCTATTTGACAATTGCAGTTTTTTGGCTGACTCCAAAATTCTGATTTATAAGACAGATATCTTGCAACTCTGAGGAAAGACAGAGTTGATAGCAGTATTCAAATTGATAGATCATATATTTTTCGAATGGAGTTTTTCAACTGATACTTTTTAAAACTAAATTTTGGGGTGGAATTCTTTAGCAGATAAACAATGTAAAACCCACATCTAGGCCTTTTAATATATTGTCAGTTCAGAATTGAAAAACCATATGATATTTCATAAAATTAGACATTCTTTCCTGATATATAAAATTAAGAACTTGTCTTAATCATCACTGAAAACTGGAAATAGAAGGATGGAACATAATAGCCAGTGTCTTACTGAAGGTAAAACATTTAGAGACATTTCAGTGGAAAATCATGATTGAAACAAGAGTGCCTTTGCTGGCCATTATGAGGTAATATTGTTCTGAAACCTATGGCCAGTCCACAAACACACAAAATTAGATGTAGCAATTAGAATGGAGTAGAAAATTTGAATGATTATGTAGCTAGAAATCCCACGAGGATCAACTGATTGATTCTTAGACCAGAAGAGTTCAAACAAGTGATTGAATGCACAATAATTATTTAAAAATAGCTTTCACATAGCAGCAAAACCAACTAGAGGATATAATTTTAAAAATTTGTTTGTAATCACTACCCAAACTACAAAGTACCAGCGACTACCCTAACAAGAAAAAGCACAGGGCTTATTTGCAGAAAACTATACAACTTTACAAGGAACGGAGCAATTTGACTACGGGAGAAAATGTTCAATTTTCCTGGATAAAAAGACTAATTTTAAAGAATTGTAAAGTAGTATAGTGGTTAAAAATACGTTCTTTGGCATCAGATAAATCTAAGTTTGAATCTTAGCTCTGCCACCTACTCTCTAAGCCTTAATTTTCTCATTGTAAAATGAATTGTGATAATCCCAAAGGATTGTTATGATAACTAAATCCAATAATATACATGAGGAGCTTAGAATAATGCGTGGTACTGAGTGAGCCCTCAGTTAATTCCTTCCCAGGAATTTATTTAGTACCTCCTTTTATTCAGGTGCTAGGTGTGGCTGAACAAGACAGTGCCCCTTCTGGGTAGAGCTTAATTCTAGAGGGAAATGGAAAAGAAGTATAATTTCAGGTGTGAAGAAAAATAAGAGTAATGGGTTATAGCAGTGGTTGGCAAACTTTTTCTGTACAGGGTCCCCTAGTAAATATATTCTAAGCTTTGCAGGTCACATGGTCTCTGTTGCACCTACTCAGTTCTGCCATTGTAGAGTTAAAGTAGCCATGGATACTATGTAAACAAATGGACGTGGCCGAGTTCCAGTAAAGCTTTGTTTACAAAAACAGGCAGCAGACTGGTTTTGGCCCGTAGGCTGTAGTTTGCCAGCCCCTGGATTAGAGTGTGACAGGATAGAAGAACTATTTGAGACCGATTGTCCAAAAAGGCTTGATAGAGACCTGAACAAAGTGAGGGAAGGAGCCATAAGGCTAAAGAAACAACTAGCACCAAGGTGGGAGGCACTGGTAGCTCAGCTTGATACTATAACTGTGAGGAGGCCAGTGGGGAGAGAGGCAGGAGGCGAACGGGGAGAGGTAGGCATGGCGTAGATCACACAGGACCTTGTAGATGTTGGCAAGACAGTTTAGATCTTGTGTGATAGGAAGCTATTGAGCTGTGGAGTGACATCTGATTTTTAAAGGTCATTGTGGCTGCTGAGTGGCTAATTAAGAGTTCTTTTTTGAGATATATTTGAGGTGCTTATACATAAAGATTAAATGTAGGATTTACAGAAACATTTATATAATTGCTAGGAATATCAGACCTTTGGGGGAGAATGGATTATTCAGTGAATGGTACTGGGCAGTTGCATAGGAAGTGGTAGTGCTTTATGTCATTCCATATACCTTAATCAGTACCATACAGGATGGAATTAAATGTAAAAAAATTAAAGCAGAAGCAAAACTTGATGAAAACCTAGGTGTTTATTATTCTTAGTGACAGTCCTTAGAGAAGTTCTAATTTAATATTAGGGGTTTTCTAAACTCATTTGGCTCAATTACGTTCTGCCTCACCTCAGTGCTTTCTGTCATCACTATTCTTCAGTTATCAAAGACCTTATATCCCAGTGTACAGTCTCTCTCTCTCTGTCTCTCTCTGTCTCTCTGTCTCTCTGTCTGCATCAACTCTTGTCAACCTTGATGGCTTCCTTCAGGATTTGTAAAAGTGACTTCTCCAACAGATGGCTCTTAGTTTATTGATATTATTTCTAATTATCTTTTACTCTATTCTACATCAGCTTTTGTCTTTATTGGGAGCATAATATGTACAACTTCTAGTATCTGTTACAAAACATCACCATTTTCCAACACCATCACCTACAGTTTCATTAACTTGTTTTGTTATTCCTGCTACTGCTGTTGAGCTTCCCAGAGACCTCCGGTTTGTTGACAACACCACTTTCTATCCATCAGCTCCCTTCTGTCTTCTCTTCTTGTTCAGCTTAGAGTCCATGGTCCATCGGAGTATCTCCCTTGAAAATACCCTCATCTCCCTTGTACCTCTCTCATCTTATTTGCCTGGAAAACTCCACTCTATTTTAACCCTACTCTCTGCCATCTTTGCATCTGTACCTGAATAGATGAAGACGCCAGGAGAAAAGCCATACAACTAGACAAATAGGCTTCCCTTTAAAATTTTGATTACAGGTCTCAAATAGTCTCTACACACTGTCTAGCAATCTTACTGTGATTTTCCACTAAGCCTCCATTCCTGTTGTCTGAGATGAGTATTTCATACCTGTCTTCTCAAAACTCCCCCATGCCTACCTCTCTTTCATTTTCAGCTGATGATCTTTCTCATGTTCTTTGGGAGAAAAAAAAGACTTTCAAATGAAAATATTCACTTTCCCATCACCAGATCTATTTTGTCAGCATCTGCACCTGTCTTCTTTTCTTCCTATACATTACATTGAAGGAAGTCTCCCTCTTCCTGTCAAAGACTTCTTCACTTCTCATCCAGGTATCTATCTACTCAAAGTCATTGCTTCTTCTCCTTTCCACTTTTTTCTGCACCATTCTCTCCCATTCTACTACATAATTGTCCCACAGCATAGAGGCAAGCTAACATCTTGATTTTAAAGCAAACACTCTGTTGATACCAGATCCCCATCCAGCATGCCATATCATTTCTCTGTTCCTTTTCACAAAAGAATTGTCTAAACCAGCACTGTTGAATAGACATATAATGTGAGTCACATAAGTAATTAAAAACTTTCTAGTTGCCACATTAAAAAAAGGTTAAGAATAAACTCAAAATGGCTTAAAGACTTGAACATAAGCCGTGACACCATAAAACTCCTAGGAGAGATCATGGGCAAAACATTCTCGGACATAAATTGTTCCAATGTTTTCTTAGGTCAGTCTCCCAAGACAATAGAAATAAAACCAAAAATAAACAAATGGGACCTAATCAAACTTACAAGCTTTTGCACAGCAAAGGAAACCATAAACAAAACAAAAAGACAACCTACAGAATGGGAGAAAATATTTGCAAATGATGCAAAAGACAAGGACTTAATTTCCAAAATATGCAAACAGCTCATACAACTCAACAACAAAAAACAAACAACCCAATGGAAAAATGGGCAGAGACCTAAATAGACAGTTCTTCAAAGAAGAAATACAGATGTCCAACAGGCACATGAAAAGGTGCTCCACATATTGCGAACTATTAGGGAAATGTAAATCAAAGCTACAGTGAGATATCACCTCACACCAGTCAGAATGGCCGTCATTAAAAAGTCTATAAATAACAAATGCTGGAGAGGGTGTGGAGAAAATAGAACCCTCCTACACTGTTGGTGGGAATGTTAGTTGGTGCAGCCACTGTGGAAAACAGTATGGAAGTTCCTTATAAAACTGAAAATAGAATTACCATATGATCCAGCAATCGTGCTCCTGGGCATACATTCTGACAAAACTATAATTCAAAAAGATTCATGCACCCTTATGTTCATAGCAGCACTATTTACAATAGCCAAGACATGGAAGCAACCTAAATGTCCATTGACAAATGAATGGGTAAAGAAGATGTGGTGTATACAATGCAATACTACTCAGCCATAAAAAAGAATGAAATAATGCATTTGCAGCAACATGGATGCAACTAGAGATTGTCATACTAAGTGAAGTAAGTCAGAAAGAGAAAGAAAAATACCATATGATGTCACTTATATGTGGAATCTAAAATATGACACAAATGAACCTACCTATGAAATAGAAACAGAATCACGGACATAGAGAACAGACTGGTGGTTGCCAAGGGGGAGGGGGTTGGGGGAGGGATGGAGTGGGAGGTTGGGGTGAGCAGATGTAAGCTATTATATATAGAATGTATAAATAACAAGGTCCTACTATATAGCATAGAGAACTGTATTCAATATCCTATGATAAACCATAATGGAAAAGAATAGATTAAAAAAAGAATGTATATATATGTATAACTGAATCACTTTGCTGTACAGCAGAAATTAACACAACACTGTAAATCAACTATACTTTAATTAAAAAATCAAAATAAATTTAAAAAGCTTAAAAAGAAACAGGTAAAATTAATTTTAATATATTTTATTTAACCCAATACATTCAAATATTTTAACATGTAATCAATATTAAATATTAATGGGATATTTTATATCCTACTTTTAAAAAATCTTTAAAATCCAGTGTGTATCTTATACTTATAATGCATCTCAGCCAGGGCTAATCATATTTCAAGTACTCAGTAGCCACATGGGCTAGTGGCTACTTTAGTGGGCAGCAAAGGTTTAAACGTTCTGTCTTGACTGCTCATCTGCCTTCTCTTATCTGACTTCCACATCTGTTGCTCCACTGATAATGTTTTTGTGAAGTTCTTGTGATGACCTATATTGCTAAATCCAGTAAATATTTCTCTATCTACATCTTTCTCAGTCTTTCAGTAGCATTCAACTCAGTTAACCACCAACTTCTTGAAATAATCTTATCCCTTGGCTTTCATGATACCTTATTCTCCTGTTTTGCTTTCTCCACCTTTGGCTCTTCCTAATCTCCTTTGATGTCTTCCTCTTTTACCCCCAACTGTTGAGTTTTGGTGTTTCTCAGGGCTCATTTCAGGGCTCTTCTCTAACTAACACTCTTCTTAAATGAGTCCATCCATCCTGTGGTATTTAGAGCCGTCTACATGTTGACAACTTGCAGATTCAAATGTCTCACTCAGCATCTTCTCTGAGTTCCATAGTGGTATAACCAGCTCTTCACTGGTGTCTCTGATGGCACATCGTACTATGTCCAACTTACAACTTGTGATTTAGTTTTTTTTCCCCCATTCTTTTTGTTTCCAGGAAATGGCACCATGGTCTATCTACCCAAATTAGTATGCTGAGTAATGTAAGAATTGTCAACCCACGCACATATGGCCAACTTATCTTTGATAAAGGAGGCAGGAATGTACAGTGGAGAAAGGACAGCCTCTTCAATAAGTGGTGCTGGGAAAACTGGACAGGGACATGTAAAAGTTTGAGATTAGATCATTCCCTAACACCATACACAAAAATAAGCTCAAAATGGATTAAAGACTTAAATGTAAGGCCAGAAACTATCAAACTCTTAGAGGAAAACATAGGTAGAACACTCTATGACATAAATCACAGCAAGATCCTTTTGGACCCACCTCCTAGAGAAATGGAAATAAAAACAAAGATAAACAAATGGGACCTAATGAAACTTCAAAGCTTTTGCACAGCAAAGGAAACCATAAACAAGACCAAAAGACAACCCTCAGAATGGGAGAAAATATTTGCAAATGAAGCAACTGACAAAGGATTAATCTCCAAAATTTATAAACAGCTCATGCAGCTCAATAGCAAAAAAACAAACAACCCAATCCAAAAATGGGCAGAAGACTTAAATAGGCATTTCTCCAAAGAAGATATACAGACTGCCAACAAACACATGAAAGAATGCTCAACATCATTAATCATTAGAGAAATGCAAATCAAAACTACAATGAGATATCATCTCACACCAGTCAGAATGGCCATCATCAAGAAATCTAGAAACAATAAATGCTGGAGAGGGTGTGGAAAAAAGGGAACACTCTTGCACTGCTGGTGGGAATGTGAATTGGTACAGCCACTATGGAGAACAGTATGGAGGTTCCTTAAAAAACTAAAAATAGAACTACCATATGACCCAGCAATCCCACTACTAGGCATATACCCTGAGAAAACCATAATTCCAAAAGAGACATGTACCAAAATGTTCATTGCAGCTCTATTCACAATAGCCCGGAGCTGGAAACAACCTAAGTGTCCATCATCAGATGAATGGATAAAGAAGATGTGGCACATATATACAATGGAATATTACTCAGCCATAAAAAGAAACGAAACTGAGCTATTTGTAATGAGGTGGATAGACCTAGAGTCTGTCATACAGAGTGAAGTAAGTCAGAAAGAGAAAGACAAATACCGTATGCTAACACATATATACGGAATTTAAAAAAAAAAAAAAGTCATGAAGGACCTAGGGGCAAAACGGGAATAAAGACACAGACCTACTTGAGAATGGACTTGAGGATATGGGGAGGGGGAAGGGTAAGCTGTGACAAAGCGAAAGAGAGGCATGGACATATATACACTACCAAACGTAAGGTAGATAGATAGTGGGAAGCAGCCACAGAGCACAGGGAGATCAGCTTGGTGCTTCGTGACCGCCTGCAGGGGTGGGATGGGGAGGGTGGGAGGGAGGGAGATGCATGAGGGAAGGGATGTGGGAACAGATGTATATGTATGACTGATTCACTTTGTTATAAAGCAGAAACTAATTAAAAAATTAAAAAAAAAAAAAAAAAAAAAAAAAAAAAAAGAATTGTCTTGGCTTCTTTCTTCACCTCTGTATCCTTTCTATCCTTAATCCTGCTTGTTCTTTCTCCAGAACGTATCTTGAGTTCATTTTCTTCTCTTCGTCACTAGGGTTATCATCCTGATCCAAGCCTCCATCATCTCTCACCTGGCTTCCTGACTGGTCTTAGTGCTTTTAGTCTTGCTTTTCCACCAATCTGTTCTCCATACAGGAGCTGGGGTAATCTTTTAAAAATGTGAATCAGATTATAGGTCATTCCACCTGATAAAAACCTCCAAGATTTACTTTTACACTTGGGTAAAATCCAAACTACATATTATTATATTGTATGTGAAGTTTCCCTTGCTTATCTTCCCAGCTTCATCCTGCACTGCTTGCCTCATCACTTACAATGCTAATTCAATTTATGTTGCCTCTCCTCTTAGTCCCTTCCCATCAATTTTTACCACTTCAATGTCTATTTATTTGCCTTTTCTGGAATTTCTATTCCCATCTTTTTGCATGGCTGGCTTTGTTTCATCCAAAGTAGTTCCCTCCTATTATATTATCTAAGTAGCCTCCTTCATAGCATTTATAACAGGCTTTAATTACTTGTTTACATTTTACTTTTTGACTCCCCTACTGTAATGTTAGCTCCATGAGAACAGGGAGGGATGTCTCTTTCCTAGCATAGAATATTGCCTAGTGTACTGTAGATGCTCAATTAATACCTGAGTAGATTAAAGCAAGGATAGAAATAAGGAACATAAGCTCAATAGCAGTAGTTTAGGCTATGTAGAAATTAAAAACTTCTGCATGTCAGACTCCATAAGATATTCCATAAACCTGGGGAAAAATAAAATAATGATACATAGTATATTGGTGTTAATAACCTATAAAAATTCTGGACAACACGAAGACCTCAATATAAAAAATGGGCAAACAACATGAACCAGTAATTAATGAAAGAAATAGGTATGACTAACATACATGAGAAAAACTATTAATTTTTCCCAGTATCTAAAACATGCAAGTTAAAGCATGTCATTTTTGCCTCAGATTTTCAAAGATTAAGAAAACAGTATTATTAAGGTTGGGATAAGAGGATTCACACGTAGCTAGAAGGAATATTAATTTAACAGTCTTTCTGGAAAGTACTATGGCAGAGTTTCACTGACTTTCTTCCTTTATGGCCACTTACTGTCTCAGCACTTTTTGAGTGGCACTCCTAGGCCAAAAGAAATACCTAATGGTTCCGTTTATTAAGTAGTTATATCCAAACAAGAGTAGTTTTCATGTTGTGTTTGACCAATGTCACTGTGTTTCCTTCAAAAGTTTTAAATATTCTGTCGTGTCTGTTGGAGTTTGGTGTGGTGCCCCAGTGCACTGAGGTGCACAGTTTGAAAACTGTGGTGATATGGAAGCATGGTCAAGAAACTTATTTAAGCAATGCCATGATTTAGTAATTCTTCTTCTAGGAATCTATCCTAAGAAAACAGTTAGATAGGAACAAAGATTTATGTACACAATTCTTCCACTCAAATAACAACCATCAAATATTGGTATATTTACTTCAAGGAAGTTGGTGTTTTTATTTTAGGTTGTAAGTCCCTCTCAGACTGCAGCACCTGGCAAGCCCGTCTAAGAACTGACTCTGCAGGAGTCGCAGACCATCATGTCTGTAACTGCACAGTGAAAACTGTCTTAGTTTTAAAATTCCAGTCTCTAGTTTGAATGCTTAGCACTTGAACCTGATTGAATGAAATTCTCCTGCATTATTTTTGGGATAAAAAGTTTAAGCAAAAAAAAAAAAAAAAAAAAAAAAAAAAAGTTTAAGCAGTTTTTGCTTTTCCTCCAGTTGGTAAGGATTCGCTTCTGAAATTAAGTTGCTGCTAGTTAATAAGCAGGAGACATTATTAAGCAGAGAACACCCGTGTTTAGTCCTGGCCCACTTTTTGTTGGCTCTGTGGCCTTGAGTAAGTTTTTAAGCTTTTGAATTTCTTTTTTGCTGATATGCCCACTTCAGGTTGATGTCTGTGCTTCTCAAGTGATATTGTATTTGTGAGGCTGCTTTGTAATGTTACGTGTACATGGATATTACTATTTTTTCAATCTAGCTAACAATCTAGAGACTTCTTTTTCACTTCATATTCCGTATGTTATTTTCTCAGTAAGCTATATTGTGTTTTATCACTTTTATTTTACTGATAGGGAACTTGACACGGGGGGAGAACTTGCACAAGTTTCTATTGTCAGGTCAGAAAAAAAGTGGTACAGGAGCTCTTAGTGTTTTGACATTATAGTCTTTTGCTTGGTAGTAATGAGCTTAATAGCTCCTTCCACATGTTAAATGCTAAGCTAAGCACTTTTCACACTGTTTCATTTAACTCATACAACAAAGCTGCTATTTAGGTGCTGTTGTCATGCCCTTTATAGATAAGGAGGCCAGAGCTCAGAGAGGTTAAGTAGTTTGTCCAAGCTCACCTTGCATTTAGTGGCAGAGCCTAGATTTTAACCCAGGCATTCTGATGCTACAGCCCAGGATCTATTCACTACTTTGTTACACTATCTTATTTTGCCATTATATGGCCTTCTGTTTCATGAAGATATAATAAATATTTTAAATCTACTTTTGAAAGTTCTGAACTCAGTGTTTTTATTGTTAGTAATACAGTAAAGCCTTGTATTCATAGGGTCTCAAATTCACATTTAAGAATATAGGCTAAAGCCAGAAGCATAGGTTGAAGCAGAATTCCCAGATCTGTCAATTCAGATAAATTATTCTATGGTTTTCTAAAATACACAAGGAGTCTTTATTTTTTCTTAGATATCTAAAAATATGGGTGTTATCTATAATCATTAAACTGTCATTGCTAGATAAAAGTTGCCTTTGTTGTCCAGAGTTATTAACTCAATTGTGTTCAGTCTAAGCAATGATCTTTTTAAAAAAGAAATACAATGTGACATGGTAAAGGTTGGTTCTGTCTTTCCCTTTCTCCTTTCCAGGCATTCTTTAGTGGCAGACTGAAGGCCAGAGGGAACATCATGTTGAGCCAGAAGCTTCAGATGATTCTTAAAGAATATGCCAAGCTCTGAAGGATATACTACGTTATTAATTACAATAGAAAAATTAAATACTCTCTTCAACTAAATATGCAGAAGTGATTCAGCAAAAATGGTCAAAATTAAGATACAGGGGAAATTGCTTAACATTTTCAGATTACAGATAACTTTTTAGATGTTCATTTTCTACTAATTTTTCATGTTATTACTTTTACAAGGAACTGTAAGCTGGCACATGATTATCCTTCTGTTCTTAGACCTATGTCTTCATAATAAAAAAGTTTCACTCAAGTCCAATCTCTTTAGAATTGTGATGGCATTTATAAATTGTAAGGAAAATGAAATGAGTAGAGGCCACTTTGATGCCTTTTACAGTTTGTTTTGTTATTTTCTCTTCTCTTTATTGATATCCCAATTTTAACATGAATTTTCATCTATTTATTCATTTTCATACTTTGCTATGAGAGATAGTGTTCTGCTTTAAGGCAAGATAAAGGTCTTTGTGTTTTCAAATAGTTTTCTTTCTTCTCCCTGCCCTTTTGCTGGAAATTCTTTACTTTCATATAATGCTTGGAAATCTACCAAATATATAACTTTCTTTTTTTCTTTTTTTAAAAATTTAACTGTAGTTGACTTACAATATTATGTTAGTTTCAGGCATACAGCTTCAGATTCCTTTCCCTTACAGGTTATTACAAGATATTGAATATAGTTCCCTGTGCTATACAGTAAATCCTTGTTGATTATCTGTTTCATATATAGTGATATGTATATGTTAACCCTGTGCTCCTAATTTATCCCTCTCTCTCCCCTTTCCCCTTTGGTAACCATAAGTTTATTTTCTATGTCTGTGAGTCTGTTTCTGTTTTATAAATAAGTTGATTTGTATTATTTTTTTAGATTCTGCGTATAAGTGATATTGTATAATATTGTCTTTCTCTGTCTGACTTACTTCTCTTGGTATGATAATTGCTAGGTCCATCCATGTTGCTTCAAAGGGCAATATTTCATTCCTTTTTATGGCTGAGTAGTATTTCATTGTATATATATTCACATCTTCTTTGTCCGTTGATCTGTCGACGGACATTTAGGATGTTTCCATGTCTTGGCTATTGTGAATAGTGCTGCTGTGAACATTAGGGTGCATGTATCTTTTCCAGTTAGAGTTTTCATCTTTTCTGGATATATGCCCAGGAATGGGATTGGTGGATCATATGGTAACTCTAGTTTTGGTTTTATAAGGAACCTCCATACTGTTTTCCATAGTGGCTGCACCAATTTACATTCTAACCATCCGTTTACAAGGGTTCCCTTTTCTCCACACCCTCTCCAGCATTTATTGTTTGTAGACTTTTTGATGATGGCCATTCTGACTGGTGTGAAGTGATACCTCATAGTAGTTTTAACTTGCATTTCTCTAACAACTAGTGATGTTGAGCATCTTTTCGTGTGCTTATTAGCCATCTGTATTTCTTCTTTGGAGAGCTGTCTCTTTAGGTCTTCTGCCCATTTTTCGATTGGGTTGTTTGTTTTTGTGTTGTTGAGTCGTAAGAGCTGTTTGTATATTTCGGAAATTAAGCCCTTGTCCGTCACATCATTTGTAAATATTTTCTCACAGTCTGTAGGTTGTCTTTTCATTTTGTTTATGGTTTCCTTTGCTGTGCAAAAGCATGTAAGTTTGATTAGGTCCCATTTTTTTATTTTTGCTTTTATCATAAATGGAGTTTTTATCATAAATGGATGTTGAATTTTGTCGAATGCTTTTCTGCATCTATTGAAATGATCATATGATTTTTATCCATACATTCTGTTAATGTTTGGTGTGTCACATTGACTGATTTGCAGATGTTGAACCATCCTTGAATCCCTGGGATAAATGCCACTCAATCATGGTTATAATCCTTTTATGTATCGTTACATTTGGTTTGCTAATGTTTTGTTGAGAATTTTTACATCTATGTTCATCAGTGATATTGGCCTGTAATTTTCCTGTGCCATTCTTGTCTGGTTTTGGTATCAGGGTAATATCGGCCTTGTAAAATGAGTTTGGAAAAGTTTCCTCCTCTTCTGATTTTGGAAGAGTTTGAGAAGGATTGGTATTAATTCTTCTTTGAATGTTTGGTAGAATTCACCTGTGAAGCTGTCTGGTCCTGGACTTTTGTTTGTTGGGATATTACTAATTCAGTCTCCTTACCAGTAATTGGTCTCTTCAGGTTTTCTATTTCTTCATTATTCCGTCTTGGGACATTGTGCATTTCTAGGAATTTATTCATTTCTTCTAGGTTATCCTATTTATTGGTGGTATTCATAGTAGTCTCTTGTGATCCTTTTAATTTCTGTGATATCAATTGTAACAATTCCTCTTTCATTTCAGATTTTATTTGTTTGTGTTTTCTCTCTTTTTTTCTTGGTCAATCTAGGTAAAGGTTTTTTTAAAGAACCAGCTCTTAGTTTCATTGATCTTTTCTGTGATTTTTTAGTCTCTGTTTCCTTTATCTCTGCTCTAACATTTGCTATTTTCTCTCTTCTACTAACTTTGGACTTCATTTGTTCTTCTTTTTCTAGTTCCTCGAGGTGTGAAATTACATTTGCTCTAACACTTGCTATTTTCTCTCTTCTACTAACTTTGGACTTCATTTGTTCTTCCTTTTCTAGTTCCTCAAGGTGTGAAATTATGTTGTTTGAGACTTTTCTTGTTTCTTAAGATGGGCATTTATTTCTATGAATGTCCCTTTAAGAACTACTTTTACTGCATCGCATAAATTTAATTTAGGGTGATTCATTGTTATGCCAGTTGAATTTAAAAAAAAAACAAATGGCAGTCTTTTAATGTTTGTCTTTTATAATTGTGCTTGGAACAGCTTAGTGTCCTTCCAAATAGAAATAGCATAGTAAAGTTAATCAAATGCCACTACATATTAATGAATGAAGTTGTTGAATATATACCCTAGATGCTTAAAGCATATTAAGAAAGTGACCTTTTAATTACCTTACTAACCCATCTCTGTCAATCTTAATGGTCAGAGAGCTACTGGTGTCCAGATTTAATAGCTTCCTGTTAGTCCTCATGCTCCTTAACCTTTCTGTAATATTTAATATTACACCATGTTGTGTACCATCATGTTGAGTACACCATCTTTTTTTTGTGTGTGTGGTACGCGGGCCTCTCACCGTTGTGGCCTCTCCCGTTGTGGAGCACAGGCTCCGGACGTGCAGGCTCAGCGGCCATGGCTCACGGGCCCAGCCACTCCGCGACATGTGGGATCTTCCCGGACCGGGGCACGAACCCGTGTCCCCTGCATCAGCAGGTGGACCCTCAACCACTCTGCCACCAGGGAAGCCTGCTCCATCCTTTTTAATTCTTTATTTCCCTTTTATTCTCCGGTGAGAAATATTTTACCTTCTTAAATGAACCTATGAGTTAATATCCCTGACTTCTGCTTGTCTCTTTGGTAATTTCCTCTGTCTACCTGTCTTTACAGAATTTTTGATTGAGGTTTCAGCCCTCTCCACTTTTTGGTAGGTGTTTTCTTACTGGGTGATTTCATTTACTGCCTTATCTTCAACCATCACCTGAGTGTTCATAACTGTGAGTCTATTATCTTCAACTCTGATCTTGCCATAATTCCATAGTTCCATGCACAGTGCCAAACGATTACTAGACTGTTGTCATATATAGTTGACCCTTGAACAATGTGGGTTTGAACTGCATGGCTCCACCCATACTTGGGTTTTTTTTTCAATAAATGCATACTACAGTACTATACCATTTGTATAGTTAGTTGAATCCACAGATATGGAACCACAGATATGGAGGGCTGAGGGCCCACTGTAAAGTTATATGCGAATTTTTGAATGCATGGAGGGTTGGTGCCCTTAACTCCCTTATTCCCATTGTTCAAGGGTCAAGTGTAGTTACTGCAGATACATGTTTAAAATAAACATGTGATCTTCCTCTCCACTCCTAAATGTGCATCTTTTCTTATTTTGTCTTAGTTAAGAACATCACCTTTTGCTGAGTTAAACTAAGAAACCAGAGTTATCCTTGACTTTTCTCTTCCTCACACCCCATATCCAGTCCTTCACCAACTCTTATCACTTCTATTTCCTGAATATTTAAGGATTTTACTCTATGCCACTCCTACCCAAGTACTTGTACCCTAGTACCTCATACCTGATAGCTCATTTTAATGGCTTTCCAACTGCTTTCCAGTCTTTCATTACCACCCTCCTGCCACCCACTTCCCTGCAGCCTCCAGAGGTTAACACATCTGAACATGTGACTTCCCAACTTAGAAACCTGCGATGATTCCTACTTGGTCATCTTACTGTCAGACTGTTTAGCATGGTTCAAGTTTGCATCATTTGGGATTCTTTCAGTGGCAAGTAATAAAACCAATTTGCCATAAAACTTTTTCATATAACGGAAAAAAATCTAGATGGGTAGGACTGGCTTTGAAGGGGAATCATTGAATGAGTCAGTGTTATCCAGGCCATCTCTCTGCCCGCTTTATCCACAGGCTCCGTGTGGTAACAACCCTGGCAGCTCCAAGTTATTCTCATTGTGGTCACAAGATGGCAGCCAAGAGGTACAGCCGCATAGTCGCATCTCAAATCAACCAGCAGAAGAGAGACCACTGGGTTCTCCCAAAAGCCCCAGTGAAGACCTTATCTGGTCTCACTAGCTGTTATTGATTATAAGCCAATCCCTGAACTCATCACTGTAGCTAGAGATTGTGGATGTGCTGATTGGCCTGCATCTCTCAGGGTCTGTACATGTAGCAAAGGATAGTGTGTTGGGGACCCCCAAGGCTTTCCCCGGATTTGGTGATTTGTCAGGAGGACCACAGAACTCACCATATAGTCATACTTACGACTTATGACTTTGATTTAT
The DNA here is from genome assembly GCF_964165515.1 of Mesoplodon bidens. Classification (NCBI taxonomy): domain Eukaryota; kingdom Metazoa; phylum Chordata; class Mammalia; order Artiodactyla; family Ziphiidae; genus Mesoplodon; species Mesoplodon bidens. The sequence goes on from NC_138160.1 coordinate 100,705,264, forward strand.
TATATCAGAATATACAAAGCAAAATCAGAAAAGGCAAAAGCGTGCATGAATAAGTCCAGAGGAAATCAGGTAAAAGCTTCCAAGAGTTCTTTCCCTGTGGAGTCATCCAGGACATGCCTAATTTTCCCAGCATCAAATCATGACGGCATGTGAAATGTCTACCAAGACTCAGTGTCTGAGCTTTTCATCAGGAGGCTGGTCACATAGGTGTCTTCCTGCCAGAGTGCATACCAAAATTCCAGACTTCTAAAAGGAAAGAGGGTATTTAGCATCAACCACATTGTTTGTGCAGTTTGTGCACCGGGAACCACTCTTCTCAGTGAGGGAACATTGGGAAACTTCTCAAAATTTTAAGTTCCCACATGTCAGCGAAGGGCCAGCCTTGCAGGCGAACCTTTCTAAGGACAGCAGTCTCAGGCCTGACATGGTAACTCTTCTGCACTGATAGGATCAGCCCCAGCCAGACCACAAGGCCTGAGGGTGAATCAGGTATGATACCAGAGGAAATTTAGAGTATGGAGAGCCAAATCTCAACAGTCTACCCTAAGGTTTCTTTGCCTTTTCACCGCATCACCTGGCAAAGTCCTCCGTATCCTTAAGCCTCCCCAGTGTGTTCCCTGTGCGAAGCTCTTCGTAACCCACACTAGTAGAACAGCCTCTGTTTGCTCCTCACAGGGCTGTGTGTGTGTATTTTAAAGCAAACCAACTGAGAAAGCTGAATTCTATGTTGGAGAGAAATAGATTTGAGTAATAATCTATTTAATAAGAATACTACCCCAACATTAACTTTATCCTTTAAGTCAACAACTATTGCAGCAAAACTAAATGATAATCCGATGCCATGAAGAAATTCTGCTCAAAGTTAAGGAAAGTGATTTTCTGAAGAGCAGAAGGTTTTAGGTCAGTGTGGACTAAGCTGTTTAAGAGGGGAGAGGAAAGACAATAACCCATTTAAAACCCCATAAATAGGCAAAATAGAAAAACTGCAAGTGTCGACTAAAAACCTAGATGTATATTACATGTGTCTGCAGTATATTGGCTGAAGTTGCCTAGTAAGTGACATCCAGCTATCAGGGTTATCTTAGCTTAAAAAAATAAAAAGATATCTGAGGAGGTAAAATGTTGAGGCACTAAATTCAAAATTTGCTCATGGGAGAGCTGTTGATGGCCTCATCCAGAATCCCCGTCTTTTAGACCGTTTGGTTGCGTAACTTTTGAGTCCACAGCTGATTAAGAGTCAGAAAACAGAGAAGTAGAAAGCACCGCGAGTTGGGGCAGTGTTGGCCAGGGAAAGTGTTTTTTGTTTGTTTGTTTGTTTTTGTTTTTGTTTTTGTGGTACGCGGGCCTCTCACTGTTGTGGCCTCTCCGTTGGGAAGCACACCAGACGCGCAGGCTCAGCGGCCATGGCTCACGGGCCCAGCTGCTCTGCAGCATGTGGGATCCTCCCAGACTGGGGCACAAACCCGCGTCCCCTGCATCGGCAGGCGGACTCTCAACCACTGCGCCACCAGGGAAGCCCCAGGGGAAGTTTTGTTTTTTTTTTTTTTCTTTTTGCGGTATGCGGGCCTCTCACTCTTGTGGCCTCTCCCGTTGCGGAGCACAGGCTCCGGATGCGCAGGCCCAGCGGCCATGGCTCACGGGCCCAGCCGCTCCGCGGCATATGGGATCCTCCCAGACCGGGGCACGAACCCGTATCCCCTGCATAGGCAGGCGGACTCTCAACCACTGCGCCACCAGGGAGGCCCGCCAGGGGAAGTTTTTGAAGGCAGCATGAAAGAAGACATAATCACTTCAAGTGAGTTTTATGTGAAGGGAGATTGAACAGCTCTGTCTTCCTTAGTCTCTTTTGAAGTTACAAGCATGTCAGTAAAGAACAATGATGGGTTAAAGCAGCTGTCAGCAAACATTTGCTGTAAAGGGCTAGAGAGTAGTATTCTAGGCTTTGTAGGCCACATATGGTCTCTGTAGCATCTTCTTTTTCTTAAAACAGCTTTGTAAAAAAATGTAAAAACCTGTCCAAAAACAGGCCAGGGTTGCAGGGGGCGGGGGCGGTGGATATGGCCTTCAGGCATAGGTGCTGAGAGTGCCAGTTTAGAAAACAAAATATTGAACTGTCACCTTTATTTGCTTTGAACAGTTATGAAAATAGGAATTCATATGAATTATGAAAGTGTGAAAGGCCCTCTCCCACTCCCACACCCAGGCAGGTAGAACCACACAGCACATGCACTGGCTGTGCCCCTACCAGCCACATGATGCATTCCCTGTGTTGGCGAGTGGCACCAACATCCACTCAGTTTTCCAAACCAGCAACTCCAGTATCCCCTTGATCTTCCCTTTTCACCTCCATCAACATTCACGAACCGCTACCCTCTATTTAAACATTACTGTTTTAGACATTTCAATTCTTCTCAACTGTTTTCTTAGACAAAGCTTTTAGGGGTAGGATTATTGGGTCAGAGGGTGAGAGCAGCTTGTGACAGTCCTCTATACAGCCAAGAAGTTTCATTTGTGCTTATCCCACTTTGGGAGGTGAGGAGAGGAGAGCAAACACGTCAGCACATTTATGAATGGCGAGTTCTGTCATAAAAAACCAAAGTCTTATACAAAAAGCCTTATACAAGTCAATGCCTGCGGACTGCAACAGTCCCTCAGTTCCCAATGTGACTAAATCTTGTATCGCCTAGCAAGAGAAAGCAATGGAAGCAATATGACTTAGACCTCTGATTCAAATGAGGTGTCTGTGGAAGTAAAGTAGGCAGGAAGTGCGTACTGCTGTGTGCAGGTGCTGGACCAGGAGAAGCTGCGTCTGATTGGGAGCCCGTCATCATCCGAAGATACAGTCCTGTTCACAGACTGTATCACGAGAAGGTGGGTAGTACTGTGTGTTTCAACGATGTGACTCTTTTGCCTTTCTGAATAATCAACTGAAATTGGGGTTCCGTGGCAACCAAGCCTCAGTCCAGAGTGAGCCATCACTTTGGCCCATGTCCCAAGGGAGGACACCTGGGCAGTAATAGTATTTCACCTTAGATTTCAGATTGGGAGATTAGAGAGAGGGGCTTTTGGTAACACTACCTTCTGGCCCACTGTCCCCTGCAAAAATAGACCTGTCTTCTTTTTCCTCTGCCTGGTAAAGAGTACTGAAGTTTATTGGCCTGTGGAGGTGAGTTAACACAGATTGGAATAAACCATTTCCCCTCACTCTTCACCTTTCAGCCTAATGTGTGAGCTATTCCAGATACATGGTTTTTGCTACATGTAACCGTACTGATTCCCAAATAACAATTTTCAAGCCCACCAATGGATAGTCAGTTAATGACTGTTTATTGAACTCCTAGTGTGCACCGGGCATTAAAGATTTAGATGGGAATAAGGATGAGAGAATATCTGATCTTAAGCAGCTCATTGCATGAGTGAATCCAATTTTATCATTACTTCTTAAGGATTATTATTAAAAGGAATTCTTACTCTTTAGCAGATGTTCAGTGGATTCTCTGGTTTGATTTAAATTGTGTTTTTTTGTTTTTTTGGGTTTTTTTTTGCGGTACGCGGGCCTCCCACTGCCGCGGCCTCTCCCGTTGCGGAGCACAGGCTCCAGACGCGCAGGCCCAGCGGCCATGGCCCACGGGCCCAGCCGCCCCGCGGCATGCGGGACCCCCCCGGACCGGGGCACGAACCCGCGTCCCCTGCATCGGCAGGCGGACGCCCAACCACAGCGCCACCAGGGAAGCCCTAGATTGTGTTTTAAAATTAATTAGAGAATGAACATTTTCCCATCAGTTGTTTAAGGAGTGTGTATTTCTCCACGTGTGAATTGTCAGTTTCTATTATTTAGAGTTGACAATCGAAAAAAAAAAAATACCTTTGACAGATGGCAGTGAAACTCCGAGAAGTTGATGAGTTGTCCCAGGTCATACTGGGACAGATGTAAGAGTCAGACCAAGAAACAAACTCACCATCTCCTAGTTTGTGTTTGTTCTACTATGCGTTCCAAGCAGTATCTCTAAACATATCTTTCCATCCTATCTTTTAAGGTAATATGATTTGTCTTAAAATAGACTCCTTAATTAAGGAGATTGGGGCTCTGAGAAGTGCTGTGTCTATAAAGCTAGCAGTACTTTGCTCTGTAACTTTGGAATTATAGAAAATTCTCTAACTAAGGGTGACATAAGAGAAGGCTGGGTATTGTATAATTAATTGGACCAGAGAGGCCAATCTTTGGCATTTTTTATTTCTACTTCTTGCAGAGTTGAAAATATGCTTCTCACTTATACCTTATACCTCCTTTCTTTGTGTGTTAAAGTTTCATTCCCTAAGTGCCTTTTTACAGAACCTTAGAGACTCATCTCTTCTGGACCTCCACCCCTCCTCCAATATCCAAACCAATATTCTATGTATTTTTCTGATAAAATCTTGTAGTTGACAAAATCAAGTTCTTTCTTGAATTAATTAGGCTTACATCTATAACTATTATAAAAGAATAATACTTAGAGGCCTAAGACATGGTCTGTTAACTCCAATTTCTATACAGTAGCTCATCTTTATCTTCTTTGTATATCTTAAAAGTAAAATTATTACTATTGTAAACATACTGAATTGCTGTAGAACTATGACTTTATCACACAGCCATTTAAAAAAAATCCCAAGTTACAAATCTCCAAAATTAAGTTAATTAAAGTGTTTAGTTGATTTTCATTTCATAAATTCAGTGAAAATTAGCTTAATTGCTTATTCAATAATTAGACTACAACAGAAAATATTGAAATTTCATATTCTTTGTAAAGGCATTGAATTTTGTAAATTGTGTTCACTTTAACTCACCTGAAAATCAGTTCGGGACATAGGAAAGCAAATGAAAACTTCAGAAGTTTTTTAAAATTTACTTTATTGAAGTATAGTTGATTTACAATGTTGTGTTAATTTCTGCTGTATAGCAAAGTGATTCAGTTATTCATATATATACGTTCTTTTTCATATTCTTTCCCACTATGGTTTATCACAGGGTACTGAATTTCCTTCCCTGTGCTATACAGTAGGACCTTGTTGTTTATCCATCCCATATATACTAGCTTGCATCTACTAATCCCAAACTCCCAATCCATCCCTCCCCGCCCCACCTTCCCCTTGGCTACCACAAGTCTGTTCTCTATGAAAAACTTCAGAAATTATGATAATCAAATGGGTCTGCTTTCATACTCAATTTCACTTTTATATGTCAAAGATTGAGTTTCATCATGATATTTTATTCTAAGGAGAACGTTAGAAAGTTATCTGATGTAATAATGCATTGATTGGTGTAGTTGAAATAAAGAGATTATCTGTTGCTAAAATGGGTTAACTAACATCACAACTCAGGAATATATGCAGGCAACTAGTAATAGCTCCCTAGTTTTATGAGCCCCCTTACATACCTAGGCTTAATTTTATTCCCTTTCTGACTTGAAACAGCCAATGACAAGAAAGGGAATAGTTGCCCTTGGCTGAAAACTCAAGTTCATTTGCTGCTGGTAACTTGCATGAAAACCGGGCAAGCATTCTCTAGGCTGGTTTCCTAGTTGTTAAGAGCTTGAACTAGGTCGTCACCAGAAGGTCTTCTGGTTTCAAGATTTTAGGAGTCTATAAACATTAAAGTTCCAGTCTTCCTTTGAAACCAGTTATTTCACTATATCAAGTAGGAATAATACTGTATATAGATGTCCAATGAAAACCAGTGATGAAAAAAGAGAATTGGCATAGTCAAAATGTCAGCAGCCTTGGTGGAAAAAAAGTGGTGGGGGCCCAGGTTTTTCAGCCTCTTTGGTCACCTTTCATTTAATATTTAATTCCAAGAGTCTCCATCCTGCTTACAATGCGAACTCCCATGCCCCTACCAACATGTCCAAGTATTCTTGGGGAGGGGAGCAGTGGTTAACAGTTTTTCTAGTCATCTTTTGATATAATTTTCTGACTCCATTGAATTAGCAGTCTCTCATCTCTCCTTATTCAGTTATTCCCTTCTTTTATCATTGCATTGAATCTAAATGCGGAACAGCATTCATTTTTGCTCATATTTTATCCCAAACCATTTACACAAGGTAGTTATGTGTACTAGACCAGGACTGAAGCATTAGAATTAACACAGAGGGTTTACCTCACAGCTTAGCCCAGTAGGCTACTTGTGGAATATACTAGATGCTCTGGTTCTTAGTAGTGCCTTTGCCACTCCCACTGTTGAAAAGCCCCAAATAGGCTGACTCCTCTCACATCTGCCTTCCTTACCTCCCACATCTCCATGCTTAATAAAGCAAATATACCTAGCAGTTTAGCTCTGTTTCTCAACCAGGCCATTGGAGCTCTTTTCACAGCTAGGGAGGATTTCAGCGTATATGCCTAAACAAAGATAATTCTTTCTCTAAAAGGAATTCTGCCTCTCCCTTACAAGTATTTTTTCCTTTGGGGCAAAGTAGGATGGCAAGTTAGGGAGAAGTGAGTAGGGAAACTTGGAGGCAGCTTGGGAAGAGGATGCTGGGAAAGGGAACTAACACCTCTGAGTTGCCCACCAGCTGCAGGACCCAGTGCCAAGGGTTTTACAAGTATTATCCCAGCCAATCATCATGACAAGCCTACGAAGTAGATAATATCATCATCCCTATTATAAAGACAAGGAGACAGGTTTGGGGAGGTTCAATAACTTGCTCAACAGTATATAGCTAAGTGGCAGATCTGGGATTTGGATACAGGCAACCTTTGTAAATCACTATGAAACGCTGCTGCCTTATCCATTTTGCTGGCGCCCCACGTACATGATTGCATTCTAGTCCTGTGAGTTATGTGCAATTTTCATCATTTTTCCCAAAGAGTAAACTTTCCCAAAGTCACAGAGTTAGGATTTAGTGGCGCCAGGAATCAAACCCAGCTCACGTCACTAATCTCCTAAGTCTGTGTGGCATGTTGCCTTGATGGGCTTTCCATTTAAAATATTGATATACCTATACTTTTCCTTGGGTTTGACAAGGAGAATTTATAATGATCCCATTAAAATTTTGCCAGGTTGTATAGTAAACATCACAGAGTTGATGCCTAAGGACATTTATTTTCAAGGTTTACAGTGTGAGCAATAGAAAGAATAGGAGAAAGTGCATCAAAGAAGATTAAAGAAAACACTTTCAGATAGTAAAAATACCATTGGGCAAGAAATACACACACTTAGGATTGTCAGGTATGGGTATTGTTCTAATTTTGGAATTCCAAACCCATGGATTCTGGTAAGAAACATTTTACCGGGTACTTCAACTTGTCAAAAATAAGCGAACTGGCAAGTATGAAGATATGCAGTCATTTATGTTAAACATTGCAGTGAAAATACTGAATTTTCATTGTCTTTTAAAATTACTGTGCCCACAGAAACATTTTACACATAAAAATTATGGACATGGTAATAGGGATGTTGAGTCTGTTTTTAAAAACGAGCTTAATAGAGAAATTAAGAGAATTTAAAATCAATAAAACGAAACATCAGTCAATATCCATCCCACTGGATGCTTGAATTCCTTCTTTGATGTACCTGGCGGGTGTTTGTGCGGCCTTTTCTAGGTTACCTCTAGTGATAGAGAACTCTGTTTTTCCTAAGGCAGGGAGGGACTTCCTTAGGAAAACAGGCTGTGCTAAGTGTCACATAATTGAGTGTAATGATGAAATATGTTTTCTGGTATAATCTGTTGATTTTTGTTTTTGCTTAATGAAGCAGGAGAGATTAAATTTCTCCTGTAGAGCTGGTTCAAATTGTTTTCAACAAACTTATGGTTACTGAACGGGAAAGGGGTGTGGGGGAGAGGGATAAATTAGGAGGTTGGGATGAACATATACACCCCACTATATATAAAATAGATAACCAACAAGGACCTACTGTATAGCACAGGGAACTATACTCAATATTTTGTAATAACTTATAAGGGAAAAAGAATCTGAAAAGAAATAGATATATATGTATGTATAACTGAATCACTGTGCTGTACACCTGAAACCAATACAACATTATAAATTAACTATATTTCAATTGAAAAAAAAAGATACATTGTACAACACAGAGAATATAACCAGTATTTTGTAGTAACTGTAAATAGAAAGTAACCTTTAAAAATTGTATAAAAATTTAAAAATTAAAAAAAAATTTTCACAAGAACTAATAAAAATACATACATAAATACATAAAATCAAGCCACCTCCCCCCAAAAAAACCCCACAAACAAATCCTTTCAAAAGGGAGGGAACATGAACTAAGGGGAACAATGTTAGCCTTGGGGTCAGGAGGCCAATCCCAATTTCACACAATGGTGGGTCTGAGAGCCAGTCCTGTGATTCCTGAGCATCCCTCCTCTTGACTGTTTTCTTGGTGCATCTCTTGGGGTTGTTTTAAGAGTTAGATGAAAATGAATATGAAATATGTTTTTTAAAATAGATCTTTATTGGAGTATAATTGCTTCACAATACTGTGTTAGTTTCTGTTGTACACCAAAATGAATCAGCCATATGCATATATATGTCCCCATATCCCCTTCCTCTTGAGCCTCCCTCCCACCCTCCCTATCCCACCCCTCTAGGTCATGGCAATGTACTGAGCTGATCTCCCTATGCTATGCTGCTGCTTCCTACTAGCTAACTGTGACATATGTTTTAATAAGACCATTTTATAGCTCTGTGCTTTATGAGTCATTAAATTGGGAGAGACAATGCTCTAAATGTAGTCAGATGAGTGTAGAGTTCAGTGATGCAGGCGCTTTGCTTACTTATACAGGGGTTGTCAGGGCCTGGAGCACTTGCAGGCAAGAGTTTGTCTGTGTGGGGTGTGGGGTGGGTCCTGGTTATCAAAGATCTGATGCCAGGAAAGGGAGCATGTGTTCCAGTCTACCTGCAGACGGGTCAGATCTTTCTTTCGAGTAGGAGATGCTCCCAGCTTCCCTTCCCTGAAGCTGTCTGTCCCAGATTCATTCCATCAGCCCCTGGGGACCTCCTACAACATATTGGCTGGTTCCCTTGAGGGCTGAGGTCCTGATCTGATTTCAGCAGGTTTATCATGGCTATGGGACCCTACCCGGCTCTGTTCACTTTTCCTAGGGTGAGACTTTACTCCTCATCTGATGGTGAAGGGCCTGCCCTTATGGGGCAGATTTCTGGGACTCACCCATTACCCATCCGCTTTCTATCATTGCTAGCTTAGTTGTCTCAACTGTATCTTCTATGTTTCGGATTGGATTCACCTAATACCAACCATTTCCCAAACATGCCTCTGTTTTCTAAACTTCTGAGACAGTATGTCTTAGACCTGTGTTTTTCAAAATATGGTCTCTGCAGGCCCTTCAATAAGTGGTGCTGGGAAAACTGGACAGCTACATGTAAAAGAATGAAATTAGAACACTCCCTAACACCGTACACAAAAATAAACTCAAAATGGATTAAAGACCTAAATGTAAAACCGGATACTATAAAACTCTTAGAGGAAAACAGGAAGAACACTCTTTGACATAAATCACAGCAAGATGTTTTTGACCCACCTCCTAGAGTAATGGAAATAAAAACAAAAATAAACAAATGCGACTTAATGAAATGTAAAAGCTTTTGCACAGCAAAGGAAACCATAAACAAGACAGCCGTCAGAATGGGAGAAAATATTTGCTAACTAAGCAACCGACAAGGGATTAATCTCCAAAATATACAAACAGCTCATGCAGCTCAATATCAAAAAAACAAACAACCCAATCCAAAAATGGGCAGAAGACCTAAATAGACATTTCTCCAAAGAAGACATACAGATGGCCAACAAATGCATGAAAAGATGCTCAACATCACTAATCATTAGAGAAATGCAAATCAAAACTACAATGAGGTATCACCTCACACCAGTTAGAATGAGCATCATCAGAAAATCTAGAAACAACAAATCCTGGAGAGGGTGTGGAGAAAAGGGAACCCTTTTGCACTGTTGGTGGGAATGTAAATTGATACATCCACTATGGAGAACAGTATGGAGCTTCCTCAAAAAACTAAAAATAGAATTACCATGTGACCCAGCCACCCCATTACTGGGCATATACCCTGAGAAAACCATAATTCAAAAAGAGTCATGTACCACAATGTTCATTGCAGCTCTATTTACAATAGCCAGGTCATGGAAGCAACCTAAATGCCCATTGACAGACAAATGGATAAAGATGTGGTACATATATACAATGGAATATTACTCAGCCATAAAAAGGAACAAAATTGGGTCATTTGTAGAGATGTAGATGGACCTAGAGACTGTCATACAGAGTGAAGTAAGTCAGAAAGAGAAAAACAAATATCGTATATTGACGTATATATGTGGGATCTAGAAAACTGGTACAGATGAACTGGTTTGCAAGGCAGAAATAAAGACACAGATGTAGAGAACAAATGTATGGACACCAAGGGGGAAATGGGGGTGGTGGGATGAATTGGGAGATTGGGATTGACATATATACACAAATATGTATGAAATAGGTAACTAATGAGAACCTGCTGTATAGCACAGGGAACTCCACTTCGCTGTACAGTAGAAACTAACACAACATTGTAAAACAACTATACCCCAATTAAAAACAAACAAAAAAACTAAAAGTAAAAAAAATAAAAACAAAATATGGTCTCTGGACCAGCAGTATTAGTGTCTCCTGGGAATTTGTTAGAGAGGCAAGTTTTGGGGCCCAGCTTCAGACCTACTGTATCGGAAACTCTTAGGATAGGGTCTCGCAATCTCCCTCCAGGGGATTCTGATGCACATTACTGTTTGCGCACCCCGTCCTGGACTGTCTGGTTGGCCTCCGTGAAGGCAGATTAGGCCACTTCATCTCCCCCTCCTCCCTGTACTAGTCCGAGAGTAGAATTTCTGCCTGGGGTCAGGTTTCACTCTATCTCTACCATCCTGTTGCTCAAATCCATCAAAAGCATCATGATTATTTCTACATATAAATAGTCCAGGTTAAGTAAGATTACCATGGGAGCATAACGAGCCACATATTCTGGTGCTGTGATTTACAGATATCCATCCTGACCTGAACTAACTGGGTACTAATTCTGCAATGGCAGACAACATGCAATTTTTTAAAAAACAAAAGAAATGCCACAGGAGGGAGTGGTGGGGATGGTGGAGGAGCTCAAGTGTTTGAAGTCAGCTAGGATATTACCCTATATCACACTCAGGATAACTTCCCTGTACTTCCTTTTTCTCTCCTCTTATTTTTTCCTTCTGTTCTAGTTCTGATGTTCTTTCTTACAGGAACAGATGAGTAGTTTGACTACTAGCTAATGAAAAGAAGAGAGCATTACCTTGTTTATAGACTTTGGGCATTACTACCTAGTGGCTTAACTGTGAAAGCTGAGGTATGTCTTCCTGATTGCTACTTAATTTTCTCAGGAATAACTAAGTGGGAGCTACAACATCTTTGTTTAGCAGCTATGGTTTTCATTAAATTTAATTAAGTCTCCCAGAAGCTTTAAATTTAGGGTAACCTCAAAATTCTGGTGGCTTCTGCTAAGTATAATTATATTCCCTTTACAGCTGCCATGGTTTGGGAAAGCTGGCCTGTCAGACTTAAAAGTCTTTAACAAGTTCACCAGTATTTTGGTTTCAGAGAGTCCATTTCCAAGCTCAGCCCTCCCTTCCCTCTCTCCTTTCCTCCCTCCTCCCTCTTTCTTTCTTCCCCTTTTTGCAGAAGGCTGTGGCTAATGTGAACTTAACAACAGCTGCTCAGTTATGCTTACAACCTCAGTAATGAGTTGAGGTCAACATTTCCGAGGTTACTTTTGCCAGAAGGATTCTAAGACAGTCTTGGTTGACCACTGGGGTAAGTTGGCGTCCCTGAGTTCACTAGATTCTGTGTCCAAAGAACCAAGTGGACACAAGGCCTGGAGAGGATGAGAACAAGGGTCTGAGGCTGCCTTAATGGCAAACACTCAGTGCCAGAAGGGAAGGAGACTTAAGTGCCTGGAGCTCCCCCTCACCTTCTGTTTAATCCTTTTTCCTTTGAAATAAGTACATCCTTTTTAAATCTAAATTTAGAAAGGACTGTGCAAATTTGCTGTGAAGGTAGTGCAGTAACATTGCAGAAAGCCTTTTGATGTAACCATCAGTGTTTTCCAAATGACAGACTGTGTCATGAGAAGGAATTTGCTCCAGGTCGGTTTTCTAAACCCTCACCTGTGCAGTCCTGCAAACTGAGGTGGGCATAGGGAGAAGGAGAAGGAAGAGGAGTTATTAAACAACTACAGTGTGCGAAACTGGTCCTCCAGGCTCCAAGATTTTCATATGAAAAGAGTTCTTCCTCAGAGGTCCCAGAACGATTGCATTTTCCTACTGGTGCTGTAGTTTCATATCAGCGTTTTTCTCGCCTAGCTAAGAGTATAATGTATCATTGCAAAGGTAATGAGAGAAGGTTGTCAGGAGTTTGATGAAGTTCAAAATTTTTTTTGTACTCTTGGTATCAGCTACACTTCCCTGGGTCTGAACGCAGATTATCCAGGTCAATTCTATTTCTTTCGAAGTAAACATTTTCCAAGTTGCAAGCAGATTCCTGTACTACTTGTGTGCATTCCATTTGATTCCAGCTGTAATCCTGGGCACATTTAATGACATGCATAATTGTTATGATGATCTGTTGTCACTGGGGATAAATATCAAGCAGTTGAATAAATTGCCTTAATTAGTATTGTTTTAATACAGCTAAACAAACCAAATGTTTTTAAGTTTCATTTCCCTTTGATAGTTGTTCAGTATCTATAATCATATTACTATAATCATTTTTTCTATATCATTAGTTTTCCTGCTATCCATACAAAATAAAAATATTTCTCTCCAGTTCAGGATTGAATATGGACTGGATGTTAGATGATATCAAGGAATTTTTTTTTTTTTTTTTTTTTCATACATAATGAACATCTTTTATTTTCAGTTTTGCAAACGACGGTCGTCGATTCACACAAAAGGGTACTTTTAAAACTACCTGTATTTACTCTATTGTATGCATGTATGTATGAAACGAACGGTGTGTATGTGCATAAATGTCTGTCTGTACATGTGGGCAGATATATGTATACACGTGGTACCTGATGACCTCTTCGGATGCATGTATGACCTCCACGATGACACTGGCTGTTGTACACATGCCGGGGAGGGCGAGATTCTCTGTCATGACCCGGGCCCCCAGAAGACCCACTGGGAATGTGGGTTCTGGACGGCTACCACCGCGGGTGCAGAGACGCCCATGCGTGTGATGATGAAACGTCCGGCTCTGCTCCTCACCTCTCTCGCTCGGGCTCATCACCACACAGGATGGCAGTGAAAACTGCTCGTCGTCCTCACTCTAAAGAGAAAGGGCTCCGTCTCTGCTCTCCCCCTCTGCGGACCTGCCTGGCTGGTGGGCTGGTGGAGAGGCGGCAGCTCTGTGGTCCGCCCTAGTGCTGAACCTGATGCTGAGGCCCTGGTGGGGTCGGCTGCTATAGCTTCCACCCCTGCTTTGCTCAGCCTCTCAAGGAAGGGTGACATACCAAAACCAAGCTTCTCCTGTAGAGTCTGTCTCTATAAATACTGGGTATATACACGTATAGATACACATACATATACAAATACTAACCCACAGACCAAACTGGATGTGTGGAGTGCTGACTAGCAACATGGCAACACATCAGGAAGAGTTGTCACTGTTCCTCCTCCCAGAAGGTCAAGTTCTATGCCATGATCTTTAAACACTCAGGGAAAATTCAGAGGATTCCATTAATTAAAGGAGAAAGGGAGATGCTGTCAAAATGGTGAAGTACAGACTAAATGAAAATTGCAAAGAAAACAAAAATCTGCAACAATTGAGGCCTAGTTGTGAAGTTTGAGAGCTGTAAACTGCAATCTTCAGATCTGGATTTTTTTTGTCTTTTTTTCCTGTTGCTATGGAAACTTGGTAGTCAAGCTTCAGATGTCAGGAGTTCTCACAGACGAGCTAAGCTGAAGAAAGACAGGAGCAGGACTGCGGTTGCGCTGAAGTGCGGGGCCCCTGCCGTGTTGCAGTCCACTTTGGAATTCTTGCAGGAACACACTTGTACCCTGAGGTCTGTGATGTTCGTCATGGGTGGTTTCCCTGAATCTGTCACCATGATGGGCAGGTGGTAATTTGCTTTGTTCAGATTTTGAAGAAGGCTTACCAGGGCGTGTGTATTGTTGATCTTGGAGATCTTCCAGACTTTATCAGGAACAGTTGGTTTATGGATTTCAAATTTGAAAGGATCTGTATTGGGTGAAGATCCTTATCTGAAGCTCCCAAAATGACTACGCTGAGGTTTTTGGCGTCATCACAGACCTCCGCTACCGTGGGGTAAATGAAGGGCGCGTTGTCATTCACGTCTTCCAGAGTTATCAGCAAGGTCCCAGTGCCAGTAGCGGGAGGGTTGCCACTGTCGATTGCCAGGAAGAGGGCAGTGTATACGCTGTTATGGACGAATGGGGACTCGCGGTCCAGCACAGCAGTGGTGTCAACAGTCCCGTTGATGGGGTTGATATTCAGCCAGCCTGCTGGGTCCTTGTAAACAGAATACCTGATGGTCTGATGCTGCAGGGAATCAGGGTCTGTGGCATTCACCGTCAACAGCACGCTGCCCACGGAGATGTGCTCTTGCTTGGTCACCATCATGGGGTCCGGGTGGAAAACCGGACCCTCATTGACATCCAGGACGGTGATGTGGACTGTTGCTGTGGAGCTGGGGCCGTAGGTGATGTCGGGCACCAGCGGGTCCTCGTTTTCCACTTTGATCAGTAGGGTGTGAAAGGCAGAAATCTCATAGTCCAGAGGTTTGACGACGGAGAGCATCCCCTCGTTGGTTTGCGGGTTGGTGTGGATCTCGAAGCTCTGCCCAGGGTTCCCGTTGATGATGGTGTAGGCGGCCCTCCACGCGCCTGTGGTAGGATCGTCCTTGTCCTCAACTGTCAAGTTGACAATAACTCCCACAGCTCCTTCCTCGACTGTGGCTTGAAACTCTTTCTTGGTGAATTTAGGCGAGTGATCGTTTTTGTCATCGATCATGATTGTCGCTGTGGCCGTGCCTGTTAATCCAACATCCAGTCCAGCCATATCTTGAGCCTCAATGATCAATTCATACTTGGGATTTTCCAGAGTCTCCCGGTCCAGCAGTGCAGGTGACACGACGGTGACAATGTCTCCTTTCTCAGGATCGATGTAGAACATGTTGGGAGAGGGCTTGTCAGGCGTCTGCTGACGGATATTATACCGCAGGAGGGCATTATCCGTGGCCGGGTCATCCGCGTCAAAGGCTGTCATCCGCATCACCGTGGTCCCTGTAGGTGACCCCTCCATGACGTGGCCGATGTAAGGGCCTTCCTGAAAGATGGGTCTGTTGTCATTCTGATCAATCACGATGACGTCCAGAGGGACCGGCCCCTCGAGAGTTCTACCGTTGACATCAATGGTCTCCACGAGTAGTTGGTAGGTAGCAATCGTTTCTCTGTCCAAGTTCCGTGTCACGGAGACACTACCTGTGTTCTCATTGATTCTGAAAATTCCTTTAGGCTCTTGATCCACTCCCTTTCCAGTGAGCCGGAACTTGGACCCTTCCGGTCTGTCACTATCGACTACCTTGCCAACATCTCTTGGGAAAGGTTGTCTCTGATTCTCCGGAATTAAAATGGGAGATACCACAATGGACCTCTTTTGTCTTGGGACAGGAGAAGTTCTTTCCAATTTAAATATATCCTGCAAGGAGCCCCGGATGTCTTTCCCCCCGACAATCACGAGTTCTGCCATGTCTTCCGCATGGGGAGTCCGGGCGTGGACGAATAGAGTCTTGCCCACTGCAGTTATGTTTCTCAGGGCGACTAAGCTGCCATCATTGTTCACCTTGAAGTATGGGCTTGAGAGCTCATAGTGTAGCTTGTCATTTCCCTTACAGTCACTGAAGGTCACTCCAAACTCTGGAAGTCCACACTCTGAGACCCCCCTCAGGCCATGCTGCCTTTCCCCCACTGCACAGCGATATCAAGGAATTTTATCAAGGGTAGCAGTGGTGTTGTGCTTATGTAAGAAAATGTTCTTACGTTATAGAAGTGCACACTGAATCATGTAGGACTGAAGTGATATGCTAGTTGATTATACTATTCTTTTGTGCATATTTGAACATTTTCATGACAAAAAGCTCATGGATTGGAAGAATTAATATTGTTAAAATGACCATACTATCCAAGGTAATCTACAGATTTGATGAAATCCCTATTAAAACGCCACTGGCATTTTTCACATGACTGGAATAAATAATTCTAAATTTTGTATAGAAACACAAAAGACCATGAATAGCCAAAACAATCTTAAGAAAAAAAGAACAAAACAAGAGGTATCATGCTCCCTGAGTTCAAGCTAAACTACAAAGCTTTAGTTATGAAAACAGTATTGCGCTGGCACAAACACAGGCACATAGATGAATGGAACAGAATGGAGAACCCAGAAAGGAACTCACACTTATATGGGCAATTAATCTATGACAAAAGAGGCAAGAAGATAGAAAGGGGAAAAAGACAGCCTCTTCAATAAATGGTGTTGGGAAAACTGGACTACTTTCTCACACCTTATACAAAAATAAACTCAAAATGGATTAAAAACTTAAATGTAAGACCTAAAACAATAGAGCTCCTAGAAGAAAACTTAGGTATATGTTCTTTGACATTGGTCTTAGCAATATTTCTTTGGATATGTCTCCTCAGGCCAGGGAAACAAAAGCAGAAATAAACAAATGGGACTACATCAAACTAAAAAGCTTTTGTACAGTGGAGGAAACTATCAATAAAATGAAAAGACTGCCTATTGAATGGGAGAAGATATTTGCAAACGATAGATCCAATAAGGGGTTAATATACAAAATATACAAAGAATTCATACAATTCAATATCTAAAAAACAAACCACCCAATTAAAAAAGGGGCGAGGACCTGAACAGAAATTTTTCCAAAGAAGACAAATAGATGGCCAACAGACACATGAAAAGATGCTCAACGTCACTAATCACCAAGGAAATGTAAATCAAAGCCACAATGAGATACCACCACCTCACACCTGCCAGAATGGCTATCAAAAAAACAACAAATAAAAACTGTTGGCGAGGATGTGGAGCAAAGTGAATCCTTGTGCACTGTTGGTGGGGATGGAAATCGGTGCAGCCACTATGGAAAAGAGTATGGAGTTTCCTCAGAAAAATAAAAATAAAAATACTGTATGGGGCTTCCCCGGTGGCGCGGTGGCTGGGAGTCCGCCTGCCGATGCAGGGGAGAAGGGTTCGTGCCCCGGTCCGGGAGCATCCCACGTGCCGCGGAGCGGCTGGGCCCGTGAGCCATGGCCGCTGAGCCTGTGCGTCCGGAGCCTGTGCTCCGCGATGGGAGAGGCCACAACAGTGAGAGGCCCGTGTACCGCAAAAAAAAAAAAAAAAAAAAAAAAAAAAAAAAAAAAATACTGTATGATCCAGCATTTCCACTTCTAGGTAGTTATTCAAAGAAAATGAAAAATTAGTTCAAAAAGATGTATGTACTTCACTGTTCATTGTAGCATTATATACAATAGCCAAGTTATGGAAGCAACCTAAGTGCCCATGAATAGATGAATGGATAAAGAATATGTGATATATATATATATACACACACACACACACACAATGGAATATTACTCAGCCATAAAAAAGAATGAAATCTTGCTATTTGTGACAACATGGATGGACCTAGAGGGTATTATGCTAAGTGAAAAAAGTCCGACAGAGAAAGACAAATACTGTATGATTTCCCTTTATGTGAAACCTAAAAAACAAAACAAATGAACAAACATAGCAAAACAGGAACAGAATCATAGATACAGAGAACAAATGGGTGGTTGCCAGAGAGGAAGGAAGAAGGGGGATGAGAGAAAGAAGGAGATTAAGAAGTATGAACTTCCAGTTACAAAATAAATGAGTCACAAGTATGAAATGTTCAATGTGGGGAATATAGTCAATAGTAATGTAATATCTTTGTATGGTGACAGATGGCAACTAGACTTATTGTGGTGATCATTTTGAACGTATAGAAATATTGAATCACTATGTTGTGTAATGGGAACTAACATAGTGTCGTAGGCCAATAATACTTCAAACCCAAACAAACTCATAGAACAAGAGATCAGATTTGTGGTTACCAGAGGCAGGGGTAGGGAGAGGGGGCATCTGAAGGTGGTAACAAGGTACAAACTTCCAGTTATAAAATAAATAAGTGCTAGGGATGTAATGTTCAACATGATACATATGATTAACACTGCTGTATGTTATATATGAAAGTTGTTAAAGTAAACCCTAAGAGTTCTCATCACAAGGAAAAAAATGTTTCTTTTATTTTCTATCTATATGAGGCGATGGTTGTCACTAAACTTATTGTGGTAATAATTTCATGATGTAGAAGAGGCAGATCTTTACGCTGTACACCTTAAACTTAGATAGTGCTATATGTCAATTATATCTCAATAACATTGGAAGGAAAATAAAATTAGCCCCCTCATACACATGCACGCCATAATGCAAAGCTACCGCCTTTGATCCGCACACATAGAGTGATCCCGACCCCCTGTGCCCAGTCTGGAAAGATGAGCAAGGAAGTCTAGAAAATGCTAGGGTTACTCCGCAGTCCTTGTGACAACGAGAAACACCCCCATGTGTCCAAATGAGCCTAGGAGGCTGGCATCTGAGTACTTGGTGCAGGGCTGGGTGGGGTCAAAGGGTGGGAAAGGAAAGGAAACCCTCTGCATTCAGGCTGAGACTGCACGAGATATTCGTGCTGGGGAAAGAAGGGCTCCAGTCCCCGAGGCTGTGTTTCTGGGGCACTGCTGTCCTGTGGCTCTTGCCTCCTACCCATCACATTCCCCTCCATTTCCAGAAAGTGGTTCTTAGGTGCTCCCTACAAACTCCATCTACTTGCTGATGGCTAAAATCCCCGTAAGGCGAGAAAGCATTTCAATCTCTAACCCATGATAAGCTATATAAAAGTAAACACCTGGTTGAGATGAAGCATTGGCATTCATTTACCCTGAGGTCTCATCAGTCAACAAGTGTTAAGTGTTGAAATGAGAGCTTTTCCTAACGAGAGGGGAGGAAGGTGGTGAGGAAAGCGGAAGAGGCCGCTCCTGACTCATTCTGGTCTGTGTGTGGACTGACAAAGGCCTTTCTTGCTTCTGTGGCCTCTGGTGCCTGAGGTAGGGAAGACCCTGAGGGAAACCCCGAGGTGAGCTTTTGAAGCAAGAAGGCTTCCTGTTATATTTGGCCAATGGAAATCAATTTCATTGCTCTACAGTATGAGGTTTTCTTTTTTCCAAATGTGACAGGGGAAGAGGCCTTAGAGGTTCAGAGATGGCAAGTGTAAATTAGGGAGCTAAAACCAGACAATAGCAAGCATGGCTGACACGTGTTCTCCGTCTACTTAGGCGCTAGGATGGCCACATCATTTTGGATATTGTAACAACTGAGTTTTCCTCGCGGACTCTGTTACATGGAGACTGGGCTGCACAAGTGAAACAGGTGATCTCTGATATCTAATACAGTGTGTTTTTACCTTGTATTAACAAGGTGCTTTTAAATCCTTGCTTTTTACCATAAATTAATTGTAGTTGTTAATATGCTTTGTCATTGTCTTAAATCATTGTGTTAGCTGTGAGAAGATCATTCAGAAAGGGTTTGTTTTTTGTTTTTTTGCTTTGATAACGATTACTCATGACTGCTCCCTGAACTATCTCACATACAGTATTAGACATAAGGTAATCAGTACATGATTTTGCTCCATGACCAAAAAAACCGTGCTTTGTGCAAACCTGCTTTGTGCCAGGGACTCTAATAGAGCCTAAGCTATGTTTTAAGTGTATTGTAAATGGCTTGGAGTGCAGAGGAATAAATTAAGATGACTGTAAGGGGATGTGAGTCCAGCCACATTCCCACCTTTCCTGCCCTTATGCTGTCTCTATTGCAGTCGTTAGTCTACTGAGGATGTGTTTTTACCTCTCAGAATTGTTCACAAGCTATTAAAGTGTTTGCAACCAGAGAGGCTAATACCAGGTTGCCCCCTCCCTCTGAGTATGGAGAGATTTTAAAATGAAGAGGGACTTACTGGCTTGCTAATAAGTGTTGAACTCTTAAAAGTGCTTTAGAGAAATCATGACCTGGTGAGCAGTTTGCATCTGCCTTCAGAAAAGGAGCTAAGTTTTTCCTTCACTGGGCTTTTATCCGAATCAGAAGATCAGTAACAGTAATGTGATACTGAGACAAGGGCAACAGTGGTCTAGTAATGAAGCAGAGGGAATGTGAAAAATTCTGAAAATCTTGGCAAGGGAAGAGGATCCAGAATCCAGAAGGCCATAGAATCAGTAGCAGTGACTTTAGCAAGTGATTATGGAATCCAGGATCTCTAGAGTAGGTGAGGGCTGCAAACGAATTCTTGAGGGTTTTCGCTGTTTTTCTAATCTTTTTAACCTTAAAGTTGGTGTGTGTTGAGAAAAGTCAGTATCTTTCCAGATTGGAGGTTAATGCACAGGGATTTTATGCAGCGGTTTTCAGATCATGGTCATGGAATCAGCAGCATCAGCATCATCCAGGAAATTGCTAGAAATGCAAATTCTTGGGCCCAGATCAGACCTACTGAATCAGCAGTTTGTTTTAACAAGTTACCAGGTGATTCTGATGCCTGCTTAAGTAGGAGAGCCACCTGTCTACCTCCTTTCAGTGGATCCCACCCACAGGTATGTGGGATTTCCAGAACTCTTTGTGAATTGGTGAGATTAGAGCTTGGTTTGTAAGCTCTCCTGTAGTGAATGAGTAAATAGGAGGTTGAGTTTTGGCAGCTAAAGTTGGCCACAGATTTAAGAACAAAATTTCTTTTTCTAAAAATCTTGGAGATATTTTGCCTCTTCAGTATAAAATATTCCTGAAGCTAAGAAGGAAAGTACTGACTTGAAAAGGAAAAGGAAAAAAGGGTGATTCTGGGAAACACCAAGACACACACCTGACTGGTTATTAGTTGACAATGTGAAAATCACTGTGCCCCAAAGAAAACTTATTTGATGATATTAAATGAAATTTTATCCAAATGAAAGCAAATAAAAAGGAAATATGGATGGATAATTACCATGAAATTGTTGAATTTCAGTAAAGGCAATTTTTCATTTGTAGAAATTACATTTTTAACTCTGTACCAGCTCAGAGAAACCATCAGCAGGAAGAGTCATGGGAGTTCTAGTCATTTTTAGCCTTGGATCAGTTATATAGCATGTTTGTGATGAGAATCAAATGGTATAAAGAGTAGATATGAAGGCCCTCTAGCAAATCATTATATGTGTAACGTGTTCTTCACGTTAAGGTCAATTCATTTGGTAGTATAAGGAATTCCAATTGGAATATGGAATTTTATGAATATTTTCTTTCATCAGTGTAACCAGAATTTAGGTGGCTACCATGTGGACAGAATAGTAATAGTGTTCTCACCCCTCCTCCAAACAATGTTAGGAAGAGTCAGCCACATTCGGGGGTGGTGGTGGTGGGATGAATTGGGAGATTGGGATTGATATATATACACTAATATGTATAAAATAGATAACTAATAAGAAAAAGCTGTATAAAAAAATAAGTAAAATAAAATTCAAAAATTCAAAAAAAAAAAAAAAAAGAGTCAGCCACATTCATATGAAGGGTGAATAAGATTTTTTGACCACAGAGTTACACCGCTATGGAAAAGATACAAAATTAAAAGTAACCGAATTTTACCTCAAGCCAAACCAACGCTTTTGAAAATGAGAACCCTTATGTGCATAAAAGAGAAACCATATACAAAACAAAAAAATATCACCTTAGGAATGCCTTACCTTTGAGATATGGGGCTCTTTTTTTTTTTTTTTTTTTTTTTTTTTAGTTTCTGCTTTATAACAAAGTGAATCAGTCATACATATACATCTGTTCCCACATCCCTTCCCTCATGCATCTCCCTCCCTCCCACCCTCCCCATCCCACCCCTCCAGGCGGTCACAAAGCACCAATCTGATCTCCCTGTGCTCTGCGGCTGCTTCCCACTATCTATCTACCTTACGTTTGGTAGTGTATATATGTCCATGCCTCTCTTTCGCTTTGTCACAGCTTACCCTTCCCCTCCCCACATCCTCAAGTCCATTCTCAAGTAGGTCTGTGTCTTTATTCCCGTTTTACCCCTAGGTTCTTCATGACATTTTTTTAAAAAATTCCATATATATGTGTTAGCATACGGTATTTGTCTTTCTCTTTCTGACTTACTTCACTCTGTATGACAGACTCTAGTTCTATCCACCTCATTACAAATAGCTCAGTTTCGTTTCTTTTTATGGCTGAGTAATATTCCATTGTATATATGTGCCACATCTTCTTTATCCATTCATCCGATGATGGACACTTAGGTTGTTTCCAGCTCCGGGCTATTGTGAATAGAGCTGCAATGAACATTTTGGTACATGTCTCTTTTTGAATTATGGTTTTCTCAGGGTATATGCCTAGTAGTGGGATTGCTGGGTCATATGGTAGTTCTATTTTTAGTTTTTTAAGGAACCTCCATACTGTTCTCCATAGTGGCTGTACCAATTCACATTCCCACCAGCAGTGCAAGAGTGTTCCCTTTTCTCCACACCCTCTCCAGCATTTATTGTTTCTAGATTTCTTGATGATGGCCATTCTGACTGGTGTGAGATGATATCGCATTGTAGTTTTGATTTGCATTTCTCTAATGATTAATGATGTTGAGCATTCTTTCATGTGTTTGTTGGCAGTCTGTATATCTTCTTTGGAGAAATGCCTATTTAAGTCTTCTGCCCATTTTTGGATTGGGTTGTTTGTTTTTTTGATATTGAGCTGCATGAGCTGTTTATAAATTTTGGAGATTAATCCTTTGTCAGTTGCTTCATTTGCAAATATTTTCTCCCATTCTGAGGGTTGTCTTTTGGTCTTGTTTATGGTTTCCTTTGCTGTGCAAAAGCTTTGAAGTTTCATTAGGTCCCATTTGTTTATCTTTGTTTTTATTTCCATTTCTCTAGGAGGTGGGTCCGAAAGGATCTTGCTGTGATTTATGTCATAGAGTGTTCTACCTATGTTTTCCTCTAAGAGTTTGATAGTTTCTGGCCTTACATTTAGGTCTTTAATCCATTTTGAGCTTATTTTTGTGTATGGTGTTAGGGAATGATCTAATCTCAAACTTTTACATGTCCCTGTCCAGTTTTCCCAGCACCACTTATTGAAGAGGCTGTCCTTTCTCCACTGTACATTCCTGCCTCCTTTATCAAAGATAAGTTGGCCATATGTGCGTGGGTTTATCTCTGGGCTTTCTATCCTGATCCACTGATCTATCTTTCTGTTTTTATGCCAGTACCAGACTGTCTTAATTACTGTAGCTTTGTAGTATAGTCTGAAGTCAGGGAGCCTGATTCCTCCAGCTCCGTTTTTCGTTCTCAAGATTGCTTTGGCTATTCGGGGTCTTTTGTTTTCCAAACAAATTTTGAAATTTTTTGTTCTAGTTCTGTGAAAAATGCCAGTGGTAGTTTGATAGGGATTGCATTGAATCTGTAGATTGCTTTGGGTAGTAGAGTCATTTTCACAATAGTGATTCTTCCAATCCAGGAGCATGGTATATCTCTCCATCTATTTGTATCATCTTTAATTTCTTTCATCAGTGTCTTATAATTTTCTGCATACAGGTCTTTTGTCTCCTTAGGTAGGTTTATTCCTAGATATTTTATTCTTTTTGTTGCAATGGTTAATGGGAGTGTTTTCTTGATTTCATTTTCAGATTTTTCATCATTAGTGTACAGGAATGCCAGAGATTTCTGTACATTAATTTTGTATCCTGCTACTTTACCAAATCCATTGATTAGCTCTAGTAGTTTTTCGGTAGCATCTTTAGGATTCTCTATGTATAGTATCATGTCATCTGCAAACAGTGACAGCTTTACTTCTTCTTTTCCAATTTGGATTCCTTTTATTTCCTTTTCTTCTCTGATTGCTGTGGCTAAAACTTCCAAAACTATGTTGAATAAGAGTGGTGAGAGAGTGGGCAGCCTTGTCTTGTTCCTGATCTTAGTGGAAATGGTTTCAGTTTTTCACCATTGAGGACGATGTTGGCTGTGGGTTTGTCATATATGGCCTTTATTATGTTGAGGAAAGTTCCCTCTATGCCTACTTTCTGCAGGGTTTTTATCATAAATTGGTGTTGAATTTTGTCGAAAGCTTTCTCTGCATCTATTGAGATGATCATATGGTTTTTCTCCTTCAACTTGTTAACATGGTGTATCACATTGATTGATTTGCGTATATTGAAGAATCCTTGCATTCCTGGAATAAACCCCACTTGATCATGGTGTATGATCCTTTTAATGTGCTGTTGGATTCTGTTTGCTAGTATTTTGTTGAGGATTTTTGCATCTATGTTCATCAGTGATATTGTCCTGTAGTTTTCTTTCTTTGTGACATCCTTGTCTGGTTTTGGTATCAAGGTGATGGTGGCCTCGTAGAATGAGTTTGGGAGTGTTCCTTCCTCTGATATTGTTTGGAAGAGTTTGAGAAGAATGGGTGTTAGCTCTTCTCTAAATGTTTGATAGAATTCGCCTGTGAAGCCATCTGGTCCTGGGCTTTTGTTTGATGGAAGATTTTTAATCACAGTTTCAATTTCAGTGCTTGTGATTGGTCTATTCATATTTTCTATTTCTTCCTGAGTCAGTCTTGGCAGGTTGTGCATTTCTAAGAATTTGTCCATTTCTTCCAGGTTGTCCATTTTATTGGCATAGAGTTGCTTATAATAATCTCTCATGATCTTTTGTATTTCTGCAGTGTCAGTTGTTACTTCTCCTTTTTCATTTCTAATTCTATTGATTTGAGTCTTCTCCCTTCTTTTCTTGTTGAGTCTGGCTAATGGTTTGTCAATTTTGTTTATCTTCTCACAGAACCAGCTTTTAGTTTGGTTGATCTTTGCTATCCTTTCCTTCATTTCTTTTTCATTTCTTTCTGATCTGATCTTTATGATTTCTTTCCTTCTGCTAACTTTGGGGGTTTTTTGTTCTTCTTTCTCTAATTGCTTTAGGTGCAGGGTCAGGTTGTTTACTCGAAATGTTTCCTGTTTCTTAAGGTGGGATTGTATTGCTATAAACTTCCCTCTTAGAACTGCTTTTGCTGCATCCCATAGGTTTTGGGTCGTCGTGTCTCCATTGTCATTTGTTTCTAGGTATTGATTTCCTCTTTGATTTCTTCAGTGATCACTTCGTTATTGAGTAGTGTATTGTTTAGCCTCCATGTGTTTGTATTTTTTACAGCTCTTTTCCTGTAATTGATGTCTAGTCTCATAGCATTGTGGTCGGAAAAGATACTTGATACAATTTCAATTTTCTTAAATTTACCGAGGCTTGATTTGTGACCCAAGATATGATCTATCCTGGAGACTGTTCCATGAGCACTTGAGAAAAATGTGTATTCTGTTGTTTTTGGATGGAATATCCTATAAATATCAACTAAGTCCATCGGGGCTCTTAATTTTCTAAAATTACCCCTTCCCTTGTGTGGATATTATATGCTGAGCTAACGATTCCTTATTGAGCATCCTTTTTGGCTGAATAGCTTCCCTATCAAACTATCCCAGAATGGTCAAGACTGAAATTGATTTTTAGAAGATTGGGTATATCAGACACTGACTAAAAAAGGATTCCCCAGTTCCTCATATGTCCACTCTATGACTTATTTTTCCCACTATAATGTTTAAGAAATCAATTTTGAATCAGGTTTCTGTGAGTCTTTTTTTTTTTTTTGCAGTACACGGGCCTCTCACTGTTGTGGCCTCTCCCGCCGCAGAGCACAGGCTCCGGATGCGCAGGCTCAGCGGCCATGGCTCATGGGCCCAGCCGCTCTGCGGCATGTGGGATCTTCCTGGACCGGGGCATGAACCTGTGTCACCTGCATCGGCAGGCGGACTCTCAACCACTGCACCACCAGGGAAGCCCTCGTGAGTCATTTTTGTAAACAATAGTCTTTTGAATCTTTTTAATAAAATATGTGCTTTCTGCTACTAGATGTCTAGAAAAAAATGGAGTAATATATCTTCCTCAGAGCTCTAGTGAGGATTCTTTTATGTTAATATTCTTTTAAACACATGAAGCTTCAGGATAAAAGTTCATTCAGCAATGTCTGGGAAATAAATGATAAGCCACAGGCCATATTCAGAAATGCAATCAGAAAAGAAGGCTAGCTTTTAACTTAGGGCTGGTTTTTAACTTTGTGGGACATAAAGTCATGCTAGAAGGCTGGTGATAGATAGCTACATACATACATAATATTTATATATCCAACATACATATCTAGCTAGGCAAAAGTACTTCTTCCCATGGCAGGCCAAACAAAGTCAGTATGGGAAGAAAACCTTCATTATATTTAAACAGTGAGAATATGTGAGATTAAGAATTTGGAAGGCAGAATGTGGGAATAAACATTAAAATGAGAGGAGGAGAATCTATTATTTCAACTATAAGCCGAGTGCATTATATCATATAGTCCTCAAAAGAAGCATCAAGGATAGTATCTCCATTTTACGGATGAAGTACGGATGGATCAGGAATATCCTCAAGATCATGGACTAAAAATAGGGGTTTATTGCAGAAATCTTATCGAAGACCCAAATCTTCGGTGCTGGGATGGTAAAATCCAGGCAATGCCAGAGCCCTGATGGGGTAAACAGTTGATAAAAACATACGTAAGCTGACTGGCACTATTCCTCATTTACTGCCTCCTCTAAATGCTGCTATTCCCTGAGTTTACTCATAAAATCTTGGCCAAAGAAATTGTTCAAAGGAAGTGGATAAAAGTCCAGTATCCAGAATATATAAGTAACTCTTACAAATCAACAATAAAGAGACAAATAACCCAAATAAAAACGGGCAAAGAATTTGAATAGACCATTATCCAAAGAAGATATACAAATGCCAATAAGCATGTGAAAAGATGCTCAACATCATTTGTCATTAGGGAAATTCAAATCAAAACCATAATGAGATACCTCTTCATAGCCACTAGGATGTGGAGAAATTGAAACCCTTATTCATTTTGCTGATGGGGATGTAAAATGGTTTTGCCACTGTGGAAAAGTTAGGCAGTTCCTCAAATAGTTAAACATAGATTTATCACATGACCCAACCATTTGACTCCTAGTTATATACTCAGAAGAACTGAGAACATATGTCCACACAAAAACTTGTACATGAATGTTTGTAGCAGTATAATTCATAATAGCCCAAAAGCAGAAACTCAAATGTCCATCAACTAATGAATGGATGAACAAAATATGCTATATGCATGCAATGGAATAATAGTCCACCATAAAAAGGAAGAGGTACTGATAGCTGCTACAACATGGGTGAACCTTTATAACATTACGCTGAGTGAAAGAAGCCAGCCATAAAAGACTACATATTGCATGATTCCATTTATGTGATTGATCCAGGATAGGAAATTTATGGAGACATAAAGCAGATCAGTGAGCAAAAGAAGGAAATGGAAAATGCTGACTAATGTGTATGGGTGCTCTCTTGGGGTAACAAAAATGTTCTGAAATTAAATAGTGATAATAGTTGCACATTCTTGTAAATATACCAAAAGACCAGTGAATTGTACACTTTAAAAAGGATGAGTTTGTTGGTATAAGAATTATATACTAATTAAAAAACCCTTTATAGCTCAATAAAGCAATAGAAAAATTAACAAAGTCAAAGGCTGTTTCTTTGACTAGATAAATGAGATTGACAAACTCTAACAAAAGTGTCGAGGAAAAAGAAGGTTGATAAAATTAAATATGATACAGAAAGAGAATGGTCAGATAAATACAGATACAACAGGAATATTAAAAAATAGTAATAAAAGATTACAGAAACATCTCACAATAGTATGAGCTTGATATATCAGTATTGATGATGTATCCTGCCCATGTTCTCAAATGGCTGTGGGCTTAAGGTTTTATCTTTTCTGGGAGGACCATGTTGGGGGTGTGAGGGTAGGGTTGGGGGGCAACAGCAATCTTTGAAGGGGCCTCAAAGGGAGAAGTCCCATTAGGCCAAATCTGCAACAATGGGTAACCAGCGAACTGGGAAATTCCTAGCATTTCTGCCAGTGACCTGGAAGTTTTGGCTAGCCTGAGTCCTAGCATTGTTACCATCTATAATGAAGCCCTAGTGGACAATTACCACTAGATGGCATCACAATGCAGCTAGCCAGGATGAATTTGAACTGTGCAACTCTGCAACTCTCCGTCCATGGTTATAGAAGCTCGTCCTGGACATTTCATTTAGTCTCACAATTAAACACCTCTTCATTTACATGGCTGATTTCTAACGTTTGCATGCTACTTATCCAATTATGGCTTTTTCTCTACTGTGAATGACTGTATGTGAGTGAACTCAAAATGTAGATGAAATGGATACATTCCTTGAAAAATATAAAATGTCACAACTAGCACAAATATAGAAAACTGAAATAGAGTCATACATATGAAATAAATTGCAATGGCATTTAACAACTTCCCCTCCCTGGAACCCCAAGCTTAGATTGTTTTACAGGTAAATTCTAAGAAACTTTCAAGAAACAGTTGTTTTCTAACCTACACTGGATATTCCAGACAATGGAAGAGAATAAAAACTGCCTGACTCATTTTATGGATCCAGAGTTAAGAACTAAGCTTCACAGTGTGTCTATGAGCGCACCCTCTGCCAGGAGGGGCGGCTCCCTCAGCAGTGGGCAGACATTGGAGCCTGGCCTTTGCCTACTGAGTCCAAAGGTGTGTCACCAAGGTGCCAGGTTCTTCCCGCTCCCTTCTTCCTCAACCTCCCCAGCAGGCGAGAGCTCTGTGTACTCAGGATTGGAGACCTCGGCTGGTATGTGGAGACTCAATGCCACACCAGGACCTCCCGATTAGAGGAAACTGAGGCAGAGAGAAGGGACTGTACCGCTCCCTCCTAGGGCAGTTGGGTGAGAAAGCCCTTCCTTGGTCTGAGTTGAAATCTGCTTCCCTGGGGCACTCCCTGAGAACAGGACCTGCTTGAACCGCTCAACTGGGAAGGTAAACAACTGGCTGGGAAGAAACAGGGTCTTCTGACCTATCTGTGGTGCTAGGGTTAAAGACTGAGGTCTAGGGAGGTACTGGCTACCACACACTGGGGACCTGAAGCAGATGAAGGACAGACCAAGATAGTGAAGGGTCTTGACTGGAGGAGCCAAAGGCAGCTGGGTTAGCTGTTTAGCATACAGCTGCTGTGGCTGGATAGCATAGGATATGAACGGTGTTGGGAAAATCCCATATTAGCCAGAGGCTTCTCTGTTCTACTGATATCATTTGTCTATCGGTGCATATGTAGGAATTTCTGCAAGACAGACTGTATCTAGGAGTTAATTTATCCAAGACTATGCACATGCTCTGTGGGGAAAAAATTAAAATGTAAAGAAAAGGCATAGAAGATGATCTGAATAAATGGAGAAACATTTCATGCTCTTGGATGAAATGACTAATAATATAATGAAGATGGCAATTTTCCCTAAATTATCTATAATTTCAATTCAATCCTGATAAAAATTCTATTTGGATTTTTTGATGAATTTGATAGCCTTTACTTGAACATTTATACAGAATAATGAAAGTCCACAAATAGTAAACCAATATCTTTTTAAAAATTGTAAACACATGAGATCTATGCTCCTAACAAATGTACGGTGCAGTATTGCTAACTATAAGCAGAATGTCGTACAGCCGATCTCCCGCACCTTTTCATCGTAAGCCAATCTTGCAAAAGAAAAGTAAACGGAATAACATTCCCTGGCAGATATTAAGACATGCTACAAAGCCATAGTAATGAAAACAGTGTGATATTGGTACAAGGACAGACAAATTGAGCAATGGAACAGAATAGAGAGCTCAGTGTGATTTGTATATTGATTGGAAATTAATATATCGTAAAGGTGGCACCACAAGTCAATGGGGAAAGGAAGGATTGTGTAGTATACTACTGGATGAACCGGCATATTATACAGAACAGGATAAGATTGACCTTGTTGTAACACCATATACAAAGGCAGATTCCAGAAGAATGAAAGACCTAAATGTGAAAGTTTAAACTATACAGTTATTAGAAGAAAATGTACAATTTCTTTGTGATCTTAAGGTGGGGAAGGATTTATTAACTAAATCCTCAAATGTGAAATCTTTAAAAAAAAAGTTGTTTTCGATTCCACCTGGGCAATGTTATTGTTGATACAAAGATTAGAATGTTAACAGACATTATAAATAAAGTGCTAATGCCAACAAGGGACTGATATCTGAAAACTATTGCAAATTAACAAGAAAGAGGTACAAACTCTAGTGGAAAATGGTGAAGTATGGGAAGAGAAAATTTACAGAATACATACAAAATTTTACAAGAACATATGCAAATAAAAGAATATACATTGTTTACGAAGAGGCAGAGAAATGCTGGTGGGCCATGGGGATTTACAAATATACATGTGAAGAGACAAAGGAGTTAATGAATAAATAAGAGAGGAGTCTGTGTGGACCAATAAACTGAGTCCCACCAAGTGAGGCGTGTAATCATCTCAGTCTTTGAAGGAGCCCCAGAAAGAAAAGGAAAGCAAAAAAATTGAAGATACCTGTCTTTTTTAGAGCTCCAAACCCACCCCTTCTTTCTAGTTTTATCCCTTGAGGCTCTGTAAATATCTTCTCATTAATTAGGTAACTTCAGAGGCTGTCTTTTTTTTTTTAACATCTTTATTGGAGTTTAATTGCTTTACAATGTTGTGTTAGTTTCTGCTGTATAACAAAGTGAATCAGTTATATGTATCAGAGGCTGTCTTGATGATTATCTGAAGTGATGTATGTAGGGCAGCTGGCACAGAGTATATACTCAAATGCTAGTTTCCTCTTCCTCACTTTAATGCTTTCTTTTTCATCGGCCTTCCCCCTACCAGTTCTTTATTTGAACCTTCAAAAATCTTTCACTGTTGGGTTCATTTCTCTCTGTATTTCTCTATCGCTTTTGAAGCGTGGTCACCTATTCTCTCCTACCGGTGTGTCTCCTCATTAACCCTCTTCTGGAGATCTCATGTCTATGGATGCAGCCTGGGAGAGCACGAGGGTTTTCGGCAACCACATCACCCTGATGACTCAGGTGGAGTTATTGCCCCCCAGCCCTCCATCCCTACCCCAGAAATCCATCATGTAACTCCTGCTGCTAACGCCCTTTCTCTCCCATCCTCTCCTTGTGCTATACTTTCTTAGCCCCAAGGAAAAAAGGTTGTGGATACCTGTTGGATTTCATTTTGTTCAATTTGTCCTCAGCCTGTCAACTGTGCTATCAAAGAAGCTCTCCGGGTTTGTATCATTCCAGAATTTGATATACGGATTGGGTAGATTTCCATGGTGCTTCTGGGCAGAACAAGGACAAATTGAGGGATGGTACAAAATGCAGGTTTAACTTCAACGTAGGAAAAACCTTGAAAAATCAGAATGGTCTTAACATGGAATGGGTTTCCATGGAGGGTAGTGAATTCCTTGTCAGTGGAGATGTTCCAAGTGTGGCTGCTTGATCAAGGCGAGGATGGTGGAGTCTCGTGGATCTCGACCCTCCTGTCACATTAGAATCATCTGGGGAGTTGTTTAAAGCTCCCTGTGCTTGTGCCTTTCCCTCATTTAGTCTTCTTTAATTGGTTCGACATGGGAGCAGACATCAGATTTAAAGCTTAAAACTCCCCAGGTGATTCCAGTGTGCCCCCAGAGCTGAGAGAGTCTACTGTAGAAAAAAAATTAAAGTTAAGAAAGTTGGGTCTGACAACTTAAAACTCTTCCTTTCATCTTGGAAATGATGATATTAACTTCCTATTTGGTATCAAGTCGGTGCTTAGGTGCTTTTTGATGCTGAACTCCTTTTCCTCCCCATGTTTTCTTTCAGCTAAGCTCTCCCCTGTGTCCACCCAGAACATCTTTGTGGAAGGCAGGTGGCTGCCTCTCCTGTGGCCGCTCTTCCTCTTGGGTGTTGGTGTGTTTTGCTCCCTTTGAGATCAATTGCCTTAAAGTGCGCTGTTGCCCTCTCACACTGGAAATCACAGCACTTTCTCCAGAGGGACAGTTTTCTGTAGAACTGGCTCTTTTAAATAGTAGCACAAGATTGAAGAAAACACATTTAACTGTGGAAAGGCCATTGACAGTAGCCGTAAGTGTAAATTTTCTTTTTTGGGCCCATATGTTGAACTGGTTTAGAAAGTCCCAGATTCTTGGTAACTTCGTTGGAAAATGCATTAAGGAATGATTACAGGGGCCTCCATTTAGGGACGCTTGTTAATTATCTCCTTCCTGCAGAGAAAAATGAGGTTGGGTGGAGGAAGGGCATAAGGGGAGAGAGAGAGACAGAGACAGAGACAGAGAGAGAGAGAGACAGACAGAGAGACAGAGAGACAGAGACAGAGAGACAGAGAGAGAGAGGGAGAGAAATCAACTGCAGGACCCCAGCCTGTAATAGAGGTAATGATCTGAAGTCCCCTCATCACAGAGTCAACATCCTGTTTTTCTGTCAAGTGAACTTATCTTGAAATCTGAGAGGCCCCTTCCCCTCTGTCCTTTTCAGACTTGCTGTCTGCTCTTTCCTTCTTTTTAGCTGCCCTGAGAGCACTGTGACACAGTGCCATTCTATAGAGTTAATTCTTATGTCTCTTGCCTCCTTTCAAGAAAAAGATCAGGGCTTGACATTATGACAGGTCTCCTCAAAGACCTTTGAGAGGGTAAAGTTCTTTAAAATATAATCATTTGCTTCTAGGCGAATAGCAGCAATTCTTGTTCCCAAACTTTAACCTTCCAACCATTAAATGTTAAATTTAAACAAGATAAACCTTTATATTGCCTTAAATACCTTCCTTTAAAAAATTTCCTCTCAGATAAATTTTCCCACCTAGTTTCATGGATTTCTTTCCTTAACCTGACAGTTGGCCATATTTACTCCTTCCTAAATTCTTTTTTTTTAATTGAAGTATAGTTGATTTACAATGTTGTGTTAGTTTCAGATGTACAGCACAGTGATTCAGCTCTCTATGTTTTCAGATTCTTTTCCCTTATAGGTTATTACAAAATATTGAGTATAGCTCCCTGTGCTGTACAGTAGGTCCTTGTTGGTTATCTATTTTTTAAAATTTTTGTTTATTTTTAAAAATAAATTTCTATATTTTTGGCTGCATTGGGTCTTCGTTGCTGCACCCAGTCTTTCTCTAGTTGCGGCGAGCGGGGGCTACTCTTCGTTGCGGTGCATGGGCTTCTCGTTGCAGTGGCTTCTCTTGTTGCAGAGCACGGGCTGTAGGCACGCGGACTTCAGTAGTTGTGGCATGCAGTGTCAGTAGTTGTGGCTCGCAGGCTCTAGAGTGCAGGCTCAGTAGTTGTGGCGCACGGGTTTTGTTGCTCCTCAGCTTGTGGGATCTTCCCGTACCAATGCTCAAACCCGTGTCCCCTGCATTGGCAGGCGGATTCCTAACCACTGTGCCACTAGGGAAGCCGCTATCTATTTTATATATAGTAGTGTGTACATGTTAATCCCAGACTCCTAATTTATCCCCCCCATCCCCTTTGGTAACCATAAGTTTGCTTTCTATGTCTGTGGGTCTATTTCTATTTTATAAATAAGTTGATTTGTATCTTTTTTTTTTAGATGGCACATATAAATCCTATGATATTTGTCTTTCCCTCTCTGGCTTGCTTCACTTAGTATGATCATCTCTAGGTCCATTCATGTGGCTGCAAATGGCATTATTTCATTCTTCTTTATGGCTGAGTAATATTCCATTGTACATTGTATACATGTACCACATTTCTTTATCCATTCATCTGTCTATGGACATTTAGGTTGCTTCACTCTTTCCTAAATTCTTAAAATGGGGTGCATGGGAGTATAGTTTTTAAGCCACAAAGAAAATTTTGTTTGTCTGTCACCTCACTGATAAGTGCTTCTGTTTTTGCTGGGTCGACTTTATTGAGCTAAGGCTGAAATGCGATGCTCTCCACTCAGCCATCTCATTGCCCTCCTGGAACCAAAGTTACTACGTCACCCTTGGCTGGAACTCTGGATTCAGAGGAGGAGAATCTGAAGGATGGTAACAGGGGCTTTGTAGTTATGGAATTATACCCTTTCCTTAAGAGAATAGAGAAAAACACAAGCTCGTGTTTATGTTGGTCATTTTTAACTCATATCCTTTTGGGGGGGACATTAAAGTGCTGCTCATGAAACACAGAAGTGCTAGGCTTCAACTGTGTGCCTTCAGCATAGTTGGCTGACATGCAGTGCCCAGCAGGCTTCTAGAGCAGCGGTCCCAACCATTTTGGCACCAGGGACCAGTTTCGTGGAAGACAGTTTTTCTACGGACCGGTGGCGGGGGGGTGGGCAGGAATGGTTCAGGCGGTAACGCGAGCGATGGGGAGCGACAGATGAAGCTTTGCTCGCTGGCCCAGCGCTCACCTCCTGCTGTGCGGCTCATTTCCGAACAGGGCGTGGACCGGTTGGGGACCCCTATTCTAGAGAACAAACCAGGATGATGGGGTTGAGGAGTTTCACTTTTGGCTTAGCTTTATTTGACATCCAAAGATTTCATTTTAGAAGTTTGGTGCCCCAAAGGTCTAGAGATGGATAAGTGTTTATGGCTCCAGGAAGTTCTCAGCGGTTCTGAGCTCCCTTATGAATCATTTGTGTGACTGTAAGAACTAGGCTTAAAGAACTTCCTAGGCAAGAGTCAGTACCCCTTGGCCTGGTGGGGGCTGACAATGTTGGCATGACCATGTGACAGATGCACTACCTCCTTAAAGCTTTTGGGAGCCTTTCCTCAGTGGAAGGTGCTCTTACCCTGGAGAAATAGGGACTATTAAATTAGGAGGAATTGAGGTGTCTTGGCCCAGCATCCAGTAAGAGGTCCTCAGAGCAGTGCAGCTACCCCCGCTCTGGGTCCTGGCTGCCTGGAGCTTTTGGTTAACTTAAAATAAATGACCAGGGGCTTCCCTGGTGGCACAGTGGTTGAGAGTCCGCCTGCCGATGCAGGGGACACGGGTTCGTGCCCTGGTCTGGGAAGATCCCACGTGCCGCGGAGCAGCTAGGCCCGTGAGCCATGGCCGCTGAGCCTGCACGTCCGGAGCCTGTACTCCGCAACGGGAGAGGCCACAACAGTGAGAGGCCCGCGTACCACACACACACACACAAAATGATGAAACAAAATCACACACACAAATTAGCTCATGCTGAATGGGTGGCAGCTAACAGGAATCATGTTAGCAGATATGATGGAAATGAGTTTTATTAATTATATAATTTTGAACTATCTGAATTCAGCTAGTTACACCAGACCCATCTGATGAATCAAGAGATCATGAGTATGAATAATGCCTTGGTATACATTTGCCTT
The DNA here is from genome assembly GCF_964165515.1 of Mesoplodon bidens. Classification (NCBI taxonomy): domain Eukaryota; kingdom Metazoa; phylum Chordata; class Mammalia; order Artiodactyla; family Ziphiidae; genus Mesoplodon; species Mesoplodon bidens. The sequence goes on from NC_138160.1 coordinate 100,740,759, forward strand.
ATTTCTGAGTAAAGTCCATGTTTATATGATAATCATTGATCTTCTCTAGCTACCATTATCAACAGTTCAAACAGTCTTCCCAATTATGTTATTTTCTTGTGACCTACTTCTGAAAAAAATGTAGATGCCTTTGATCTAGACTATGATGGTCTTGGACCTGCTCTGCCTGAGTTCCTTTTTTTGTGTGCTTCTGCTGCTGTGTTCTCTATCACGGAGGGGCTGACCCACGAAGGCTGTGGTTTACCAAAGTCTTGTGTTTGCTAGCTTCTCACTGACTTTAGCCAGCGGAGGCACTGGTGAGAGCCCCAAGGGAGGTTGGGAGAAGCCAGGGTGTTTTCCCTCCTCCCTCGGCCTTGGGCTGATGCTCTGGCAGCAGGTGAATTTATCACGTGGCTCCAGCTCCCACTGTACAGGCTCTCCATGCTTCAGGCTTTGTTGGCTTATGGACCGTCCTGAGTTCCAGCAGTACCACCATCTTCTCTTTGTTCTCCACCCTAAAGGTGGTATTGGCTTCCTGTTGTTGCTAATATCTGGGTTATGACATCATCACCTGTTCAACTCTCCGCTTCTCCATCACCTGTGTTACCCATTCCGTGCCTTCAATCCCCTCTGTTTTAAATACTTGCAGTGGTACATAATCAACCTCCTCATTTTGTAAAGAGGAATTTGAAGTCCAGAGAGATAAAAGTGTGCTTCCTAAGGCTATCTGGAAGTCAAACTTCTAGCATTTCAAGCACTGACAATGCGGTTACGAATCCAGAAGTCAGAAAACAGTAATTTCTTTGATGTGAGTATCTATCTGAAAATTCTTACACTAATGCCCAAACATCAGCCCCCCAAGCAGACACTCATTAAGCCTATTATTTCTGTTTTTTGCAAACAATTATTCAAGTTGTTGTCACTAAAATTCTCCCGGGAAACTGGTGCTCATATTTGCCTGGTGAACAGCATTGCACCCAGGCTGTTGTTTCATTGACTAGAGCTCTCATAGCCTGGAATGGTGGTGAATGTATCTCCCCAGGCACCTAATTTACTGTTAACTAGAGACTCGCCCAGTGGAATCTGAGTTGATAATTTATAGAAACACAGAGAACCGAAACCCCCAAACACAGGACTAAATAAATTAGTGGTTTCATTTCCCTGACACAATGGGAAGCCAGAAATGGGGAGTTGCCGACAGTAATCCCAGCTTAACGATGTCGGGGCTGAGACCTTCACTGTGGTGGTGGCCATGCAGGTCTACTGCTTAGATCTTTCTTCAAGGAAGACTTTGCCGTCTTGAGAGACTCCAAATGCACTGCTTTCAGGATCTGCCTCAGCTTTTGATGGAGGGCCACACTTTTCCCAGGCAGCCCCCAAGTAATGACTGAGCATACCAGAAGACACTTGGGCATGGCCATTCTCTCTGATATAGGATTCATCAAATGGACCCGTCTCTGCTCTGGAGGCTCCTGTTGGCTTTGCTGAAATTTTGTGAGATTTGCATCTTAATTGAAGGCTCCTCTTGTTCAAAACTGCCTTCTTGCCCCTTTCCTCTCAAAAGCGTGGTCAGATTTTCAAGTCAAAAAATCTGAAGGCCTTTGTGGCCCAATCCCCTACCCTCCTCCAATACCACTTTTGGTCTTTACCCTCCCAATAATGCCAGAGTTGCACTCCTAACTCTGATTCAGTGTCTGCTTCCTGGAGGTCCTGACAGCGCTTCTCTTGGCCCTTCCCTACTATTTTTTTAAATTAAATATAGCTGATGTATAATATTATATAAGTTACAGCTGTACAATATAGTGATTCACAATTTTTAAGGGTTATACTCCATTTATAGTTATTATGATATGTTGGCTATATTCCCTATGTTGTATCCTTGTAGCTTATTTTATCTTTTCATTAAAAAATTTTTTTAAATAAATTTATTTAATTTTTGGCTGCATTGGGTCTTTGTTGCTGTGTACGGGCTTTCTCTAGTTGCAGTGAGCGGGGGCTACTCCTTGCTGTGGTGCACGGACTTCTCATTGCGGTGGCTTCTCTTGTTGCAGAGCACGGGCTCTAGACACGCAGGCTTCAGTAGTTGTGGCACACGGGCTCAGTAGTTGTGGCTCGTAGGCTCTAGAATGCAGGCTCAGTAGTTGTGGTGCACGGGTTTTGTTGCTCCACAGCATGTGGGATCTTCCTGTGCCAGGGCTCAAACCCGTGTCCCCTGCATTGGCAGGCGGATTCTTAACCACTGCGCCACCAGGGAAGTCCCAAAATTAAAAAAAAAATTTATATTGGAGTATAGTTGATTTACAATTTTGTGTTAGTTTCAGGTGTACAGCAGAGTGATTCAGTTATACGTCTACATGTATCTATTCTTTTTCAGATTCTTTTCCCATTTAGGTTATTGCAGAATATTGGGTAGAGTTCCAGATACAGTAGGTCCTTGTTGATTATTTTATATACAGTAGTGTATATATGTTAACCTCAACCTCCTAATTTATCCCTCCCCGTCCTTTCCCCTTTGGTAACCATAAGTTTGTTTTCAAAGTCTATGAGTCTGTTTCTGTTTTGTAAATAAGTTCATTTGTATCATTTTTTTTAGATTCCACATATAAGTGATATCATATGATATTTGTCTTCCTCTGTCTGACTTACTTCACTTAGTATGATTATATCTAGGTCCTTGTAGCTTATTTTATACATAACAGTTTGTACCCCTTTGTCCCCTACCCCTATATTGCCCCTCCCCCTTCCCTTTCCCCAGTGGTAACCACTAGTTTGTTCTCTGTATTTGTGAATCTGTTGCTTTTTTGTTATATTCACTAGTTCGTTGTATTTTTTAGGTTCCTCCACATATAAGTGATATCATACAGTATTGTCTTTCTCTGTCTGACTTATTTCACTTAGCATAACATGGATCCAAATCCATCCATGTTGTTGCAAATGGCCCTTACCTTCTATTTACTTGAGGTTGTAGAATGGTGCCCCACCTCCAGCATCTCAGCACTGTGCCCATGCTTCAGCAGAATGCAGCACTACCAACTGATTCTGTTCTTCTGTTAGGAAATTTTACTGCTTTCATTTCTTAGGCCAGAACTGTGTCGTATAACTATAGCAACCACAAGGGAGGTGGGGAAATGTTTTTTGTTTTAGCTGAACATATCACAGTCCCAACAAAATTGAATTCTGCTACTGAGAAAGAAGAAAAGAATAGGTATTTTGTAGGCAACAAGTAGTTTTTGCCCCACTTTATTTTCATTTCTGGAAAACGGTTCTTGTAAATTGAAACATAGTTGATGTATGCTATTATGTTAGTTTCAGGTTACTACATAATAATTTGACATTTGCATACATTATAAAATGATCACCATAACTCTAGTAACCATCTTTTCATGTACAAACTTTTTACAGTATTACTTACCATATTCCTTATGCTGTGTATTATATTCCTGTGGCTTATATATTATATAACTGGAGGTTTGTACCTCTTATCTTCTACACCTGCTTCACCTCCCCACCCCTCCTTCTGGCAACCACCTGTTTGTTCTCTGTGTGTATGATTCTGTTTTCATTTTGTTTTGTTTGTTTTTGTTTTTTAGATTCCACATATAAGTGCGATCAGGTGGTTTTTGTCTTTCTCTTTTTAACTTATTTCACTTAATATAATACCTTCTAGGTCCATCCATGCTGTTGCAAATGACAAGATTTAATTTTTTTATGGCTGAGGAATATTCCATTATAATTTTGTAATATTCCACATCTTCTTTATACAGTTGTCTATGTCTATCTTAGGTTGCTTCCATACCTTGGCTATTTTAAATAATGCTGCAATGAACATTGGAGTGCATATATCTTTTCAAATCAGTGTTTTTGTTTTCTTTGGATAAATACCCAGAAGTGCAATTGCTGGATTGTATGGTCGTTCTATTTTTAATTTCTTTAGGAACCTCCATACTGTTTTCCATAGTGGCTACACCAATTTACAGTCCCACCAATGAGGCGTGAGGATTCCCTTTCTATATCCTTGCCGTTACATGTTATTTGTTATCTTTTTGATGATAGCCATTCTGACAGGTATGAGGTGGTATTGGGTTGTGGTTTTGATTTGCATTTCCCTGATGATAAGTGGTGTTGAGCATCTTTTCATGTGGCTGTTGGCCATCTGTTTCTCTCCTTTGGGAAAATGTCTATTCAGGTGCTCTGCCCATTTTTTAAATTGGGTTATTTGTTTTTTTGATGTTGAGTTGCATGAGTTCTCTGTATATTTTGGATATTAACCCCTTGTCAGATATATTGTTTGCAAATATATTTTCCTATTCAGTAGGCTGCATTTTTGTTTTGTTGATAGTTTTCTTTGCTGTGCAAAAGCTTTCTAGTTTGATGTAGTCCCATTTGTTTTTTATTTATTTTTGTCTTTGTTTCCCTTGCCTTTGGAGACATAACCAAAAAATTATTGATAAGATCAGTGTCGAAGAGCATATTGTCTATGTTTTCATGGTTTTAGGATTTTTATGGTTTCAGGTCTTCCATTTAAGGCATGAATCCATTTTGAGGTTATTTTTGTATATGGTGTGAGAAAGTAGTCCAGTTTAATTCTTGTTGCATGCAGTTGTCCAGCTTTCCCAGCACCATTTATTTAAGAGGCTATCGTTTCCCATCATCTTTTCTTGCCTCCTTTATTGTAGAATAATTGTTCATATACATGTAGGTTCATTTCTGGACTCTGCATTCAGTTCCACTGATGTATGTGTCTGTTTTTGTGGCAGTACTATACTGTTTTCATTACTATAGTTTTGTAGTATGGCTTGGATTAAGGGAGCATGATACCTCCGGTTTTGTTCTTCTTTCTCAAGATTGTTCTGGCTATTTAGGGTCTTTTGTGCTTTCATACAAATTTTAGAATTATTTGTGCTAGTTCTGTGAGAAATGCCACTGGTATTTTGATAGATATTGCATTGAATCTGTAGATTGCCTTGGGGAGTATGGTCAATTTAATAATATTCATTCTTCCAATCTATAAGCATAGTATATTGTTCCATTTGTTCGTGTTGTCTTCAGTTTCTTTCATCAGTGTTTTACAGTTTTCCAAGAACAGGTCTTTTACCTCTTTGGTTAGATTTATTCCTGGGTATTTATTCTTTTGATGCAATTGTAAATGGGATTGTTTTCTTAATTTCTCTTTTTGATAGTTCATTGTTAGTGTATAGAAGCACAACAGATTTCTGTATATTAATTTTGTATCCTGCAACTTTACTGAATTTATTTATTAGTTCTGATTTTTTTTGGTGGCATCTTTACGATCTTCTATATATAGTTTTATGTCATCTGCAAACAGTGATAGTTTTACTTCTTTCTTTCCATTTTGGATTCCTTTTATTTCTTTTTCTTGTCTGATTTCTGTAGCTAGTGTTTCCAATACTATGTTGAATAAAAGTGGTGAGAGTGGGCATCCTTGTCTTGTTCCTGATAGAGGAAATGGTTTTAGCTTTTCACTGTTGAGTATGGTGTTGGCTGTAGGCTTGTGATATTTGGACTTTATTATATTGAGGATATTCCCTCTCTACCTACTTTCTGGAGAGTTTTTACCCTAAGGGGATGTTGAGTTTTATCAAAAGCCTTTTCTACATCTATTGAGATAATTATATAGTTTTTGTTCTTCAGTTTGTTAATGTGGTGTTCACCTTATTGATTTGTGGATATGGATCCATCCTTGAATCCCTGGAATAAATCGCACTTGATCATGGTGGATGATCCTTTTAATGTATTGTTGAATTTGGTTTGCTAATATTTTGTTGAGGATTTTTGCTTCTATATTCATCAGTGATATTGGCTTGCAGTTTTGTTTTTTTGTGGTGTCTTTGGTACCTGGTTTTGGTATCAGGGTAATGCTGGCCTCACAATGAGTACCTTCCTCTGCAGTTTTAGGGAATAGTTTGAGAAGGATAAGCGTTAACTCTTCTCTAAATGTTTGGTAGAATTCTCCTGTGAAGCCATCTGTTCCTGGACTGTTCTTTGTTTGGAGTTTTGTTTGTTTGTTTGTTTATTACTGATTCAATTTTATTCCTGGTAATTGGTCTGTTCATATTTTTTATTTCTTCCTGATTCAGTCTTGGAGGATTGTGTGTTTCTAGGAATTTATCCATTTCTTCTAGGTTGTCCATATTTTTAGCATATAATTGTTTATAGTAATCTCTTATGATCCTTTTTATTTTGGTGATGTTTGTTGTAACTTTTCTTTCCTTTCTGATTTTAGTCACTTGGGCCCTATCTTTTTTTCTTGGTTAATCTAGCTAAAGGTTTATCAACTTTGTTCATCTTGTCAGAGACCAGCTCTTAGTTTCATTGATCTTTTGGTTTTTTAGTCTCTATATTTCATTTATTTCTGCTCTGAGCTTTATGATTTTTTCCTTCTATTAATTTTGGCTTTGTTTTATCCTTTTTTAGTTCCTTTAGGTAAAGTTAGGTTGTTTACTTGAGATTTTTCTTGTTTACTGAGGTAGGCTTGTATTGCTATAAACTTCCCTCTTTGAACTGCTTTTGCTGTGTCCCATAGATTTTGGATCATTGTTTCCATTTTCATTTGCCTCTAGGTATTTTTTGATTGCCTCTTTGATTTCTTCAGTGACCCATTGGTTGTTTAGTGGCCTATTGCTTAGCCTCCACATGTTTGTGTTTTTTTGTAGTTTTTTTCTTGTAGTTGATTTCTAGTCTCATAGCATTGTGGTCAGAAAAAATGCTTGATATGATTTCAGTATTCGTAAACTTGTTGAGACTTGTTCTATGCCTAGCATGTGATCTATCCTGGAGAACGTTCCACGTGAACTTGAAAAGATTGTGTATTCTCCTGCTTTTGCATGAAGTGTTCTATAGATATCTATTAAGTCCATGAGGTCTAATGTGTCATTTAAGGCGAGTGTTTCTTTATTGATTTTTCTGTCTGGATGATCTGTCCATTGATGTATGTGGGGTGTTAAAGTCCCCTACTATTATTGTGTTATTGTTGATTTCTCCCTTTATGTCTGTTAATATTTGCCTTATATATTGAGGCGCTCCTATTTTGGGTGCATATATATTTACAATTGTTATATCTTCTTCTTGGATTGATCGATGATCATTTTGCAGTGTCCTTCTTTGTCTCTTGTAACAGTCTTTATTTTATTTTTTAACTTTTTATTTTATATTGGAGTATAGTTGATTAACAATGTTGTGTTACTTTCAGGTGTACAGCAAAGTGATTCAGTTATACATATACATGTATCTATTCTTTTTCAAATTCTTTTCGCAATTAGATTGTTATAGAATATTAAGCAGAGTTCCTTGTGCTATACAGTAGGTCCTTGTTGGTTATCCATTTTAAATATAGCAGTGTGTACATGTCAATCCCAAACGCTCTAATATCCCTCCCGCCACCCTTCTCCCCTGGTAACCATAAATTCATTCTCTAAGTATGTGAATCTGTTTCTGTTTTGTAAATAAGTTCATTTGTATCATTTTTTAGATTTCGCATATAAGCAATATCATACGATATTTCTCTTTCTCTGTCTGACTTACTTCACTCAGTATGACGATCTCTAGGTCCGTCCATGTTGCTGCAAGTGGCATTATTTTATTCTTTTTAATGGCTGAGTAATATTCCATTGTATATATGTACCACATCTTTTTTATCCATTCTTCTGTCGATGGACATTTAGGTTGCTTCCATGTCTTGACTATTGTAAACAGCACTGCAATGAACATTGTATCCTTTTGAACCATGTTTTTCTCCAGGTATATGCCCAGGAGTAGGATTGCAGGATCACATGCTAGCTCTCTTTTTAGTTTCTTAAGGAACCTTCAAACTGTTCTCCATAGTGGCTGCACCAATTTACATTCCCACCAACAGTTTCCCTTCTCTCCACACCCTGTTCAGCATTTATTGTTTGTGGATTTTTAACAGTCTTTATTTTAAAGTCTATTTTGTCAGATTTAAGTATTGTATTTTGGCTTTCTTTCAATTTCCATTTACATGTAATACCTTTTTCCATCCCCACACATTTATTCTGTGTGTCATTAGATCTGAAGTGAGTTCCTTGTAGGCAGCATATATATGGGTCTTGTTTTGTTTAATCCATTCAGGTACCTTATGTCTTTTGACTAGAACATCTAGTCCATTTATATTTTAAGTAAGAATTGATAGGTATGTACTTTTTGCCATTTTCTTAATTGTTTTGGGGTGGTTTTTGTAGTTCTTTTTTTTTCCTTTCTTCTTTTGCTGCCTTCTCTTGTGATTTCATGGCTACCTTTATACTGTGTTTGGACTCCTTTTTCTCTATTTTTGTATCTGTTATGGGTTTTTGTTTGTGGTAACCATATATATATATATATGTTTATTTTAAGTTTATGATCTCTTAAGGTTGAATGCATTCTTACAACCCTGCATTTTTACTCACCCTCTGTTGCCCTGTGTATGCTTAATGTTCTTGACATCATATTTTACATCTTTTTATGTATCCCTTAATTACTTATTGTGGATAAAGATGATTTTTACTACTTTTGTCTTCAACCTTCCTACTAGCTTTATAAGTAATTGATCTCCTACCTTTACTGTATGTTTGCCTTTACCAATGGAATTTTTCCTTTTATAATTTTTATATTTCTAATTCTGGTCTTTTCTGCTTAGAGAAGTCCCTTTGACATTTCTTGTAAGGTGAGTTTAGTGGTGCTGAGCTCTTTTAGCTTCTGTTTGTCTGTAAAACTCTTTATCTTTCCTTTATATCCAAATGACAACTTTGACAGGTAGAGTATTCTTGGTTGTGTTTTTTCCTTCATCACTTTTTTTTTTTTTTGGCTGTGACATGTGGTTTGTGGGGTCTTAGTTCCCCGACCAGGGATTGAACCCAGTCTCTCGGCAGCAAGAGCATGGAGTCCCAGCCACTGGACTGCCAAGGAACTCCCTCCTATCATCACTTTGAATATATCATGCTACTCCCTTCTGGCCTGCAAAATTTCTGCTGAAAAGTCAGCTGATAGTCATATGGGAGTTCCCTTGTGTGTAACTAGCTGCTTTCCTCTTGCTGCTTTTAAGACTCTCTCTTTATCTTTAATTTTTGCCATTTAAATTACAGTGTATCTTGGTGTGGACCTCTTTGGGTTAATCCTGTTTGGGACTCCCTGTGCTTCTTGGAACTGGATGTCTGTTTCCTTCACTCAGGTTAGGAAAGTTTTCAGCTATTATTTCTTCAGATAAAGTCTCTGTTCCTTTCTCTCTCCTACTTCTAGGACGCTTATAATGTGAATGTTCGTACTCTTGATGTTGTCCCAGAGGTGTCTTAAACTATCCTCATTTAAAAAAAAATTTTTTTTTCTGCTCACCTTCAGTGATTTCCACTACTCTGTCCTCCAATTCACTGAGCTGTTCCTCTGTATCATCTGATCTACTGTTGATTCCTTCTAGTGTATTTTTATTTCAGTTATTGTATTCTTTAGCTCTCTTTGGTTCTTCTTCATATTTTCTAACTTTTTGTTAAATTTATCACTATGTTTCTCTATTCTTCACCTGAGTTCATTAAGCATCTTTATGATCATTACCTTGAACTTTTTATTGGGTAGACTGCTTATCTCCACTTCATTTAGTTCTTTTTCTGATGTTTGCCTTGTTTATTCATTTGGCATATATTTCTCTGTCTCCTCATTTTGCCTAATTCTCTGTTTATTTCTATGTATTCAGTAGATTGGTTATGCTTCCCAATCTTGGAGAAGTGGCCATATTAGAGACATACTATGGGGCCTAGCAGCACGTTCCCCTCTGGTCTTCAGAGATATATGCTTTAGGAGTACTCTTATGTGGGCTGTGTGGGCCCTTCTTTATGGTGGGGCTGACTATTGTGGGTGTGCTAGTAGACAGGGTTTGACTGCCACACCTCCCAGCCAGGTTGGCTGCCAGGCTTACCTTGTGCAGTGGATGCTGACCTGCTGGTGGGTGGGGATAAGTCTCAGCATGGCTGGCTGTGTGGCCTTGTGGGTCCTGGGGCCAGTGTTGGCTCTCTGATGGTCAGGGCTGGGTCCCTATTAGGCTGGCTGTGGGGCTGGGGAGGCTCGGGGCTGGCACTGGGTGGGCCGGTAAGCCCCTGGCACTAATAAGCTAGCAGATGGACTCCAAAGTGGTGCTTACCAGTTCCAGTGTCCTCATGGTAGAACGAGCTCCCCAAAATGGCTGGCACCAGTGTTTCTGTCCCCAGGGGGAGTCCCATTAGCCTCTTGCCTCTTTGGGAGGCTCCCCAAGATCAGCAAGTGGGTCTGACCCAAATTCCTTTCAAATTACTGCTTCTGCACAGGGATTTGGAGTATGTGAAATTGTGCATGTGCCCTTTAGGCTATTTCCCAGAGCCCTCTGGCTCTCCCATATACAAGTTCTGCTGGTCTGCAAAGCCAGTTGTTCTGGGGGCTCATCTTCCCAGTGCAGGACCCCCTGGCTGGGGAGCCCAATGTGGGGTTTGGAGCTCTTGCTCCTTGGAGAGAACCTCTGTAGTTGTGGTTATCCTTCCAGTTGTGGGTCACCTACCCCAGGGGTGTGGCTCCTGAGTTTACTACATATCCACTCCTCCTACCCATCTCATTGTGATTCTTTTTTTTTTTTTTAACTTATTTATTTTTGGCTGTGTTGGGTCTTCATTGCTGCGTGCGGGCTTTCTCTAGCTGCGGTGAGCGGAGGCTACTCTTCGTTGTGGTGCACGGGCTTCTCACTGTGGTGGCTTCTCTTGTTGCAGAGCACAGGCTCTAGGCACGCAGGCATCAGTAGTTGTGGCACGTGGGCTTCAGTAGTTTGTGGCTCACAGGCTCTAGAGTGCAGTCTCAGTAGCTGTGGCTCATGGGCTTAGTTGCTCTGCCGCATGTGGGATCTGCCCAGAGCAGGGATCGAACCCGTGTCCCCTACATTGGCAGGTGGATTCTTAACTACTGCGCCACCAGGGAAGTCCTCACTGTGCTTCTTTATATTTTTAGTTGGGAAATCTTTTCTGCTAGTCTTCAGATCATTCTCATCAATCGTGGCTCTGTAAATAGTTGTAGTATTGGTGTGCCCATGGGAGGAGGTGAGCTCAGGGTGAGCTCACCTCTTCCTACTCCATCATCTTAGCTACACCTCCTCATTTCTGGAAAATCTTGAGTTTATGAAAGCAAAATGTCTGTTGATAATATAGATGGTAGTCAGGCATGAGGAAGAGACAGCTGACCATTGGCTCTTTGGTATAGTTTGGGGAAAGGTTTTTGCCACTGGAAAGCAGAGGAAAGAAAAAATGATGAGTCTCCATTAGTAAGTTCATGATTATGATAGGAATCTCTTGGTCTAAGCTAATATCCTTCTTTAACACATAAGGAAATTGAGGCCTAGTGAGAGTAAGCCTTCTTACTTGAAGTGTTTATTGAGCACCTACGAGTATATATTGTAAATGCTTGGGATTCATTAATGAACAAAACAGAGTTCTCTACCTCAGGTGCTAAGGCCCCACCAGCAGGGGCAGGATGGATGTTGGAAGCCAGGTGTCTTAAATGCCCATTGCTGTATTGCTCAGTGCCAAAAGGACCATAGCTTTGAGGTTATTTAAAATCCATGTAATGTAACTATTAGGACTGGAAACCATCAGAGGTTTGCCTAGTTGCTTTGAGAGGTATTGGGAGATTCTGAAACAATCCTTTTGCCTTGTGAATCTGATTGACTTCCAGGCCATTAATAATATCTGCTGACTACCTCCCATATCCCCACCCCCAATCTTGTCTTGTCTTTTTCTCCTCTCAGGTTTTTTTCTACCCTGTAAAGGGGAGGGAGCCAGAACTGACAGAGTAAGTCTCACTTCTCCTTTCAAACAATCCTTGAAAGGGAAATAACCCATTTCATAGGTAGGTAGGTATCTTTAGGAATTTGCCTTAAGTTGACAAGTTACTTTTGAACAAAATGAGAAAAAAAGGATTGAGAACTATTTTGAACAACCATATCTAAATGTTCATACAAAAAGTTTAATTTGTCACATTCTTTTTGGAGAAAGATATCTTTTCTAATGATGCTACCATTATTTAAAACACTTTGGAATTCTTCCTATCTTACTGGTTTTGTAACCACTTCATAAGTTACACAAGAAAGTTGGTGTCATTACTTCATAGGAAGATTCCAGGTGATCAAAAGGCCATTTACCTTATTTTCCAGATCTGGCACTGAATGTCTTTGTCTATTCTCCAAATCAAATCTACCCATAAATGATGAAAAGTTGTCACCACTGAGTCTATGTCATAAACTAAAGGAAAATTTAAAAGAGGTGTTCAGAAATATTTTGAATAAAGGCGATATTGTTGGAGTAAAGTTATAGACTCCTGAGGTGTCTAGTTGGAAAAGGTGTACCCTTTATTTTGTCAGGTATTGAATCACCTACTCTATGAGCAGTCCAAATATATATTCAGGTAATCTTCCCTATTCAAATCTAAGTGAATATTTTTTAAAATTAAAAAAATTTTAACTATTAGTTTTATTGAATGAAAGATTCTTTAAATTCTACAATGCTTTACAATTTGCAAAAGTTTCATACACACGATTTCATATAATCTGATAAGAACCCCATATTCAATCCCCTACCCCTATAATGCCCCTTCCCCCTCCCTCTCCTCACTGGCAACCACCAGTCCATTCTCTATATCTGCTAGTCTGCCTGCTTTTTGTTTTATTCACTAGTTTGTTGAATGTTTTAGATTCCACACATAAGTGTGGAAATATTTACTTTGTTCCATTAACATTTCTCATTTTTTAATGAAACACCTGTTAATATCCTTCAGAACATTAGTTTGAGAGATATACCATTAAACTGATTCTTTATTTCTATCACAGATTGAAGGGGCTGTTCTAGAATTTGATGAAGTTAAGAAATGTTATACAGTTAAACATGTCCATTCCCAGCTCGTAAAAATATTCCAGAGAAGCTAATTCTAATGCTAGAATTAGAATCTGGCAAGGATTAAATGATGTAGAAGTTGGCAAGATGTTATGCTATAGTAATTGAAAGGTTTTTCCATGTTAAGCACAGATCATTTTCAGAAAATGCTGAGAAGTATTTGTTTTGAATTCCAAGGAAAATTAAAGAAAATATAATTACAATATACTCAAAATGTGCTTCAATTTTGAGTAATTTCTCTAGGGATATTATATAAATGTAGTATTTGATCTATTGCTTCAAGATACTATTTATTGCTGCTGTGAAAAGAGAGAGACTTATAGTAATGATATCAGTGTTATTTTACATTAAATACACTAATGTCAAATTGGTTATTACCAGAGTCAAATTAGCATACCAGGAGCAGATGGAATGGAAACTTCTGGAAATGAAGACTAAAAACAGCCATGGGAGCTGGCACTCCCTTCCGTAATTTCTGTATAGCATCATTCCTCCTTGGAATCCCCACTCTTCCCCAGTCCCACCATGCTGTTCTCCTTGTCTATGTGGATTGACGTATTGTCTAAAGCCTAACTTTCATCACAGTTACCACCTCCTCCATGGAGTCTTTTCTGATCTTCTCCAGGGGCCTGTTACTGCACTGGGGAGTTTTGTATTTCTGTTTGTCTTATGGCATTTCATTCTGCCTTGGTTATGGTATATGTAATCTTGTCAAGAACCTTTCATGCAACCTGCGCGCCACCTTGAAATCCTTGTTTGCATCTCTTATAGTTAGCCAACACACAGCTAGTGTCCAATATTTATGAAGTGAATAGTGAAAAAAAAAACCCAAACACCCAGCTACTTCCTGTAAGTACTCTCATACCGAGAGCAACTGGTAAAAACAAAATGGGCATCTGAGGACAGTCCCCTCATTGTTCTGTGTTGGCATTAGCATTAATGGTCTCCCCAGGACACCAGTTTGTACTCGAGGAAGAACTTAAAGTCTGTAATTTCATCATTGTGTCTCTAAGAGTCAGTTCTAATTTAGCCAGCAGAATATTTCTCAGTATTTCTGTGGCAGGGAGTGTTTTTTGTGTTTTTTTTAGTGTGTTATTACCTTAAGATGTGTAAATTCTTGGCAGCTGTCTGGATTAAATAAATAAACAAAAACAAAGGATGATATGAAATAAGAACATTTAAAAGGTCCATTACCTCTTGACTTTGAACAATTGCCTAATTACCTCACGTTCAAAGCTAATTTATGGAATTCCACATAATAATGACTTACATTTGTCTAGCGATAGGAGGTTTCTAAGGTGCTTTCATCTGTGGCATTCATTCAATCAATCAACTAGTCAGTCAATTAACAAATTAATCCTTCAACAGACATTTCTTTAGAGCCTATTACATAACAAACATTGGCAAGCGTGGTTTGGGGATTTCTGAAATAAATAAGACAAAGGTACTGCCCTGTAAAAGTCTTCAGTCTGGTGAGGGTAGACAGAAATACAGACAAGTAAATGAGGGAATTCCCTGCTGGTCCAGTGGTTAGGACTCTGTGCTTCCACTTCAGGGGGCCCAGGTTCCATCCCTGGTCGGGGAACTGATCCCCACAAGGCGCACGGCCCCCCAAAAAAAGCAAGTAAATGACGGAAACGTTGTGATCGAAGCTCGTATATACCTTAGTTGTGGAGGCAAAGGTGGCGAGTGGCCCATTCTCATTAAGGGAGGGGGAAAGTGGACAGAAGAGCATTCATAGAAGAGCAGTCATTGAGTGAAGTCTTATCTGATTCTTACCAGTGTCACTATTATACATGGTTTACAATTGAGAACCTGACTTGGGTGTGAAGCATCTTCTCTGAGGTGACCCTGCTCTTAAGATTTCAGAAGCAACTTGCATCCCACTGCACAGCATCTCTCCTGCACCCCCTGAGATTCCTGGAGTGTGACTTTCATGTTCTAGTAGTGATGAGAAAGGGAAGGTAAAGCCAGAGAGCCTGAAAATCTCTGGCTTTATGCCAGAGAGGATTATGTTTATGCAAAATGAGCTTGGTTCCCAGAGTAAGAAGAAAAACAACTTGATTGAAAATGTTATTCGTCCATAAAGAAGGGGAGAAAGCCAAACCCAAAGGCAGGGTTTAGACCTGGAAACAATGGCTTTGTTAAGATTTACAGGCCTGTGGGATTTCTCAGTTGCATAGGGTATTAAGGAAAGTTATTTGAAAAATATTCACATATTTTCCCTAGGCAATATGGAAACTCACTTTTTGGTGGTTGGGCCTCTATTAACATAAAACTTCGGAGGAAATGAGCTTTAAAAGGATGACCCACTTCTTCTGCTGTCACCACCCACAGACTCCAATTTAAGTTCTTCCTTATTCTGTTCACTAAAAGTCACTAGTTTTTTTCATGGGATGGACGTTTCTCTCTAGTCGTTCTTTTGGTGTGTGTTGTGGCCACATTTCACTAGGTTGGTGGCATATTGATTTGTATAAAGTGCCTTAAGAAGACACCCACATTCATTTAAGACAACAATGGCAAGAATAACTTAATATTAGCACATATTTTCTTTATTCTCTGAAAGAAAGCTTAATATCGGATGTTAGAATGTAACATCATACAGAGATTTCTAATATGAGCCAGAACTGCCCAGATACTGTGATTGAAGGGGATTTGGTCTTTTTCTTTGCTGAAGCTGGTATTTTTTTTTTTTTTTTTTTTTTTTTTTTGCGGTACGCGGGCCTCTCACTGTTGTGGCTTCTCCCGTTGCGGAGCACAGGCTCCGGACGCGCAGGCTCCGGACGCGCAGGCTCAGCGGCCATGGCTCACAGGCCCAGCCGCTCTGCGGCATGTGGGATGTGGGATCTTCCCAGACCGGGGCACGAACCCATGTCCCCTGCATCGGCAGGCGGATTCTCAACCACTGTGCCACCGTGGAAGCCCTGAAGCTGGTATTTTAACTTACCTGAAAACAAAGTTCCATTACTCCAATGGACTAGGTGGCCCCTTATTTTTATAGTAATTTACAGGTTAGAAAATGTTTCAAACACTCTCTTTTGGCCCTCACAAGAACTCCAAGGGGAGGCATATGAAATCTTTTTAACTGCAAATTTTTTTTTTAACTCATGAGGAAACTGAGACCCAGACAGGTTAAGGCTAGGCTTTAGCTAATAATAAGGCTTTTCAGTGTATCTTCTGGACTAGTGTTGCTTAGTTCTGTTAAAAGATAAACTGAGGCATATTCAAATTTTAAGAGTTTATTTCAGCAAAAATTGATTTGAATCGAGCAGCACCGAATGGGAAACGGTTAGGATGCTCCCCATACAGGAGCTGGGAGAAAGACTTCTGTAGAGAAGATGCAGGGGGAGCAAAGCGAGGGAATTATCTGACTGGCTGTAGCATTTGCATTATTTGGAAAAGCTGAATTGGCTGTCTGCGATTGGTTGTCCTTAGGTTTCACTTTCTTAACCTTGAGGCATTACAGGCTTAGGTTTTGGTTTGCTTACGTAGGCTGCTAATGTATTAGAGCTGCCTCAGTCTAATGGTCTCCTTGTTTAATTGATTTAACTGTTCTTTATATTATTATTGCTTCTTTGCAGAGAAATTGTCTCATGGACACACACGGTGACTCTAGTCCTGACCTGCTATTTCTCAAACGTGTGTGATTAGTTGCAAGGGAACCTTCGTGAGAAAATGCATGATTCTTTACCAGCCCATTCCACTTATAAGAAAAGTAATACAAATTATATACCCCAGTGGTACAGTAGTTTGAATTAGTTTAATATACAAAGAGCAGCACATAATTAAATTCTAACAATCAAGAATCGTATTTCTTTTACTGGGAACACCTGCATCAGAAGAGATTTAGTCTGGATGAATACAGCCCACTAGGGATCCTCGTTACAACACTGTGTGCAGATTAAACTGTAGAGAAATAACAGAAGGAGGTGATATTACCAATGTCAACCCATTTTCTCAGGCCACGCTAGCCTGGAGTTTTAAAAGGGGTCACAGCAATGGTAATAACCCGTATTTTTAGCTTTTTATCTCTTTGGCTATTACAAATCTCCATGTCCTCCCCACCCAGCCCCAGCAGAGTCCCAGGGGTTGTCTCCTACATGTGCTCCCGTTCTGTCCACCTCCTGTGGGTTCCAGGATACGTTTCCTTCCTCCTCCACTTCAGCCCCCGTGGTGGTAGGCTGGTTGCCCTCATAGGGGACACAGATTTTGCTCTCAGTTGGCAGCCTTCCCTGGTACCGTTCTTGCCTCTGCCTCTGATTTCTTTCTTGGAGTTCTTTTTTTTTGCGGTACATGGGCCTCTCACTGTTGTGGCCTCTCCCGTTGCGGAGCACAGGCTCCGGACGCGCAGGCTCAGGGCCCTGGCTCACAGGCCCAGCCACTCCACGGCATGTGGGATCTTCCCACACCAGGGCACGAACCCGTGTCCCCTGCACCGGCAGGCGGACTCTCAACCACTGCGCCACCGGGGAAGCCCTTCTTGGAGTTCTTGATGTGAGCCAGGCAGAAGCAGGACATGGAGTCCTCTCCCTTTCGGGATATGCATGGATCTCATAGCAGGGCAGGGTTGTTAGTATGCCTTCTCTTTATTTTTAGATGGACAGCCTTCTCTTTTTAGCACTGAGTCCATGAGGGTAGGTAGGCCACGGACAGAGCTGGGGAACATTAAAACTATATTAAGACCATCACCTTATCCTCCCCTTGGTTCCTCATGAAAATACTTACTAGTGTTTTTTGGCAGACATTAATACCTATTAGCTGCCAGAGGAGCCCAGGATTTAAGCACAAAATAGAGCCTAGACTCAAGCTTAGGGGACCCCATATATCAATACTTGTGTTCACCCTGGGGCTGATTTTTTTTCCCTTCTATTTTTCTGTGCTCTCTTTCTTGTACTCTTGGCTTCTGTTTCTTTGGTTACTTGAAAAAATTTAAAAAATCTTAGTTATTGAAGTGAAAACTGCTTTGAAAGGCAGAACGCCCTAGGTGAGATCTATCTCCCTGATTGAAGGGAAAGAAATGAAGGAGACTCACTGAAATAAAGTGAGTATTTCCAATCAGAAGAGGAATATTCTACCTCCCTCAGTGGTGAGTGACACCAAATCAGCTGGAAAGGGCTCTCATTCCTAGAGCTAAGGAATAAGGAATCTGGAGCTCACTGATACTGTACATACAAAACAAAACAAATCTAAACTGCGATATGAAAGCAGCGTTTAAAATTAACCAAGGGAGGCAGAGCTTCCTGGATTTGGATTTGGGGGTGGCAAGTACCCGGGTGCACTGCCCCTATTTTACTGTCCAGAGTGAGGTAAATAGTCCCTGCTCTGAATTGGGATTTTGGGGGGGAGCCGTTCTCTCCCTTTACGTTCCCAGTATCTTCCTAAACCATCCTGAGTCCATGTCTTTTCCTTATTCTCATTTTATTAGAACCTCAAAGAAGATCAGAGATCACCTGACAATTTGAACTCTGTTTGTAGGAAGGTGTTTCTCAATCAAGACAACACTTAAAAGGCAGCATGACCCGGGGAAAAGAATGTAGTCATCTGGGTATCAGGAGACCTGGAATTTTCTTTTCTGACAACTGTGCCACCTTACCAGGGAAGCTCCCTTCTCCTACCTCTCATCCCTGCTCTCCCCCTCTACCTCCGTCAGTCTGTTTCTTTGTAAACAGTTTTTATCTACGTGATCCCTCCTTCTCTAAAGTTCTGAGTATATAATTTTTTTTTTTTTCGGTACGCGGGCCTCTCACTGTTGTGGCCTCTCCCGTTATGGAGCACAGGCTCCGGACGCGCAGACTCAGCAGCCACGGCTCACGGGCCCAGCTGCTCCGCGGCATGTGGGATCCTCCCGGACCGGGGCACGAACCCGTGTCCCCTGCATCGGCAGGCGGACTCTCAACCACTGCGCCACCAGGGAAGCCCTGAGTATATAATTTTGAAAAGCTCCTCCCACCCAAGGAGTTTCTTCAGACCCCGAGGAAAAGTCTCTAGTTGGGAGGGGAGATGTTTTCCCGTACATGTATTGAGCACCTCATATGTAACAGGTGCAAGTCACCATTCAAAGCGTCCTTTATGTGTGTCATTTAATCCTTAATGATGATAACACACGCTTGTATAGAACTTCCTCTGTGCCAGACTCTGTTCTAATTAGTTTACATACATTCACCCATTTAAATCCTCATCACGAAGTGTATGAAGTTGGTAATATAATGATCTTCCTTTTGCAGGTGACCACTGAACCTTAAAGGAGAAACAAACATAGTGCCCTAGGGCCTAGGGCTGATCTCAATATTCATAAACCAGGACAGGACAATCATCTTCTCTTGACAGATGAGGAAGATGGGGTTCTAACAGGCTAAGGAAAACTGCCCACAGTCACAGAACAAGTAAGTAGCACACTTGGAAATCAAACTCACGTCTGACTTGTTCCAGAGCCCCCATTCTTTCCATTTTGCTGCTTTGCCTCCCAGAGACGTTTTTGCTTTGTCATAGATCACAGAGCAGAGCGTGGCACTTTTAATGAAGGAAGAGTTTGCCAAATGAAAAGCAGATTAATGAGATATTTGGGATGCTTTGCAGTAAATAAATCTCTTTCAGAATTCTCATGTTCTCCCACTCACATTGTTAAAGCCATAACAGTAACAATTACCTCAGCCTGGTTGAGGCCGTGTGGGAGTGTCTGTCGCCCTGGGAAGACACTGGGGACCCACAAAAGTTTCCTTGAGCTGACTGAGCCATAGGTCAGAAATTGGATATATCAGAGGTTGGCTTTCCCCGTCAGAGCCTCGTCTTGCCCCTCCTGTTTCTGGCTGTGTCTTGAAACGCGGTTACCTGAGGAGAGGAATAGAGCTTAAAATTGGGTCAGCATTAAGAATATTAGAAATGTCAATGTCAACCTGTTCTCCGAGACTTAGAGCACCATTTGAACACGATTGCCCGAGACTTGAGTAGAGTCTATCTTTTTTCTTTTTAATAATAGGTAATCTTAGCTATTCCCTGGGAATTAAAAAATACCCCTTTGAAACTGAGAGGCCAGAGCAGAAATGTAATTATTTCTATATGATACACAACTGAATTTAAAGCCAAATGCTCACATTTATATTCAAGAGGAATGTGTGTCTACTTAACGCTGGTGTTGAGGGTCTGGGGGATGTGAAGACAAGCAAGTCCTGGGCCCTTTGTCTAAGAGCTAGGAATCTACTAAGGGAAATGGGGTGTAAGCTGTAATAATCTGTGCTGCGAGGGGAAACATAGCATTTACTGCCCATCTGCCACAGGCCAGGCATTGTGTCAAGTACTTTATACAAGGCCATGGCAAGATGGATGTATTAGCCCCATTTCTAGGGGAGGAAAGCAAGACTCAGAATAAGTTGTCCTGGGCCAACAGCACTTTATGAATACGGCTGAGATTCAGACTCAGGTGACTCTAATGACAGACTTGCACTCTTTCCCCTAGGATTTACTGTTAATTAGGCAGGATCCACTTAATGGTCTAACGTATTAGGTATCCTTCATGGGATTTAAAGATTCATGAAATTAGCTCACCGAGTTGCATAACGTTTTGAGATGACAATTTTTGACCTCGGGTATTTTTTTGTGTGTGTGGTATGCGGGCCTCTCACTGTTGTGACCTCTCCCGTTGCGGAGCACAGGCTCCGGACGTGCAAGCTCAGCGGCCATGGCTCACGGGCCCAGCCGCTCCGCGGCATGTGGGATCTTCCCGGACCGGGGCACGAACCCGTGTCCCCTGCATCGGCAGGCGTACTCTCAACCACTGCGCCACCGGGGAAGCCCCTGACCTGGGGTATTTTGAAGAGCCTTGGGCGAATCAAATAATTTTCAGCTTTTTCCAAGGAATGTACAAAACAGAAAACTTTACCCATTTCTTGTGCTTTTATGTTGGTGGGGTGAGGTTTATGGATGGTCTTTGGGCGAGGGATAGAAGAGGTCTGGATAACCCAGATAGCTCCATTACTTGGTGAGAAATAATGGTTTTGAAGTATGACTTGGCTACTTTAAAGTGGCTGTATCAGCTCAGTAGGAGTTAGCAGTTTGATGTGGCTACCAAAAAGCCAGTCTTAAGAGAAGTATCTCTGGTGGGGGAGGTAAGAACCCCACTCTGCTTTGCCTTGGTCAGACCTTAGTTGGAATACTGTGTTAAGTTCTGGGGACTGTAGACTAAGATAAATATAAAGCAACTAGGACACACATTCAGGAGAAAGTTTGGATCACAATGTGGAAATGAAATCTGGACGTTTAGGGAAATAGGGCTGTGCAGCTGCAGAAAAGACTTGAAGGGCTGAGATAACAGTCTTCAAATATTAGAAGGATTGTCTTGTGGAAGAGGAATGTTGATTTTTTTTTCCTCTGCGGCCCTAAAAGATGCAACCAGAAGCCACAGGCTCTGGGGAAGTGGATTTGTCCTTACAAGGAAGAATTTTTTGTTCTATCTGCCTAAATATGTTTTATCTGCCTAAATATGTTGAGTTTTTTGTTGTTGTTGTTTTAGAAAGTGGTGGATTCCCAGTCCCTGAAGGTCCTAGGACATGTGCCAAGTAATTACTTGGTGGAGCCATGGCAGAGGAAATTCAAAGGTACCATGGATTGGATTTCACAAGCATCAAAGTCCTTCCCAACCCTGAGCATCTCAGTACCTGTGGACTGTCCTTCCAGGCTTTGCCTCCACCTTTGTCACTAGGGTTGGGGTATGTTTTGGGGGGATGGATAGATGGATGGGTGACGGGGAATAGGAAGAATGTACAATGGCAAAGCAGTTACTTGGTCCATTCAAATTTGGTCTGCCATTTTAAAATTTTGCCTTTCCTATATACTCATTTGCTTGCCCTAAACTCTGGGCACCTGGAGGCCTTTGCTGTAACTGCTTGTGATCCTCAACATCGTACCCCATCTCATGCAATTGGGTTCTTATAAATGTTATTTGACAGTGATTTTTATCAGGTATCAAGTATTGTCAGGCTCCAATAGTAAGCGAATCTAACTTCGCTGTATGTACAAACTCTAGGTTTGTAAAGCTTGTGGCTGCCTCCCCTCTCTGGGGAAAGACAGAACCTGAATTCTTTTCCAAATTTCAGTGAGATGGAAATTTTGGGACACCCATGAGACAGAGAACCAGTCAAAGGGCTTCACACTTAAAAGTAGCCTTAAAAATTACCCATATGCCAGTTGCACTACTCCCAGCTCCCTGTCAGGTAGCAATCTTCAACTGTTTTGAAAGATCTCTAGCTCTTTTTATCCAATTAAGGACTGAAAGTGATTGACAGAAGGTTTTTGCTCATAGTCTACAGCTGAACTCTTGTGTCAACAGTAAATATTCCAGCAGAAGGAGTGGGGGTTTGATCATTTTACTGCTTTCTGCAGGGCAGACTCTGTGGGCTCATGGCAACATCTAATCTTCAGTGACCCCAGTTGTCACACCCAGGAGTAGGTTTCTCTCTAATCCTTTTCAGAGCTATGAAGAGCAGGGAAACATGATTTATAGACCAAGAGGCATTTTCATCATGGGATTTGTGAGCATTTCATATCCCTTTCCTCATTATGGATACACTGCCCATCCTTTGGAAGAGACACTAAGGTGTTGGTCAGATCCTGTTAACCTCATTTACTTCCATGAATTCATGTCAAGTGTATTATGTTCATGGAAGAGACTTTCAAAACCCTACCGAATGGGTTTAGAGGAAGATGGGGCTAACTTCAGATGACTTCTTTAGGCCAGAGGTTTTCCTAGGCACCAGTAATCATCTGATTCTGCTTTCTAAGGCTGCTTCCCTTACTTACAATTCATACCCAGAAGCTAAGTCCTTGATGCAAAGGTGTTCTTTACAGCTGTGGGTTTTACCTCAATCTCTGGGCTCCTTTAAAAATAAACTTCGAATATTCTTCTCAACCCTAGTTATTTGAACTCTGTGAGTCTCAGCTCAGTTTATTAACATGATTAATTTGCAGTGGATCTCTATGTCTTATGTCCTTAATACATTGCTTCACACAGGGACACCAGCTCAGGAAGATTTTGTCTGTTGCAAATTTATGAGGAAGTTGAATATTTATTTTTGGTACTTTTTCACCACCTCCCCAACATCTGCCTCCTGATCAGATACCATTTCTTCTTCTTCCTGTCTCTACATTTCCAATGCCATTAAAAAATGGCCCAATTCTCAGCCTGTTTTCCCCTAGTCCTTGCTAAAACAGTGGCTGATGATGGTTTAAGTTAAGGCACCACTTCTCATGAGGTTACTTGTATTTTAATAAAAATCTTGGAAGGGTAAACATTCAAAGTCCTGATTCTCTATGGTTAAATTTTAGGCAGTGTAAAAAATAGTTTTAGATGGAGACGAAGGGAGTTGGGTGGATTACACAGGACATGGGATGAACAGGGCTGTGACTTTTTTTTTTTTTTTTTTTTTGCGGTACGTGGGCCTCTCACTGTTGTGGCCTCTCCCGTTGCGGAGCACAGGCTCCGGACGTGCAGGCCCAGCGGCCATGGCTCACGGGCCCAGCGGCTCCGCGGCATGCGGGATGCTCCCGGACCGGGGCACGAACCCGTGTCCCCTGCATCGGCAGGCGGACTCCCAACCACTGCGCCACCAGGGAAGCCCGAGGGCTGTCACTTTTGTTCAGTTACATGAACATGGTGACAGGCAAGCATAAATGCAGAGATGGCATTCCTGTGCTGGTATGGGGAAAAGGAAGAGAGGCCACTGGTCAGGACATTGTTTTGCCTAGGGAGGAAGAAGATCCAGTACTTTGGTGATTTATTTAAGCTTTTGTTTTTTTTTGCGGGATAGAGGAGCAAGTAGGGGAGCTCATACTTGAAGCCGAATCCGGCCTCCGTACCCTGACACTGAATTAAATCTCAAGACAGAGTTGTGGGTGAAGTAGAAAAGAATAGCTTTATTGCTTTGCCAGGCAAAGGGGGCTAGAGCAGGCGATTGCCCTCAAAACTCTGTGTCCCTGACCTGGAGAGGGTAGTGAGGAGTTTTATAGTAATCGTTCAAAGAGGAGAGCATGATCAGCTCATGGACATTTCTCTGATTGGTTGGTGGTGAGGTAAGTGGGTGTCAGCATCATCAACCTTACGGTTCCAACTGGTTCTGGGGTCTGCGTGTTTGTGGGTAGCACACCATTAACTTCTCCCACCTAGTGGGGGTTTCAGTATCTGCAAAACAGCTCAAAGATATTGTTATGTGTATCCCTTAAGGGGGAACCAAGACCCTGCCCCAAGGCTGCACTAGTGTTTCTTTTGACTATTCCTCCCTTGTCTCGCATCCCCTCCCTTCTCTAATTAGCAACTGTTTGAACCTGCTCCTTGGAACTCAGGGAAGGTCATGGAGGCTGAATGAAGCCTATTTCCTGTAATCAAGAAATGGGGGACACCGATACAGGCTTTGTGCCCAGGAGCCCACAGGGTCCTGCTAGGGATCATACTCAGTGCAAGGAGATGTGGAAAATCCAGAGATAAGGAATCATGGCCTCTACTTTCCAAGGGCTCCTACTCTATGTTGTGGGGGAAATCAGACACATTCATTAAGAGTCTGCCCGACTGAAGGATGTGAAAAGAGTTATCACAGAGGTACAACTAACATGCTGGGAAAATGTGTGGTCCATTCTCACTGGGATATCTGGAAGGGCTTCCTGTAGAAAGTGGGATTTTAATTGAACTTAAAAACAATTTGTACTTTGAAAAATCATACTCTTGAAGGAAATGAGTTGAGCAAGCGCCTGTCCTCTGATGGAGGGAGGGAAGTCTGGC
Source organism: Mesoplodon bidens (assembly GCF_964165515.1). NCBI lineage: Eukaryota > Metazoa > Chordata > Mammalia > Artiodactyla > Ziphiidae > Mesoplodon > Mesoplodon bidens. The sequence goes on from NC_138160.1 coordinate 100,765,407, forward strand.
CTAGTTGAGTGGAGGCGGGAAGGTGAGTGTTACGCTTAGTCTGGAAAACTCGGCAGGGTCTTCAACCCTACGGGGCTTTGAACGTTCGGTTGACTATTTTCGGTTTTCTTCTTCTCGCATTGGGAAGCCATTTAAGATTTAAGCAGGGGAATAATATTCTTAAAGAAAATAACTATGACCAGGATGAATTGAAGGGAGGGAGAAACGACATACTCATTTATCTACAATTTGGGGAAGAGAGGAAGATTATCTCTAATTCATTAGATGTGCGTTGTATCAGCAGGAGGGAAATAAGCAGCATATCTTGATACATAAATCCTCCTCCCGTATATGCATTCTTTTTCACCAGGGAGCAAGTATTTGGCAGCCAAGTTATCTTTAAAGTAATAAGAAAGCTATTTGGAATAAATATTTCAGAACCATTTGTTACTTTGCACAGACCTATGAGCAAATAGGATTGAGCTAAAGCATTTACAGTGGTATGTGGTTCTGCAGGGGCCGCCACCCTATTATATATACTTTTATCTTGGCTAAACTCCAGCTGTTGCCACTGCTATTAGTCAAAGAACTGAAGTGTCAACGAGCTAATCAAAATAGCAAAGTGGGAGTCAAGAGTTTTTCCGCCTGTTTCCTAAAGTCTTAGGAAGATTGTTTCCTTTTTATTCCTTATATTCAGAACATAAAAGCCTCCCAGACATCTAATCTTTACTAGGTCAAACATTTCAAAAGGCAGTGGGATTATTTTCCAGTTGCTTTTCAGTTTAAGGCAAGTGTTTTAGGGGCTTCCAAAGCCTCCCTCCTGAATCAATTTATGAAAAAAAAAAACAAAAACAAAAAATGAAGGAAAGGCATTATTAACCCAACTACATTGTCTTGGTGTAAAAATCCTAACATATAGCATAGTGGGAAAAGGTTCTGAATCATGACCTAAGAGATGTGAGTTCTAGACCCAGTTTTGTGAATGCATAGCTTGGTGGTTTTGTCAAGTCTCCTATTTAACAGGGAGGGATTAGAATTTTTCTGTATGTTTTCTGTACTATTCAGTAGTATTGTTCACAATTACTTTTGCCTAAGGAGTTTAGAAAATGGAGAGACACATGATAATGTTGCAGGAAGAGGGACCTCTTCCAGGGCCCAAGGGTGGGCTCTTGTCTACCACTCAGAAAAGAATTGTCTGAGGAGACACACGTGCTGACAAAGCAACAGACTTTATTGGGAAGGGGTGTCCGGGTGCAGAGCAGCAGGGGAAGGGAAGCCAGGAGAACTGCTCTGCCATGTGGCTCGCAGTCTCAGGTTTTATGGTAATGGGGTTAGTTTCTGGGTTGTCTCCGGCCAGTCATTCTGACTCAGGATCCTTTCTGGTGGTGCACACATTGCTCAGCTAAGATAGGTTCCAGCGAGAAGGATTCTGGGAGGTTGGTAGGACATATGGACAGGAGTCTCCTCTCTCCTTTTGACCTTTCCCGAATTCTTCCGGTTGGTGGTAGTTGGTTAGTGCCGCGTTCCTTAGCAGGACCTCCTGTTTTAAGATAACTCGTGCAAGTGGTTACTATCGGGCCTGGTCAGGGCAGGCAGTTTTGGGCAGTGGTTTCCCTAAAAATAAGATTGTGGTCAACAATTTTGGGTGGAAGTGATGTGTGTTACTTTTGGGCCAGAACTCACACTGCCAGTGTGAGGCTCCAGAATTCTTTCTGTCTACAAAGATGACTGAGAGAGGTGGCTTTGTCCTGCTGGGGGCAGGAATAAGGAAAATGAAGAGCAGAACTCCTAGGCAGCCCATGATGGGCATGTACAAGGAGCGGGAAATGAACCTTTGTTGTTTTAAACCACTGAGATTTGGAGGAATTATTCAAGCTTATTCCTTTTTGTTAGTTTGTTTTGCAATATGCGGGCCTCTCACTGCTGTGAGAGGAAGATAATAACAATGACAAGTAGCAAAAGCTCTAACATGGAGAATACACTCCATTATAGCCAATTAATGGGAGTGGGAAACTCGGGTTCACTGTCCAGGACATAGAAATAAAAGCTGAGGATGCTCTGAGGCATCTCTTGGATCTCTATAAGCCTCCATCATTTCTGATGAGTAGGGTTGACAGATAAAATATAGGCTGTTTAGTTAAATATGAATGTCAGAAAAACAACGAGTACATTTTGAAGATAAGTATGCCCCAAATAGTACATAGGATCTACTTATACTAAAAGCGATGACTTACTATTCATGTGAAGTTCAAGTTTAACTGGGTATCCTGTATTTTTATTTAGTAAATCTGACAGCCCTACTGATGATCCACAATGGAGGCAGTTCAGGAACGGTACATGCTGGCTCTCGGACAGTCAGAAATGGCTTCAGCAGATCCAGGTACAGTATGAAATTCTTTTTGGAGGTAGCTCAGAAGCCATGGCCAGCCCTTGACTGCAAGTACTGCCTCGGGTTTCCCTGAGGTGGGGTAAACCGTCCTCTTAATGGCCTTTTGGTAAGTCTGGAAGACCATATCCAAGGGGAGCCCCAAAGTCAGTTTCATCCTCACAACCATGTTTCCACTTCCTGGAATTGGCTGCATGTGACTCACAAGAGATGAGGAGGTTTGTGAAAATTGGGAGTGTCATAGCTTGAACCCTTTGTAGGTAAAGTTTTGGTGTTCTGAGAGTTTTAACAGGAGCAATGTGAAAGACTCCAGATCCCCAGGTAGTTAGAAATAATCCTGTTCTACTTCTGTGTATGTGACAAGTCTCTAATAGTTCACAGAGCAAATATCTGGTCTTAGAAAGACTGATCCAAGCTTGGATGTTTCTGGTGACAAGGCAAGGTCGTGAGTTTGAAGTTCACCTTTTATGGTTGAGGAGACAGTAAGGTTGTCAGAAGGGCAGTCATGGAGGAGACGTTGGCTTCATCCATTGTGCAGGCTTGTATATGTGGTTCTATGTAGATTGTGTTTCAGAGGTGGAGCTTGTTTACAAGTATGAACATTCGCTGACGTGCTTTTTGGACCTTCATTCCCAGAGCAAGAGCAGTGCCGAGGCTCTAGAAATGCCATGGATATTCTGAGCTGTCAGTGGCATTTCCCAGGTACTGTTCCCTTGGTGCTGCTCCTTGAAATGTGCAAAGGGATTATCATCTGTTTTGTGGCCGGTCCTAGCATTGTGAAAGGAAGCTGCTGCACCGGGCTCAGAGGATTTCGGCTGTGGTGGGAGGAGTAGTAGTAGTACGACGACTATAAATTGTATCACACCATATCTATTACATCTTGAGAGTGGGGTTGGGGGGTTATGAAGCGGGACTTTTATTGTACTTTTATACATTGTCCCCTTGAAAATAATTCAATTTTTAAAAATTAATTAATTTATTTTGGGCTGCATTGGGTCTTTGTTGCTGCTAGAGGGCGTTCTCTAGTTGCAGTGAGCGGGGGCTACTCTTGGCTGTGGTGCACGGGCTTCTCATTGCAGTGGCTTCTCTTGTTGCGGAGCACGGGCTCTAGGCACGCAGGCTTCCGTAGTTGTGGCACGTGGGCTCAGTAGTTGTGACACACGGGCTCTAGAGCGCAGGCCCAGTAGTTGTGGCGCGCGGGCTTAGTTACTCCGTGGCACATGGGATCTTCCCAGAACAGGACTCGAACCCATGTCCCCTGCATTCGCAGGCATATTCTTAACGACTGCGCCACGAGGGAAGCCCAATAATTCAGTTTTTTATAAAGAGAATATTCCTAATATTCTTCCAAAAGTTTAAAAGTATATAGTTGGATAACACTATGAAAAATTAACTGATATATTTTTTTATTATTTCTCTTTGCTCCCTGGATTTTTTCCCCCTCCAGTCAGCTAGGCACTCTGAGTTCACTGCATTAGGAAGGTAAAGACTCAGCAGAAATGAGGGAGAAAAAAAGAAAATTCTCAGCTTTGGAATGTTCAAAACAGAGGCCACAGTAGAACAGGTGAGAATTCGGTGCACAAAAAATAAATCTCGTCTCAAATGTAAAAAAGAATTCTCTGCACTGGGAGGCAGGAGAGGGAGGGAGGGAAGGACTGAAGGAGAGAGATCAGTGTGACCAGGGACATGGAGACTGTGCTTGAGGACGATAGGCCCAGGAAGAGAATCAGAATCTGGAGAAGATTCAGCCTGCACGCGATCATTGCCTCCAGCCAGCACCCTCATCTCAGACCTTGGGAAATTCAGAGAGAGAGTGGGAGTACGTCAGGAGGGCCACGCGCATAGTCTGTGTGGCAGGGGTTGTGGCCATTCCCTATTTGTGAGGAGTCCCCAGCAATTTCCAGGCCTCCTTCTGGAAAATGCTGGCGGACGTCTCTAGTGCTTATGTGAAAGCTTGTTCACAAACCTTGAAAGATACAGATGTAGATGACAGATAGATGCATAGATAGAAAAATGTAATTAACTAAAACCTCCAGGAAAGGTTTGGAAAATGCCCTTTATTGCATAGGATGTTCATATTGTCATATGATGTTAGACTGAGTGCCGGTCCCTTCATCCTCCTTCAGACCATGGCATTCTGTCTGCTACTATCCCGAGGGTCCTTTCTTCTCCCTGGAAGGGATAAAACAAATGAGGTAGAACAGGAAGAGACAAGCAGCACTCCAAGCTCTGCTGGTCAGGGTTACCCTCCAGCGTTGCCTTAATGCTCAGAGCCACACACACCACAGTGAGCTTGGCTCCAGATCAACTACCACGCGACGAAGGTTCTGGGACATTTCCATATCTCGGGGGACCTCATTTCCACGTGACTCTCTTTCATATTCCCCTTTGTCACAAAAGGCTAGGTCCAGTGGTCAGGGTGAGATCTCAGCTCAGGCCCAAGGCTCTCAGACCTCAAAGTTCCTGTCCTGCAAGGGCCCCTGTCCTCTCTTCAGACCACTCCTGGCTCTCTCTGCCGACAAGGAGCTGCTGGTGGTACGTCCTCTAAGAGTTGAGGCCCATCGTGCAGACCCTGAGAAAACTCCTAGGAAAAGGCTCCACCTTCTTGTTGAAGTCAACAGAGCTCAGTTCCTTTGGAAGTGCTGGGTGTGTCCCAAGTTGATGCAACTGCACAGCCATTAGGTAAACCAGCACATGTGTGCGGCCCCTTCCCTTAGACCCCTCTGGGCCCTCGTGACATAGGCTCAGAAGACTGCCAGCCTCAAGCCTTACCTCTTCCAAGGCCACACCGTCTCCAGGATCTTCTGTCCCATGAATCTCAGTTGCTGTGTGGAACTCAAAAGAGAGAAAAGACCCTGCCTGCAGGGTCTCTTCGGGCTGGGGCCTTCTAGCTTCTCTTCCTCGTCCTCCTCGTCCTCCTCATCCTCAGAGGTGGTCTTGGGTTCCACACTGCCCTCCTCCTCAGGGGTGCTCTCGGATTCCACATAGCCCTCCTCCTCAGCAGTGCTCTCGGATTCCACATTGCCCATCCACTGGGCCATGGTGAGATGAAAGACACGGCAGCTGAAGCCCTCCAGGACGCCGAACTTCACGTGCTGCTGGAGGATCTCCAAGGTGGGGAAGACCCGGCAGCAGGCCATGCACCTGAAGCCGGTCTCCATGGTCACCATCCAGTCCGGTGTCTTGGCCCTGGGTGTCTCCTGGACTGCAGGTGACCCTGATGGGCTGCCTGGCTCTGCCCTTTCCTCATACTCTTTCTCCTCCCCAGTGGGCTCACTGTCAGACAGGAGGCTTTCCGTGCACACATCAGAAGAGGGGTCAGTGGCTACTGTGCACACATCCTCAGGAAGGATCACTTCTTCTATCGACAGCTGCTTTTCAGGCAACTCCAAGGGTTTCTTTGTCTTCCAGGAGACAGCTACACCCTTGTTCAATTGTACCTGCATGTAGTGTATTTTCATGCCCCTTTCCTCTTTGTCTGGGTGCAGATTGTTCTTACAGGGTGAAGAGGGTGAGGAGGAGACACAGTGTGATGGGGGAGCGGTCTCTCCTTCTTCCTGATCCTGGGCTAGGGGTGCTGTAGGCTGGGCAGTGTCTCGATGTGATCTCTGGATTCCTGAAAAAGGAAATTAAAACCATAATAACATGCATGGGCCATGCCGGAAGCTGAGGGAGCACGTGTGGTAGACGAGAGAGGGACATTTGCATGACGTAGCTATGTCGTGAGCTTGATGTCTGTTGGCCGTAGGACGGAGCGGTGTATCTGGTGTCATCTGTGGGCTTTTCATGTGCGTGTGGGGGGATACTGGAGCGGTGTCTGTATACAGGGGTGTGGAGTATGGTGGTGAGGGCTGTGGTATGTGAGGGATGCGGCTGGATGCGTGTACGACGAGCAGTGTGAGTTTGGGAATATCGGTGGTGCATTACTTGTGGAATGGGGCTGTGGTGCTTGGGGTTTCTGTGTGCACTGAGAAGGGCTGTGCCTGGAGGGCGGATGTATGTGTGAGCTGTGTGGACCTGAGCTGGATGGTGCTGCTCTCAGGCTGGAGGTCTATGATGCAGAACTCTGTCCTTCTCTGGAAGCAAAGGCAAGATAAACCCTAAATATTCCTCTGAAGATGCTTAATCTGGTCCCTCTTCCCTCCACCTCAAGCCCAGACCTTTCCGGCCCCTGCTCCTTGACTTCCCCACCATGGTAGTACCAAGATTCACACACACCCCCAGACTCAGCTGGGATCCACGCCCTCGTAACAGCTCAGCCATCCTGCCCAGGCTCCTCCACAGAGCCCTCATCACCTCTGATGACCCTGGGTTTCCTCTCAGCCTCACTGGGATCTGTGTGCCTCCTGCCTCACAGCCAAGCACACCCTCACCTGAGGAGCCCCGCGCCCTTACCAGCGTAGATGAGCTTGCACGGAGAAGAAGCACAGGAGAAGTATGTAGAGGCAGAGGAGACCTCCCCTGCCCCTGGGCTGCAGCCTTGGGCCACCACAGTGGATCCAAGCTGAGGGGGATCCTCTTGTGACTTGGAGATTCCTGAGGGAGGAATGAAAGGCTCAGGGTGGGTTCATCAGTCCTCTCTGTCCACAAATATTTACCGAGTGTCTGGCACGTGTCAGGTGCAGTGAATACACACAGTTGACAGTGTAGTTCCCAGTGGATACTGCAGTATTTAATTCAAATCAGTACTTACTCTGTCACTGTCTTGTTGGTAATGTAGGCCTCGGTGGTGACTGTGAGTATGTGGGAAGAGTGAGTGATGTGTATCAGTTAAGTCTGTGGTAAGTGTGGGATTGGCGTGGGGAGCACGGTGGAGATGTGTCTTATCTGTGTCTGTGGCCTTTGTGTGCATGGTTTCTGTTCACAAGTCAGGAATTCTGGGACATGTAACTTTTCGTCATTACATGGTGTGGCTTGTATTTATGGTGTGTGTTCATTCATTCATTCACTAAGATTCAGTAAGCAGCTACTCCTGTGTATCCGGCACTCTTCCATTGTTGTAGTCTCTGGTAACTCTGCACATTCTAGTAGGGGAAGACATAGACTAAACAAAACTACAATAAATATATAATACCTGAGCTGGTGGTAAGTATATAAGGGTTGCGAGACTTAGCGAAGAAAAATACAGGGCACCCAGTTAAATTTCAGTTTCAGATAAACCCAGAATAATTTTTTAGTGTAAGTATTCCCATGCAGTATTTGGTCTTACTTAGTTTTAGTGTAAGTATGGCCCATACAATATTTGGGACATACTGATACTGAAAAATTACTTGTTGTTTATCTGGAATTCAAATTGAACTGGATAGCCCATATTTTATCTGGCAACCCTGACATGGGTTAGTGAGACTGTGGTTCACTGTGGTTTGTATAAAGCGGGTCTGGCATTACTCAAGAATGTGTTACAAGTGTGGTGTGTATGACACGTGACTGGTTCTTATAGAGGTATTTAGCGATGGCTGCAGTTAGCTGTGTTTGTGCCAGAGTTGAGGAGATATATATATATAGTGTGTGTGTGTGTGTGTGTGTGTCCTATATATATAGTGTGTGTCTCTATATACATATCTCATCTCCAGCGTTTGGTGTTGGAGGAGAGGATTGTGATACAGGTGGGTTGTGTGAGAACGTAGTAGAGGAGGGATGCGTGTATATACCTCCATGTGCTGTGTGTGGTATAATACGGAAGTTATATGTGGGGTGTGTGATATTTTTGCTGTATCAGAGTGTCCATGGGTGTATGAGTTACTGTCTCATAAAACACCGCTACCAAGAGTTCTATATACACTCTTACATACACCGAGTGTCAGCCAGGTCCAGGCAGGGTGACAAGAACTGTACCACGCAGACTTTATATCTGATAAGCACTCTCCCCCCATTCATCCTGCTCTTCTCTGCACTACGACACACACACACACACACACTCACACACACACACACACACTCACACACACAGGAACATAGAGAAAAATATTCTGAATGGTCAGGGGCAGTCATTGCCTTCCCCAGCCTGTCCCAGCCACTGCCTGAAAATCTGCCTGCTGTCTAGAGCTCCATTCCCAGGGCCCATCCTACAGTCTCCAGGGCCCTGGGCCTGGTAGGAGCTACTGGGCTCTAATCTGGGGCAGAGACCTCTAGCTGGAACTCTGGGGTGACCACCCCCTCCCAGGGCAAGCTACTCGCCTACATTTAATGCACGCAGGCACCACGTGGCCCGTGGCCCTCAGAACTCCCTGCGGGACCCTGAGGACATTTCTCACCCCTGTCCACACGGTCTCAGTCTCTGGAAAACCCTTCCCTTCCCTTGGTCTCCTTTGGGAAATTGTTCCTGTTGAAGGAATAAAACCTCCTTGCTTTCAATATGACATCATCCCTAGACAAACAATCTTTTTTTGAACTGTATTCCACTTGTCAAGATATTTTTCAACAGGGCCTTCAGCTCATGGGGCTTCTCTTTCCACTTTGGTAAAAGAGGCCAAGCAACTCATGGGTCTCTCTCAGCATCCTTGCATCCTTCACATCCCCCACCTCATGACCCCAGGGAAAGATCCAAGAGAATAAGAGAGAAATCGGGGACTGAGAAAAGCTGCACCTCTAGGTCTGTGCAAGCAGGATGCAGCCTGCTGTGAGTCCAACAAAGCTCCAGGCCCGGCAGTCCCAGGAGAGAGTCCTCAGACCAGCGGAGCCGACCTCCCATATCCCAGGGGCATCTGGCCGTTCTGTGCCATCTCACACCACAGGGAGCCTCCGGATGGCTACGGCAGCATCAGTGAGACAAGGTCTCTCGCTCCCTGCTTCACAGGTGACACGTTCTCAGTCCCCCTCTTCCTAGAGAAGGTTCAGTTTGGCAGAAACCCATGTGCCCCAGACAAGTTGCCCCCCACATACCTCCTCCCTTCTGGGCAGTTTCCTGGGACTCTTCATTTTCCAGGCGTTTCCTCTTTTGTTGCCGTTCCATCGTACCAACTAGAAGTCTCCCTTAGAAGATGCCTCAAGAGATGTCCAACTCCTCCTCTCCCCTACAGGTTGGCTCTTGTTGGCTCTTGGGCAATCCGTTGAAATGATTCAATACAAATAAAAATAGTCAAGTCTCCTAAATGGCTGAAAAACTTGTACCACTTAGTCAACCAGCAGTACTGCCTAGTGCTCACCAGGGCTGTTAAGTTTCCAAGGTTGCCAGGAGCACAGTAGGATTCTGTGACCTCAATGATGACATCAGAGCATTCTGTGGACCTAGGTTCAGCACAGTCTCTGCAATAGCACAGGCCCCGTTTTCAAGAACAATTCCTTTTTCCCAGCCGAACCTTTCCCGTGAAAGGGAAAGGTTCATATCATATCCATCATAAATTGTATCATACCGTATCTATTATAAAATGAACATTTTGATTGGAGATCTTTTAATGTCTTTTATATAGAGATTTAATATGAATATTTTAAATGGTCTCCAGTTTCCCTGTGGATTATTGACATTTTAAACTCTGCACTTCAATTTTCCCTCAATCCCTGTAATTTTGTCACGGTTATTTCTGTACTTAAAGAGGAGTAACAATATAATTGATTTCTTCATTTTTTTCCCATCTCTTTCCAAGGTACTGAATTTGATTGTGTCTTACGAATGAGTGAAAAATGCTAGTCCTTGAGTCAGGATATTGGGCCCTTTACCAAGTAACTTAACCTGTCTGGGCTTCAGCTTCTGTATGTGCGATGAAGAGGCTTGGACTAGCTGACTTTTCAAATGCTGTGTTTCTTTGATTCACTCTCACTTACTGATCTGCTACTTAAGAAGAGGGTCTCTTCTCATAAAGTGAGAACAGTCGTTTTCTAATCCTTGGGTTGGGTGGAGTTTAAGTGGTCGTACTCAGTTTGTTAGTTATATTTACTTTTACGTATGCTTAGCTCTAAATAATTTATATGGCTCTTGTGACTATTTTTAGATCTTCTTTTTTTCTTATTTTCCTTTACAGTTTCTAATTTGTTATCGCCAGTGTAGAGGAGCCTGATTGATTTTTAAAATGTATTGATCTTGTATGTGTCTGCCTTGTTGAACCGTCTTGTTAGCTCCTGCTAGTTTATCTGTGGGTTCTTTTGGGTTTCCTAGATAAATGAGCATATTAAATGTAAATAATGTGTTCTTTGGGTAAAGTTTATTTTCTTGCATCTCTATATATAAAAGCAATATGTTGAATTGATTTAAATATTTAAATACTTACATACCTGTTATCACAATCTAACCTTCTTTATCTTCTCTTATTTTCTTTCAATCAATATTATGTTTTCAGGATTTGTCCACGTGAATCCATATAGATCTAGGTCTTTGATTTTTGACTGTTTGATATTATTTCATCACACGCGTATAGCATCATTTATTTTCCTTTCAAGCATTATTGGACAATTGGATTGTTTCCCTCCCTTCTCTAGAACAAACAACGTTTCCTAGAATATCCCTGAAGATGTCTGACAGTCGAGAAGGGCCAGGCTGCCCGAAGGATTCCTACTTGCCTTTAGCCACCTTCCAACAGGCCATCTCCAGCCAGCAATTTGAAGCATAGCTGAAATGAAAAGTCCCCCAAATGTGGAGATCTTAGGAGCTTCCTAGAAGGTGGGAGGTTCATGATAGGCATCCTGCTGGGATCCCAGGGGAGTCTGAGCTGGCCTGAAGCTCATCTTCCTCCTCCACCTCTCAAGAGAAATGTGGAGGAAAGAAGACTTCAAAAACTGTGAGTAGGCAGAGGGAGAGAGATTGTGGGCCGAAGCTGTAACTGAGGTCTTGGCGTGGGCTGTGAGGACACAGAGCCTCTAGAGAGCCAGGCTCTGCCTTCTGAGCACTTCTCCCCTAAGGCTGCTCATAATTCAGGTGGTACCAGCCATATAGAGCCGACTTGACCCACACTGTCACAGAAAGCCTTATCAGAATCTCTTCCTCTTCCTACACTCTTGTGTCTGTTACTTGGTTATTGCCTTTGGTGCTCCACTGATGTGAACCACAGTCGCTAGGGGATGGAGAACACTAGTGACCCATCTTGCTCTGTGGCCTCAGTCCACAGCTTGAGGGTAAGGGAAGAGGCCAAATGAAGGTCAAGAAGGAAAGATGGCATTTGAAGAGAAGACCTGAGTTAAGGGTGTCTTCTCAAGGCTTGATGAATGAAATGTAGCTCCAGTACCTGAAGTCCTGCTTGTTCTCAAGGCTGACCACGGGGCTGGGTGCACTCAGTGAAGGAACCGTATACACTTAGTATTTCCTTGCTTGCTCACACTTGCCCTCGTCTGATACACACTCTGCAAGACTGATCTTCCCCTGAAACAACTTTCCACCTGCCACTGTCATCTCATGAACATTTGCTTCCCCTTCCTAGTGTCCCCCTAAAATGCCATTGCAGCCAATTCATAATTTGATAATCATGCTTCTTACCATAGTCTCAGCAACTTCTGATAAATTTTATTCTCTTTATTCCATAGTCTTCACACATCAATAATCTTCCTTAACTTCCTAGCTGCAGGTTAACCCATTCGGAATCATTTCTTTTTCTTTCTCTTCTTTGGCAAATCCTTTCTATCTTTTAAGGTCTTTTTCTTGTCTCTCTACCATCCTGCCTTCCTGAACTTCTTTTTTTTCCGTTTAAGTAACCTTTCAATCTCCTTCCCCAATTTCCTCATAAACATTGAGAGCTTATTCCTCACACGTTAGACAGCGGTTTATGAGTGGCCAGGCATAATGGACTCAGAATGAGTTGGCACCCCCGATGTACCTGTCTTGCTGGGGAGCCACAGGTGAAGGGCTGGCTGCTGAACACATGTTTGCATGGCGTCAGGCTGAGTGGCCTCAGGGTGTTTGCTCTGCACTTGTGTGTGTTTCTCGCTAGTTCATTTCCTCGCCAGCCACCTGTGACCTCCCTCCATCCAGCCCAGGGAATCCTTCTCATCACAGGGGTAGGATGTTTGTCTCGTTTTCCATCACATCCTTTCCCCAAAGTTTGGTTGTGAGTTGTTCCCATTCCAAAGACCTTTCCTCTTTGAAGAGAAAAGAGAAAATCTTTTCTCTCCTTTTCTCTCACTTTACTTCTGCTCTATTATCTCCTCCGTCCAGAATGGCCCCCTGACTCACATGGGTGTAGATCCGAAGATGGCAAGAAATGCCAGCAATTCTGAAGTAATAATACGGATGTATCAGGAGAACTTGAAAACCTTTATCCCGCCACATTCAAAAAAATTGCACTTCCAGTGTATTCAGAGTCTCAGTGTAGAAACACAAATGATGTAGAAATTGAATGACACTCAAGTTTTTCTTTCCTCCTTTCCTGATTTATACTAATCCTCAAAGTTAACATGATGAACTATTTGTTATGTAACCTTTCAGACATTTTCTACACATGCACACTTTTCTTTTTTTCACATAAGAGTGTGAACTAGGTCACTTTCAACATGCTGTGATTCTGTGATTCACTGTCTCCCACCGAGTCATCCACTGATGAAGTAATCTGTTTCATGGAGAAATATGTCCAATAGCTAATAGCCAATGTCTGTGGAGTGCTTACTCTGTGTCGGTTTCTTGTAACTACTTTACAGATCTTTTGTACAACGTATCCTTGGACCAGGTACAATTATAACCCCCATGTGACAGACAAGTGTAGATAAGTAGAAATAAATACAGTGGCCAAGTGACTTGCCCAAGACACTGGGAAGGGCTTCCAGTGGAGCCTGAACCTCGACATGCATCAGTAGGTCCACACAGGAGAGAAACCATATAAGTGTGGGGAGTGTGGGAAGCACTTTAGTCAGGCCTCAAGTCTTCAGCTTCATCAGAGCATCCACACTGGAGAGAAGCCGTACAGATGTGATGTGTGTGGTAAAGTCTTCAGTCGGTCTTCACAGCTTCAGTATCACAGGCGAGTTCATACAGGGGAGAAACCTTACCAGTGTGAGACGTGTGGTGAAAGCTTCAGTTGGCGCTCCAGTCTTATAAGTCATCACAAAATGCATCCTGGGGATACATTTTATGAAAGCAGCGAGAGTGGTAAGAACATCAAGGAACTGTCAGAGTAAAGAAGTTCTACAAAATGATGTTTTCAAAAAACTACGTGCAACGTGAATTCTTGCAAGCGTCAGGTCTCATAGGAGAGAAAGTATTTTAAATTAGTTGGTGTTGAAGCAGTAGCTAAACAGATCCTAGTGTTCAGCAGACCACACAGCAGAGATGCCTTCTGAGTGGTGCAGTAAGGGCTGCATTCAGAACTTTGACATTTATCAGATGTCACTTAGGAGATAGCACTTAGAAAGGAAAAGAGTTTGGTCTGGGCTTTAACAAAAGTGTAAGGATGAGCTAGTCAAAATTGATGTCCATGAGAATGTGCGCTCCATGAGGGCAGGGACTTGGCTGCTGAATCTACACAACCTTATCATTGACTAGTGCTTTTAGGTGTGCTCAGTACTTGTGTTTTAAATAAACCAAAAGGGGGAAATGTATAATATATGAAAGTTGTATCCAGATGGGGAAACCTGCAAAATAAAATTAATTCAGGACATGAACTTTTGTTGAAATACTGAAAACCACTGCAGAAAACCAATCTGCAATATATTTTTTTAAAATTTATTTTTGGCTGCGTTGGGTCTTTATTGCTGCACGCAGGCTTTCTCTAGTTGCAGTGAGTGGGGGCTACTCTTCATTGTAGTGTGTGGGCTTCTCATTGCAGTGGCTTCTCTTTGTGGAGCACGGGCTCTAGGTGTGCAGGCTTCAGTAGTTGTGGCACGTGGCTGAGTTGCTGTGCAGCATGTGGGATCTTCCTGGACCAGGGCTCAAACCCGTGTCCCCTGCATTGGCAGGCAGATTCTTAACCACTACGCCACCAGGGAAGGGAAGCCCCCCAGTCTTCAATATTAATATGCTATTAGCCTATCGCAACTGGCTCCTTGCCTCCCGCAGCCTCTGTTCTCAAGTTGGGTGGTTATTTGAGACCCCGTCTAGTTTTCCAAGGACTGTGTTCAGTAGAAATTGAACTATCTTGTGATTTTTTTTTTCTGATGGTACAGAGTGAAAAAACATGATTAACTTTGCAACAACAGTAACTGCATAGTATACAATTGATTTTTTGTCTGTCAATATTAAGGCAGGGTTTACTGTAACACTTTGAAAGTGTCACAAAAATTGTTTGTCCCTAGAAAAAAAAATTTTTAGTTGACCTTGAACTTACTGATTTCTAATTCTCTGCATTTTCATCCAGACTTTGAAATGTTTGCCTTCTAATTATTGTAGCATTTCTTCTAAACTTCTCAGGTAGGGGCTATGCCATATTCTTCCCCCACATCCATGAGGCAAATACCCAGAAAACTTGTAGGAATTTGATAAAATTATCCAATGTATTATTGAGACAAGACTGACACTTATGTGCTTTTCCCTATTGGTTGCAGTAAAGCATGGTTTCAGGAAAGGAGTATATATATCAGAATATATTAGATCTCTTTGATTTAGAAATCATATAATTGGAAGTTATTGATTATGAGATTAAAATACCAAAAAGATGAACACCACATCAATGATGTCACTAAATTTTTTAATGGAAATTAGTGTACAGCTGTAAGAATTTGAGTTTTGATAGATTCCTATATTAATCTGAAGCCAGTAAAATGATGACAGGGACTTCCCTGGTGGTACAGTGGCTAAGAATTCGCCTGCCAATGCAGGGGACACGGGTTTGAGCCCTGGTCCAGGAAGATCCCACATGCTGTGGAGCAACTAAGCCCGTGTGCCACAACTACTGAGGCTGTGTGCCACAACTACTGAAGCCTACGTGCTTAGAGCCTGTGCTCCGCAACAGGAGAAGCGACTGCAATGAGAAGCCCACGCACCGCAACGAAGAGTAGCCCACACCCACTGCAACTAGAGAAAGCCGGCACGCAGCAACGAAGACCCAATGCAGCCAAAGATAAATAAATTAAATAAATAAATTTATTTTAAAAATGTATGACATATCATAATCGCAGGAGATACACAATATGGGCTTTGAGAGGTCACAGATTGTAGCCTTCATAGTATAATCAACCATAAATCTTTGTTAGTGTTTGTGTATGTATGCATGTGCACACATGTATGTGTACATGCATAAGATCATGTGTAAAGGGATACTCTTCCAGAGTGGTTTTCCTAGGCAAGGAGCATTTTGTGATATTTTTCCATTTTATAACTTCATGTTATATTTTTTTCATTGAATAGTGGATATTGCCAAAGCAGGAAATTATTTTAATAGAATTTGAAAAAGTATTAAATAATTACCCCTTGCTGTTAAGACCTCATATGATTGTTCTATATTGTCATAAGGCATATAAGATCAAAATTATGGTATGAACTCTGGAAGCCAATTTCAAAAACAAAACAGTTCTCAGATTATTTTGCGTACACAGAAAAATTCATGAGTTTCAACAATTGAAGCTTTATTATTTATGCTGTGCTTTAACTACAGATCCATAATAGGGAGAGGGAAAATCCTGGAGCTAGAAACAAAAGTGGATATACCTACATTGTGGAGGTTTAAAAAAAAAAAGTTTCTCTTGTTGAAAAGATGCACATGAGGAGAGAACTGAGCATAATAGCAGAGGACCCTCTGGATGTGGAACCAGTAAGGACAAAGCAGGTTTGGATGGCATTCCATATGCAGACCAATGGTGGTATTTTTAATATAGTTGGTTAAAGGGCTTTATTTAGCAAGTTACAGTTGACCCTTGAACAATATGGGTTTGAACTGGGCAGGTCCACTTATATGCAGGGTTTTTTTTAATAGTAATTACTACAGTACTACATGATCTGTGGTTGGTTGAACCCATGGTTGCAGAATTGCAGATACAGAGGAACCACGGATATGGAAGTCTGACCATAAGTTATTTATACAGATCTGTCTATCCATCCATCCATCCGTCCACCCATCTGGAGAGAGAGAGAGGGAGTGAGTGCACGTGCTAGGTATTTACAGAAGTAGATATGGAAGTGTGAGGATATACAAACACACACGTGTATGTGATGTATATAAGCACGTATATCCACGTTTCTATTTCAGGGCTGGAGCAAGGAAAGCGTAGAATGATCCTGGAGAAAATTTACTGTGCCAGAAAGTAGGAAAGAGTGGTGGGACGTGTAAAAAGATCCAGCTTGAAGAGACTCACACTGGGTAAATCTGAGCAATTTGACCATAAAATAAATAATTATCATACAGAATATGAATAAAAAAAGAGGAAGGGAGGGAAGGAAGGGCTCTCATAATAGAATGCCAAACCATAAGTATATAGAAGGAATGATGTAATGTAAAAATCATTATTTACAACCATCATAGTAATGATAGGTTCTGGCAAGAGTAATCAATGAATTATAAAACTACTGGTTGAAAGTTTACAAGGAGCAGGATGCTACAAAACCCAAAATATCTCTCCACAAAGTATTAATCACAACAAGAAATACAGTAGGTATAAATTTGGTGAACACTACCTTAGCCAAGAGATGAACATTATCAATAACAGAACAAACGAACGTTTTAGATCTCTGGGGTATGATATCCTGAGAAGGACGCAACGGTTGCTTCAGTATTATTACTGACAGAAATAAACAACCAGATCTTATCACAAGGAAGCATCCACGTTGAGAGTCTCCTGTTTCACAGTTATGACCACAGGGAGCATAACTGGCCAAAGGTCCCAGCTGCTGCTCTTAAATCCATCACCACGTTTGCCTGGAGGCCGGCCTTGCCCCTGATTGCTCCTAGTCAGCACAGCAGGGATCCTAAGGCAGGCCATTTCTTGGAGACCAGGATTCCTCTGTCCAGTGACCTTTTTTCAAGGACTCTGACAGCCTTGAAGGATTTTACGTAGATTACAAGGCAGTCTCGGATGATTTACCAAATCTTTCTTCCAAATCTTCACTCAGGGTCAGACTTGCACTATGAGCTGATAGTTCTGCCAGCCTTCCAGAGCTCCCTGCCATTTTCTCTCCGATGTTTTCCCTAATGAAAGATTTGTTCATTAAAGTCTTTCTCAGCACTTTGCCGTCTAGTTCTTGGAGGACCAGGACAAACCCCAAACCCTAGAAGCATCCCTTTTTGGCTCTTTCCAGTAACCTTCCTTTCCATATGGTAGCCACTAATTTGTAATGGTGTAGATTCACTTAGCCTATTTTGTACTTGATATAAATGGAGTCATGTAATAGGTGCTATTTTGTGTTGGCTTCATTTGCTCCACAGTATATCCATGACATTTATCCATATTGTTGGGAGTGGATACCTTTGATTCATTTTCATTGGTGGATATTATTGCAGTGTGTAAACATATCAAAATCTATTTATTAACCCCATTATTGGTGGGTATTGGGTACTTCCCCATTCTTGGCTATCACAGTTAGTGGTGATGTGAGTAATCTAGAATGTGCCTTGTGCACTTGTTTGAGGGATATTTCTATGGGTGGAACCAAAGGGTTATAGGGTATATGTTCAACTTTGGTAGATACAGTTGACCCTTGAAGAATGCATGGGCATGAGGGATGCATCTGAGTCTTTTATTCCATAGATGTTTTTAAAATATCTCTCACTTTTGGCCCAAGAGTGCTGCGTTTGGATTTACAGTGTTTCTTAACTTTAAAATAGTCCAATTTTTCAATTTTTTCTTTCACAGTTGGTGATTTTTTTGGTCTTAAGAAATTCTTCCTACTCCAAGGCAAAAAGGCTGTTATCTTACGTTTCTTTCCTAAAGCATCATTGTTTACTTTTCAAATTTAAGTCTGCAGATCTTCTGGAATTTATATTTTTATATCTTATGCAGTAATGATTAATATTTTTCCCATATGGATATCCAGCTGACTGAGAACCAATAGTTGAGCCTTGGACAACATGGGTTTAAACTACACAAGTGCACTTATACGAGGATTTTTTTAATAGTAAATACTGCACTACTACACGATCCAAGGTTGGTTCAATCCTCAGATGCAGAATTGCCGATTATGGAGAAACCATGTACGTACAGAGGACTGGCTATAAGTTATACTTGGATTTTCAACTTAGCAGCGGGTTGGCACCCCTAACCCCCTTGAACCCTAGTTCAAGGATCAACTGTATTAACAAGAGTTCTTTCCCCTCTCTGCTGCAGTGTTTTCTTTTCTTTCTTTTTTCTTTTGGCCATGCTGCGTGGCTTGCAGGATCTCAGTTCCCTGACCAGGGATTGAACCAGGGTCACCACAGTGAAAGCGCCAAATCCTTACCACTAGACCACCAGGGAACTCCCTGCAGTGTTTTCTTTTTACACGTTGTTATAATGTCTGTTTCAACATGGATTTTGATGTCTATTATCTTGTCTATCCTTGAGCAAACACCAGACTATCTTATATTGTAGATTTATAGTAAGATTTAATGTGACTAATATCTTTCTTTTCATTCTTCTTTCAGATTGTCCCAGCTCTTCTTTTATTTTTTATTTTTATGTTTTTTTAGATGTTGGGGGTAGGAGTTTATTTATTTATTTTTGCTGTGTTGGGTCTTTGTTTCTGTGCGAGGGCTTTCTTTAGTTGTGGCAAGCGGGGGCCACTCTTCAGCGTGGTGCGTGGGCCTCACTGTCACGGCCTCTTGTTGGGGAGCGCAGGCTCCAGATGCGCAGGCTCAGTATGTGGCTCACGGGCCTAGTTGCTCCGTGGCATGTGGGATCTTCCCAGACCAGGGCTCAAACCCGTGTCCCCTGCATTAGCAGGCAGATTCTCAACCACTGCGCCACCAGGGAAGCCCCCAGCTCTTCTTGTAGCTCTTTGCTTTCCCACATAATATTTGTAAACATCTCATCAATTTCCAAGGGAAAAAATGCTGATGTTTTTATTGGGGTTTGATTGAGCCTATAGATCATTTTGAGGATTACTGATATCTTTGTAATATTGAATCTTCAAGCCATGAATATCACTATTTTTAAGAATTTCTCTTGGAGAAAAATAAAAGTGGATCCCATGTAATAAAATGTACATAAATAGACTCCAAAATATTTAAAGGACCTACATGTGAAAGATAAGTCTAGAAAGTTAATTTTTAAAAGGTAGAAATATATTTTTTCACCTGAGGAGTTTCAGAAGCACAGATATTAAGAAATTATTGGTTTATTATCTTATAATTAAAGATTTCTATTCCATGAAGAACACAATAGAAAAATTTTAGAAACACGTGCCCAATTAGGAAAGGATACTTGTGATTGGTAAAACTGAAAAGGTATTAATAATCAGAATATGTAATAGAAATGAGGAAGAAAAAGATAGCATCCACATTAGAAAATGGGACAAAAGTTTTAAGTAGACATTTATAGATGAAGCTACCAAGCATTTGAAAAAAAGATCAAACTTATTAGAAATCAGAGAAATTTAACTAAAACAAGATACTACTATACATTTAATACACTAGCAAAGCGGTGATGAGTCGTCCAAATGAAGGTAAGTGGTTGCACAAAAACCTGACGTGCAACTCTTTGGTAATCTGGACTGGTGTAGCCATTCAGGAAGTCAATCTGGCTATATTATTAAAGTATACCCATTTGCTATGAAATAATTTCACTCGGGTATGTACTCCAAAGAAATTCTCAGATACGTCTATAAACAAATGTAAGAAGATGTTTATTTTATTATCATTGGCATGGCAGTTGGAAGAGTACAGGTAAAATGTGGGTGCAGAAAATGGAACTCTATGAAACAAATTAGATGGATGGGTGAATGTTTTTTTTGTTTGTTTGTTTTTCTGCGGTACGTGGGCCTCTCACTGTTGTGGCCTCTCCCGCTGCGGAGCACAGGCTCTGGACGTGCAGGCTCAGCAGCCATGGCTCACGGGCCCAGCCGCTCCACGGCATGTGGGATTTTCCCAGACTGGGGCATGAACCCGCGTCCCCTGCATCGGCAGGCAGACTCTCAACCACTGTGCCACCAGGGAAGCCCGGATGGGTGAATCTTAAAAATATACTCCTGAATGAAGGAAATAAACACCAGAATGATTTTTTTTTTTTTTTAAGAAGATGTTGGGGGTAGGAGTTTTCATCAATTAATCAATTCATTTTTGCTGCGCTGTGCCTTCATCTCTGCGCGAGGGCCCTCTCCAGCCGTGGCAAGCGGGGGCCACTCTTCATCGCGGCGCGCGGGCCTCGCACTATCGCGGCCTCTCGTTGCGGAGCACAGGCTCCAGACGCGCAGGCTCAGTAGTCGTGGCTCACGGGCCCAGCCGCTCCGCGGCACGCGGGATCCTCCCAGACCAGGGCTCGAACCCGTGTCCCCCGCATCAGCAGGCAGACTCCCAACCACTGCGCCACCAGGGAAGCCCCCAGAATGAATTTTATGACACAATATTATTTATATAAATTGAAAATATACACAAGTGCACATTTTGCACAAGAACACACCCAAAAGAAAACACATCAAACAAATTAGAATGGTAGCTTACGGGGTAGAGAAGGGAGTGGAGGGTGCCATAGGGAACAGGAGGTGAATAAATAAAACTTAATCATGTTACCGTATTTCATCATGCTATATCCAAGATTTCACTTTACTTGTAGTGGAAAGAAATCCTGTGTGCTATGTTGGCTTAAGTCAGAAATAGTTCTTGGAGGATATTTTCCTGAAAGAATTTGGAACAAATTTTTGAAAAAATCTTTGTTTATACTATGGATGATCTTTTTTTGTTTGTTTTGTTTGTTTCTTTAATTTCTGTTTTGTGGGTGTGTGTGGGATCTACTTTATTTTGTATTTCATTAATCTGATCTTATATTTTTCCATCTGCCTTCTTCAGTTTTATTATTCATTTATTAACTTCCTGAAATGGATGTTTTCTGAATCAATTTTCAACTTCCTTTCTACTTTATTTTTTTTGTTTTGTTTTTGTTTTCCTTGTTGTACGCGGGCCTCTCACTGTTGTGTCCTCTCCCGTTGCGGAGCACAGGCTCCGGACGCGCAGGCTCAGCGGCCATGGCTCACGGGCCCAGCCGCTCCGCGGCATGTGGGATCTTCCCGGACCGGGGCACGAACCCGTGTCCCCTGCATCGGCAGGCGGACTCTCAACCACTGCGCCACCAGGGAAGCCCCCCTTTCTACTTTAATATATGCTTTTAAGGCTCAACATTTCCCTCTATGTATGTGTTCCAATCTCCAGATCCAATTATGAATTTGAATGTTTCTCTTCATGGTTCTGTCAATTTTTGCTTTATAAAGTATCAGCTGAAGTTATTAGTTTCTGATAATTTGAAACTTTTATGACTGTGAAGTGTCCCTCCGAATGTCAAGTAATGCTTTTTTCTTCCCCTTAAAGTTCACTTGGTCAAATAGCAATGTCACAGATTTTATAATTACAGAAATAACTTGAGACCTAGGATGTTGATGTGTGTCTCTAGAAAGGATTTTCCCTTGCTTTTGCACGGGTTGTAAGATGCTAACAAAACACGTTCACCTTTACACAATTTCAGGGAATGAGGTGTTTTGGCGTTTGGCTTCAGTCCCTGCCAAAGAAAGCCCAGTTTCCTTCTCCCCTTATTCCAATGGTGAAACTCTTTGGGGTTTACCAGGAAGCCTTCGTGGCTGGTAATGCTTTTCTGTGGCTTAGCCTCTTGAAGACGTCCAAGATTCTACTGAGTTTGTACGCCTTTCAATGAACAGAATCTACACTCTCCTGAGGCCTACACAGTAGAACAGCAAGACTGCCTGAGACCTTCTCAGGGATTCCGGAAAGTGAAAAGCAGAGTGAAAACATGTAGTCCAGAGCTCGTGCCGGTAGACACCCCCGCACCCACCCTTGCATTCTGGGACATGTAGTCCAGAGCTCGTAAACTCGTGTAGTCCCATATACTGCAGCTACAGTAAGGCCTCGCTGTAAAGGTTTACCCGCGGAATTCTGGGAAATATGGTGCAGGAGTTCCGGGTTAGTCTCAGGCACTTCCGCCCCAGGAGGACCCGTAGCAGCCATGTTTTGCTTGCTGACGGTGTTTCAGGTCCGCTCTTCACGACCCATTCAAGCTTCCCCGACATGCGCCTGGGGCCAACCTTTGCAGACCTTTCATTTGGAGAGAAAGAGGAGGAGCGGCTAAAAGCGGAGGTTTGAGGGCTTGGAGTGGTGATGTATGTCCCGCGGGCGGAGCTTCTTTGCGTTTGGTAACGTACCCGGGATGGGGTGGGCTCAGGTCGTGCCTCCTGGGGTTTGAGGGTCTCCCCGGTTTTCTTCACCCCTAACCTGACCCCGTCCCCCACCTATGAGCTAGCCCTACCGCTTCATACGGCGTCACACTGGGTGAGTTGCTTAACTCCTCTGTGCCTCCGTTGCTGTTCGGTAAAAGGGGGGAAAAAGGAATGCCTTGTTATTATAGTGTTGTGAGAAGAAACGAGATAGCACAAGTAAAAGGTCTACAACTGCCTGATACATTGTTGGTATTAATACTACGCTAATTCGGGAGGCACCCATTTCGCAGCGGGATTCTGTGAGCCCAGGAAGCTGAATTGTCCTGGACTCCTGGCCTGTTTTGGAAGGAGAGGACTTCTAGCTGGTACGGGGGCGGAAGCGGGTGCGGTATGAATTAGTGGGGATGGAAACACAGCCCTGGTATTTCACAGTCTCCTTTCCTTCCCCAGCCCTGGCTTCTCAAAAAGCACTGCACGGAGGAAGAGGCAACAGAGCCCCACGTGAGTAGGACTTGGCATTCTTCTACTTAAGGTATTCCTATAAATTGTAGAACGTATGGGACATGGGTAACGATGATAACTGAGCCTTGGTCACTAATTTCCATTCTAAAAGCTTTGTGCAAATGAACACATTTCCATCAGGCAGTGGCTCTGTGAATTGGTACTGCAGTTTTCTCTACTTTAAGGATGAGGAGCTGGGGGCAGGGAACACAACCCTGTTGGCCCATCCTCACCCAGATGGTAGGAGGCAGAGCTGGGGTTGGGACCCAGGCAGTTTGAGTCCAGCACCTGAGTTTGCTAATCCCTTTGGTATATTCTCTTTGAGCATAGGGTACTGGCTAGAATCGTATCATGAAAGTAGGTTGGGACTTAATTGTGGGGACCTTGAGAGCAAGGTTTAGGCTATTTTATGAGTTTTTAAGATAGTTTTCTCAACTGGGTCATTTATTTTATTTCAAATAATATGTATATCATAGAAGTAGCATAATCATGGAAAAATGCAGATATATACATAAAGAAAAATTTTAATTATCTATAACTTTAGGATGTAAAGATAACAGTTGTTAATGTTTTAGTGCCTTTTTGTCTGGTTGCTCTTTGTGTATGTTTCTGTGTAGTGGAGGCTGTTTTTTGTGGGACTGATGTTACACTGCAGTGCTACTCAAATTGTGGTCCACAAACCAGCGGCATTGGCATCACTTGGATAGAAATGCCCAGCCTTGAGCCCCATTCGAGACCTTCTGATTTATAATTTCTGCGTAGGGGGCCCAGGAGGCTGCACTCCAACAAGATCCCGCAGTAATTCACATGCACGTGAAAATTCGAGAAGCTCAAGAGAGGGTCTTTTCTGGAAACTGAGGCTGAGGAAATTGACCCTGCTGGATGTCACAGATAAAACTGAGCTGGATTCACCAAAGCCCTACTTAGTCCAATGATTTTATTCCCCCACTAATTATTGTCAACTGTCAGGGCCCCTTTCAGAATCCTGAATTGAGCAGAAGACAGCTAGCAAGTGTAGAGTCAAAATGGAGGTCGTTAGAAGTTGTGAAGATATATCTCTCCCAAGCTTTGGGGAGTGGAATCATTGCCATCTTTTGTACTAGATCGAACCCGGGCCCCCTGCATTGGGAATGTGGAGTCTTATCCACTGCACCACCAGGGAAGTCTCCCATTTATTTCTTAAACTTTCCTATATTTATAATGATATAGTTACAATTCAGATTCCTGTCTTTTTTCATTTGAATTAGGTATGGACTGTTAAACTATTTTTTATTGTTGTTGCAGAATCCTGGCTTTTATTAGGTCTCTTTACCTCTGTGCATAATTGTCAAAAGGGTACTTCCTGTTTAAAAAGAAAGTTAACGTATTTTTATACCTTTTGTAAAAAGTTGTCCATGTCAATTTAAATATTATTGTTGCAGTCACAAAATCTTTAGGAAGACAAGCAGAGATTTTCAGAAGTCTAAAGACTCTCACGTAACAGGGCAACAACGTATGACCTCCACATGTCTGACAGTCTTCTGTTGGTAGAAATCACATCTCTAAGGATAATTTCTAACCAAAATATCATCTGCTTTACCGCAGTTGCTAAGAAATAAGAAACCCTGACAGTGGTGTTCTCAGAGCCTCCTACCTTAGGACGATCTCACGAGGTGGATGCCCGTGTTCTCCCCCACTGGCAGAGGACAGAACTGAGGCGAAGAGATGTGAATAATTTGCCCAGGGTGACACTGCTAGTGAATGGCGTAGCCTGATCACAGCCCATGCATATTGACTCCAAGACCTACTCTGACTTACATGGTCTCTGTTTACACCATACCCAGAATAAGAATGACCCCTGTGGAAGCTGCAGGCACACTGTGAGGGGGCCACTGTGTATGGCTGGGCAGGTCATTCCTCACACAGCCACTGAGGGGGTTCACGGGGGCATCTGGTATCTGCGTGGGGCTCTGCTCATCAAGCATAATCAGCTGTAGCCACCCCGAGGACTGGGAGCCTTGGTAATTCACAATGAGCACCACGTGGGTTAGTGACTTCTTTTTCTTTAAACCAGTTTCCATTGACTTCTTCTTTCCCTGTCTGTCTTGCTAGGACTCTGCACTTCCCCAGAAGGAGAGGGAAAATGAGCACATTCCAGGTGAGTAGAGCTTGCCTTTCTTGCTGTTAAAAACGCCATTTTTGTACTCAGATTGGACACAGGTTTTCCTCTTTTTTTTTCTTTTTCTTTTTTTTTTTTGATTGGAGTATAGTTGATTTACAATGTATTAATTTCAGGTGTACAGCAAAGTGATTCAGTTATACGTATATATACATATATTTTCAGATTCTTTTCCCTCATAGGTTATTACAAAATATTGGGTATAGTTCCATATGGGTTTTCTCTTTCAAGGAGAGTCTAAGCATATGAGGACCTGAGTGTGCCATGTGTGCTTTTTTTAAAATTCCTGTTAAATTTAATTGGTTTCGGTTTTAATTTTTGTTTTATTTCATCATTTTTTAATTTTACAAGTAAAAGAAAAATTAAGGGAAATGAAGGACATCTTCCAGTCTACTGCTTACCTGCTTACAAATTAGCTGCTTTTATATTTCTGTAATCTCTTCATCATATGTATTCATGGATGTGTATTTGTATTTATAACATAGATACAGTTTTAAATTGTTTTTTTCATTTAATACTAGCTAACATTCACTTTTAATTGCTTTATCATGTTCCTGCAAACTTATGCACCTATTTTTTTTTTCCCCCCCCCGGTATGCGGGCCTCTCACTGTTGTGGCCTCTCCCGTTGCGGGGCACAGGCTCCGGACGCGCAGGCTCAGCGGCCATGGCTCACGGGCCCAGCCGCTCCGCGGCATGTGGGATCTTCCCGGACCGGGGCACGAACCCGTGTCCCCTGCATCGGCAGGTGGACTCTCAACCACTGTGCCACCAGGGGAGCCCTGCACCTATTTTTTAAACTATTCTTTATTCACAGACATTTAGTTTAAAGACTTCTCCTGTTTTAGGAGCACTACAGTGACAGTGTTCCCGATTTAACCTTTTTCTCAAAATATCTGTTCTGAAGAATATTGCCCCTTTTTGCCCTTAACATAGTAGGTTTAGGTATTCAGAATTTAAGAGGTATGTTTTATATGTGGTGCCTTGGATGTTTTTTGGTAGAATATCCAAATACGGCAGAGCACAGCAGGATCAAACGGCTGCTTCACGCAGAAAAAATAATGTATTGTTAGAAGTTTTCTCACGACCAGAGTTAGATTCAGTCTTCCCCATGCTTGAGTCAGACCCTTTGTGTATTTTATTTACTGGTTTGTTTCTTTTTCCGTCTTATATTTTTTTCTAATCAGAGTAATACATGACCTTAGTTTAAAAAGTCCAGTGGTACTTAAAGCACTTGTCACTGCATAGACAGCTCAGAACAATTGTATAAAGAGGTGCTTGGTTTCATTTTTGTTTTAAATATAAAGAATAGGGGTTGTGAAAAAAGGAGGAACCAACTCAGACTCACCCAGAAAACCAAGGGTCTGGAGTCAGAGTATTGCATTCAAGCGAAAGACAGAAACGGGGAAAGAGAGAGTTTTCATTCAGAGACCTGGCATGGCCTTTTGGTTAATTTCCACCTATAACACTCCTTCTCAGCTGGTTCCCACCTCAATGAGAAAGCAGGTGCCATCAAATACTGCCAGGACTAAATTGGTAACTGTTTCTGGGGCACTTGGCAATAATAATTAAACAGTGAAAGCTTTTTAGTTCAGGATCCAGTGGTTAGAATTCTAGGGAGTTTACTTATGAGTTGTCTGAGAGCCCCAGGTAAATACACAAAGCTTTCTCTTTCATAGCTGCACGTCCGGTGAGGCTGAGGAAAGTCAGTGTGTGGCATTGGCAGGATGGAAGGAGGGGGTGCTGGGAAGTCTGCACACCTCACAGGAGCCGGAGCAACTTCCCATCCTCCTCGTCTCCTCGGGGCTGCCCCTCTTCCACTGGCCACTGGGTATAAGATTGAGGTGGTGTTGTTTGTCGTAGGAGGCGGTGACCTTCAAGGACGTGGCCGTGGCCTCCACAGAGGAGGAGCTGGGGCTGCTGGACTCGGCCCAGAGGAAGCTGTGCCAGGATGTGATGGTGGAAAACTTCCGGAACCTGGTCTCAGTGGGTGAGGACAGCCTTTCTCTGCGCGTGTCTTTGTGCCCCGGTGTTTCAAGGCTTTGGGCCTCTTGAGGTGGTTCCCTGAGTTTGGGGACCAGACTTTTTCAATTCCTGTGGGACACGAGAGGATGTCTCTGGTCTTTCTAAACAGTGTGTTTCAGGTCCTTTTTAATTATTTTGTAAAAGAACTGTAAATCGACAGTATCTTGCTGTACCTCGTGTGTTCTTTTTCAGATTTCCCTCCCTGCCATTAGTGGATTATAATGCCAATTTATTGAGCCCTACGTGTGATTTTTTAATGAAATAAAATAGTATAGAAAATATCAGAGTTTCTTAGGAAGAGTACAACACATTGCAGCAGAAACTCTGGGCGATGGCGTGAGTGGTGTGAGAGCCAGTGGGAACAGATTTCATGAAAAGAGACATTGGTTAGATATAGGTCATTCAAGCTTCGTTTTAGTAATGTATACTTTTCTACCTGTGTATCTAGGTTGTGAAATAAATGCTGTTTCTTCAGTGGGTCGTGATACAAAGTTTGAAAAACACAGCTTTCAATACCTTGAATATGCAGTTGGAACTCAAATTTCTAGTAAACTTTCGCTCTAGCCCGTTCATGTTAACTTGTGACTTTGCATGTTCTCATTCTTCAAACGAGATACAAAACATACAGAAAGAGAAGAGAGGCTTTGGTTGATGAATTCAGCAACCCAGATAGAAATTTAGGTGAGAACCAAGCAGTCGTGAGTTCCTGTGGTTGGCTCTTGATCTGTTTTGCTTCTCACCAGCCCTGTGCTGTCCATCACCTGGTCCCAGTTGGAAATCTCTTTCCAGGATTATTGCATAGTCTTTGTACTGGTCACCTGTTGCCACCCTTCTCCTCCCACAGTTTGTTCTTTAGGTGGCAAAGTGATCTTTTGTAACTTTAAGTCAGGTTATGTTCTTGTTTCAAAATTCTCTTGTGGCTTCTTTTACTTAGAATACAAACCACTTAAAGTGGCTTCTAGAGCCTTCTGTGGGCTGCTGTTCGTTCTCCACCACCTCCCTGAATACATCACCTCTCCTCCCTCTTACCCTATCTTTTCCAGACCTGCAAAGGATGCTTCTGCCACAGAGCCTTTTCCTTGTCCTTCTCTCTGCCTGGAATACTCTTTCACCTGTAATCTTTTAGGCCTCTACTTCTTTCAGTCAGTCACCTTAAAGATGAGGGGGTGGCTGTCCTCTGACCACCCTATGGAAAATACAGTCCTCTCTTTCTTACTCTCTCTGCCCTGCCTTGTTTTGTCTCTAAGTGTTTCACTCATGTACATTTTGTTCACCTGTTTCTCACCTCTTTCTTCCACTGGAGGGTAATCCAGGAGTGCAGGAGGAATTCGGTCTGTTATATGTTTATTGCTCACTAGCCTCAGTGCTTAGCATAGTCTTGGTACATGACAGGAACTCTTAAATATTTCTTGAATAAACGAATGAGTTAATGGATAGAGAAATTAGCCTTCCATGAAAATAGCTAGTAGGCGGTGAACAAATCCGAGTGAATAAGGGATATTGCTAAATGTTTTTTTGTCTTCAAATGAATTCCTAGCCTAATTCTAACTTCTCAGGTGCCCATGATGTGTGTATGTGTGTGTTTGCCTTTCTGTACAAGTTGGCCCTCGTCAACTTGCACAAAAAATATGTATAGAACCTGTAATTATAACCAAACTGAGTAAAATGCTTTCCCTGTGACTTTCCTTGAGCTCTTAGTAGCAGAGCAAATTCATTTGGGGAGGAAATACTGTTTTGAATGAGGATTCTTATGTCTACTTCTTAGGTAACCCTCCCATAGAAGGAAAGAAATTTCTATTTCCTTATCCCTTATACCAGGGGAGAACAGGTCTCAGAAAACAGCCAGCTGGTGAGTTAGCCTTTCCCTTAAAAGATTTGCCCCGCTGCGTCCGATTTGCCTCCTCCAAAGCCCACCTCACTAATAAGAAATCGATCTTTGTTAGCTCTACAAACATTTTGTGTGTGTGTGTGTGCATTTGTATGTATCTTGTAGAAGGCATTTTAGATAATGTCACCTTGAGTGCTTTGATCATTCTTTAATAGTTTCTAGTCTGTTTCTTCTCAATACTTATCACAGGCTATGGAATTTATTCCCAGCTCACTCATAAACCCCATTCTTCACTTTGGAACTCATTCTTGTTAAAGACCAGTGTACCTGTGTCCAAAAATTTTCCATGCTGTTTTTAAAGAGACAGCATTCTTCCCTAGCCTCTAAATTTTGACTCCTGCTTGGCAGGGGGAGTGGAGGAACATATTAGGCAGCACAAATGCCTCAGAAGGATCCAGTGCACAGGTCTTCATGCTTTTTTTTAACCCCACTGATTCTTAGCACCTTTTTTAAAATTAATTAATTTTTGGTTGCGTTGGGTCTTCGTTGCTGCATATGGGCTTTTCTCTAGTTGTGGTGAGTGGGAGCAGCTCTTCGTTGCGGTGCGCAGGCTTCTCATTGCAGTGGCTTCTCTTGTTTCAGAGCACGGTCTCTAGGAACGCGGGCTTCAGTAGTTGTGGCACGTGGGCTCAGTAGTTGTGGCTCACGGGCTTAGTTGCTCTGCGGCATGTGGGATCTTTCCGGACCAGGGCTCGAACCTGTGTCCCCTGTACTGGCAGGCAGATTATTAACCACTGTGAGGCAGCTACACCCTTGTTCACTTGTACCTGCATGTAGTATATTTTCATGCCCCTTTCCTCTTTGTCTGGGTGCAGGTCGTTCTTACAGGGTGAAGAGGGTGAGGAGGAGACACAGTGTGATGGGGGAGCGGTCTCCCCTTTTTCCTGAACCTGGGCTACGGGTGCTGTAGGCTGGGCAGTGTCTCGATGTGATCTCCGGATTCCTGAAAAAGGAAATTAAAACCATAATAACATGCATGGGCCATGCCGGAAGCTGAGGGAGCACGTGTGGTAGACGAGAGAGGGACATTTGCATGACGTAGCTATGTCGTGAGCTTAGTGTCTGTTGGCCGTAGGACGGAGCGGTGTATCTGGTGTCATCTGTGGGCTTTTCTTGTGCGTGTGGGGGGATACTGGAGCGGTGTCTGTATACAGGGGTGTGGAGTATGGTGGTGAGGGCTGTGGTATGTGAGGGATGCGGATGGATGCGTGTACGACGAGGAGTGTGAGTTTGGAAATATCGGTGGTGCATTACTTGTGGAATGGGGCTGTGATGCTTGGGGTTTCTGTGTGCACTGAGAAGGGCTGTGCCTGGAGGGCGGATGTATGTGTGAGCTGTGTGGACCTGAGCTGGAGGGTGCTGCTCTCAGGCTGGAGGTCTATGATGCAGAACTCTGTCCTTCTCTGGAAGCAAAGGCAAAGACAAAGCCTACATTTTCCTCTGAAGATGCTTAATCTGGTCCCTCTTCCCTCCACCTCAAGCCCAGACCTTTCCGGCCCCTGCTCCTTGACTTCCCCACCATGGTAGTACCGGTATTCACACCGCCCCCCCCCAGACTCAGCTGGCATCCACTCCCTCGTAACAGCTCAGCCATCCTGCCCAGGCTCCTCCACAGAGCCCTCATCACCTCTGATGATCCTGGATTTCCTCTCAGCCTCCCTGGGATCTGTGTGCCTCCTGCCTCACAGCCAAGCAACCCCTCACCTGAGGAGCCCCACGCCCTTACCAGTGTAGATGAGCTTGCGCGGAGTAGAAGTACAGAAGAAGTATGTAGAGGCAGAGGAGACCTCCCCTGCCCCTGGGCTGCAGCCTTGGGCCACCACAGTGGATCCAAGCTGAGGGGGATCCTCTTGTGACTTGGAGATTCCTGAGGGAGGAATGAAAGGCTCAGGGTGGGTTCATCAGTCCTCTGTCCACAAATATTTACTGAGTGTGTGACAGGTGTCATGTGCAGTGAATACACACAGTTGAGAGTGTGGTTCCCAGTGGATACTCCAGGATTTAATTCCAATCAATACTTATTCTCTCCCTGTCTAGTTGGTAATGTAGGCCTCGGTGGTGACTGTGAGTATGTGGGAAGAGTGAGTGATGTGTATCAGTTAAGTCTGTGGTAAGTGTGGGGTTGGTGTGGGGAGCACAGTGCAGATGTGTCTATCTGTGTCTGTGGCCTTTGTGTGCATGGTTTCTGTTCACAAGTCAGGAATTCTGGGACATGTAACTTTTCCTCATTACATGGTGTGGCTTGTATTTATGGTGTGTGTTCATTCATTGATTCACCAAGATTCAGTAAGCAGCTACTTCTGTGTATCCGGCACTCTTCCATTGTTGTAGTCTCTGGTAACGCTGCGCATTCTAGTAGGGGAAGACACACACAAAACAAAACTACAATAAATAAATAATACATCAGCTGGTGCTAAGTATATAAGGGTTGCGAGACTTAGCGAAGAAAAATACAGGGCACCCAGTTAAATTTCAGTTTCAGATAAACCCAGAATAATTTTTTAGTGTAAGTATTCCCATGCAGTATTTGGTCTTACTTAGTTTTAGTGTAAGTATGGCCCATACAATATTTGGGACATACTGATACTGAAAAATTACTTGTTGTTTATCTGGAATTCAAATTGAACTGGCTAGCCCATATTTTATCTGGCAACCCTGACATGGGTTAGTGAGACTGTGGTTTACTGTGGTTTGTACAGAGCGGGTCTGGCATTACTCAAGAATGTGTTACAAGTGTGGTGTGTATGACACGTGACTGGTTCTTATAGAGGTATTTAGAGATGGCTGAAGATAGCTGTGTTTGTGTGAGAGTTGAGGAGATACATATATATATAGTGTGTGTGTGTGTGTGTGTGTGTGATATATATATATAGTGTGTGTGTCTATGTACATATCTCATCTCCAGCGTTTGGTGTTGGAGGAGAGGATTGTGATACAGGTGGGTTGTATGAGAACGTAGTACAGGAGGGATGCGTGTATATACCTCCATGTGCTGTGTGTGGTTTAATAAGGAAGTTATATGTGGGGTGTGTGATATTTTTGCTGTATCAGAGTGTCCATGGGTGTATGAGTTACTGTCTCATAAAACACCCCTACCAAGAGTTCTGTATACACTCTTACGTACGCTGAGTGTCAGCCAGGTCCAGGCAGGGTGACAAGAACTGTACCACGCAGACTTTATATCTGGTAAGCACTCTCCCCCCATTCATCCCGCTCTTCTCTGCACTACCACACACACACACACACACACACACACACACTCACACACACACACACTCACACACACACACTCACAAACCACCCCACACACAGGAACATAGCGAAAAATATTCTGAATGGTCAGGGGCAGTCATTGCCTTCCCCAGCCTGTCCCAGCCACTGCCTGAAAATCTGCCTGCTGTCTAGAGCTCCATTCCCAGGGCCCATCCTACAGTCTCCAGGGCCCTGGGCCTGGTAGGAGCTACTGGGCTCTAATCTGGGGCAGAGACCTCTAGCTGGAGCTCTGGGGTGACCACCCCTCTCCCAGGGCAAGCTACTCGCCTACATTTAATGCACGCAGGCACCACGTGGCCCGTGGCTCTCAGAGCTCCCCGCAGGACCCTGAGGACATTTCTCACCCCCGCCCACGCTGTCTCAGTCTCTGGAAAACCCTTCCCTTCCCTCGATCTCCTTTGGGAGATTCTTCCTGTTGAAGGAATAAAACCTCCTTGCTTTCAATATGACACCATCCCTAGACAAACAATCTTCTTTCGAACTGCATTCCACTTGTCAAGATCCTTTTCAACAGGGCCTTCAACTCATGGGGCTTCTCTTTCCAGTTTGGTGAAAGAGACCATGCAACTCATGGGTCTCTCTCAGCATCCTTGCATCCTTCACATCCCCCACCTCATGACCCCAGGGAAAGATCCAAGAGAATAAGAGAGAAATCGGGGACTGAGAAAAGCTGCACCTCTAGGTCTGTGCAAGCAGGATGCAGCCTGCCGTGAGTCCGACAAAGCTCCAGGCCCGGCTGCCCCAGGAGAGAGTCCTCAGACCAGCGGAGCTGACCTCCCATCTCCCAGGGGGCATCTGGCCGTTCTGTGCCGTCTCACACCACAGGGAGCCTCCGGATGGCTACGGCAGCATCAGTGAGACAAGGTCTCTCGCTCCCTGCTTCACAGGTGACACGTTCTCAGTCCCCTGCTTCCTAGAGAAGGTTCAGTTTGGCAGAAACCCATGTGCCCCAGACAAGTTGCCCCCCACATACCTCCTCCCTTCTGGGCAGTTTCCTGGGACTCTTCATTTTCCAGACGTTTCCTCTTTTGTCGCCGTTCCATCGTACCAACTAGAAGTCTCCCTTAGAAGATGCCTCAAGAGACGTCCAACTCCTCCTCTTCCCTACAGGTTGGCCCTTGTTGGCTCTTGGGCAATCCGTTGAAATGATTCAATGCAAATAAAAATAGTCAAGTCTCCTAAATGGCTGAAAAACTTGTACCACTTAGTGAACCAGCAGTACTGCCTAGTGCTCACCAGGGCTGTTACGTTTGCAAGGTTGCCAGGCGCACAGCCCAATTCTGTGACCTCAATGATGACATCAGAGCATTCGGTGGACCTAGGTTGAGCACAGTGTCTGCAATAGCACAGGCCCCATTTTCAAGAACAATTCCTGTTTCCCAGCCGAACCTTTCCCGTGAAAGGGAAAGGTTCATACCATATCTATTATAAATTGTATCATACCATATCTATTATAAAATGAACATTTTGATTGGAGATCTTTTAATGTCTTTTATATAGAGATTTAATATGAATATTTTAAATGGTCTCCAGTTTCCCTGTGGATTATTGACATTTTAAACTCTGCACTTCAGTTTTCCCTCAATACGTGTAACTTTGTCACGGCTATTTCTGTACTTAAAGATGAGGAACTATGTAATTGATTTCTTCATTTTTTTCCCATCTCTTTCCAAGGTACTGAATTTGATTGTATCTTACGAATTAGTGAAAAATGCTAGTCCTTGAGTCAGGACATTGGGCCCTTTACCAAGTAACTCAACCTGTCTGGGCTTCAGCTTCTGTATGTGCGAGCAAGAGGCTTGGCCTAGCTGACTTTTCAAATGCTGTGTTTCTTTGATTCACTCTCACTTACTGATCTGCTCCTTAAGAAGAGGGTCTGTTCTCATAAAGTAACAACAGTCTTTTCCTAACCTTGGGTTGGGCGGAGTTTAACTGTTCGTACTCAGTTTGTTAGTTATATTTACTTCTACGTATGCTTAGCTCTAACTAATTTATATGGCTCTTGTGACTATTTTTAGATCTTCTTTTTTTCTTATTTTCTTTTACAGTTTCTAATTTGTTATCGCCAGTGTAGAGGAGCCTGATTGATTTTTAAAATGCATTGATCTTGTATGTGTCTGCCTTGTTGAACCGTCTTACTAGTTCCTGCTAGTTTATCTGTGGGTGCTTTTGGGTCTCCTAGATAAATGAGCATATTAAATGTAAATAATGTGCTCTTTGGGTAAAGTTTATTTTCTTACATCTCTATATATAGAAGCAATATGTTGAATTGATTTAAATATTTAAATAGTTACATACCTGTTATCACAATCTAACGTTCTTGATCTTATTTTCTTTCAATCAATATTATGTTTTCAGGATTTATCCACGTGAATCCATATAGATCTAGGTCTTTGATTTTTGACTGTTCGATATTATTTCATCACATGCGTATAGCATCATTTATTTTCCATTCAAGCATTATTGGACAATTGGATTGTTTCCCTCCCTTCTCTAGAACAAACAACGTTTCCTAGAATATCCCTGAAGATGTCTGACAGTCGAGAAGGGCCAGGCTGCCCGAAGATTCCTACTTGCTTTTAGCGACCTTCCAACTTGCCATCTCCAGCCAGCAATTTGAAGCACAGATGAAATGAAACCTCCCCCAAGTGTGGAGATCTTAGGAGCTTCCTAGAAGGTGGGAGGTTCATGATAGGCATCCTGCTGGGATCCCAGGGGAGTCTGAGCTGGCCTGAACCTCATCTTCCTCCCCCACCTCTCAAGAGAAATGTGGAGGAAAGAAGACTTCAAAACCTGTGAGTAGGCAGAGGGAGAGAGATTGGGGGCCGAAGCTGCAACTGAGGTCTTGGAGTGGGCTGTGAGGATGCAGAGCCTCTAGAGAGCCAGGCTTTGCCTTCTGAGCACTTCTCCCCTAAGGCTGCTCATCATTCAGGTGATAGCAGGCATATATAGCCGACTCGGCCCACACTGTCACAGAAAGCCTTATCAGAATCTCTTCTTCATACACTCTTGTGTCTGTTACTTGGTTATTGCCTTCGGTACTCCACTGATGTTCACAGTTGCTAGGGGATGGAGGACACTAGTGACCCATCTTGCTCTGTGGCCTCAGTCCACAGCTTGAGGGTAAGGGAAGAGGCCAAATGAAGGTCAAGAAGGAAAGATGGCGTTTGAAGAGAAGACCTGAGTTAAGGGTGTCTTCTCAAGGCTTGATGAATGAAATGTAGCTCCAGTACCTGAAGTCCTGCTTGTTCTCAAGGCTGACCACGGGGCTGGGTGCACTCAGTGAAGGAACCGTATACACTTAGTATTTCCTTGCTTGCTCACACTTGCCCTCGTCTGATACACACTCTGCAAGACTGATCTTCCCCTGAAACAACTTTCCACCTGCCACTGTCATCTCGTGAACATTTGCTTCCCCTTCCTAGTGTCCCCCTAGAATGCCATTGCCGCCAATTCATAATTTGATAATCATGCTTCTTACCATAGTCTCAGCAACTTCTGATAAATTTTATTCACTTTATTCCATAGTCTTCACACATCAGTAATCTTCCTTAACTTCCTAGCTGCAGGTTAACCCATTCGGAATCATTTCTTTTTCTTTCTCTTCTTTGGCAAATCCTTTCTATCTTTTAAGGTCTTTTTCTTGTCTCTCTACCATCCTGCCTTCCTGAACTTCTTTTTTTTTTCCGTTTAAGTAACCTTTCAATCTCCTTCCCCAACTTCCTCATAAACATTGAGATTTTATTCCTCACACGTTAGACAGCCGTTTATGAGTGGCCAGGCATAATGGACTCAGAATGAGTTGGCACCCCCGAGGTACCTGTCTTGCTGGGGAGCCACAGGTGAAGGGCTGGCTGCTGGACACATGTTTGCATGGAGTCAGGCTGAGTGGCCTCGGGGTGTTTGCTCTGCACTTGTGTGTGTTTCTCCCTAGTTGGTTTCCTTGTCCAGCCACCTGTGACCTCCCTCCATCCAGCCCAGGGAATCCTTCTCATCACAGGGGTAGGATGTTTGTCTCGTTTTCATCACATCCTTTCCCCAAAGTTTGGTTGTGAGTTGCTCCCATTCCAAAGACCTTTCCTCTTTGAAGAGAAGAGAGAAAATCTTTTCTCTTCTTTTCTCTCACTTCACTTCTGCTCTAGTATCTCCTCCGTCCAGAATGGCCCCCTGACTCAAATGGGTGTCGATCCGAAGATGGCAAGAAATGCCAGCAATTCTGAAATAATAATACGGATGTATCAGGAACACTTGAAAACCTTTATCCCGCCACATTCAAAAAAATTGCACTTCCAGTGTATTCAGAGTCTCAGTGTAGAAACACAAATGATGTAGAAATTGAATGACACTCAAGTTTTCCTTTCCTCCTTTCCTGATGTATTCTAATCCTCCAAGTTAACATGATTAACTATTTGTTATGTAACCTTTCAGACATTTTCTACACATCCACACTTTTCTTTTTCTCACATAAGATTGTGAACTAGGTCACTTTCAACATGCTGTGATTCTGTGTTTCACTGTCTCCCACCGAGTCATCCACAGATGAAGTAATCTGTTTCATGGAGAAATATGTCCAATAGCTAATAGCCAATGTCTGTGGAGCGCTTACTGTGTGTCGGTTTCTTGTAACTACTTTACAGATCTTTTGTACAGCGTACCCATGGACCAGGTACAATTATAACCCCCAAGTGACAGATAAGTGCAGATAAGTACAAATAAATACAGAGGCCAAGTGACTTGCCCAAGACACTGGAGCAAATCAAAATCCATGCCTCTGTAATCATTTTGCTCTATTGCCTCTGTCTGGGAGGCTCGATGATTTGGCAAGTAAAACCTTAAATACCATGTTCCATTTTTATATCTCTGACACAAGCGTGGGGCTGTGATACGGGGTAACTAACGTGACTACTTTTGAAAACCCTTATGCACCTGGATGAAAGTAAGCCAGGGACTGCAAGCTCTAGATTTAAGGTTTCCTACCAACTTTTAAAACGAGCTTCTTGAATGCAATTTATGTAATGTCAAGTCTAGGATGTAGTCCAGATAGTAACAGAAAAATGGAGATAGGTAGAAAAATAGTTAAAGTTGACAAGTATTGGGAGTGTAGTATTTTTGGGGCCAGCATGTAGACCACAGGAAAACTTGCTGTTTCCATCCCAAAGGGAAGAGCCCTACGTTGCATCTGCCAAGGTCCCTGGGGCAGCAAGTGTGCTCACTGCTTAGTAAAGAAGCATCCTCAGTTTGATAGAATCATATGGGAGCCTTACATTTGGTTAGCAGTTCTACATTCTTGATGTAATGATATTTTCAGGGTGTGGGAGGATATCAAGCTCTGAAAATACCCTTGGAGAGATTTGTTTATTAAGTTTGGCTTTTTCAATCTCCGTACTACTTCTTTACTAAACACCAGGCGGTTTCCTTCACTTTTCAGAACCATGTTGTTTTTCCCTTGTCTAATGAGCTTTGAAATACTTTTGGATGAGCTATTAAGTTTGGGAAAAAATAAACATCTCTTTAAAACAAGGAAGATAATAACAATGACACGTAGAAAAAGCTCTAAAACAGAGAATATCCTCCATTCTGGCCAATGACTGGGGGTGGAAGGTTCGTGCTCGCTGTCCAGGACGTAGAAGTAAAAGCTGAGGAGGCGCTGAGGCGTCTCCTGGATCTCTATAAGCCTCCATCATTTCTGCTGAGTAGGGCTGACAGATAAAATATAGGCTGTTTAGTTAAATATGAATGTCAGAAAAACAACGCGTACATTTTGAAGATAAGTATGCCCCAAATAGTACATAGGATCTACTTATACTAAAAGTGATGACTTATTATTCATGTGAAGTTCAAGTTTAACTGGGTATCCTGTATTTTTATTTAGTAAATCTGACAGCCCTACTGATGATCCACAATGGAGGCAGTTCAGGAGTGGTACATGCTGGCTCTCGGACAGTCAGGAATTGCTTCAGCAGATCCAGGTACCGTATGAAATTCTTTCTGGATGTAGCTCAGAAGCCATGGCCAGCCCTTGACTGCAAGTACTGCCTCGGGTTTCCCTGAGGTGGGGTAAACCTTCCTCTTAATGGCCTTTTGGTAAGTCTGGAAGACCATATCCAAGGGGAGCCCCAAAGTCAGTTTCATCCTCACAACCATGTTTCCAATTCCTGGAATTGGCTGCATGTGACTCACAAGAGATGAGGAGGTTTGTGAAAATTGGGAGTGTCATAGCTTGAACCCTTTGTAGGTAAAGTTTTGATGTTCTGAGAGTTTTAACAGGAGCAATGTGAAAGACTCCAGGTCCCCGGGTAGATAGAAATAATCCTGTTCTACTTCTGTGTATGGGACAAGTCTCTAATAGTTCAGAGAGCAAGTATCTGGTCTTAGAAAGAGTGATCCAAGCTTGGATGTTTCTGGTGACAAGGCAAGGTCGTGAGTTTGAAGTTCACCTTTTATGGTTGAGGAGACAATGAAGTTGTCAGAAGGGCAATCGTGGAGGAGACGTTGGCTTCATCCATTGTGCAGGCTTGTATATGTGGTTCTATGTAGATTGTGTTTCAGAGGTGGAGCTTGTTTACAATTATGAACATTCTCTGACGTGCTTTTTGGACCTTCATTCCCAGAGCGAGAGTAGTGCCAAGGTTCTAGAAATGCCCTGGATATTCTGAGCTGTCAATGGCCTTTCCCAGGTACTGTTCCCTTGGTGCCGCTCCTTGAAATGTGCAAAGGCATTATCATCTGTCTTGTGGCCGGTCCTAGCATTGTGAAAGGAAGCTGCTGCACTTGGCTCAGAGGATTTAGGATGTGGTTGGAGTAGATGGGCCAAATTTAGGTAACTGGTGTTACTATAGACAAGGAGAACAAATTATTGGAAGTGGAGTTGTCTGGGATGGGAATGATGTTGCAATTTCACAAATGCTCCAGGACCAAGGAAGACAACCAGAAGTACTGGGATTGTTTTAGGTTGCAGGTAAGAGACGGAGGGATGGACTAGAGATTGAGCTCGTACAGCTGGTCAGTGTGTTGTTCATTCGTTCATTCATTCATTCATTCATTCATTCATCCAACACGTATTTACTGAGTTACTATCATGTGTCAGTTAGTCTGTTAGGTTTTGTGATACGATAGTGAAGAAAACAACTTCTCAGTCTTTAAGGAGTGTATAGTTCAGTCAGAGAGACTGGTAAAGAAATAGGTAATTACAACATCGGAAATAAGTCATTTGATAGAGGAAGTAGGTGTTTGTGGGTGTAAACAGGAGGGTAAATTTAACTAAGTCCAGTGGTGGAGGTAGGGAATGGGAGACCCAGAGGGACTTCTTGAACGAAGTGATAGTGGAGATCAGCAGGGTGAGTAGCAATTTTCCAGGAGCTTCCCAGGCAAAGATGGAAGGAAGAAAGAAAGTTTCAGGCAGAGGGACCACTCTGTACAGAATCCATAAGATAAAGAGAATATTGTATGTTCTTCAGCATGGCTGGGGCATGAACTCTGAGAAAGGGGGTTGATAGGAGATATGGCTGGAAAGAGAGCCATGGCTCTGTCATTTAGACTTTGTTCTGTAAGCAATGGGGATTCACTGAAGGTGAAGGCAGAGGAGTGACTCCATCAGACTGTGTCCTAGAAAAGTCACTTAGGTGACTGTGTATAGGGTGGGTTTAACTGAGCATGAGCGTGGACAGTAAGCTCAAATTTTTCTGTGTGGGACCAGTGTCACACATGGGACTATGTAGGGCACCAGATTCAGTGGGGCAATGAATGTTTTTTGGTTTTCTCCCCCTTTTTTATATGAGGCTAGGCAGATGATGCCATGCCTTCGTTCCATTAAGAGCAATGTGAAACCAGTGAAATCTCCTAAGATTCTTCAAGGCAGATTTTTCTTTGTATTATTTTAAATTTCCTCAAGACCTGAAAGGGCCATTGCTGTAGAAAAGGGGTCTGGTACATGTAACACCTGGATGGAAATAACAGCTCATGGGAAAACATGGAATTTGAGGAATTCTGGGGCAGGATGCTGGAAGTAGATGACCGCAAAAGGCCTTTCCAAGTCACAGCCTTATAGCTCCTGGTCCTCTTTACCTTCTCCTCTTCCTGACCCCAACCTCATGAGGATGACAGTGTACTCTAGAGACCTTTGATCAAATCCTGCCCACAACAGTCTGTGGTTTGAAAGTTACAAAATTCCCTGAGAATTGGTAAGCTGTCTATCTTCCTTATTAGTCATTTAGTACCATTTATAATTTCCAAACAGCTACTGTTTATAGAGCCCTTGCTTTCCATTTCTGAGTGTGTTTTATCATTATTCTTTTTGATCCTGGAAATGTGATCTTTAACAAACCACCAATTAACCATGAAATGTCACTGCAGCAAAACATCAGTATTCTCCATGGGGTTTGTTGTACTTGGATTTGACCTTCATTGTTCATTCTTGGACTGTCTTCCTAGTTTGCGGCTTATTTGGATTCGCATTTCTTCTTTCTGTTGATTACTTGAAAGCTTTGGTGTAGAAACTAAGCTGGTAAAATAACATAGAAGGCTTTCCCCCTATGATAGTCCCTTTCTTTTGATGCCAGTAATTAAAAGTGTGCTGTGATAGCGTTAGAGGACTTAAAGTTTGAAGGTTTTAAGAATGACTTGGAGACGCAGGAGTGAAAAGGGACTAATACAAGTGAGTATGAATTATTATTTTGCTCAAAATACTATTTAAAAGAGATTAGAATTTAGGTTTATTGAAGAAAATGGTTATATTTGAGCTATTTGAAGTTCTAACAGTCAGATATTCTTTGAAAATCTATTTTAAAGTTCTAACTGGTGATCGTAGAATAAAATTGCCACTTGATGGAATGTGGGATGTGAAGAGGTGAAAGAAAAGTCAGACTGGAATGATGCTACAAAAAAAGAAACTTCCCATCATGACCAGGCAGAGCGAATGGAAATCAGGTGGGAAAGGACATAGAAGCAGAGATGGTTTTGTGATTCCTGGAGCCTGCAGCTCTTTGAAAGTGCTACCCACCATGGGGCAGGTGCAGAGCACCAAATGAGAGCCTCTCGTAAAAGTCCACGCGGCAGAGATGGCAGGGGCACCAGGTGGGAAGTCTCTCCATGTTTGGTACACAGGCTGGAATTTCCAAGATACGAAGACACAGGTCTTTCTCTGAAAGGGGCGGACTGTGGCGTTTTTTAGATAGAATTTCCAGAGCTAATGACATACTCAAGCTAAAGAAAATATATCTGTCCATCTAGGGACACTGAAAACAGTGGGAGGCAGAAAGAGAAAATATTTTGGCAACTGAGAGACCTGGGCTGGTGTCTGTTACTTCAGTAAATTACTTAATGCCTCTGAGTCCAGCTTCCTCCTCTATAAACTGGTGATGTACTAATAAGATTGTTGTGGGCATTAAATGAGATCATGGACGTTGGGCCATTGGTACAGTACCTGGCACATAAGAACTGTTTAATAAATGGAAACCAGCACTCATTATTCAAATGATAAGAATAGTGCATCTCAGGCTCTTGTTGAGAGAGGTTTCTTATTATCTATTCTAATTGCTAAGATGACTTGTGAAGCCCTCTGAATTTGCATTTGCCAGTTGCCTGCTATTGGCAATTTGTTCAATGTCCCTCCTGTATTTCATAGACCCTACCATTTTGTGCATGTGGCAAACTTTCAATTGCCATTATTGGGCACTTTCCAGCCCAGGAACTTCTGAAGCTGTTGAAGTCTGCTCTGCCTGTGTAGATGGCAGGAAGGAAATGAGGGGAATTAATAGCTTCCCAGCAGCAGTCCTCAACCAAGGACTGATGGGAGTGGGTATCTAAATGCCCCAGCTCCCTGGCCCTTCAAGTTGGAAGCTTGTGTTTCCCAGAGTCTCTCTGTGGATTACCTCCACTTTTCCACACTATTACCTGGCTATAACACAGTATTTAATGCTTGCCTTCTCTTCCCTATCTCACTTTCCTATTGGCGTTTCTTCCATTTCTCATATTAACTATTTGAACTGGAATGTTTATGACTGGGTTTGATTCTGGGAGAACCCATAGGAAGTCATTTTCTTGAGAGAAAACAGTTGTCAAGTTGCCTTCTATGAAAAGATATTAAATAATAGAAGAACTTAAGCTTTCTTTATGGTCGCTTCATTTTCCCCTATGCACATTAATTGGCTACAGTATTGTTTAAATAATGATATAACATAGAAGTGATACAAAAAGCCAAAGGACACTGCTGATTTGAGAATATTTGTTTTCATGTTAAGCATCTAAGACACATCAGTTATGTGAAATGAAAACATGATGACCCAAAACCTATGGGATGCAGCAACTGCAGTTCTAAGAGGGAAGTTTATAGCAATACAATCCTACCTCAAGAAACAGGAAAAATCTCAAATAAACAACCTAACCTTACACCTAAAGCAATTAGAGAAAGAAAAACAAAAAAGACCCAAAGTTAGCAAAAGGAAAGAAATCATTAAGATCACATCAGAAATAAACAAAAAAGAAATGAAGGAAACAGTAGCAAAGATCAATAAAACTAAAAGCTGGTTCTTTGAGAAGAGAAGCCAAATTGATAAACCATTAGTCAGACTCATCAGGAAAAAAAGGGAGAAGATGCAAATCAACAGTTAGAAATGAAGGAGGAGAAGTAACAACTGACACTGCAGAAATACAAAGGATCATGAGAGATGACTACAAGCAACTCTATGCCAATAAAATGGACAACCTGGAAGAAATGGACAAATTATTAGAAAAGCATAACCTTCCGAGACCGAACCAGGAAGGAATAGAAAATATAAACAGACCAATCACAAGTGCTGAAATTGAGACTGTGATTAAAAAGCTTCCAAGAAACAAAAGCCCAGGACCAGATGGCTTCACAGGCAACTTCTATCAAACATTTAGAGAAGAGCTAACACGTCTCCTTCTCAAACTCTTCCAAAATGTAGCAGAAGGAGCAACACTCCCAAACTCATTCTACAAGGCCACCATCACCCTGATACCAAAGCCAGACAAATATGTCACATTGATAGAAAACTACAGGCCAATATCATTGATGAACAGAGATGAAAAAATCCTCAACAAAATACTAGCAAACAGAATCCAGCAGCACATTAAAAGGATCATACACCACGATCAAGTGGGGTTTATCCCAGGATGCAAGGATTCTTGAATATATGCAAATCAATCAATGTGATAAACCATATTAACAAATTGAAGGAGTAAAACAATATGATCATCTCAATAGATGCAGAAAAAGCTTTTGACAAAATTCAACACCCATTTGTGATAAAAAGCATCCAGAAACTAGGCATAGAGGGAACTTACCTCAATATAATAAAGGCCATGTATGACAAACCCATAGCTAACATCGTTCTCAGTGGTGAGAAACTGAAACCCTTTCCTCTAAGATCAGGAACAAGACAAGGTTGTCCACTCTCACCACTATTATTCAACATAGTTTTGGAAGTTTTAGCCGCAGCAATCAGAGGAGAAAAAGAAATAAAAGGAATCCAAATTGGAAAAGAAGAAGTAAAGCTGTCACTGTTTGCAGATGGCATGATACTTTACATAGAGAATCCTAAAGATGCTACCAGAAAACTACCAGAGCTAATCAATGAATTTGGTAAAGTAGCAGGATACAAAATGCGCAGAAACCTCTTGCATTCCTGTACACTAATGATGAAAAATCTGAAAGAGAAATGAAGGAAACACTCCCATTTACCATGGCAACAAAAAGAATAAAATACCTAGGAATAAACCTACCTAAGGAGACAAAAGACCTGTATGCAGAAAAGTGTAAGACACTGATGAAAGAAATGAAAGATGATTCAAATAGATGGAGAGGAATACCATGTTCTTGGATTGGAAGAATCAACATTGTGAAAATGACTCTACGACCCAAAGCAATCTACAGATTCAGTGCAATTCCCATCAAACTAGCAATGGCATTTTTCACAGAAGTAGAACAAAAATTTTCACAATTTGTACGGAAACACAAAAGACCCTGAATAGCCAAAGCAATGTTGAGAAAGAAAAACGAGCTGGAGGAATCAGGCTCCCAGACTTCATACTATACTACAAAGCTACAGTAATCAAGACAGTATGGTACTGGCACAAAAACAGAAATACAGATCAGTGGAACAGGACAGAAAGCCCGGAGATAAAGCCACGCACATATGGTCACCTTATTTTTGATAAAGGAGGCAAGAATACACAATGGAAAAAAGAGAGCCTCTTCTGTAAGTGGTGCTGAGAAACTGGACAGCTACATGTTAAAGAATGAAATTAGAACACTCCCTAACACCATACGAAAAAGAAAGTCAAAATGGATTAATGACCTAAATATACAGCCAGACACTATAAAACTCTTCAAGGAAAACATAGGCAGAACAGTCTATGACATAAATCACAGCAAGATCCTTTTTGACCCACGTCCTAGAGAAATGGAAATAAAAATAAACAAATGGGACCTAATGAAACGTAAAAGCTTTTGCACATCAAAAGAAAACCTAAACAAGATGAAAAGACCACCCTCAGAATGG
This sequence comes from Mesoplodon bidens, assembly GCF_964165515.1. NCBI lineage: Eukaryota > Metazoa > Chordata > Mammalia > Artiodactyla > Ziphiidae > Mesoplodon > Mesoplodon bidens. The sequence goes on from NC_138160.1 coordinate 100,810,274, forward strand.
GAGAAAATATTTGCAAACGAAGCAACTGACAAAGGCTCAATCTCCAAAATTCACAAACATCTCCTGCAACTCAATATCAAAAAAACAAAGAACCCAATCCAAAAATGGGCAGAAGGCCTAAATAGACATTTCTCCAAAGAAGATATAGAGATTGCCAACAAACACATGAAAGAATGCGCAACATCACTAATCATTAGAGAAATGCAAATCAAAGCTACAATGAGGTATCACCTCACACCAGTCAGAATGGCCATCATCAAAAAATCTACAAACCGTAAATGCTGCAGAGGCTGTGGAGAAAAGGGAAGCCTCTTGCACTGTTGTTGGGAATGTAACTTGATACAGCCACTATGGAGGTCAGTATGGAGGTTCCTTAAAAAAGTAAAAATAGAGCTACCATACAACTCAGCAATCCCACTACTGGGCATATACCCTGAGAAAACCATAATTCAAAAAGAGTCATGTGCCACAATGTTCATTGCAGCTCTATTTACAACAGCTAGGGTATGGAAGCAACCTATGTGTCCATCGATAGATGAGTGGATAAAGAAATGTGGCACATATATACAATGGAACATTACTCAGCCATAAAAAGGAACAAAATTGAGTTATTTGTAGTGAGGTGAATGGAGCTAGAGACTGCTATACAGAGTGAAGTAAGTCTGAAAGAGAAAAATAAATACCCTATGCTAACACGTATATATGGTATCTAAAAAAAAAAAAGGTTCTGAAGAACCTAGGGACAGGATAGGAATAAAGACACAGATGTAGAGAATGGACTTGAGGACACGGGGAGTGGGAAGGGTAAGCTGGGATGAAGTGAGAGAGTGGCATGTATATATACGCTACCAAATGTGAAATAGATAGCTAGTGGGAAGCAGCCGCATAGCACAGGGAGATCAGCTCGGTGCTTTGTGACCACCTAGAGGGGTGGGATAGGGAGGGTGGGAGGGAGACACAAGAGGGAGGAGATATGGTGATATATGTATATATATATATATGATATATATAGCTGATTCACTTTTTAATAAAGCATGAACTAACACACCGTTTTAAAGCAAGTATAACCCAATAAAGATGTTAAAAAAGAAAAGAAAAGGAAAGAACAGATTGAATCTGACCAGAGCCCATGTGTAATCACAGCTCGGCATTTAACAACTGCTTTAATTCCTTATCATAAATATACAAGCAGGCCAGAGGCATCCAATATTTATAATAAATATCAGTGACATGATAGTATCATCATGAGACCTCTGTGTATTCCTTCTGATTCAGATGAAACCCAAATTTTCTGTCTCCCCACAAAACTTACTTTTTCTATTTTCATGCATTGACTGCATAATTGATTTTGGAGAGCTGTTCCATCTGTGTTTTGAGTTGGGCTGAAGTAAGCAGTCTCCCTCTCAGTGGGTATGCCTACTCATAACTCGGACAAAATACAGCATGGAATACACATTGGATGTTTTGGTTTTATCTATCAGGTTGATTTACAAATGATGCCAGCGGTTGTATCGTCAAAATAGCAGCTTTCAAACTTTTTCCCCCCCAGTGATTGATTCCTTTTACAAATATAATTTTCTCTAGAACTCCAAAGTATAAACTATATTATGAAAATACTGATTTGACAGGCAGGTAGCTGAAAATGGTAATGGACTGCTGTGTGCTCTCAGGACACTCTGCAGTTATTATTTACCCAGAAACCCATGGGAGGTATAGTAAGAAATCCCATTTCAAAATTGCATCACCAACAATGCCTAACTACTGCTTGTACTTTTTTTTAAAAATTTTTATATTTTGCGGTACGCGGGCCTCTCACTGCTGTGGCCTCTCCCTTTGCGGAGCACAGGCTCTGGACGCGCAGGCTCAGCGGCCATGGCTCACGGGCCTAGCTGCTCTGCGGCATGTGGGATCTTCCCGGACCGGGGCACAAACGCGCATCCCCTGCATCGGCAGGCGGACTCTCAACCACTGCGCCACCAGGGAAGCCCTTGTATTTCTTATCATAAGCATCAAAGTCAGGGAAGAAGCACACAAAACTTCTAATACATACTAAAAGATTTATAACTAAGTAATATTAAAACATTATCTGTTAGAAATCAGTTATTGAGTAATTGACTATTATGTGATAAGACTGGGTTCCAGGCAGATGAGTCTGAATTTTACATGGTATAGAAATTGGAGGGGCATGTTATTGTAGAAATGGGTTACTGATATGGGAAAACGGAATTCTCTTATTATATAAATCTTAGAGAAGGGACAGTTTACCGTGATAAACTTAAATGATATGTACTTAGCCAATTGTACCAATAGGGCAGTCTGTGCGATGTTCAAGGAACATGGATTTTCCATTCTCTGAGGTCCTATCCAGTTGCATGAAACCCAGAATGGTGTCTCATCTAACCCTTTATGATCCTGAAAACTGTTTGTCACCCTGAAAATCCAGCATGATTCCCCAACATGATTGCAAAATCTGCCATTAATCAAGCAGCCCTTGTAACCTGGCTCTAGCAGTTTCTCACTATACCACTAGCACCATCTTGCCTCATTGCCCAAAGGTTGCATGATAAGACTAGGTACTGCACATGCCCAATATGGACTGGTTTAGCATGTAGGCTTTGACAAAGGCTTTCACAGACATGAGGACTTGATTACACATCTTTAGAAATGAGAGCAAACCAGGTACTGCTGTTTTAAAAAAATGACCAGGGCCAATCTACACACTTACTAATAAATAACATATTTAAAGTAAGGTCATTTATATACACAAATTTGGTAGGAGTCTTACACTGAGATTTGCAGACAAGAATGAGTTAACCAGACATGCCTTGCAAGGGGGTTCACCAAAATGTGTTAAAACCTAATATATATCACTTGTGAGTCAGTGACTCTTAGAATATTCCCACAGTGTTAAAATATACATTAAAAATAAAAAATTTGGACTAAATTATTTGTATGTAACACCTGAAACAACTATGCAGAATTTTAGGGCTTCTAGAAACATAGCTTAAAAATAAATCCTAACATGAGGTCCCTGGCTTGGAGAATTTGGATTATTGCCATTTTACCAATGGAGAAAAAGCAAACAAATCAAAAAATGACTTAGGCATGATTACATAGTAACTCAATGGCAGGCCTGAAGAGTGGAACTCAGGGTTTCTGTGCTGAAATCCAGGAATCCAATGAGCTAAACTTCCAGTAAGTAGAGTATAGCACTGAAGTTCCAGACGACAGCTATATCATTGAGTTTGGTGTAAAATAAAATTCATTTCATTCAAGTGAGAACTGTTAGTTGCTCAAAAATAATATTGGGATATAACTTCCTATCACTTTGACTTTGCTCCTAATCCATGTCTGATGGCTTGGTAATGATAAAAAATCAAAGTGTAAAGTTATGTGCAGGAATACTCATTAGACTTGGAGGACCGAACCAGTAATGGGAAGGAATTGTAGGCTACTGTCTTAGGCTGTGAAGTCATTCATAATATGTTTCTTATTAGCTTTTGGGCCACCATGTTGTACTGAGTATCAAGCGTTAATCAACTCAGCTTGTAGACTGTAAAGTGTCTATAGGAAACAGAGTGTCATTTGATTTTCCCTAAAGTGATGCTGAAGCACATTGGCAATAGATGAACATTTTAAAGGACCATCATTTAAAGAAATGCTTTTCCTCAAAGAGTGAAAATCAGAACAACCTATTCTAGCCTTAAAGTTCGGATGGCTCTTTGTTTGCATCCAACTTCATTCTGATGGGAAATTTTGGACAGTCCCCTTCCCTCATTGTGGAGAGTCAGGGGGAGCTCAGATAAGGTGCTTGCCTTGAAAATGCATGATGAAGTTTGTGTAGTGAAGGAAGATGTAGGGGTGAGTATTCACTAAAGGCATTTAGTTTTCTCACTCAGAAGATAAGTTCAGATTTTCCCAAAAGGTAGGAAAAGATCTAGAAATGGAAGACAAAGCTGAGAGTAGAAGTAGGACAATGTGAGATCAGGTGGGCATGGAGCATGGAAGGATCTCTTTTTCTCTTTGTTGATTTTCAACTGGTTTATTGGCTTTATTGGTGTGTTAGTTTTGGAGAGAAGGTGTGAACGTAGGCTTTGTGTATGTACAATCTTCTCGTTTCCTTTTACTGAGAATCTCTGGTACAGGGTGGGATTAGGATCAGTGAGAGTGGGTATGAGTCAGCAAAGGAACAGATCTCAAGAAATAGTTCAATTGAAGAATTTTAATAGCGAACTAATAATTTCATAAGAAGATAGGGCATGTTTCAGCCCACAAAGGGAATATTTTATTGAAAAATACACTCTCTCCATAGTATGTGCTTGTACCCACTGGGGTAATTCTGGGAGTTAGATAATACTTTGAAGTTAGTTGGGTGGTTTGAAGGTTTCTACCGCTCTGTTCCTGAAAAGGTGTTTTTCATCTTTCTTTTTGATAATAATGCTTACAGGCTTTGTAGAGTAGATACAATGATGCAGAATAAACTCAATAGATAGAACAAATAGGTAGCTAAAATACCTCTCAATGGAAGGGGACCAAATGCATTGTGAATAACCAAGTGTTCATTTTATTCCAAGGAGGGGGTTGGGTAAATGACCCTGGTTCTGTGCCAGATGTTGTTTAACAACTGGAGCTAGTGGCGATGGAGTCTTGCTGTGTCACTTCAGAAAGGACGTGTTGACTACCATTGTCAGTCTATCTGGTGGCAGTCTTTGTCGTCACTCGCCACAGCCGAGAAGGCAGGCGTCTCACACAAAGTTGTTGAGTTGACAGATGTTTCTTGCGTGGAAGCTCCGAGTTAGCTACCTTTGTGGAGTTTCCTATCCAGCTCAAGCTGGGACTACAGGAACCACTCAGCAAATGAACACTGACTCTACCAGCTGTTCCATCTACAGTACACGGAGGCTTTTCAGCTTGTCTGAAGCCTGGTACAATTGGTCTGCACAGGTGCTGCAGGTGGAAAGGTATTAGACTTTCATTAACGCTGGCATTTCACTAGAGGCATTCAAGCCTCCCAGAGCTGGAAAGGGTTGCACTCTTAAATGTTAGGATTCAAAGGACATTCAGATCTTAAGGAGAGAAGCAGGGACATGTAGGCAATGGCCCTCTTTGTTTATAATGTCTCCTTGGTTTCTGAACTCATTCAGTGTTTTGTCCTCCCCTGCCGCTCTGGATGCTGCCGTGCCAGATTCATTAACTGATTAACCCCCCTTTTCATTTTCATGTGAAATGATTCTAACGTTTAAGTAATGAACCCTGGTCTCACTGGTGTGCTGCTGACCTTGGGCTTGTTTTGAATTTGCTAGCTGGCTGCAGTTTACTCTTCAAGCCTTGCCTAAAGTTATCATTCTGTGATGAGATATGAAGAAAATCGGTTAGAAATGGTCCAAAAGACTGAACCAATACAGGAATGGAAGAGAGGGAAGTAGGATAACTGCATCTTGGTGGGACATGGCATGTCTGAAGTGAGTGGGAAAGGGAGACGAATATGGAAATTCTTTAGCCCTTGCAGTAGAGACTGGGGGTAGAGGGATAGCTTTAAGTTCCCTTTAGTTTATTTAAGAAATGATTTTATCCTCACATCTGAATGGTCTGAGTACAAATCCAAGTTAATTACAGTGGAACCCGTTGGACTCCTGATGTTATGGTGGGAGTCCTATACCTACTTTATGAGTTGGCTGCATAAGATGGGTCTTTGATTCTATTCTGTGTTTCTGTTAGAAAGGATGTTAGGATAGTGACGTATCTTAAGGGTATCAGTGCATTGTGCTGTGATACTCCTTCTTTTCTTTCCTTCTCTCCCCACCTTCTTCCTTCTCCTCAGAACATATAGAAGCCCGAAATTTCCTAACCTCTTTTTACCTTCAATTTTTAAAACATTGACCATGTCCCTGGCTCTGTGCCAGGTAATGTTGATTCATTACCCCATTTAATATCCTCAGCAAGCAGCAGAAGTAAGCATTATCAGCACCATGTTACAGACAGAAAATTGAGGCTCAGAGAGGTAACGACACTAATGTCAGGTCATGTAACTAATAAGTGATAAGGCTGAGATTCAGATCCGTACCTCAGTACAAAAGCCGCCTTTCCCCCACATGACTGATGTGCATTGACTTTCAATCTGTGTTTTCTTTAAAAAACTTTGGAGAGAGACCAAGTCCTTGACTTGGGTTAGAAAGGAGTTTCATAGACCTGAATCTCAAAACGCTTAAATTACTGAAATAACAAACAGTAAGAAGTCCAGACCTTCCCCACATTTGGAATCGTTGTTCTTCCCATAGTCTTGTGTCTGTTTCATCAAATATGAGTTGATTATGTTTCAATAAAAAAGGCCACTGAAACATAAAGCTGGGTGATTTAAAGTCATCTTTCGAGGCTTGACAGTCAGTGAATGTTTTATTCTCCTCTGTTGCTGTGTCACAAGGACAAACGTAGATCTGATTATAAAATGCAATTGTATTCCTCTCCGTATTCTACACAGAAAGTGTTATTAAGCCGTGGTGACCTTTACTCACAAGAAACGTGGTTGGCGAGTCACAGAAAGTGTGAGCAGTTGCTCCCCCATGAAGCCCTGCTCCTGTGAATGGAGAGATGTCTTTTGGGTAAAATGTAGCCACCTAGGAGGATTTAGGAAGGTTGAATACTGAGAAGTAAAGTGATGTGGGTCTTATGGATGGTTGTTGTGAAGTAGATCATTTGTCTAAATCCCAAACCCTGAAATGGCTATCTCTATGAAATGGAACATAGCTTTTATGATATGAATATTCAGTGACCTGACATCAATAAAAAGAGGAATAAAAAGAAGAAAAGCACATAGGTCAATTACATTTTTTCCACCCGGAGAGGTCTTTGCCGCTGAAGCTTGGCATGCCTCTGGACGCAGAGCATCCTTCTGGTGTGTGCTTCAGGCATTGCGCGCAGGTGTCTGGTTCCCATTGTGCTGCCAGTGGGCTGGGGGGCCACTTGCTGATGGAGCTCATTGGCAGCTCTTTGTGTATCTTCCTGCTGTTCTTACCTCCCACAAAGCATCATGTCTTTATCTTCTTCCTTCACTGCCTACCTCAGGCACAGCAGGGGCTTGGATCCTCTAGCACTTGAGAGCTTTGCCTCTGCTCTTAAATCTTGCCAAAAGCTTAATTGACACGTTTTCTTGAAAATTCTTTTTTACGTTATAACTAAATCTTTTGGAACTTTTTCCAGGTTCCTTTGTTGGAGTTTTCTCTTACTTGCTGTGAATTTGCTCTTAGTTCTCAATTTGTGGAAGTATCAAATTTGGTCTGTTTTTTATTCATGGTTAATTTTACGTTATTCATTATCCATTGATATTTTAACTCCTTTAAGCATATTTAATGGTGGTACATGTCATGCCAAACATGTCCGAGTTTCTCAGATCCATCTGAAGCAGAGAGGATGAAAAAAAATCAGCATCTTCACTTTTCCAGAGGAAGGGGGGCCAGACCTTCTAATATTGTAAAATGTGTGAAATCATTGCTGTCTCCAACCGCAAGATTGTTTCAGCATCCATGAGGCAATTTTATGTGTTTTTGGAATGAGATCCTTTAGTTTCTCTCTGTATTACATTTAGTGTCTGATAAACAATCCCTACTGTCTACACTTTTGTCCTGTTAGTAGTCTAAAGACTTCATTCTCACAAACTGTACCAGTTGACTTTTATCTCCCCTGTTATAATAAGTAGTTTGATGTCTGTTATAAGTAGCCTTGCCAGTAATGTTCGAGAATCATCAGGTTCACTAAAATCCCTTTGGGCTGAAATGTTTTCAGTATTCCTGCTCACCTCATTGTGTTCAACCAGCCCTTCTAAGCTTTCTTTAATGTTTCCACTGATTTCCTTCCTAAGTCACAGTCCCTATGACCAGTCCTGCCATTGCAGGTGCACTCAGAGTTCACCCTGGTGGATCACAGGTTCTCATGTCTATCAAATGAAGTGGGATGATATTGTAAAGAAGAAATACGTTAAGTCCGTATGGCTGGCATCTCATGAAACTCACTTGGCCTGTGGGCTAACATGCTTTCATGATTTTATAGTCTTTGTTTTTAAAAAATGTTTGAAAACATTGTGGTAAAATATACATAACATGTAATTTACCATTTTAACCATTTTATAAAAAGGTATACACTTCAGTGGCATTCACACTGTTGTGCAACCATCACTACTATCCACTTCGAGGACTTTTTTCATCTCGTAAGATGGGAACCCGGTACTAATTAAACAATAACTCCTCTTTCCTCCCTTCCCCCAGCCCCTGGCAACTATCATTCTACTTTCTGTCTCTATGAATTTGACTATTCTAGGTATTGTATATAGGTGAGGTAATATACAGTATTTGTCCTTTTGTGACTGGCTTATTTCACTTCACATACTATCTTCAAGGTTCATCCATGTTGTAGCATGTGTCAGAATTTCTTTCCTTTTTAAGGTTGCATAATATTTCACTCTAGGTGTATACCACATTTTCTTTATCCATGCATGCGTTGATGCACAATTGGGTTGTTTCCTCCGTTTGGCTATTGTGAATACTACTGCTATGAATGTGGGTGGGCAAATATCTTTTCACATCCTTGCTTTCAATTCTTTTGGGTATATATCCAAAAGTGGAATTGTTGGGTCAGATAGTAATCCTATTTTTAATTTTTTGAGGAACTGCCATACTACTTTCCACAGTGTTGCACTGTTTTATATTCCCACCAGCAGCGCACAAGAGTTCCGATTTCTCCGCATCTTCACCAATAGTTATTTTCTGTTTTTTTGATAATAACCATTCTGACGAATGGGAAGTGGTGTCTCACTGTGGTTTTGATTTGTATTTCCCTAATATTAGAGATGTAAAGCCATCTCTTCATGCGCTTATTAGATATTTGTATATTTTCTTTGAAGAAATTCCTATTCAAGTCCTTTGCCCATTTTTAAATTGAGTTGTTTGTTTGTTTTGTTGTTGAGTTGTAGGAGTTCTGTTTGTATTCTTGATATTAACCCTTTGTCAGACATATAATTTGCACATATTTTGTTTCATTCCAAGAGCTGCCTTTTCACTTTGTTGACAGTACAAAAGTTGGATGCATAAAAGTTTTAAATTTTGATATAGTCCAATTTACCCATTTTTTTCTTTGGCTGCTTCTGCAGCCTTTGTCTTTTTAGATTCAATCCTTTATAGTGTTTTTATCTTGAAAGAATAATCTTGGTTATTTTACTCTTTCCTCAAGATTCATGTTATAGACCTTTACTTAACCTCACTGCTAAGCATGCTTTTCACTCTCACAGACACTAAAATCTAGCCTGGAGTGTTGCTCCCCGCGGAAGGTGAGTGGGCAGGCTGCAAGGGACCTTACATCCCCATGCTTTTACTTAGGCTTTCTCTAGGTTGAAGTTATGTTATAAACAATAACGTATGATTTGGTTTGCTGGATAGCCTCAGAATTCCACTTTCTTTTCCATCCATGTATTCACTGTTCATTGGTGCTTGTATTTTCTATTTGTGCAGTTACTTTTCTATTAGTGTTATCTGAAAAATTAATGAGTATTCTAGATACCCTCATCTAGGTCAGGGTTTTTTTAACTTCTTTCTTTAAAGCACTTGAACCCCTTTTCTAACAAAAGCTTAAGTAGAAGCTCAGTACAGTGGGTAGGAGCAGTGGTTACTCAGGAGCAGGGAATGAAGATGTTCAGCTCACTGCTTTCCCTCCTCCAGCCCTTGAACCTTTCCCTTTGAACCTGGATGGAGGCTCTGTGGAGCCGAGTTTGCTCAGGACAGAAAAGCCTGTTGATAAGGCAGGAGATGAATTACAGTCATTCACTTCCCACTTCTCCAGTCCTACTTACATCAAAGCAATTCAACTTTTGTATGGTAAATGTATTTAGGAATCCATGTACTATTCAGCTTAAACTACAGGGTTCTCTCAAACTGGAAATCAAATAAACAAACATCCCCCCACCCCCTCAAAAGAACCAGGTTTCTCTGCCTGAAATTGTTGTTCAGAAACCTCCAATCGACTTTACTGACCAAAACGATAACCCACACATGCCAAGGACTTGTAACCATGATACATGATACACTTCTTGGGACACCCCATTGTGCATAGTGACCCATTTTATTGATGAGTACTTCACATAGGAAGATTCAAAAGCCAGAGGAGAGTCCCCTGGTAAGGAGGCCACCTACTGAGACACAGGAAACTTAATTTTGATCCACAGACATTTTAAACTAGAAAGGAACTTGGAGATCGGCAGTCCAAGAGGCAGCAAGAGGGGTGTGTTTGGTTTGCACAGAATTTAAAAAATTAGTTGCCAGCATTAAAGAAAAAACCAGCAGTGTTTATATAAACATTACAAATAAAGATAAAAATCTTGATTTTAGCCTCTCTTGGAAAAATCATAACATGTGACACTAGGCCCATGGTCCTGTATGGCACTGATGAATTACAGGAGGCCTTTAAAAACTCCCAGTGTCGGGCTTCCCTGGTGGCACAGTGGTTGAGAGTCCGCCTGCTGATGCAGGGGACACGGGTTCGTGCCCCGGTCCGGGAAGATCCCACATGCCGCGGAGCGCCTGGGCCCGTGAGCCATGGCCGCTGAGCCTGCGCCTCCGGAGCCTGTGCTCCGCAACGGGAGAGGCCACAACAGCGAGAGGCCCGCGTACCGCAAAAAGAAATTAAAAAAAATAAAATAAATCCCAGTGTCCAGTCTGCATCCCAGACAAATTAAATGATATTCTCTGTGGTTAGCACTCAGACGTCAGTATATATTTAAAAAGTTGTACTAAAAACACATGACAGTGATTATCATCTAAGTCATTTTAAGCGTACAGTTTAGCATTTTAAGTGTATTCACATTGTGGTGCCACAGACTTCTAGAACTTTTTCATCTTGCGGAACTGAAACTCGATACCCATTAAACACTAATTCCCCCACCCTCCTTCTTCCAGCCCTTCCTTGGCAACCACTTTTCTACTTTCTGTTTCTATGATTTTGAGTACTCTACATACTTCATATGAGAGGAATCATACAGTATTTGTCCTTTTGTGACTGGCTTATTTTGCTTAGCATCATGTCCTCAGGATTCATCCATGTTGTAGCATTTGACAGGATTCCCTTCTTTTTTTTTTAAGGCTGTATAATATTTCATTGTTTGTATGTCCATTCATCTGTGAAGGAATATTTTGTTTGCTTCCACCTCCTGACTATTGTGAATAATGTTGCGGAGTGTGCAGATTTATTTCTGAGATCCTGCTTTGAATTATTTTGCATATAAACCCAGAAGTGGGATTGCTGGATCATATGGTCATTTTATTTTTAATTTTTTGAGGAACTTCTGTACTATTTTCTATAGTGGCTGCACCATTTCTCATTCCCAGCAAGAGGGCACAGGGTTCTAACCTCTCCATGTCCTCTCCAACACTTGTTATTTCTGTTCTTTTGACAGTGGCCATCCCAATGGGTGTGAGATAATGTCTCATTGTGGCCTTGATTTGCATTTCTCTTAAGTTTAGTGATGTTGAGCATCTTTTCATATGCTTGTTGGCCATTTGTATATCTTCACTGGAGACTTGTCTATTCAAGTTCTTTGCACTTAAAAAATCAGTTATTTGTGGGTTTTTTTTGTTGAGTTGTGGAAGTTCCTCAGATATTTTGGATATTAATCCCCTATTAGATATAAGATTTTCAAATATTTTTCCCATTCCAGTGGGTTGCCTTGTCATTCTGTTGATTGTTTCCTTACCTGCATGGAAGTTTTAAAATTTGATGTAGTCCTATTTGTCTACTTTTGCATTGTTGTATGTGCTTTTAGTATCATATCCCAGAAATTATTGCCAAATGTAATGTCCTAAAATTTTTACCCTATGCTTGCTTCTAGGAGTTTTATAGTTTTGGTCCTGTAATTCTTTCTTTCTTTTTTTTGTTTTTTTTTTTGTGGTACGCGGGCCTCTCGTTGTTGTGGCCTGTCCTGTTGCGGAGCACAGGCTCCGCACGCGCGAGCTCAGCGGCCATGACTCACGGGCCTAGCCGCTCCGTGGCATGTGGGATCGTCCCTGACCAGGGGAACGAACCCATGTCCCCTGCATCGGCAGGTGGACTCTCAACCACTGCGCCACCAGGGAACCCCTGTACTTAGTTCTTTAATTTATTCTTTTGCAAGTAGATATTCAGTTTTCCAATATCATTTGTTTAAGAGATTGTGTTTTCCCCATTGTGTATTTTTGGCACCTTTGTCAAAAATCGTTTGGCCATATAAGCAAGGGTTAATTTCTAGGCTCTCTACTCTGTTAAATTGGTCTAAATGTTTTTCTACAAGTACCATACCACTTTGATTGCTGTTGCTTTGTACTGTGTTTTGAAATCAGGAAGTGTGAGGCTTCTAACTTTGTTCTTTTACAAGATTGTTATGGCTACTTGAGGCTCCATGAGAATCATAAGATATTTTTCTGCTACTGGGATTTTGATAGGAATTGCATTCAATTTGTAGATTTCTTTGGGTAGCATGGCCATTTTAACGATATTCCAATCCTTGAGCATGGGATGTCTTTCCATTTATATACAAATACAGTCTTCCTTGATATGTTTAAGCAGTGTTTTGTAGTTTTCAATGTACAAGTCTTTCACCTTCTTGGCTAAGTTTATTCCTAAGCATTTTCTCCTTCTTGATGCTGCTGTAAATGAGATTATTTTCTTAATTCTCTTTCAGATTGATCATTGTTAATGTATAAAAATGCAACTGCATTGTGTTTGTTAATTTTGTATTCTGCAACTTTGCTAAAATTATTTCTTGGGTTCAGCAGGTTTGTGTGTGTGTGTGTGTGTGTGTGTGTGTGTGTGTAATCTTTAGGAATTTTTGTGCCTAATATGTCATCTGTAAACAGAGATCATTTTACTTCTTCCTTTCAAATTTGGATGCCTTTTATTTTATTTTTTTGTGTGTCTGATTTCTCTGGCTAGGACATTTAGTACTATGTTGAATAGTAGTGATGAGAGTGGGTATCTTTTCCGTCTTCCTGGTCTTAGAGGAAAAGCTTTAAGTCTTTCACTGCAGAGTATGATGTTAGCTGTCGGTTTTTCATATATGGCTTTTATTATTTTGAAGTACTTTCCTTCTATTAATAGTTCGCTGTGTTTTTATCAGGAAAGGGTATTAAACTTTTGTCAAATGTTTTTTCTACATCAGTTGATATAATCACGTGGTTTTGTCTTTCCTTCTGTTAATTTGCTGTATTACAATGATTGATTTTCATATGTTTAATCATCACTGCATTTCATTTGGGCATGGTGTATAGTACTTTTAATGTGCTGTAAAATTCAGTTCTCAAACTTTTTGGGGTTGTGAATCCCATTGAGAATCTATGAAAGACATAGACTCTCTCTCGGGTAAATGAATTTCAGCACATAGAATATTTTAGAAATAACTTTGAAGGCTTCGTAGAGTGCCCGGAAATTCTTCTTGGGGTCCTCTAAGGTCAACTAACCTTTGTTGTCTGATTACCGTGCTAAGAACTATGTGATGCATGTTACCTGAGTCATCTCAATTAATTCCAGCAATGACCTGATGAGACAGGTTCTATGTTATCCTCATTCTATAAGATGAGGAAATGGAGGAAGTAAGCAGAGGAGCTGAGATGAAAACCTAGACAGTCTGGTGCCAGAGCTGGAGACCCATGGAGTTCAGTTTGAGACCCCTTGGTTTGGAGAATTTGATTTGATTCTAGGCTGAATTCTAATCTGAAGGAGCATCAAGAGTATTGGACAATTATGGGGGTTCTGAGTCACCAAGGGACTCAACGGTGTGATCCATAGATCAGCAGCTTTTGACATCACCTGAGTGCTTGTTACAAATGCGAGCACTCAGTTAACACCCCAGAACTCTAGAGTTTTAACAAGATCCTTCAGGAGATTTGTGTGCACATTAAAGTTTGAGAAGCATTGGCTTAGGCCCTGTGGCATTAACAATTTTGACACCCTCTGAGACCATTTCGAACTTAAAATTAAATTTTTGTTAGCTTTGGGTGATGTTGCTTATTGGTTCCTGGTGAACTGACTGATAGTGATGGTTGTGGGGAAGGTGATATTGGGAGAGGTGGAGTCAGCCCTAAGTGAGTGTGTGTGACAGCAACATACTTGCACCCAGTATGTCCCCCTTCTCCGAGGTCACTGTAAGATCTCTTTCGAATATTCTTTTAAAATGATAGCATTCTAGAATTGAGAAACAAATGGATGAAAGTGCCATTCTCACTTGTTAGCTGCATGCCTTCCAGCAGCACAGGCTGATTCTGGGTAGTACTAGGCTATGGAGAGCCATCAAAGCTTCAAAAGGAAAAGCTTTCATCTCTCGTGAATATTTCCTGCCAGGCACCATTGCTGTGGTAGGTCTTTAAGGACCAGTGGGGGTGTGTCACTCCTGGGGAGCAGGTGTCCTCTGAGCTGATGGCCTGCGGCCCCCTCCTGATACCCTTACTCTATGACCCGATTTCTGACCTCCAATGTTGGCTATTGTCTTAGAGCCCTGCTCAGCTTTGGCGTCAGTGCCTCCCTTGGAATCAATTGCCTCTTGGATTGTTACCATCTTCAGTTGGATTCTGCAAGTAATCCCTTTCTTGTTTTTGAACTATAATAAGTTGAACTTCCTATGGCTAAGTGATGGCATATCCCTAAGCCAGAGCTTTTACCAAGCAGTAGTTCTTACACTCAGATCTCTCCTCATGTGGGACCTTCTTTGTCATCGAGAGCAGTCATTATGATTAATTCAGAGGATCACAGGAAAGGACTTGTTTTTAACCCTTTCAGGTACATTCTGGAATGTAGGAACATCCTGTAGAATAGTGAGGTTAAATGAGTACAATGTCCTCACAGACAGGCTTTTTTGATGAGAACTCGAGTCCAGCAAAGAGTTTGTAGTTAATTTAATAGGTTCTGGGATAGAGATTGGACTTTTGTGATGATGATTGAAGAGATGATTATTTGGATACTAGGAGAGCTGTGTGTGCTTTTCTTTCTCTGAGCATGGAGCGTGAAATCTATTTAGAGGTGTAACCATGAGCCCCAAATGAGAAGTCTCTTAAAACAAGAAAAACAAAAGGCACTGCTAATCATTGTGATTCCTGTACCAAGAGTGCTCTGTGAAAGTGGTGCTAAGAATTCCCCTTTACAAGCATCGTATGTCATTAGATTTTAAAGTTCAGTACAACTTCTTCAACTGATACAGCTGGAGGACACACTGTTTCGGAATGTTTAATATGGGGTTCTATATTTGAGTTAACTAGACGGGGAACACAGAGAGAAAATTGAAATTATAGACATTGATGTGATTACCACTGAAGTATATTGATATTTGGCATGGAAATATCCCCTAAAATGCAAGGAAATACACATCCTGGACATTAGACAAACACAGATACCATTGAATATGTGGGTCCTGAGAATTTTGCTTTTCCTTTAATTACTCATTTGAAACAAGTGATGACTGAAAGAGTAAGCAATATGTCGTCAGCTCTTCAGCTGGGGGAATATTTCAGTGTGAGATGTGGATCCATTAAGGTCTTTTGATGTGTAGATTAATTTTTTTTATTAATTAACCATTGTGCAGAAGTCAGAGCAAATGGCTGTTTTCCACAGGAATAGAGGAACCAGTGCAAACCTTGGAAATGTCAATGTGCCAACCACCTTGAAAAGGTGGTTCAATGGAAGGTCTTTTTTAAAAGAAATTTCGGTATAGTTGATGTACAATATTATATAAGTTATGATGTAGTGTTTCACGATTTTTAAAGGTTATACTCATTTACAGTGATCATAAAATATTGGCTGTATCAATGGGAGATCCTAAATTGCAAGTTTACTTACGGTGCCTGGGAATGTTTCTTCATTGGGAAATACCTAATATAATTAAACTAAATTAAATTAATTCATACTCGGCTTAGTTCCAAAGAAGAGTCAAGCTGTTACAGATGTTGCTTTCCTAAAACTTAGGATAATTCAAGGTTGCCTAAGGAGACAAAGTGCATCAGTTGTGGAATCATCTATGTGTCATCTGCTGATATTTCACTAGTGATCATTGAATCATTCAGAATTCTATAAGCAATATTCTTCCACCAGGGTAAAGAAGTCCGCACTGCAGTTCACTGTTTCTTGGCAGTTGTGCAAAATGCAATCGGAGAAGTTGTCAGGGACCTTAATTAAAGCTCCCTGAGTGAATCTTTTGCATATGCAAATTATCCTCACTGGAGAAGCCTCTGTTTACATACTGAAGGGTCTGACAAATACTGATTGCAACTGTCCGTGTATTTTGGGGTGTTTGTCTCAAGTACCACAAACACGTTTATTCTGGTGATATTCTGAAAGGAATGGTATGAAAATAAACTCTCTAGTGTTTCACAAGCTGATGTGTCAGCAGCCTTGAAATTGAGAAAAATGAGCTTTGAAAGGAAGAAATGGGTGAAGTTGGAGCAGGTGATTGGGGACCAGGAACAAGGGAAAGATAAAACATCAGTGAGTCACAGTGGTGGAAGGGCACTGACATTTTAATGGAAGAGAGTCCAAGAAAAAAGGAAATTAGAGAAACAAAGATAAATGAACAGAGAAGAAGTATTTGTCAATTTTTTCATCAGGATTTAAACTTTTTAAAAAGTATTTTTCTTTCCTTTTTGCGTTAATGTTTATAAGCACTTGTTGATGCAACTGGCACTGTACTAGATGCTTTATTTTCAATTTTATTATTACAACCCTGTGAGGAGGCTAATAGTGTTTAAATGTGTTTAATAATGATGAAATGTGTGAGCCCTAGAGTTTGATCGTCTGGAGTTGGAATACCTGAGGTGTCACCTATTGGCTCTATGATCTTGGGCGTAGTAAGCTTTTTTTTTTTTTTTTCTTTTTGCGGTATGCGGGCCTCTCACTGCTGCGGCCTCTCCCGTTGCGGAGCACAGGCTCCGGATGCGCAGGCCCAGCGGCCATGGCCCACGGGCCCAGCCGCTCCGCGGCATATGGGATCCCCCCAGACCGGGGCACGAACCCGCATCCCCTGCATCGGCAGGCGGACCCTCAACCACTGCGCCACCAGGGAGGCCCCGTAGTAAGCTTTTTGTACCCCAGTTTCTTCATCTGCAAAATAGTGGCAATAATGATAATATATAATAATAATAATTATTAATAATAGAATACCAACATTATCATATTGTTATGATATACTATATAATTATATATTATTATGAATCTAATCTCTTAATATTACTATATTAGTAATACTATTATTATTATTAATATTATTATTACTAGATCTCGCTTTCCGGGCGGCTGGGACGCAGGTGGGCCTGGCGGGTCCGCGCGGCCTCGGGGCCGGAACCCGGGGTCCCCGCCCACCCCAGCGTCCGCCGCGCGCCCGCCGCGCGCCGAGCCCCACGCCCCACGCTTCCGTCCTGGGTCGCGGTGGCCGGAGGCGCATCCGGGTCCGCGGGACAGGCGGGCGCCGAGGTCGCTTGTGTTGGGGGGTAGTGGTGCGGCGAGGATCCGGCGCCTCCGCGGAGCATGGCGGGTCAGGGGCTGGGGGGCGCCGCGCCTTGCTATGCCCTCCGCACTTTCCCGGCTCTGAAGCCTCGAGAACACGGCCAGGCAGCGGTAGTTTAATGGGGAGTTTGCCTGCTGGGAACTAGGGGCCTGCTGGGGTCTCAGTTCTTGGCTGGCCCCGAACACGAGGTTGCCAAGCGTGTGACGGCAGCAGGTAGGAGTGAGCCGCTGGTGCAGTGATGAGCAGGGAAGGAAGGACACTGGCTGTTGGCCTGTGAACCTAGGCAAGAATGACCAGCCAACACAATCCAGACCAAGGTCCGTGGGCCCAGCTCGGTCCTGTGCGGCTGGTCAGTGGAATAGACCTGCAGGTGTGGCTCTTGTCACTCTAGGGCTGGCTTCAGGACAGATGAGGCCAGGGAACCGTCCTGGATTCTCCAGGAGGGTGCTCTGGAGTGGAGCCGGGGGGGTGTGCCCGGCTCAGCACGGTGGCCACGCACGTCCAGTCTGCCGGCAAGGGCAGTGGGGAGCCGGGGGAAGTCATGGCCTTGGGAGTCTCCTCCTGCTGTAAAAGAACCCGCAGGCGTATAAAATAACTTTTATGTGGAATGTTGGTGGGTTGAAAAGCAGTTCTGTGTGCTTTTCCCCCTTAGTGTGGATCAGCAGTGCTGAGGCAGCAGGCGTCATACAGAAGTGTGAGCAGAGAGCGTCTGGAATCCCCGAGCTCCAGGGAAACTAGAGGTGACAGCCAGCCTAGTGAAGAGGACAGGAGCTGGGGGCGGTGGCGCTGGCAGCAGCCCAGCAGGCACCCCTCGTCTCAGGGCCCTAGTCCTGGATCCAGCCGGGTGGTCAGGGGAACTGCAAGGTCTTCTGGGTGAGCAGAGCCCACAGTCCTGAGCTGTTCTTCGCTGTGTTTGCGTCGTCTCCCCCCATCCAAGGGGAGAAATCTAGATGAGGTTTAAGAATCAGTGCTTTAAGAATGTGGATCTCATAGGTGAAACCTCGGAACACATGTTTTCAGCACAAGGTGTTAAAGTGAATGGAAGGATTCAATGCCTTTTCCAGGAGAGTGTCTCCATGTGGGCAGAATTAGAGAATAAATGGGTCTTGAATTAAAAAATATATATATATACATATATATATCTCATAAGGTTACGGTGAGGATTAGAAGGTTAATATATGCAAAGAGTGTACACATGGAAGCACTCAATAATGACTGGCCATTGTTATCATCATTTATATTAATATTCCAGTTAAGTGGTTGAGCATCAGGAAAATCAAGTCACATTCTTAAGGTACACCAGTTAGTTTCAGACCCAGTTGAATGTGACTTTAGTGCCTGTGCTTTTAATCACATCCCATAAGGAGACAGCAGAGCTATTTTCTAACTGCAACATTAACTGACTCTTTTTTAAGTTACTTAAACTCTCTGATTTTGTTTGGGTTCCCCCCTAAAGCAGATTCTATGACAAGGGCTTGATCAATGGTCCCTAGGGAATGTGATTTTTCTTGAAGTGTATATTAACGATTTATTAATTAACGACTGTAGCCAAATCTGATAAAGCAGGATAAGCACAGCAGATTGGGAAGAGTGGAACAGGGAAGAAAGGAAGCCAATCCAAGGATGCAGTTTTAAGAGGGTGGCCGGGTGCAGCTGGGGCTCAATGCTAGCAGGGCCGCACTGGAGTTATACAGAATATGCCTCAGAATCGTCCACCAGGGATGGGGAAAGGTGAGTGTTTATTTCCCAGTTCCTATCCTATGTTAATCAAGCGTTGCTCCAGGGGTGTTAATTTCCTTGTACTTACAGTTTTGCACATGACCCATCACAGCCCAGAATCTCAGTGGACAGAGAAGCTTGGGCCAGAAAGCAAGTGACGGGCAGTGCAGCAGAGGTGTGTCATTTTGTCAAAGGTTATATCTGAGGCACAGCTGGTTGCCACAGCCATTTGAGCAAAGCCGTGCGCCAAGGGGTTATAAAGGTGTTTAGCACCCTCTGCCTACTGGAATACACATATTGATTCCATGAGATATTTGCTTCACGTTTGCATAGGTAAATTTTCTGTCATTCACACTCAGTTATTGAGGTGATTCAATGAGATGTGTGTACAAGTGCTCTGAAAGCTATGTCATGGAGACTATTACACTACACATGTGATATTGAGATCTCCAAATCTGGAGGTCAAGCAGTGGTTGAACAATTTTTTTAACCCATTAGTCTGAAGGTACTTTTGAACTCAACACCTCTCTCATTTCATGTAAGTAATAAACCTTTCATACCTTCTTGTTGTGTGTCATCAGTCTTGACTTTCCAACCAGATTTTGGGTGGGGGGTTTATTCTGTTTCTTCAGAGTGGTTACAACACAGAGAAATCTGGATTTCAGCCGAAAAAAATCACCTCAAGACCGCAACAGGGCATACTTCACTGAATTCCAAACTGATTGCTGATGTGATCTTTTGGATTGGAAAAGTCCAAACAGTTCATCTGCCCCATCCCTGGTCATTTGGCTACTGGCTGTCTTGGATGCTGGACCCTAATATTCTAAGGTAAAAATAGAAGAGCAGAGAATAAAAGTTTATGCTGACTAGGTTAAAATCTGAGCCAGTCTGGCACTTTCTGTCTTGAGTGGAAATCAATCTGTGTTCTACTTTCAGAGCTAAAATACAGTTATGAAATGTTGAATTTTCTTTTTTAAAAAAAATATCTATCTATCTATCTATCTATCTATCTATCTATTTATTTGGCTGTGCCAGGTCTTAGTTGTGACCTGCGGGGTCTTTGTTGCAGCGTGTGGGATCTTTTAATTGCGGCATGCGGGATCTAGTTCCCTGACCAGGGATTGAACCTGGGGCCTCTGCACTGGGAGCAAAGAATCTCAACCGCTGGACCAGCAGGGAAGTCCCGAAATGTTGAATTTTCAATGTTATTTTTCTGCTTTGTGTTTGAATTCTCACTTCTTCACTTACCTGCTGTGGGATGTTGGTCACATTACTTCACCTCTTTGGGCTTCAATTTCCTCATTGCAAATTTGAGATAATATTAATAATAAATCCAAAGAACTGTTACGAGGATGACTGTAATGTGTTTGGAACATAAAGACATTCAATTCATGTTAGCTGCTAATATTATTGTTATTATCATTATATGTGTTGACAAAGATCTGTAGGTTTATTTTTTGAGTGTTTAAATGTAATGGTTATTTCTATTAATTGAATTTAGTGATGAGCTGCTCTAATCTGACATTTATATGAAATATAGAGGCTCTTAGAATTACCTTGTTGTCTTGACTGAGAGAGAAGTTTAAATGCTTTTGACCCTGTGGGGAGCCCTCTGACATCATGAAATCACATATCCTTTCTAAAGTTGATTTTCTAAACAGAAAATTGATAGCCCGGTCCATAACTGATTTAGAAACAATTGGAAAATGTCAGGTAACTTACAAAGGAATAATGATTTTGCTGCTGCTACTGTGTATTAATAGAGGTTGTTTCCCACTTAAAGAGCTGGAAGTGCCTTGTGTTCTTATTCCAGGTACTTGACATGTACCCTGTGAAGGTGATTTGGGCACACATGGTACCTATGTAACAGATCTCTATCTCATAGACTTATGTAAAAGAATGTAAGTTTAGCCCAGTGTAATAGTCTGACCGCATTTTTAAAGCATTTTAATTAATTTATTTTTATTTTTTAAAATTAAAAAAAACCTTTTTAAATTTTAAAATTTTTCTATTTTTAACGTTTTTTAAATTAAACAAATTTTTAAAATATTTTAGATTTTATTTACTTTAAATTTTATCTGACCCCATTTATTTGATGTTTTCTGACATCTTAAACCTCATCCTTCCCTCCTCCCCTTGTGCCCCACTTCTGGGAAATCTGATAAGAAAGTCTGAGGGCTTCCCTGGTGGCGCCAGTGGTTGAGAGTCTGCCTGCCTATGCAGGGGACGCGGGTTCGTGCCCCGGTCCGGGAAGATCCCACATGCCGCGGAGCGGCTGGGCCCATGAGCCATGGCCGCTGAGCCCATGAGCCGTGGCCGCTGAGCCTGCTCGTCCGTAGCCTGTGCTCCGCGATAGGAGAGGCCACAACAGTGAGAGGCCCGCGTACCGCAAAAAAAAAAAAAACAGAAAAAAAAGTAAGTCTGAGTGCTTCCACCTTTGGTGTTGATGGGAAGTTCAAGCCACACAAGCCCCTGCCTGTGCACAGAGGCCCTCATACCAGCCTCACCCTCTAACCACCATAAAAGCCCCCGCAGGTCTTCTTCCAGCTCTCACAAACCATTTTCAGTCCAGCTTATGAAGACTACCCTGCTCTCCCCAGAAAGCCTCATTAAGTAAGTAATAAACCTTTCATACCCTCTTCCTGTGTGTCATCAGTCTTGACATTCCAACCAAATTTGGGGTGGGAGATCCATTCTGTTTCATCAGAGTGGTTACAACGCACAGATATTGGCGTGTACTGAAAGGAACCAGGGTTTCTTGGAGAACTAAGTCCAGGTTTGGGGCGAGGACAATACAAGGTAAGTCTGGGATATCTTGTCATACTGTAAAGCAGGGAAGTGCTCCAAGACTAATGGGATCATGTCAAAAGAATAACAGAAGCCAGGATGAAGGGGCTTCCACTTGTCAAAATGGGACAATTTGAGCATTGAAAAGAATAATGATGGTACGAGATTATATCACATTGAACATAAATCCAGAGTGATAGAAAGAAGAGGGGAAAGAGACGGAGAGAGAAGAAATAAGTAGGAAAGATCTTCTTTACAGAAGATTATAGTAAATGTAGAAAAAGGAGAGAATTTTTAAAAAAATCACCATTTTGCACCTGAATGCAATTCAAGCAAAGATCATCAAAGAATACTAAAACTTTTGAGTAAAATGTTGTTGGAGGTGGCAAGAGGTATTATCCCATGGATTATGTGTTAACATTGCCAAGGAAAATTAACCTTTAGAATAGATACCTGACACAATGGGATGCATACAGTGTCCCCTGTGTGCTATGTAGTACTTATGCCAAAATATTTAACCTGATTCTCGTGGTGAAGAACAATTAAATATAGAATGTGGGGCATAATATAGGACAACTGTCCTGAATTTTTCAATGTTGTGAAAATAGAAACAGAAACAAAAAGAATGCTCTTCAGGAAAAGATGTAAGATACTAAAAGACATAATCAAAGGCAATGTGTGAACCTTGATTTGACCCTAGGTTGAAAAAGTAAAACAATTAAAAAAAACACTTTTGGTCAACTGGGGAAATTTGAATGTGGATATATGAAAGTGATACTCTGATTATATAGGAGAACACTCATTCTTAGCAGATGTGTGATATTTGGGGATGAACTGTCATGGTGTCTGGAACTTATTTTCAAATGGTAGAGCAAGAAAGTATATATATATATATATATATATTTTTTTTTTTTTTTTTTTAATTTTTTTTTTTGCAGTACGCGGGCCTCTCACTGTTGTGGCCTCTCCTGTCGCGGAGCACAGGCTCCGGACGCGCAGGCTCAGCGGCCATGGCTCACGGGCCCATCCCCTCTGCGGCATGTGGGATCTTCCCGGACCAGGGCATGAACCCGTGTCCCCTGCATCGGCAGGCGGACTCTCAACCACTGCGCCACCCGGGAAGCCCAAAAGTATATATATTCTTACACAAAAAAATATGATTAGTCCAGAGATAAGCAAGAAGGAAAGAAGGAAGGAAGAAATGTTAACACAACATTGTAAATCAATAAAATCAAATAAAATAAAGAAGAAAATTACCAGAAAAAAAACAAGGGTGATAAAATATTAATATTTTGATGAATTTAGATGAATGGTATTTTTTGTTCACTTCTTTCAGCATTTTTGTAGGTTTAAAAATTTTTAAATAAAATATTTAAAGTTAAAAGCCCAATGGAACAGCAGTAGAAACAATAAAAGAACTTCAGAAGACTGCTTAAGCCAGCAAAACTCTTGTTACTTCCCCTGAAAACTTAATAGATTTGAACAGATTGTAATATTTGTACCTGGAAATTATTCTTAATGTACAAAACAAATAGCAATTATTATTACATCAAAAGACCTGCTGCACAGCAACCCGTGTTCATGAATCAATGCTATCTTCCCCTATCTCCAGCATCTATATGAATTATTATGCTGTGAAAGCTGAGTAAATATGTGCTCTGTGACAACAAGGACAAATAGACAACTGACTTAGAGATCTAAAGATTTATGGTTGCTGCAGATCTTATTGTGGGATGTCGTTAATACCAGATTCGATTTGAGAGCATCATGCTTGAACTGAAAATGAACCCTGACTTCTGTGATTGGAGAGCCACTGGCAAGACTCCCCTGTGATTAACATCTCTCTGCTCAAATATCCTTAGACTGCTTGACGATGACATTTCTGACTTGTCTGGCTTGTGTTATTGTGTCAGAACACAGCAGTAATTCCTCGACCTGCTCCTGTGCCCTGAGAAAATAATTGGTGTGCTCATTATCTTTTAAGAGCCTGGAGGAATTTATCCTATTAAGATGGTGGGCAAATGAGTGTTTACCCGGCTCTCTTTGACTTTGTAATGCCTTCCCATAATGGTTATTGTGCTGCCCTTTGACAAATCTTTGTTCCTTTCTATAGTACTTTTTTTTTTTAAGATGACAACTTATTTTTCTTTTCCTCTGCCGAAAGACTCTCATTATGAAGAGAGATTGCCAGTCAGTGTAGTATTATGAACTCAGCGTAAAATGCAATGGTAAGAGAATTCTCCAGCATTACATATTCCATCCTCAGCCAATGTGAGATGTAACTATTACAGTCATATTCCATGTTTTTTTTTTTCACATTTGTAACATAACAGTTTTTGGTACTTGGTTTTTAAAAAAATGTTCCTTAGATTTCAACCTTTATTTTATCACACATCTTTTCTCCCTAGTAGAGAACATAACTTGCTCTACATACAAATGAAAAACCATAGGCTAGTTTAATGTATTCAGTGAGTTTAAGGAATATGAGTTTTGGTAAAAGTGAAATTTCCTTATAAAATGATTATTCATCTCTGAAAACTGGAAAATTCCTGTTGAATGCATACTTTCAAAATGAAACCAAACTGTTATTTCAGTATCATACGAGTGTTTCCAGACATCTAAAAGAGAAAAGCCTACAATCAGATTCAGATGACACAGGTTTGAATCCTGATGTTGCTACCAGCTTAGGGTAGACTTTGAACAGGCTTCGAGCCTTCTTTGAACCACAGTTTTGTGAAATGGGTACAGTAATCCCCACCACACAAGGCTATTGTAAGGGTTAAATTATGATGACATCTATCAAGGAGCCTGGAAGTATTAGGCATCCAATTCATGTTGTCTGAATTTGAATCTATTGAGAATCCCTAACATCCAAATAATTAGTGTGGAAAGGAAATTCACACCCTGACTTACTGTAGCTAAACAAATAGTTTTATCTTTACCTAATAGAAAGTCTGGAGGTAGGTGTTGCTCTTCCTTGGTTCAGAGGTTCAATAGTATCAGGGTTGGCTGGCAACTCTATAGACCCCCTGGCCTTTCCTTAATAGTCATCACAAGATGAGGGCTACATCGCCCATCATCAAATCTGTGATCATGGCAAGAGGAGGAGGGGCAGATCAGTGACTCATGTTTGTCCCTTTGATCGTGAAAACCAAGATTTTCCAGAAGCCCCAGTCAACTTCTGCTTTCACTTCTCTGGCCAGAACTGTGTCACGTGGCCTGCTCTGGAAGTGATGGAAGCTGGAAAGGGAGAGTTTAGTTTTCCCAACCCCTGCCACAGAGTGGAGCAAGGGAGGAGAGGGCTGGGAATGGGACTGGGGTTAACTGAAACATGGTGCTGTCCCACAGGGTTACTTGAGGAACTGGGGAAGCAGTATAAGAGCATGGGTTTTAGATGGTCTTGATCTGCTTTGCCAGTTACCACCTGGTGGCCTGGAATGATTTACTTAATATCTCTGAACCTCAGCTTCCTTATCAATATTAAAAGGTGAATAATAATCATCTTTCAGGGTTGTGGTAAAGATTATAATGTATACTATGTATATATAACATACACTGGATATATAGTATACACACATATACACATACTGGATATATCCTAAATATTGCATGGGACATGCTTATACTAAAATAATATCCATTGTTTACCTGAAATTTAAATTTAACTGGGCACCCTGTATATTTATATGCTGAATCTGGGAACACTGCCACAAGCACATCTTAAAAGCTGCTTCATCAGTTACAGGAACCTGCTTGTCCTCCAAACTCCAAAGAGAAAGCAAAACCCCTGATGAGATACCATTTTGTATTTCTCACTTTGCTGTGATAACAAATTGGTCTTCCTTTGTAGATGTAAGGGTAGCAAAAATCAAACCTCATGTGAATACTTACCCTATTAGCTGATGGACATTTCTTTGCTATGATCAATTTTATTTTTTTCTGAACTTCTAGATAGTAAAACGACCTGGAGGATAGGGGCAGAGAGACACACAAAAGTTTCTGCCTCAGAAAATTGTCCCAGGTTTCAAGGCACAAGAGCTGAATCTTTGTCAAGGAGCCACCACAACTAATGTTGTGACTTTGTACAATGCACTTACCCTTTATATATTTATTTTCTTCAATATATAATGGGCATAGCACTTAACTTATAGAATTTTAGTGGATATTAAATGAGGTCATTTATGTGCACAACATAAATATGAATTTTATTGAGAGTCAGAAGCTAAAACTAGGATCAGCCTCAAGGGAAGTATTTGTAAAATTAGGGCTAATTTTGGCATTTGATAATTTTCTAGGAATTTATCCATTTTATCTATCTTTAAAAATTTATTAGTGTATAGTATCTAGCTGCTCATTAATTGCTGATATTGTAATTGTGTACCTAAAAGAACTAATAGAATCCAGAGACAACCTATTAGAACCAGTATGTGTTTAGCAAAGTTGCTGGATACAGCATCAACTTACAAAATCAAAAATATTTCTCTATACTAGCAATAATTAATCAGGAAACTCCAGAAAAATAATATTCCACTCATAATTGCAATAAAACTATAAACTATCTAAGAGTTAAAGTAACCTAGAATATGTAAGACCTTTATGAAGGAACTCACCAAAGTGTGCTTTTCAAAAAGTTAAAACCATGACTTTCATACAAATATAAAATAAACATGTTAAAGATTTTAAACACATTAATTAATAAGGGAACCAATAAGGTGTATGGCCAGTTCAAAGAGAACTTAAGATGCCAGGGATTTATAGGCAGTTTAGCAGAGAAATATCGGGACTGCTGAATTAGTTATAAAACTAATGTCCCAAACACAGACCATAAATCTTTGGAGTCATCTCTTTCATTAGACACAAAATTATTTGCATCTACTGGAAAAAATTCTAGAAGTTAACATGTAACCTCACTAAGTTTGAGACCTTTTATTAATGGTAAACAATCGGATAAACTAAATACATTTCATAACTATACTTTTGTGACCTTTGCTCTCATGTGATATTGAAAGGATGTCCCACTCACCTTTTTGTGGTCTTATTTCCAAGTTTCAAATAATTTTCCTGACACACTTTAAAATTTGGGTGAAGGACATGAAAGATGATATGAAGAAAGGGAATGTCATTTCATGCTCTTGGATGGGATGAATTCATATTATTAAGATAGAGATTTTCTTTAATTTAGTATATAAATGCAATGCAATTTCAGTAACAATTCCAGTTAGATATTTTAGGGAAACTATTAAATTTGCTGTAAAATTTGTAGAGAGAAATAAAAGTTCATGGCTGTCTGCTGCTTAAAGAGAAGTCGTAAAGACAAAGAGCTTGCCCTGCCAGATATTAAGACATACTACAAGGCCAGAGTAATAAAAGCAATGTGCTATTGGTATAAGATCAGATAAACAGATAAGTGGAAGAAAATGATGCACTCAGAATGAGACTCATATATCCATGGGAATTTAATAAACTTTAAAGGAATTACCACACATCAGTAGAAAATGTTTAGTTGAAGTTTATTGGAGAAATTGTCTCACTATATGGAGAAAAATTGGATCCCTACCTAAGACTACATAATGAGTTACCTCCAGATAGGTTAAACATGTAAGTTAGAAGGGGAAAAAATACAGCTGGTAGAAGAGAATGTATGAGATAATCTTTACAATCTAGGAATGGGGAAACACTTCAAAAAATTTCAAAAGGAAAAACAAAGCAAAAGATTGCTAAATACAATTATATCAAAATTAAGGCTCCCCCTGCAAATACGCTGTATAGATGGGAGAATTTTATTGCATGTAAGTTATACCCCAATAAAGAAAACAATCAGAAATACTGTGGGAATGTACGTTTTGGATTGGTTTGTACCAGCAAGATACTTACTCATATGCATATCTATGTAAAATCTTCCAGATACTGACTTTTGGGAACCATCCACTGGGAACAATATGGAGATTGAAATCATGGAACGAGACTGACAAACAGTTTCCATTGTTCCATCCCACTGCAGCCCTCCCTCCCTGAGCAAGAAGGATTTTTCTTGTACACAAACCAAGTAAGTCGTGGGGAACTGTGCACCTTAAAGAATCCAGGAAGTGAAATGACCTCTCCATAGCTCTGGGAGACTTTCTAACTTCATTCATTTGGCACTTATATATGGTACTAACCCTGGTCCAGGCATTGTTGTAGTTGTGCAGAAAGAGCATCAAACAAAACTGATCCATCATCTGTACTTGGGCAGCTGTCATTCTGTCCCCAGCACCCTCAGGTGAGACTTCAGGCAGGGAGAGGACCACAGGGGAAGATCTCCAAGGATGAGAAGGTTAGAAAAGAAGAAATAATCTGTGAAAGCTTCATTATGCTCAGGAAAATTAAGGTTTTTCATTCATGAAGAACACTATGGACCAAATTAATAGATGACTAAATGGGAGAAGGTATTTTCAATGTTTAAAACTCGAAAGGAATTAATAATTAGCAGGGAATTTCTGTAAATTGACAAGTCAGTTACCGCAATAGGAAAACAGGTAAAGACTATGAGAGAGCAATTTACAGAAAAGAAAACTCTCAAAACCAAGTACTCAAAGGCATATGCCAAAAATTAGAGAAATTCAGGCTAAATTAACAGTATTAAATTAGCAAAAATTAGAAAACTGGATAATGCTGAGTGTTGTCAGGGAAGCAGCTATGCAGAAAGCTTCATGAGGAGTAGATTGATACAGCCATCCTGAAGAACAGTCTGGCATGATGTGGACAAATTAAGTGTACATACATACTATGACACAGCAATTCTGCTACTGAGAATTTATCCCAAAGAACATTTCAAATATTTTTATAGTGTGAAATATATAAAGATAACTATTACAGTAATGTTTACAGTGGTGGGAGTTGGTGGCAGTTTGGGTAGAGTAGGCAAGACTTGGAGAATACATACCATGGGTGGTTATGGAGCTTTAGGAGGAACATATCTGATGTACACATAGAAATAAGATTAGATCTTAAAAAGATAGTACTTAGTCCAAAAGAGTAAGAAAATGAATGAGATCTATAAGGATTTACATAGTTTAAAATAAATGCCAACAAAATCACACAACACATTTTAGAGCACTTTAAAATAAAAAGAAATAGATAGGGCTTCCCTGGTGGCGCAGTGGTTAAGAATCCGCCTGCCAATGCAGGGGACACGGGTTTGAACCCTAGTCTGGGAAGATCCCACATGTTGTGGAGCAACTAAGCCCATGCACCACAACTACTGAGCTCGTGTGCCACAACTACTGAAGCCCGCACGCCTAGAGCCCATGCTCCACAACAAGAAAAGCCACTGCAATGAGAAGCCTGTGTACCGCAAAGAAGAGTAGCCCCCGCTTACCGCAGCTAGAGGAAGCCTGTGCGCAGCAACGAAGACCCAATGCAGCCATAAAGAAAGAAAGAAATAAATTTTTTAAAAAAAGAAAAATACAGCAGAATGGTTACCTTGGAGACGTGGATAAGTAGAATAAATAACTGTTAAAACTAGAGAGACTCATATGGATCGATGATTCTAATGTGCCTTGAGCTGAGGCATATTAATTCTGCCCTGTATATCTGATAAACAACTAATAAAATGAAATGAAACATAGTGCACCAAAAGAACCTAAGCATACATGGCTGTTGAAGAGATATGCCTTGCTTACTCCTTGGCTCTGTTTAAATTTATTGCCACGATTGCATTCTGGGGTGTGGCCCAGCTGGGAGGCTGCTGGAGGCTGATCCAGGGTTTTCACATGCTCTAAACTCAGAGACCAACAAGGAAAATCCCGAAAGAAGGATCACAGGCACAATCAAAACAGTTCTGGTCTCTACTTTTGTGCATATTCTTAAAATGCTGCAAAATTTTTGAATATTTTCTTTGCTATGAAGCAGCCCCATGTTTCTGCATTTCCTCCCCTGTTTATTTAGTAAATCATTTTCATGTTTATGCTTCTACACTTGTCTAGCATGCGAATCACTTGATGAAATATCCTCTTATTTTATCTTCATTACAACTCAGCTGGAGGCCCTCTCTTTTGCAGTTGAGAAAACAAAGGCTTAAGACTTCAATACCTTTCAAAATGTCATATATCTGGGAAGTGATGCAAACAGAACTTAACATCAAGTCTCCTGGCTTCCAACCACACTTTTTAATCTAATACTTCAGGCTGCTTTAATGCAAAGAAATCATCAGTTCTAACCAAATTTCAAGTAATTGAAAAAAAAATGAATGAAGTTCTTATAGAGCTTTCTATTGCTATTTATGCAGAAATTAACTTAAGAATTAATTGGTGAAGAGACAGTAGATCAGACGACCGGGGAAAGGCAGTTTTCAGGTGGAAGTCTGAAAAGTAGCACTAAATACTATAATTCCCTGGTCATCCACTACTATTTGGAAACCATAATGCCTTTTATTATAAATTCTGAATTTCAAGGAATTTCAACTTATCCAAATGCATTAGGCCATGAATTGCAAATACTCTATAGTGTCATCACAGATGTAGTTTCCAAAAAAGGAATATTTATGGCATTAAACTTTTCAAAATCAGAAAATGTTTTAAGCATGTATGTAATTCAATTTTGCAAAATAACAGATATAGCAAAACTGATTAAAACAGAACTTACACACGCTGAAGAAAAAGCAACAAGAATCTACTGTAAAGTGGCTGGTGGGTTTTCTCCAAGTGTCTTGTAAGAGGTGAGACTACGATCACCTCTCTCCTGAACCACATGTTGTCTACAGCCTCCCAGTGCTCAGGTGACACAAAATTATCAGAGAGATTTGATGAGAGTACTCTTGCACTCCGCTTCCACATTTGCTTTCAGAATGAAGACATGAATATTGCCTCATCTAGCCCCATCTAACTTTCAAACCTTATTTACACAACTCTTTTTCCACCTTAACCTTAATCTCAAGTAAATACATGGTCCTTCCTCCTCCTCAAACTTGCTGTGTTCCCTCTCATCACAGCTCTCTGCGTATGTGCTTCCCCTGAATGGAATGTTCTGGAATGTTCTTCAATTCCCTTCATCAGTTTAATTCTTATTACTTCTTCAGATCCCAGGTCAGAAATCATTTCCTTAAGAAGTCTTCTGGATCTCCAGTTGATATGAGCTCTCAGAGAACCAGATCTTTCTCCTTTGGATCACTTATGCGGTTGGTAGTTATACATTTATTAATGTGATTATTCGCTTAATTTTTGTCCTGTCTTCCCCAATAGACTAAAAATTCCACAAGAATTTGTTTCTTAACATGTTATTTTATTTTTCCTTAACACTTTCTCACCCAGTATCTAATGCCCTGTTGCTTTGGCGGGGGTGGGTGGGTGGGCAGTGGTCATTTGATTCCTCAGCACCTTTGTATACCTTTTTTTGTGTGTGGGGAGTTCTTTGTGTGTGGGGAGCCTTATTAGCCCACCGCTCACAGTGGCAGAGCCCATAACCTTACTTTTCTAGCCATCATGCTTTGCAACCAAGCACAAACACTGACGCAGGCCAAGACATCCAGCCTTCCAGAAGCACAGTCCAAAAGACTCTAGGAGTTGTCTCTAGTACCTGGAACCACCAGTGCAAACTGTGATGTTGTGCCTGGTGGTAGCCCTGGTGCTGGAACAGTCTTGTGTCTTATTTTGGAGATTGTTCTTGCAAGAGTGAACATCAAGCCTGCTTCTGGGTCTTTCCCAGAGATTCTGAAACTTATATCATTTTAATGAACTATTTTTTTCTGCTTTAATGAGCTAGAACAACTTCTTTGGTTTGTAACTGAGAAAGAATCTCAAGATGAATAAGTGAATAATGGAATCTCTTTGCTGCCAACACAAATTGTATGTTTTAATGTCTATGCTGTCCTATGAAGTTATTGCAAAAGGGACTTAAATTATAGAAGTGAGCTGAGTATTGTCTGGAGGCTTGTTGTGGCTCAGTATATTTCAACTGTAGGAGGCTACAAAAATGTTCTTAGATTCATGTAAATATATGCATTACCTTCCTAATATCTATTGCTTAAAATCTTCTGACAAGTATTTTGGAGTTCTGTGTGACCAATTTCAGAATAATTCAGCTCTTAATGCTTTCTGTTTGTTGTTTTATTGTACATTGTTAAGCTGAAAGAAAAATGTTAGATATTTTTGTGTCATTATTTGTAAATACTTCATCCATTGTTCTATACTGAGAAAAGATATTTCAAGCTAAACAAATAAGCCAAAAAAGAGATGTATGTATGCTGTGATTCTACGAATCAAACAGAAAAGATTCTAGGAATATATGTATTTTATAAGAAGAGAGCTATCGGGACTGCATATTTTTCTGATCATGAGCTTTGGAATCCTGGATGAAAGGCCTGGAAGAACATGAAATACAGCATAGCTTGCTTTTTATTAAATGTGTTAGTTGGGGTAACAGGAAGAGTGACCTACAGTTTAATTGGCCTTTCCTTGAATCATCTACCACTGGACCCACCTCATACTCACTTATAGCAGAGGCTTTCAAGCTCAAATGTCACTGAGTCACAAAAATGAAACACAACTGTTAAAAGACAATTGAGAGTTGTGGGGACTGTGAAGGACTGGAGTGTTCATGCTGTTAAAAGATTAATTGAGGCATATTAAACATTTTGAGGTTATTTGAGCCAAAATTGATTTGAATTGGGCAATACCAAACCAGAAGTGTTTAGGAATGGTCCACCAGTAAAAGCTTGGGGAGAAGCTATTATAGAGAAAAGGCAGAAGCAAAGTAAGGAAATTATTTATTGGCTATAACTTAAAACCTAGTTGACTGTGATTAGTTGTCCTCAGTATTTTGATTTTGTAGTCTTGAGGCATTTATAGGCTGAGATTTTGGTTTGCTTATATAGGTCACTACAGCATTAAAGCCACGTCAGTCTAATGCCCTCCTTGTTTATTAATTTAACAATTCCACCCTTTTGTTCATCCTCTCATACATGAGAGATTGACCAAAAGTTGGTATTAGCCCACTCTCAGTAACCATCAGAGTTAAGTTCCTTCTTGTCTCATTGTAAAAGTTTTAGGTTATAATGCCAGATCGTGAAAGAATTGTTCTTGCTGTTCATCTCATTGTTTGTCTTGTTTCTGTTTTTCCAAGTGCAGTGAGACCATTTGATGTACTGCTGATGGCTGCAAACATGCATTTAAGACCTTTGAGAGAATATAGCACACCAGGGAAACTATAATGATAGCTATTAGGAGGATAATACCAAGAGACTGAGTGTACTCCTTAGCCAGGGCCCCCAAGAATCAAACCAATTGGCATCAAATAAATCAAAGAATGTACCTGAAGGAGCATCAACCTGTTTTAGCCAAGTGGCTTGTTTGATAATTTCTTGTATTTGTTGCAATACCAGAGGTGTCTATCTAGGTAGAGTAAGAGATATTTACTATGGCACAGACTCCTTCTAGTTCTGCAATTTTATTATCTAAACCACCTTAGCAAGAAAGTTTTAAGGACTTTTGTTGTGCAGCTATGACCTTAGCAGTACATTCAGTGAAAGCTACCAGAGATAAGGAAACTTATCTTCCTGTACATTAACAGAGAGAAAAGGCAAGTAGTGAAAAAGCAAAAGGAATAAAGCTTTCATATTGGAGATTAAGATCTTGATCCACGATCTTGGGAGAACTGTCCACCTTAAGATGCCAACTGCTTCTATAGAGAAACCTCCCTAGTCAGTTTTAACTTCAGATCTCCAGCTCGTTCGAAGAGCCTGCTGTAACCCTTTTTAATTGGGGGATGTGAACCAAAGGTTCAAGTCCCTGAAGGTGGTCTGGGTCTGATCCCAGACCCAGTCTGGTTTTTAAATCACACTTATTCTGACACCACTGGTTTTCAGACCCAGTCTGGAAAAAGAAATGCTCAAATAAAGTCTGAAAATGCATAATGCAAGAACTACGGAGCTAAGATCATAGGGGGACTTAACCAATACATCCAGAGGCAGCAAGAAATCTGAGAGCTCAAGGGCCTCAGCAGGTACCTACACCTTCCCGTTTCTAGTCTTTCTGGGGGACCCCAAGAGGAAGGTTACCTTACATAAGATTTATGCCTCTCTTTGTGCCTCTGCTTCTGTGTGCTGTAGCCACTGCTCCTGTTATCTCTCCAGGATGCTGTACAAAACATGTCCTGCTGCTGTTGTCTGCACTGGCCTGCTGTGCCACTAGCACTCTGTCCTGGTTACCCATCTAGTGACCTTGACTCACCCTTGACCTCTCAAGCTCCTTGTGGTCTTTTCTCTGTATAAATCCAGGACTATGAGTCTTCACCAACTTTCCTATGAATCTCACATGCTCACCCCTTTATCTGGCCAATAGGAAATACTTATCCCATGTTGTGTCCTACTCCTCATTTTTAGTGCTGGTAGGAGGGGATTCTACTGTAGAAGTCTTAACTTCTCAGGAACGTTATTTCTTTAGGCTTACCCTCCCCCACGAGAGGGCTTGTTTGGGTAAATTGAAGTTCAAGCTTCAACTTTATGGGAGTTTTCCCACCCTACTAACACGCAGACCCTGAAGCTGAGTCTGGTCTCACAGGCGAGGCCAGTGGGTAGGAGTGGACCTCTTAGTAAGTGAACCGATCAGCTACCCAATAATATCTCCATCTCAGCAGGGTCTTCCTGGCCTCTGCTTGTTTCAGTGTAGGCAGTGATACTTAAGATTACTATATGCACTGTGTACAGAGACATCCCGAAGATAATAATCTGAGAGCATAGTGTTACCACTTACAAGGTTTTATTAAGCTTTGTTCACACCCAGGTGCGGGGTAACTACTTCAGCGATCTAACAGAGAAAAAAAATTACTTAGTGCCAGGAGCCATCTTGAGTTTTCTCCCTGCATAATGAATTTCTAAGTGACTTCTCTAACTACTCAGTGAGAACATTCAGTCCATAAAAATTATTAAGAAGAATGAACTACTGATGCATGCTCTTCCTCCTTTTGTTCTGATAATAGAGTCTCACAAAAGCTGCTCTGCAGCTTTCTTCTCCAATATAGTGTTTCAAAAAAGAAAAGAAAAGATAAACTATAGCTTGTAGAGAACAGTCACTTGGAGTGAAGGGTACCCAGGCACTTCAGGCTCAGGGTAAAGGAGGAAAAGAGTCGTGGTTCTGGGAAAGCACTGCCTTCAACTCCATCTGTGAAAAGATGTGTGCCATCAAACAGCGAAGATCAACCTCTCACACCAGGATAAAATGTTGTTGGTCTTCAAATCATGGGGAAAAATGGGCTTTGCTTGGCCTAAGAGGCCTTTCTTTTCAAAGCTGGAAAGGTCATAAAACAACTGCTAGCGTTTTTCTAACCTCTGTCCCCTTCAAGGCATAGGACTGAGAGTCATTTTGTTTTGAATCATGATAAAATATGACAACTTCTTGTTTCTCAGTCTCTGTGTCATTTATGATGTCCAGTATTTTCCAGGTTCTGGTTGTTTATCATGGTGAACCTGACTTATGAGCTAAAGCTTTCCTTCTGAAACAGTATATTACAGATGGCTATGTTTGACTATTCTTTGATAGCTTCTTACTTTTGTCTCAAGAAGAATGACGTTCATCTTAAATGTCTGTTTTGTGCCTATTGAAACATCTTTATTCTTCTACAAGGTTTGCCTGGCTTTTATTGTTATACTTTTTTTTATGATGGTGGTAGTATTGAATGAATGGCTATAGTTTCTACATTTAAATAAGCTTTTTTAACCTCCTTGTTTATATATATGAGTTTTCATAATGTGATGGTTTCTCTTTTTCTTTTTGATGTGTCTGCTTGGCTAAGCTACATCCCCAGTTATTCAAACACTAATCTGGGTATTGCTGTGAAGGGAGTTTGCAGATGTAATTGAAATTCTTATTCAGTTGGCTTTAACTATGGGAGATTATCCGGGATGATCTAGGGCCTGATTAAAGCAGTTGAAAGGCCTTAGAAGCAGGGCTTATACTCCTCAGCCCTGCTTCTAAGGTTTTTCAACTGCTTTTTAACTGTGTGTGCGTGTGTGTGTGTGTGTGTGTGTGTGTGTGTGTGTGAGAGAGAGAGAGAGAGAGAGAGAGGGAGAGAGAGAATAAATTCTGCTTGTGTTTTAAATTGTTTTCTATCTTTATCAAAATATAATTTTCATATAATATTGTGTAAGTTTAAGACATAGAAATATGATGATTTGATATATATGTATATATTGCAAAATGATTACCACAATAAGGTTAGTTAACACATCCAGCACCTCACATAGGTGTTTCTTTTGGTGCGTGTGGTGAGAACCTTTGAGATTTACTCTCTTAGCAATACAGCATTGTTAACTGCAGTTACCATGCTTTATATTGGATCCCAAGAACTTACTCTTTTTTTTTTTTTTTTT
Organism: Mesoplodon bidens; assembly: GCF_964165515.1. Lineage (NCBI taxonomy): Eukaryota > Metazoa > Chordata > Mammalia > Artiodactyla > Ziphiidae > Mesoplodon > Mesoplodon bidens. Next base: position 100,846,618 of record NC_138160.1, read on the forward strand.
GCGGTATGCGGACCTCTCACTGTTTTGGCCTCTCCCGTTGCGGAGCACAGGCTCCGGACGCGCAGGCTCAAGCGGCCATGGCTCAGGGGCCCAGCCACTCTGCGGCATGCAGGATCTTTCCAGATTGGGGCACGAACCCGTGTCCCCTGCATCGGCAGGCGGACTCTCAACCACTGTGCCACCAGGGAAGCCCCACTTACTCTTTTTATAACTGGAAGTTTATACCCTTTGACCACCTTCATTCATTTCCCCATCCCCTGCCCCAGGCATCAACCAATATACACTCTGTTTCTATGAATTCAATGTTTTTAGATTCTACACATAAGGGAGATCAGATCGTAGAGTATGTCATTCTTTTTTTTTTAATTTAATTTTATTTATTTTGTTATACAGCAGGTTCTTATTAGTTATCCATTTTATACATATTAGTGTATGTATATCAATCCCAGTCTCTACATCTGTGTCTCTATTTCTGCTAGTTCTCTACGTCTGTGTCTCTATTTCTGCCCTGCAAACCGGTTCATCTGTACCATTTTTCTAGGTTCCACATATATACATTAATATACGATATTTGTTTCTCTTTCTGACTTACTTCATTCTGTATGACAGTCTCTAGATCCATCCACGTCTCTACAAATGACCCAATTTCATTCCTTTTTATGGCTGAGTAATATTCCATTGTATATGTGTACCACATCTTCTTTATCCATTTGTCTCTTGATGGGTATTTAGGTTGCTCCCGTGACCTGGCTATTGTAAATAGTGCTGCAATGAACATTGGGGTGCATGTGTCTTTTTGAATTATGGTTTTCTCTGGGTATATGCCCAGTAGTGGGGTAGAGTACTTGTCATTCTTATTTCACTTAGCATGAAGCCCTCAGGTTTCATTAATGTTATTTTTTGCAAATGGTGGGATTTCCTTATTTTTAATGACTGAATAATATTCCATTGTATGTATAAAGAGAAGTGATAACAATTCCTGGCAAGGATGTAGAAAAAGGAGAATTCTTGTGCATTGTTGGTGGGAATGTTATAAGATATATATATATATACATATATATATATATACACACATATATATATATATATATGTGTGTATATATATATATATATATACACACACACATATATATATATATATATATATATATTACATTTTCTTTATCCAGTCATCTGTTGATGGACTCTTAGGTTGTTTCCATGTCTTAGCTGTTGTGAATAGTGCTGCATTGAACATGGAGGTGCAGATAAGTCTTTGAGATCATGATTTTATTTCCTTGAATATATAGCCAGAAGTGGGATTGCTGGATTATAGGGTAGTTCTATTTTTAATTTTTTTGAGGAAGCTCCATGCTGTTTTTCATAGTGGCTGCACCAATTTACATTCCTACCTTTTTATTGACCTCTTATCAGATGCATGATTTGCAAATATTTTCTCCCATTCCATAGGTTGCTTTTTCATTTTTGTTAATGGTTTCTCTTGATACTCTGACACTTTTAGTTTGAAGTAGTCCTTTAAAAATTTTTGCTTTTGTTGCTTGTGCTTTTGGAGTTATATCCAAAAAATCATTTCTGAGACCAATGGCAAGGAGCTTACCTGCTATATTTTCTTCTAGGAGTTTTACAGTTTTTAGGTATTACATTTACTTTTTAAAGTAATTTCAAGTTAATTTTTGTGAGTGGTGTAAGATCAGGATCCATTTTCATTCTTCTGCATGTGAATATCCTGTTTCCCCATCACCATTTTTTTTTGACATCTTTATTGGATGCTTTACAATGGTGTGTTAGTTTCTGCTTTATAACAAAGTGAATCAGTTATACATATACATATGTCCCCATATCTCTTCCCTCTTGCGTCTCCCTCCTTCCCGCCCTCCCTATCCCACCCCTCTAGGTGTTCACAAAGCACCGAGCTGATCTCCCTGTGCTATGTGGCTGCTTTCCACTAGCTAGCTATTTTATGTTTGGTAGTGTATATATGTCCATGCCACTCTCTCACTTTGTCTCAGCTTACCCTTCCCCCTCCCTGTATCCTCAAGTCTATTCTCTAGTAGGTCTGTGTCTTTATTCCCATCTTCCCATCACCATTTATTGAAGAGAATATCTTTTCCCCATCGAGTATTCATGGCTCCCTTGTCAAATAATAGTTGATCTTATATATGGGGGTTTATTTCTGGGCTGTCGATTCTGTTCAATTGGTCTGTGTGTCAACGTATAGGCCAGTACCATACTGTTTTGATTACTATAGCTTTTTAATATAGTTAGAAATCAGGAAGTGTGATGCCTCTACCTTTGTACTTCTTTCTCAAGATTGCTTTGGTTATTTGGTATATTTGTGGCTCTAAATGAATTTTAGAATAATTTTTCTATATCTGTTAAAAAATGCCTTTTTGTCCTATAAAGATTTCGTTGAATCTATAGATGGCTTTAGGTAGTATGAAAATTTTAATAATACTAAATATTAAGAAGAATACTTCTCTCCAGTAGGGACAATTACAGGGTCACTGCAGAGAGCGTGTCTGACCTCCTCCAGTGTGTCCTCAAACAGTAGTGAATGGAAACGTCTTCTACTCCCAGCTTCCTCCAAACTGTCAAACCCCCTAAGTGTGATAAGAAACAACCAAGACTACAAGGCAGGATAAATCTCTCTCTCTCAACCCCAAAGCATGAATTCCTATACTCTGTGAACACTGGCAATGGAGAACAATAGCCCAGACAATCCAAAAATGTTTAATAAACTTTCTAAAATCCAAAACAAGAAGAATATAATTCTTCTCAATCATGAACATGAAATATCTTTCCATTTTTTTGTATCTGCTTAATTTCTTTCATCAGTGTCTTTATAGCTTTCAGTGTACAGATCTTTCATCTCCTTGGATAAATTTGGATGAGACCACTGTCCATGCTCTGAAGTCAGGGCAGTTACTGCTGGTTGGACTCCACAGTTGGGTGGGCCTGCTGGCTGGGCTCCACATTCAAGTGGGGCCACTGGGTGGGCTCCATAGTCTGGCAGAGATACTTGCTGTGCTCTGCTGTCAGGTGGGCTCACCAGCTGGTCTCTGCAATCACCTCTGGTTGGGCAGGATCACAAGCTGTGTTTCCTGGCAGGGTGGTGCCACTGGCTTGACTCTATGTTCAGGTGGGGCCACAGACAGGGTACTAAGTTGGTGCAGGGCCTCAGGCTATGTTGTGTGATCACTGGGGCCAAGAGCTGTGCCCTGAAGATGTGAAGGTTGCAGCCTGGGCTTCACTACTGGGTAGATTGCTGGCTGTGCTCCACTATTGGTGTGATAGTTGTGATAATTTGTGGGGTAGAACTATAGAAACATCCTGTTTCTCACCAAACTCACTCACCACCCTTATCACCCAAGACTAATCTATCAATTGGCCTTATCTAAATAAATTTTTATCATGATAGTTGCATATGATTTTCTAATTGGATCTTTCTAGATTTATTAGTTGTCATTCTAGTTAGAAAGATCTATCTGTACCATTTATTTATTTATCAATCATCTATTTATTGTCAATATGGATTATTATTTTATTCAGTGGGTTATAATGTGTTATGGACCTTGTTTATTTTGATGCTTAAATTGTCTCTGACTTGCCCAGTGGGAATGCCTTTGAGCTGGCTCTATGTGTCCTTTTGACATGTCAATTTTTTTTTTAACTTTTAGTGTATTTTTAGCAGTTCCTTACTTTCTGACCCAAAATGTTCAGTTTCATCTTGTACCTTCCCTGCACCAACCCTGGAATCTGTCATTTCTCCAGGGATACCTGATTCCTTTTAATAGAGGATGGTATTTAGGAATAAAGATCTGGGTGTTGGGTGTGCTAATTGCTCCGGGGGTGTAATTACTTCTGGGCTTCTAGGACCTTTCAGTGCACAGAGCTGGGAAAAATTTAAATACCTCTTAAACCTGAATATTAAGTCTTATTTTAGAACCCAGCTACATTAAATCTTTTTAAGTGTATCTTGAGCTGGATAACATTTGTTTCCATATTCTGTTGCATTTCAGTGCATATTTCTACTTCCTCATTTATTAGCACTTTATTTCCTTGGGCTTTCTCAGCCTTCCAGAATCAAGTGAAAGTTTTAAATTTGATCTTCAGTGTAGATTCTCAAAGACTTATGTGTTTCCCTGATACATAACTTAAAGTCCCACTTTACACTGTCTATTCCCTATGCCTTAGTTTATCTTTTGAGAGCACACACGAGTTGATAAATATATAACTGATAAATATATAACTGATCCTAATATTTGAGTGAAGATTTTGCGGGTTGGTGAAACAAATGATAGTGGATGATGTTTCCATCATTTGGATTCTTTTTCAAAAGTCTAGTGAAAGTACACTTGTCTAACAAATTTATCTTGTAATTTTTTTTTTTTTTTGGCGGTACGCGGGCCTTTCACTGTTGTGGCCTCTCCCGTTGCGGAGCACAGGCTCCGGACACGCAGGCTCAGCGGCCATGGCTCACGGGCCCAGCCGCTCCGTGGCACGTGGGATCCTCCCAGACCGGTGCACGAACCCGTGTCCCCCACATCGGCAGGCGGACTCTCAACCACTGCGCCACCAGGGAAGCCCTATCTTGTAATTTAATTTACTCTAATACCAGCCTTCCCCGGATGAGTTGTTATGTGTTAAACAACCAAAGGGACCTGTAATTACTACTGTAGCCTCAAATTCTAATCTGACCTGTTGCTTCTTTGGTGGGTTAAACTATATTTGAAAGTATTTTAAAAGTCTTGCAAAGGACTGCAGACAATGTGCTTAGACAGTTATTTTGGTTATAGGGTAAAAAAGTTTTTGCAAGAGGAATAAAAGCCATTAGGGCCAGGGCATCAGAGACACTTGTGGTTTTCATTCAGCTGGGATATTTTTTTCCATTACTTCTTGCTTTACACATCAAGGGAGAAATCCGATGCTGTGCCAAGGAGCAGGTTCCACATGGGATATTTGTTTCTGGTACTTTAATCTGTGGGAAAATAAATCCCTATTTTTATTTATTGTACTTGGATCTATAATAGGGAAAAATCCTATAATTTATAACCCTAAAGGTTTCTTCTTGTCTTGGATTTATTCGTCTTATATAAATTAGCTCCTAAATATCTTCTTCCATGAGTTACTTCTCTTTAGCTGCAAGATCCAAGCCATACATGGGAAATCCCATTCAAGAAATGACCAGAAAACAAAACAAAACAAAAGTTTGCTTCCCCTCTAGAGTTGTCATTTCCATTCATCCCCAATCCACTTTATCAGGAAAGAATTATGAGAAGTTGATAATGGAATCTAAAGATATATAAAGAATTATCAAACCATGTATACCCTAAGGAAGTTTAAAATTAATTTTTTTTAATTTGCAAATTATTATAATCATTATGATTTGATGAAACCAAAGAACAGGGATTTGTTCAATAGGAGAAAAATGCTTTAATTAAATGTATCAAAATGTCTTTGATGCATTAAAAATAAATATATATATAAATATAGATGTATATATGTAGATATATTAAAAAATATTTCTCAGAATTCATGAATACATAAGTGAATTTTTTTTTGGTGGTTACTTAATATCAAAGACAACTTTTAAAATAAATAAATAAATAAATAAATAATTATTGGCTGCATTGGGTCTTCGTTGATGCACACGGGCTTTCTCTAGTTGCAGCGAGCCGGGGCTACTCCTCGCTGCGGTGCGCAGGCTTCTCATTGTGGTGGTTTCTCTTGTTGTGGAGCATGGGCTCTAGGCACGTGGGCTTCAGTAGTTGTGGCACACGGGCTCAGTAGTTGTGGCTTGTGGGCTTAGTTGCTCCACGGCATGTGGGATCTTCCCGGACCAGGGCTCCAACCCTGCATTGGCAGGTGGATTCTTAACCACCGCACCACCAGGGAAGTCCAAAGACAGCTTTTAATCTAGGAGATTAGCTATGCATATATACTAAGATTCTAGAATACATTTCTAAATCATTGTATAGCATAATAACATATCAGAATTTCTACCAGACTATGATCTCTTAAAGAGAGCATCCTTAATTCTACTAGGTACTGGATAAACAAATGTGATAAACTTTCATTTAGAAAAGAAAATGTGAGGTTTGAAACTAGAAAAGCTATGCTTCTTTGTCTGACCTTCAGATGCATTGGCAGAGAATGGATTGTTTCTGTAGAAATAAAGCCCTAACCAGTCCTTCACGGGTGGCAATGGCAGGGGTAACTTATTAACCCAGTGCTCCACAGGCAGATGTGCAGCTGAACAGAACAAGAGTGGTTTATCTTATGCAAGTACAGAAATAGCAGAGCCTAATGCCAATTTTTGAAAATTAATTATTTGGAAAGAGGAAAACCACATCACTTTAGCCGTTTCCTGGAATATGCATGAGGCCTCCATGGAGCTGCTCTCCTCATCTGATCTCAGAGACACGCAACGTGACTCCCCAGAATACCCAGCTTCCTGCCGGGGGGCTGATTATAGCCAACAACCCAGGGGGCATCGATGTGAAAGAAAACCCTTATACTTCATCATCAAAGCTGAGGGTAGAATGTGGTGATATTCAAGAGAAAAATGCAGGTAGAAATGCACATCCTCTGAGGAAAGAAAATCACTACTTTTCCTTACATTTACAGTTAGTTTCTGTCATAACTATAAGCTACTAAAAACATTGAGCAAGGACTCTATAAAGACTCCAAATGACTATGTAGAACTTGATAATATGCATTTGTGTGTGATTTGATCATAAGTTTAAAAAGAAATTGTGTGTTAATTTTTTTTTTTTTTTTTTTTTTTCTTTTTGCGGTATGCGGGCCTCCCACCGTTGTGGCCTCTCCCGTTGCGGAGCACAGGCTCCGGACGCGCAGGCCCAGCGGCCATGGCTCACGGGCCCAGCCGCTCCGCGGCATATGGGATCCTCCCAGACCGGGGCACGAACCCGTATCCCCTGCATCGGCAGGCGGACTCTCAACCACTGCGCCACCAGGGAGGCCCATGTGTGTTAATTTTTAAACTTTTTTTTTTTTTTTTTTTACCAAGAGAAGCATCTAGTTGACCCGAGGTAAATTCTTCTTTGGGAATTCTGCTCGGTGGAGACAGTAGAACAATGGGCTTTTGAATGTATTAAGAGCTGTAACATATGTGTGATATTTTTGCTTGCCCAGCATCTATTCCCCCTCTACAGGAAAAATATATGCCAATTTTCCTTTGGGAAACTGGATTACCTATTCTGTGGCCAAGTGTCCAGATGAGACTCTACAGCATGAAAACTGTGACCCTGATTTCCCAGGGTATAGTGTTTGTTTCAGGGAAAGTCACCTGACCTAAGCGGGCCAATCAAAGTAAATTATTTGGGTTCTAAGATGAGCTTTCTAAAAGAGGTGCTCTTTATATTTTTTGCTAGGCTTGAACATGAAAGGTGTGGATTAATTATCTTGCCTCATTGACATCACATTAAGCCGTCACATTAAGCAACAGGGTGGAGAGAAGGAGAAAGCCTGGTTATGCTGATGTAGTTAGAGCCCTGGCCTCAAGTCATACATGAATTTTTAATCCATGTGATTCAATAAATTCCTTTATTTGCCAAGTTAGCATCAGTAAGATGTCTATTATGCAACAAAAAGTGACTTAACTATATGGTAACTGAATAAAAAGCAGGCTCCTATTCTTATGCCCCATTGAACACAATGAAGTGTTACATGGAAAAACTAAAAGAAAAATTATCAGGTTACCATGCCTTAGAAACCGAAAAGGTCACACAATTATATGATTGCATTGAATGTTGCTGCCAGCAAAAATGAAACTAAAAGATCTGAAGAGAGTATTGATAGAAGCATTTATGGGATACTTATCTTGCAAAATAAGCTTAATAAAAGATAATGTTAATTAAAAAATTTAAACACGAGGAAAGTATTATTTCCCACCTTTTTAGAGGTCTCCCCTTCTCTCGTTTATAATTCTTATTCCAAAACCCTTCGTAAAATAATTGGTTTTACTTTAATTTCCCTAAACTATTAAAGGCTAAATAATTTTCTGCAGGTATAGAGGCAGAGCATTTTCCCTCTTTCCCCTTTAGGTTTTTTTTTTTTTTTTTTTTGGTACGCGGGCCTCTCACTGTTGTGGCCTCTCCCGTTGCGGAGCACAGGCTCCGGACGCGCAGGCCCAGTGGCCATGGCTCACGGGCCCAGCCGCTCCGCGGCATGTGGGATCTTCCTGGACCGGGGCACAAACCCATGTCCCCTGCATCGGCAGGCAGACTCTCAACCACTGTGCCACCAGGGAAGCCCCCCCTTTAGGTTTTTAAAGTAATTAAAATTGAAGTAAGTAATTAAATTGAAATAAGACAGATTATCAAGAGAAATATTTAATTTTGTATCTATGGGACCCCCAAAGATTTGAGCCCCAAGAGCAAGTTGGGCAGTTGAGGATTATATGCCATACTGAGCTAAAGAATGGGGTAGGGGCCTGGGGCTTCAAAGGGGAAGGGGGAAATTCACAGGAGAATAAGAACAGCAGATGCTTGGTAATTAGATGTTTGCCCTGCCTACATTTGGTCTTTCGGATAAAAAACTATCTTTGGTAATAGCTATATTTCTGGGCCAGGTCCTCCATCTAAATTCTTTTAGGTAATTAAGGGAGTAAAAGTTGCTTTTTTTTTTAGGTCTGCTGGGTCTTGTTTACCTTCAGCTCAAAATAATCCACATGCCAAAGTGACATATTTTGGGGTCACATATTCTGCTCCCCTCACAGGCAGCAAGCTCTCATGGTATGTTTTTCTGGGCTGACAGCTTTACTTGAAGCATATCCTATGTATGTCCCTGAAAAAAAAAAAGGAACGTAGAAAATAATTTTTTAAGAATAATCAAAAAATGTTTTCAGGGCTTCCCTGGTGGCGCAGTGGTTGAGAGTCCACCTGCCGATGCAGGGGACACGGGTTCGTGCCCCGGTCCGGGAAGATCCCACATGCCGCGGAGCAGCTAGGCCCGTGAACCATGGCCGCTGAGCCTGCGCGTCCGGAGCCTGTGCTCTGCAACGGGAGAGGCCCGCGTACCAAAAAAAAAAAAAAAGTTTTCAGGAGACTTTCACACTTGAATCAAGCTACTTGGATATACAATTCTAGATTGAAAAACAATTTCTCTCAGAGTTTTAGAGATATTATTCCATTATTTTCCAGCTTTTAGCCATGCTGCTGAGAAATATAATGCCATTTTTGTGCCCAATTCTTGGCATTTTGCCTGTGCCCCACTCCCTCCCTCACCATTCATAGTGACAAAGACCAAACTTCAGTCAGGCTCCTCTGAGTCTTCTCTTTTACTAGGCCTCACTCTTGGGCCCTGCCATTGATCGAATTTTAGAAATATTGCTGCTGGTTCAGCTTAGTGAAAATCCTGCACTTTTTTTTGGTCATTTTTATTTATTGTTTTTTTTATACAGCAGGTTCTTATTAGTCATCCATTTTATACCTATTAGTGTATATATGTCAATCCCAATCTCCCAATTCATCACAGGCCCCCCCCCCATTTTCCCCCCTTGGTGTCCATACGTTTGTTCCCTACATCTGTGTCTCTATTTTTGCCTTGAAAACCAGTTCATCTATACTGTTTTTCTAGATTCCACATATATGCCCTAATATATGATATTTGTTTTTTTCTTTCTGACTTACTTCACTCTGTATGACAGTCTCTAGGTCCATCCACGTCTCTACAAATGACCCAGTATTGTTCCTTTTTATGGCTGAGTAATATTCCATTGTATAAATGTACCACATCTTCTTTATCCATTCGTCTGTCGATGGGCATTTAGGTTGCTTCCAGGACCTGGCTATTGTAAATAGTGCTGCAATGAACAGTGGGGTGCATGTGTCTTTTTGAGTTATGGTTTTCTCTGGGTATATGCCCAGTAGTGGGATTACTGGGTCATATGGTAATTCTGTTTTTAGATTTTTAAGGAACCTCCATACTGTTCTCGGTAGTGGCTGTATCAACTTAACATTCTCACCAACAGTGCAGGAGGGTTCCCTTTTCTCCACACCCTCTCCAGCATTTGTTGTTTGTAGATTTTCTGGTGATGCCCATTCTAACTGGTGTGAGGTGATACCTCATTGTAGTTTTGATTTGCAAATCTAATAATTAGTGTTGTTGAGCAGCTTTTCATGTAGCTCTTGACCATTTGTATGTGTTCTTTGGAGAAATGTCTATTTAAGTTTTCTACCCATTTTTTTCATTGGGTTGTTTGTTTTCTTAATACTGAGCTCCAGGAGCTGTTTATATATTTTGGAGATTAATCCTTTGTCCATTGATTCACTTGCAAATATTTTCTCCCATTCGGAGGGTTGTCTTTTTGTCTTGTTTATAGTTTCCTTTGCTGTGCAAAAGCTTTTAAGTTTCATTAGGTCCAATTTCTTTATTTTTGTTTTTATTTCCATTACTCTAGGAGGTGGGTCAAAAAAGATCTTGCTGTGATTAATGTCAAAGAGTATTCTTCCTGTGTTTTCCTCTAAGAGTTTTATAGTATCTTACATTAAGGTCTTTAATCCATTTTGAGTTTACTTTTGTGTATGGTGTTCTAATGTGTAGGGAGTGTTCTAATTTCATTCTTTTACATGTAGCTGTCCAGTTTTCCCAGCACCACTTATTGAGAGACTGTCTTTTCTCCATTGTATATCCTTGCCTCCTTCATCATAGATTAGTTGACCATAGGTGCATGGGTTTATCTCTGGGCTTTTGATCTATATTTCTTTTCTTTTTTTTTTTTTTAAAGAAGATGTTGGGGCTTCCCTGGTGGCACAGTGGATGGGAGTCCGCCTGCCGACGCAGGGGACATGGGTTCATCCCCCGGTCCAGGAAGATCCCACATGCTGCGGAGTGGCTGGGCCCGTGAGCCATGGCCGCTGAGCCTGCGCGTCCGGAGCCTGTGCTCTGCAACGGGAGGGGCCACAACAGTGAGAGGCCTGCGTACCCCCCCCCCCAAAAAAAAAGGAAGAAGATGTTGGGGGGTAGGAGTTTATTAATTAATTAATTTTTGCTGTGTTGGGTCTTTGTGTCTGTGTGAGGGCTTTCTCTAGTTGTGGCAAGTGGGGGCCACTCTTCATCGTGGTGCGTGGGCCTCTCTTGTTGCGGAGCACAGGCTCCAGATGCGCAGGCTCAGTAGTTGTAGCTCACGGGCCTAGTTGCTCTGTGACATGTGGGATCCTCCCAGACCAGGGCTCGAACCCGTGTCCCCTGCATTAGCAGGCGGATTCTCAACGACTGCACCACCAGGGAAGCCCCATTGATCTATATTTCTGTTTTTGTGCCAGAACCATATTGTCTTGATTACTGTAGCTTTGTAGTATAGTCTGAAGTCAGGAAGTCTGATTCCTCCAGCTCCGTTTTTTTCCCTCAAGATTGCTTTGGCTATGCAGGGTGTTTTGTGTCTCCATACAAACTTTAAGATTTTTTGTTCTAGTTTCGTAAAAAATGCCATTGGTAATTTGATAGGAATTGTCTTGAGTCTGTAGATTGCTTTGAGTAGTATAATCATTTTCAAAATGTTGTTTCTTCCAATCCACGAACATGGTATATCTCTCCATCTGTTTGTATCACTTTAATTACTTTCATCAGTGTCTTATAGTTTTCTGAGTACAGGTCTTTTACCTCCTTAGGTAGGTTTATTCCTAGGTATTTTATTCTTTTTGTTGCAGCGGCGAATGAGATTGTTTCCTTAATTTCTCTTTCTGGTCTTTTGTTGTTAGTGTATAGGAATGCAAGAGATTTCTGTGCATTAATTTTGTATCATGCACCTTTACCAAATTCATTGATTAGATCTAGTAGTTTTCTGGTGGCATCTTTAGGATTATCTATGTATAGTATCATGCCATCTGCAAACAGTGACAGTTTTACTTCTTTTCCAATTTGTATTCCTTTTATTTCTTTTTTTCCTCTGGTTGCTGTGGCTAGGACTTCCAAAACTATGTTGAATAATAGTGGCAAGAGTGGACATCCTTACCTTATTCTTGATCTTAGAGGAAATGCTTTCAGTTTTTCACCATTGAGAATGATGTTTGCTGTGGGTTTGTCATATATGGCCTTTATTATGTTGAGGTAGGTTTCCTCTGTGCCTACTTTCTGGGGAGTTTTTATCATAAATCAGTGTTGTATTTTGTCAAAAGCTTTTTCTGCATCTGTTGAGATGATCTTGTGGATTTATTCTTCAATTTATTAATATGGTGTATCACATTGATTGATTTACATATATTGAAGAATCCTTGCATCCCTGGGATAAATCCCACTTGATCATGGTATATGATCCTTTTAATGTGTTGTTGGATTCTGTTTAGTAGTATTTTGTTGAGGATTTTTGCATCTATATTCATCAGTGATATTGGTCTGTAATTTTCTTTTTTTGTAGTATCTTTGTCTGGTTTTGGTAGCAGGGTGATGGTGAACTTGTAGAATGAGTTTGGGAGTGTTCCTTACTCTGCAATTTTTTGGAAGAGTTTGAGAAGGATGGGTGTTAGCTCTTCTCTAAATGTTTGATAGAATTTACCTGTGAAGCCATCTGGTCCTGGACTTTTGTTTGCTGGAAGATTTTTAATCACAGTTTCAATTTCATTACTTGTGATTGGTCTGTTCATAGTTTCTATTTCTTCCTGGTTCAGTCTTGGAAGGTTATACCTTTCTAAGAAGTTGTCCATTTCTTCCAGGTTGTCCATTTTATTGGCATAGAGGTGCTTGTAGTAGTTTCTTACGATGCTTTGTATTTCTGCAGTGTCCATTGTAACTTTTCTTTTTTCATTTCTAATCTTAACTGATTTGAGTCCTCTCCCTCTTTTTCTTGATGAGTCTGGCTAAAGGTTTACCAGTTTTGTTTATCTTCTCCAAGAACCAGCTTTTAGTTTTATTGATATTTGCTATTGTTTTCTTTGTTTCTATTTCATTTATTTCTGCTGTGATCTTTATGATTTCTCTCCTTCTATAACTTTGGGTTTTGTTTGTTCTTCTTTCTCTAGGTCCTTTAGGTATAAGGTTAGATTGTTTATTTGAGATGTTTGTTGTTTCTTGAGGTAGACTTGTATTGCTATAAACTTCCCTCTTAGAATTGCTTTTGCTGCATCCCATTGGTTTTGATCGTTGTGTTTTCATTTTCATTTGTCTCTAGGTATTTTTTGATTTCCTCTTTGATTTCTTCACTGATCTCTTGGTTATTTAGTAACGTACTATTTAGCCTCCATGTGTTTGTGTTTTTTACGTTTTTTTCCCTGTAATTGATTTCTAATCTCATAGCGTTGTGGTCAGAAAGGATGCTTGATATGATTTCAATTTTCTTAAATTTACTGAGGCTTCATTTCTCACCCAAGCTGTGATCTATCCTGGAGAATGTTCCATGCACACTTGAGGTGAAAGTGTAATCTGCTGTTTTTGGATGGAATGTCCTATAAATATCAAATAAATGTATCTGGTCTACTGTGTCATTTACAGCTTGTGTTTCCGTATTAATTTTCTGTTTGGATGATCTGTCCATTAGTGTTAGTGAGGTGTTAAAGTCCCCTAATATTACTGTGTTACTGTCGATTTCCTCTTTTACAGCTGTTAGCAGTTGCCTTACGTATTGAGGTGCTCCTATGTTGGGTGCATATATATTTGTAATTGTTACATCTTCTTCTTGGATTGATCCCTTGATCATTAAGTAGTGTCCTTCCTTGTCTCTGGTAACATTCTTTATTTTAAAATCTATTTTATCTGATATGAGTATTGCTACTCCAGCTTTCTTTTGATTTGCATTTGCATGGAACATCTTTTTTCATCCCCTCACTTTCAGTCTGTAGGTGTCCCTAGGTCTGAAGTGGGTCTCTTATAGACAGCATGTATATGGGTCTTGTTTTTGTATCCATTCAGCAAGGCTGTGTCTTTTGGTTGGAGCATTTAATCCATTCACGTTGAAGGTAATTATCAATATGTATGTTCCTATGACCATTTTCTAAATTGTTTCGGGTTTGTTTTTGTAGGCCCTTTTCTTCTCTTGTGTTTCCCACTTAGAGAAGTTCCTTTAGCATTTGTTGTAGAGCTGGTTTGGTGGTGCTGAATTCTCTTAGCTTTTGCTTTTCTGTAAAGCTTTTGATTTTCCGTCGAATCTGAATGAGATCCTTGCTGGGTAGAGTAATCTTGGTTGTAGGTTCTTCCTTTTCATCACTTTAAATATATCATTCCACTTGTTTCTGGCTTGTAGAGTTTCTGCTGAGAAATCAGCTGTTAACCTTATGAGGATTCCCTTGTATGTTATTTGTGGTTTTTTTCCCTTGTTGTTTTTAATAATTTTTTTTGTCTTTAATTTTTGTCAATTTGATTACTATTTGTCTTGGTGTGTTTCTCCTTGGGTTTATTCTGCCTGGGACTCTGCACTTCCTGGACTTGGGTGGCTATTTCCTTTCCCATGTTAGGGAAGTTTTGGACTATAATCTCTTCAGATATTTTCTCGGGTCCTTTCTCTCTCTCTTCTTCTGGGACCCCTATAATGTGAATGTTGTTGCGTTTAGTGTTGTCCCAGAGGTCTCTTAGGCTGTCTTCATTTCTTTTCATTCGTTTTTCTTTATTCTGTGCTGTGGCAGTGAATTCTACCATTCTGTCTTCCAGTTCACTTATCTGTTCTTCTACCTCAGTTATTCTGCTATTGACTCCTTCTAGTGTATTTTTCATTTCAGTTATTGTATTGTTCATCTCTGTTTGTTTGTTCTTTAATTCTTCTAGGTGTTTGTTCTTTAATTCTTCTAGATCTTTGTTAAATATTTCTTTCATCTTCTCTGTCTTTGCCTCCATTCTTTTTCCGAGGTACTGGATCATGTTCACTATCATTATTCTAAATTATTTTTCTGCAAGATTGCCAATCTCCACTTCATTTAGTTGTTTTTCTGGGGTTTTATCTTTTTCCTTCATCTGTTACATAGTCCCCTGCCTTTTCATTTTGTCTATCTTTCTGTGAATGTGCTTTTCGTTCCACAGGCTGCAGGATTGTAGTTCTTCTTGGTTAATGCTGCTAGTGTTGGAGGGTCTCCTGCAGAGGCGGGGGGCGGCTGTGGCTCAATGTGGGGACAAGGACACTGGCAGTAGAAGCTCTGGGAAGTACTCCTTGGTACGAGCCCTCCTGGAGTCCACTATTAGCCCCACCAAAGAGAAAATCCTGCACTATTGATATCTGATCAAGTTTTTCATCTCTTAGCTTTGGCATCTCACCAAATTCCTTATCCTGCACTCTAGATATCTTATCACCCTGGCCTGCCTTCAGCAATAATCCTGTCAAATTGGTTATGCAGAATCTCTCCTTACTCCTGATGTTTTCCTCTTAGTAATTTTCCATCCACTGATTTCCAACCTGCTCTTTGGCTATATATTTCCACTTTTTCTTGCTCTATTCAGAGTTGACCCAGTCTCTGTCCCCCACTACAAACCCCATTGTAATAGTCTCCCTGAAAAAAGTCTTCCACAAGTGTCAGAATAATCTTTTTATTTAATAGGCATTTTCTTAATTCCTTGTTTTCAACACACACCTTGTTCTCTGTTAAGCCTGGGTGTGGCTGAGTCCCAAGTCTTCCTGGACTCAGTTTCTCTAAAGAGTACATTTTCTCTTTTCTTGAGGGGATGGGGAGGGAAACTCACTTGGTGCAGGGTAGAGGAGGTATGTAGTATCAAATGAATCCTTATGTAGTCCCATCCTTTTCTCTGCCTCCCAAGGTACCTGGTGCGTCCAATTCTTGAGAGCTTTCCAGGGTTCTAAAGAGAGTCTCAATCTACTTGTCGTCATTGTCATTCTCTGCAAGTTTCAGCTTTCTTTATGCTTCAAGTCATTTACCACTTCCCAATCTGTTTTCCATCCTCTTAAGTTTTAATAAAAATATCTTGCTTGTCATTGCCTTTTTTCCCATTTCCTTTGTCCTTTAAAGTTTATAATGTTTTTTATTCTTTTATGTTATGCTAAAGTTGTTTCAAGAAATAAATCCATGGAGTCAAACCACCATTTTATATAGAACTTCCTATTTGCTATTTAAAGAATGATTTTATGCATATATTCATTCTTTACAAAGTCTGTTGAGGAGGTAGACGCTGGTTGACATCTTTTGGATCTCTAGTTCCCCAAACACTGCACCTTGTGTTGTAAACTCAAAAGTGTTTAGCATTGATGAGTTAGTTTTACACATTCTGATTCTTATGTTCTCATTCACCACGTTCCTGTAATATACCTAATGTGCGTAAGGGTCAGAGGCAGTGTGTAAGTATTTGCCTGTGTGTTTATATGTGTCTGAACTAGAAATACGGCATACTCCCTGCCTATAAGTGACTCATTATCTATTTGGAAAAACAAAACTTCTATTCTTAGAATGTTAAAAACAAGATGATAATTAGAAAACAATAGGATAAAAGTAAAGAGATACCACAAGAGGGAGTTATTTGTCAAATGAGAGATCAGTGTTTGTATTCAGAAGCTGGCCAGATCTTTATCTGACTGAGGTGGAATTGAAAATTTTCATAAAAGAGCTGGATTTGAGTGAAGGCTTGGTGGATTCATAGACTTAAAACTATTTAAATTCTAGGCTGTTGTGTCAAGG
This sequence comes from Mesoplodon bidens, assembly GCF_964165515.1. Lineage (NCBI taxonomy): Eukaryota > Metazoa > Chordata > Mammalia > Artiodactyla > Ziphiidae > Mesoplodon > Mesoplodon bidens. The sequence continues at coordinate 100,863,186 of NC_138160.1, forward strand.
ACTGTCATGTATTCATGAAACCCAATTTCCTAATCCACTTATTTCCCATCCTGGGCCCATGGCTAGACTATATTTCTGAGTTGGGTGGGACCATGAAAAAGTTTGATAGAAGTGATGCACTCCACACTCATCCTGTCCCTTAAAACACCCCTCAAGTGATCACTGTATGTTCTCAGCCTTCCCTAGTCTGTGGCCAGTCTTTGTACTCTCATTCCTATCCAACTTGACATATGGTTGTAAATCTCCATGTGCTATTCTCTTCTTCCCTAACTACACTTGTTTCCTGCTGTCTCCTGGCTTCCTCACCTCAGTGCCCCTAGGATGTGGCCTGACACAAATTGAATTGAAAGTGGTGGCAAAACACTCAACTGTCCAGTGGGCACTTAGCCTGTGGGCACTCCAGCAGGAAGTTGGAGGTGTAAACTGATTTCCACTTTGAATATTTTTCTGGATTTTAAACACCTGAACTGACTGACATGGTCCTAGAAAGGGTGGTTTATATTGGCTTTGAAGTGCAGCATTTGATTGCAGTGAAACTTTTTTTTTGAGCCAATAGCTGTTTTCTAGGAGGAAGTTTCATTCTTTTTACAAATCCTAAGTTTCTTGGCACTCATCAATTGCATGGACCAATACAGATTTAAAAACTGTAGAAACACCTTGGCTGCAGGGGTTTATTTCCTTGGTAAGACTGGCCATGCACTGTGAACATCTGAGTGCCAGAAGCAGTGATGCCCTTATGATTTGGGGCAGCTGTGAAGTAAATCTGACCTGTGTGGTGGGCATGAACTACTTGATGGTATCAGCTTTAAAAAACAGGCAATCGTAGGCCATGCACAACGCTCAGGCTCTACCCGCTCAATGTGAGTATTTGGAAGTAATGAGTGCATGAAGAAAATAAGATTGATTTGGGATCTTCGACATAACCTACTCCATATGAGCAAGTCAGCTATGCATAGCTCTCAATTCAGTTAGTTGTTTTCACATTAATTAACTCCTGCATATTAAATTTCCCCCCAGTCATGACTAAAATGTTAAGCTGTTTTTAATTTGTGCTGTTAAGAACCACATCATGGACTGCATTTTCCATCCACTATGCACAGATTGCCTCCAATGACAGGCACACCCAAGGGCTGTAGTTAGAGCTGCAGAAAAAAAAATTCAGGGATCTTTTGAATATTGCATAAGCACATATGGGATTCTCTGCTTTAGCATCCTGTGAGAATGAGGGTGATCAGATTGTTTTGAAGGAAACAAATTACAGGAAAGCTTTCACTAGAATCCATTGAAATCATCTTCTGTTACCCAGGGACTGTTTCTTTATTCCAGATGCTTGGAATTAATTCCACATTCAAAGCCTGTTTTCTAGAGGAAGAAAGATAGGCTTCTTTATAATTTTTTAAGAGGTTAAAGGTGGGAAAGTTTCTTAATTTATTTTCTTGGAGAAAACAAAATATAGCAAGCAGCATTATAATCCCTCTTAAGGATTTATTGAAATGTCAAACTCTGGGGGGCTGAAGCTGTATGAGGAAAATGAATAAACAGCAGATTAGCATTTAGACAATATTCTTTTATTGTTTGACTACAGGAAATAATGCTCAATAGAATTAATTTGGATTTTGGCAGGAATTTGAATAGTAGAGGTAAAGCATGCAAATAATTGAGTAAATCTGAGTCTTGTAAGAACATTTATTGGAATAAATTAAGGAATAACATGATGACAAAAATTCTTTTGGAGGCTATAAGTACCAAAAAGCAAGAAAGTAAGAATTTTATACTTATTCAGTGGTTTTCTGGAATTTAAAATAGGAAGGTCTCTTTTTCTTTTTCTTTTGAAATCAGGACTTTTTAGCACTAGTGCAATTGAGAACTAAAATCCATCATTGGTATTGAAAGCCATCATTTGTCACTGAGTTGTCAAGGCTAGAAAGTAAAATGATTTCAAATACTGTCTGCCCATTTTCAGTCAGGAATAGAGAAAGAATGACCCTCTAACTAGTTATTGGGAGTCTTAGGATCTCTTTATATAAAGAAAGGGTATATATCATTTAAAAAAATAATAAATTTATTTATTTATTTTTGGCTGCATTAAGTCTTTGTTGCTATGCGTGGGCTTTTTCCAGTTGCGGCGAGCGAGGGCTACTCTTTGTTGCAGTGCACAAGCTTCTCTTTGTGGTGGCCTCTCTTGTTGTGGAGCACGGGCTCTAGAGCGCAGGCTCAGTAGTTGTGGCTCACAGGCTTAGTTGCTCCGTGGCACGTGGGATCTTCCTGGACCAGGGCTTCAACCCATGTCCCCTGCATCAGCAGGCGGATTCTTAACCACTGTGCCACCAGGGAAGTCCGAGAAAGGGTATATCATTTTTAACATAAAGTTTTCTTCTATGCAAGAACCTATTCTGATAATTTAATTACTGTAGTTTATTGAGCATAAATCGTGAACATTTCAGCTATTTTCTCCACTTTCGTTTTAGATCTAATTAGAACTAGATAGCCTATTTAAATGTATACATGCAGAAATATTTACATTTAATGGAGAAGCTTAAGAATATCCTAAATAAGAAAGCCATTTATTTTACTGATGAACTCTCCAAGCTGTGTCATGTTGATCAGCTCATACAACTAAATGGAATTAATTTACTTAATTCATTCTCCTTCCTATATGGTGAGACCTTTCAGGGCATTGTTGGGAAAGCTTCTTCATTATATGTATTAAGATTCCTGGGTCTATTATCAATTTCAGTGTAGAAAATAGTGGTTCTGTTTTCTTTCCTAGGCACTCAGTCTAGTAGTCTACAGAGAGAGGAAGTGGAGCTCCTCTGAATATGGTCAGGAGTAACTAAAAGGCCAAGGAGATTAAGTGGGGACAGTCTGAGTTCTAGAAGGGCAGTGATGGGAACAAAACCACAGCTGGCCAGAAAGTTGTTTAGATGAGAAATCAGAGTCTTAAGAATATTGCCCTACCTTTGCATTCCTTTCCACTCCTTTTCCTTTGAGTGGACACCTTGTGATGAGGATATCCTTGTTCTGCCTATTTTCAGAAAAAAGAAGATAAAGAGTAGGCTCGGGATCGCAGGAGCCTGGGCTACCAATGTGGTTGTGGTTGGTGTGGTTAACTGAGAGCCATAATGTTTCACCTGTTGGCAGTGTCCCCAGTTGCTTAAGGAGAAAATTGCCAAAGAGAACAGGCATCACCTTCCTTGCCCAGATCCTGTGCCATCTTACTACGACAACGCACCAATAACCCAGAGGACCACTGTGTGTGGAGAGCAATGAGAGGTGATAGGTGCCTGACCCCCCATTCCTGTTCTCTCCGTTTTCCCCTCCCTCCTTCCTTTCCTGACTCTCCTCCTTTCCCTTCAGTCTCTTTTCTAATATTCCTTTCTGCTCCCTCTCCACTTCTCTTCACTAACCAAATGGCTGTTTTGTGATATAGACCTGATCTACTACAAACATATAATAAAACTTGCCATTTATTAAACCAGCTCTCTTTAGTGTATTTGTCATGGCTGTAATAATCTCATGACCTAATCTGATACTGCAGTCTATGTCCCTTGAGTGCAATTACATTATTTAAGCATAATAATAGTAATTTGAATTTAAAGATCTCCTAAAGCTATGAGTAGAATTAAACACCTATCCCAGTGTAGAACTCTCAGCATAAAAAAGCCTTTTGAGTTAGGACATGTCAAGGTGCAATGGTTTTTTTTTTTTTTTTTTTTTTAAAGTATAGTTGATTTACAGTATTGGGTTAGTTTTAGGTGTATGGCATAGTGATTCAGTATTTTTACAGATTATATTCCATTATAGATTATTATAAGATAATGGGTATAGTTCCCTGTGCTACACAGTAAATTCTTGTGGCTTATCTATTTTATTTTATTTTACTTTTTTTTTTTGGCCATGCTGCACGGCATGTGGGATCCTAGTTCCCCAACCAGGGATTGAACCCATGCCCCCTGGGGTGGAAGCATGGAGTCTTAACCACTGGGCTGCCAGGGAAGTCCTATCTGTTTTATATATAGTAGTTTGTATGTGTTAATCCCAAATCCCTAATTTGACCCTTCCCCTTTCCCTCTTCTCTTTGGCAACCACAATTTTGTTTTCTGTATCTGCAAGTCTGCTTCGGTTTTGTATACACATTCATTTACATTATTTTTTAGATTTCATTTAGTATTTGTCTTTTTATGTCTGACTTATTTCCATAAGCATAATATTCTCTAGGTCCATCCGTGTTGCTGCAAATGGCAAGGCTCAACAGTTTTTCCTCAGCATGTTTGAACATGAAGTGACCAAATATCAGCATGTATATTAGATTATTTAAATGCTGAGGATAAAATTGAGAACATATTTAATTTCCTTAAGTATATTCAGGGGCACAAAGCAATTAAGAGTTTTGCAAGGCTAAGAGATCTCTCTCCTCTTTGATCTGAAAGAAACTGTTGTTTGAATATGTATTACTAGTAAATGCTAGCTAGGCCTCAGATGATTTATCATGAATGATCTAAAGATTCACCCTCCTGTTGTTGGGCATGAAATACCTCCCCTTTTAAGGGATGCTTTGATGTTCTAATGGAATATCTTTTATCCATTCACAGAATCCCTATCATTTTCCAGTTTAGTGAAGCCACTTAACACTGTGTCTTTTTCTCTCTGACTTCTAAGTCCCGTCATATCTTGAGAGAATCTCTAATTATGAGTAGTCTTGGTGGAGGCATTGTCCACTTCCCAATATGGAAATGCAAAAGGTTGGGTCCTTATCTTGATGATACTGCTTGGGCATGACCTATACTCAGCTGACTGGATGCTCCTGCCAGGTATTTAAAACCTTAAATTAGTAAATACAAGAAAGGACAGCTGGGTTCACCGGAGTGGCAGTGACATAGAGTGTCCAGTGGTGGCAGTATCCTGGCAGATTATTACTGTTAAAAATGATTGTTGTGCTTCCAGCTCCTTGGATTTTAGAGATGTTTATTTTATGAGCCTGATCATTAAGTTTCCATCAATTGTGTGAGTCCTCAGTATGTTTCTAATAATTTTATTTTTGGTAAATAGAGCCAGATTTAGTATCTGTGGTAGATAGAAATACCAACCTTGGTCCTTAACCTCTCTTTATATTCAAGCTCCTTGCCATGTGACTTTGCAGTCCTCTCCATAAAAATGGTGTGCATTTCCTCATGTCTTGACTTTGATACTTGTGTCAGTTCTGAGTTAGACCTTAGCAGGTATCACATTTCTACCTGCCTTCTTGGGCTTCTGCTACTGACATGAGAAAGCTTCTTTGGGTACCTTGTGCTCCTTTAGCCTGTGCCTCAGAATCAATGCATATTGGATAGACCTCAGCCCAACCTGCAGTGAGGAGCAAAGTCCAGCTGAACTTTGAAGCAGCACCACCTAGCCAAGCCCAGCCTGGATTAGCTGCCTATCAAAAGGAACACAGATGTGTGAGTGGGTCCAGCTGAGATTAATAGAACCAAATATGTTAACCTGCAGCTCTCTGAGAAATACATGATTTTTGTTTATGCCACTGAGATTGTGTGCTTATATGTTTTGTAGCACACGATAGCTAACTGATACATATCTGCTACTTGCAATTGAAAGTATTCTAATCAATGGAATATATGGATGTTGATGGTATGAGGGAAGCATGTGTGTATGATCCTATCCTTAGCCCTGTGAGGTAGATCTTGTCCAGCCTTAGCAATCATGTTTTCCTATTCTTTTTCCTGTTTTGGTTGAAATGAGCATATGACTTAGTTTTCACATTAATGAGATGTATGGGAAGTCGTGTGTGTGTGTGTGTGTGTGTGTGTGTGTGTGAGTGAGTTTTTTTCCTTTCCTGGTAAAAGAGGATACATTGGAAGAGACGTTCTCTGTTCTTTTGTTCTTCTCTCTTTCTTCCTGGAGTTGAGGAAACTGTGTTCATCGAGGAACACCTGAGTATAGCAGAGAGGGAATGAACCTGGGTGCCTGATGCCAATGAGCTACTCAATTAACCAACTCTGGACTGTCTTACCTCTGAGTTTTGTATCATTTGAAAGAATACTTTTTTTTTTCTGTCAATGGATATATATATATTTTTTAACATCTTTATTGGAGTATAATTGCTTTGTTTTGTTAGTTTCTGCTTTATAACAAAGTGAATCAGCTACATGTAAAGAATACATTTTTATTTTTAAGCTGATTGGGTTTTTTTTTTTTAACTTGTTAAAAGTGTCTTAACTGATGTGGATGTGGTGTGTATGGAGCATGAGGAGGACTGGATGCGCTAAAAGTTTGGGTAAAAAGAAGAAAATAGTTCAAGTCACCCTTTATGAAACTGTAGGTACACAGCAGCATGTGTTAAGTGGGTACAGGTGGAAAGCAGCCCACATCTACCTGGTATTTCCTCTGTACCCTCTGCTGTGGCTTTATTTGCTCTGTATGGATCCCAAATAATGGGAGACATACCTTAATTGCTGACTCTTTTTGCAGAGTCCATATCTAGAAGACTCTGACCCATAAAACACTTACCCTACCTTTCACTTTTGGAAGGAAGTTTGGCAGGTCAAATTGGCTCTATATCTCATGTGAAATCAGGTGGTGTATTGTTTGAACATAACAATTTATACTCAATCCTGATGTCCAGGCTGTATCCCACACCAATTAGATCAGAATCTCTGGGGCTGGGAACCAAGTGTGAGTGTTTTTAAAGCTTCCCAAATAAATTCCAGTATGCAGTCACAGTTGAGAACCACTATTCCAACTTTTGTCCTCCTATGAGTGAAGCAAACCCCAAATCAAATGTGTAGACAAGGGGAAAGAAGGCATAGGAAAGAAAAGACTATGGAGGTATTCATTATCTATTGCTACGTAACAACTCCCTAATTTAGCAGCTTAGAGCAACAACCTTTCTTCTCATTTCTGTGGATTAGGAGTCTGGGAACAACTTAGCTGGTTGTCGTGGCTAAGGGCCTCATGCAGCTGCAGTCAAGCTATTGGCCAAGGCGGCAGTCATCTGAAAGCTTGAATGGAGCTGGTGAATCTTCTTTTAAGATTCCTAGTCCCATGGCTGTTGATAGGAGGCCTCCGCTCTTTGCTAGCTGTTGGCAGGAGGTATTAGCAGCTTGCCAAGAGCTTTTCTCTCTGGAGCTGCTTAAGTGTCCTTGAAACATGGCAGCTGACTTCCCCCAAGCAGGTAATTCAAGAGAGAGCAAGGTGGAAGCTCTGATGTCTCCATGACCTAGCCTTCGAAGTCATACACCATCATTTCCACAATATCCTATTGGTTATACAGGTCAGCCCTATTCAATGTGAGATGGGACTACAAAGGTCTGGAGTCTGGAATCATTGGGTCTATCTAGGCTACTACACTGGGATAAAAATAAATAAATATTTGTCTTTATTTTAAGGGTGGATGTCTGTTAAGCTGAATAATTACCATTTTGTTTTTGCTGTATGGTGAGAACATAAAAGCTCTATTCTCATAGCAACTTTCATGTATATAATGCAATATTGTTAAATGTAGTCACCATGCTGTAATTAGATCCTCAGAACTTATTAATCTTATATTGAAAATTTATACCCTTTGACCAACATCTCCCTGTTTTCCCCATCCCTCAGCCCCGGCAACCACCATTCTCTCTGTTTCCATGAGTTTAATGTTTTTAAAGTTCACATATAAGTGATATCATACAGTATTTATCTTCCTCTGTGTGACTTATTTCACTTAGCATAATACCCTCAGAATTCATTCATGTTGTCACATTGGGAGAATTTCCTTCTTTTTTTATGGCCGAATAATATTCCATTATTTATCTGTACACCACATTTCCTTTATCCATTCATCCATCAACAGGCACTTAAGTCATTTCCATGTCTTGGCTACTGTGAATAATGCTACAGTGAACATGGGACTGCAGATATCTCTTTGAGATGGTGATTTCATCTCCCTTGGATATATGCCTAGAAGTAGAAATGCTGTATTGTATGATAGTTCTATTATTAATTCCATACTGTAAAATCAAATTCTTAATTTCTTTCTCTACATTTGTTCCTCTATTTTCTTCTCTTTCTTAGTATCTGCAATTTCATTCTTCCAGTTGATCATGTAAAAAATCTGGAGTCATCCTTACCTCTCTTTCTCTCATACTCCACATGCAACAATCTATCCACAACCTTCTTCTTTCTCCTTTCAAATTATTTCTTGAATCGAACTATTTCTCACTACCTCCACCACTACTATGCTGGTCCACCTCATCTATTGCTTAGAAGTGCAATAGCATTTTAATGCATCTCTCTGCTCTAACCCTGCCCTTATAACCTCTTTTCCATAGAGCATTAAAAATGAGAGACAGGTGTTGTCAGTTCTCTGTTCAAAACTTTAAGATGGTTTCACATTTAAAAAATTTTTGCTCTGGTCTACAGTTCCTAATATGGTCTGCTTCCCATTCCTCTTCTACTCCTGCTACCTTTGTGTCCTCATCTTCTACCATCTCCCCTTACACCACTCTACTTCACTCTATTCCACTCTACTCCATCACACTGGCCTTCTTGCTATTCCTTGCACATCAAGCACACTCATTCGTCCCTCAGGGACTTTACACTACCTCTTCCCATGTCTGTAATTTTCTCCCCCATGTATCTGTTCAGTGTGCTTTCTTCCTCCTTTTAGAGCTCAGCTTCAGTATCTTTCTAAATAGGAGGCTGTTCCTTATCTTCATATGTAAAGAGTATTTTTTTCAACCTCATCTATCCCTTTACAATGCTCTAATGAAAAATAGACTCATCCTAGGAAACATACCAAAAAATACAAGCATAGTGATAAGTCAGAAAGATTTATTTGACAGCAGGTGGTGTCTGTAAGATATATTAGGAAGTACAATCAATTCTTTCCACAATTATACTGGAAGCAAAATTTGTTTTCATGTTATTGGGAGAAAACCAATTAGCCTAGGGTTACTGATCTGGAAGGACAAGTCAGTCAGCAAACATGGTAAGCCAAGCACCAAACTACTTCCATCAACAGGGGCATGATAGTACAAAAAGTGGATGTGTAAAGCATATTTGCTCATGGAAATAAGGGGCTGGCATCACTACCCTTGTTACTGAATCAAACTTGGGTCCACTTGCCTGTGCACAGTAAAGCCAATCTGCTGACACAGGGTTGTGGTGAAGGAAAGTGCTGCATTTAATGCAGGGCGCCAAGCAAGGAGTCCAAGCAGCTAGTGCTTGAAAGACCTGAACTCCCTGAAGGCTTTCAAGGAAAGGTTTTTAAAGACAGGATGAGGAAGGGGGTCAGCTTGTGGACATTATTCTGACTCGTTGTTGGTGAGGTAATTGGGAGTCAACATCATGAACATTCTGGTTCCAGCCAGTCTGTGGTCTACGTGCTTGTGGGTAACCATACAGTTAACTTCTTCCACCTGGTGGGGGTTTCAGTATCTGCAAAACAGCTCAAAGGACCTGGCTCAGAATGTTATCTAGAGCCATTAGGGAGGAATTAAAGGTCCTTGACTTTAACCGCTAAACCATTATTTTTTTTGTCTTTCTTGACTGTTTTCATTTCTTTCTGCATTTTCTCACTTCTCTGATTAAATTTATTCTTTGACTAAAGTTTTTGTACAGACAAAAGGCAGGTGGAGGACATGGTGAAGAGTCCTGTTCTGGGAGAGCCCCATAGGGTCCTTCTCGGTTACACCCTAAGGGAGATAGTCCCAGAGAACAAGGATAAAGTCAAAGAAGGGACAAGGAAGGGAGGGGCTTTGATTTTATATAAATTTATAAAACTAAGTGTGCCTTTTTGAGGATGTCTTAGGCTTGCAAATCTACTTCCTTGTTGTTTTGCCTTCTCTACCAGTTGGTAGAGCTTCGAGACTAATTCTTAGACTAGGAGATGGTGGAGTTTGCTCCCTTTTTAAGTTGATGAGTTGAACTGGGCTGCTGTGGTTATGATATGCTGTGAGCTACTGGTTTGTAACTCAGCAATGATACAGGTTGTATCTATACAAACAAACAAGTTTTAGAGGTCAATATCCAAAGAAATTAAGTAAAATAATTTAAAATTTGAACTAATTTGACATTTTTGGTCTGATGTATCCATCAAAGAGTTCATTTGTTTATGTGTATACTATCACAGTTTCAGGCACTGTTGTTTTCTCCATGATCCTGCTCTATCAGTGATTTCAAGAACCAAGGTAAATGGGGAGAGACAAGAATGAAGAATGGACTTTTTAAAAAGTTTTGGCAGACTGTAATGTGACTAGGGACAACTTTATTTTGTCATGATCCATTAGCCCTCTCTTCCTTTTTTTTTTGCAGTTATTTTAATAGAGAAGATAGACTGAGTGGGCAATCTGTGGCTCATTCTTTTTTTTTTTTTTTTTTTAATCTTTTTCTTGGAAAAGAAATTAGCCTGAAACATGTACATGAAATTGTTTTCTTTTTCTCTCACTATTTCTGTTATTTTCATTGCATCAGTAATGCTGAAAGCATTGTCAGTTTTTCTTTGTCGTTTTCTCTCTCTTCTCTCTTTTTTTGCTTTAAAAAGAGGTACAGGGCTTCCCTGGTGGCGCAGTGGTTGAGAGTCCGCCTGCCGATGGAGGAGACACGGGTTCGTGCCCCAGTCCAGGAAGATCCCACATGCTGCGGAGTGGCTGGGCCCGTGAGCCATGGCCGCTAAGCCTGCGTGTCCGGAGCCTGTGCTCCACAACGGGAGAGGCCACAACAGTGACAGGCCCACGTACTGCAAAAAAAATAAAAAAATAAAATAAAATAAAATAAAAATAAAAAGAGGTAGAAATTAAAAAAAATAAAGAGGTAGAAATGAGTTAACCTATAAGCATGTAAAGAAAGTGGACATTTAAGTGGAAAAATACAAAGTTCAACCTTAATTGTATTTTAACCCTATATTGCTAAAATGCACTAATCTATTCTTAACCCTGAAAGATTAGCAAGCTGATAGAATGGTAATTAATGATTTTAATTTTAGAATTATGATTTTAGCATTAGAGATTTCTGTTTTTAAAAAATTTTTTTAACATCTTTATTGCAGTATAATTGCTTTACAATGGTGTGTTAGTTTCGGCTTTATAAGTAAGTGAATCAGTTATACATATACATATGTTCCCATATCTCTTCCCTCTTGTGTCTCGCTCCCTCCCACCCTCCCTATCCAACACTTCTAGCTGGTCACAAAGCACCGAGCTGATCTCCCTGTGCTATGCTATGCTACTGCTTCCCACTAGCTAGCTATTTTACATTTGGTAGTGTATATATGTCCATGCCACACTCTCACTTTGTCCCAGCTTACCCTTCACCCTCCCCATATCCTCAAGTCCATTCTCTAGTAGGTCTGTGTCTTTATTCCGTCTTACCCCTAGGTTCTTCATGACATTTTTTTTTCTTAGATTCCATATATATGTGTTAGCATACAGTATTTGTCTTTCTCTTTCTGACTTACTTCACTCTGTATGACAGACTCTAGGTCCACCCACCTCACTACAAAGAACTCAATTTCATTTCTTTTTATGGCTGAGTAATATTCCATTGTATATATGTGCCACATCTTCTTTATCCATTCATATGTTGATGGACACTTAGATTGCTTCCATGTCATGGCTATTGTAAATAGAGCTGCAATGGACATTTTGGTACATGACTCTTTTTGACTTACGGTTTTCTCAGGGTATATGCCCAGTAGTGGGATTGCTGGGTCGTATGGTAGTTCTATTTGTAGTTTTTTAAGGAACCTCCATACTGTTCTCCATAGTTGCTGTACCAATTCACATTCCCACCAGCAGTGCAACAGTGTTCCCTTTTCTGCACACCCTCTCCAGCATTTATTGTTTGTAGATTTTTTGATGATGGCCATTCTGTCCGGTGTGAGATGATATCTTATTGTAGTTTTGATTTGCATTTCTGTAATGATTAATGATGTTGAGCATTCTTTCATGTGTTTGTTGGCACCCTGTATATCTTCTTAGGAAAAATGTCTATTTAGGTCTTCTGCCCATTTTTGGATTGGGTTGTTTGTTTTTTTGTTATTGAGCTGCATGAACTGCTTGTAAATTTTGGAGATTAATCCTTTGTCAGTTGCTTCATTTGCAAATATTTTCTCCCATTCTGAGGGTTGTCTTTTGGTCTTGTTTATGGTTTCCTTTGCTGTGCAAAAGCTTTTAAGTTTCATTAGGTCCCATTTGTTTATTTTTGTTTTTATTTCCATTTCTCTAGAAGGTGGGTCAAAAAGCTTCTTGCTGTGATTTATGTCATAGAGTGTTCTGCGTATGTTTTCCTCTAAGAGTTTGATAGTTTCTGGCCTTACATTTAGGTCTTTAATCCATTTTGAGCTTATTTTTGTGTATGGTGTTAGGGAGTGTTCTAATCTCATACTTTTACACGTACCTGTCCAGTTTTCCCACCAACACTTATTGAAGAGGCTGTCCTTTCTCCACTGTACATTCCTGCCTCCTTTATCAAAGATAAGGTGACCATATGTGCGTGGGTTTATCTCTGGGCTTTCTGCCCTGTTCCATTAATCTATATTTCTGTTTTTGTGCCAGTATCATACTGTCTTGATTACTGTAGCTTTGTAGTATAGTCTGAAGTCAGGGAGCCTGATTCCTCCAGCTCCATTTTTCATTCTCAAGATTGCTTTGGCTATTCGGGGTCTTTTGTGTTTCCATACAAATTGTGAAACTTTTTGTTCTAGTTCTGTGAAAAATGCCAGTGGTAGTTTGATAGGGATTGCATTGAATCTGTAGATTGCTTTGGGTAGTAGAGTCATTTTCACAATGTTGATTCTTCCAATACAAGAACATGGTATATCTCTCCATCTATTTATGTCATCTTTAATTTCTTTCATCAATGTCTTATAATTTTCTGCATAGAGGTCTTTTGTCTCCTTAGGTAGGTTTATTCCTAGATATTTTATTCTTTTTGTTGCAATGGTAAATGGGAGTGTTTTCTTAATTTCACTTTCAGATGTTTCATCATTAGTGTATAGAAATGCCAAAGATTTCTGTGCATTAATTTTGTATCCTGCTACTTTACCAGATTCATTGATTAGCTCTAGTAGTTTTCTGGTAGCATCTTTAGGATTCTCTATGTATAGTATCATGTCATTTGCAACCAGTGACAGCTTTACTTCTTCTTTTCCAATTTGGATTCCTTTTATTTCCTTTTCTTCTCTGATTGCTGTGGCTAAAACTTCCAAAACTATGTTGAATAATAGTGGTGAGAGTGGGCAACCTTGTCTTGTTCCTGATCTTAGTTGGAAATGCTTTCAGTTTTTCACCATTGAGGACGATGCTGGCTGTGGGTTTGTCATATATGGCCTTTACTATGTTGAGGAAAGTTCCCTCTATGCCTACTTTCTGCAGGGTTTTTATCATAAATGGGTGTTGAATTGTGTCGAAAGCTTTCTCTGCATCTATTGAGATGATCATACGGTTTTTCTCCTTCAATTTGTTAATATGGTGTATCACGTTGATTGATTTGCGTATATTGAAGAATCCTTGCATTCCTGGAATAAACCCCACTTGATCATGGTGTATGATCCTTTTAATGTGCTGTTGGATTCTGTTTGCTAGTATTTTGTTGAGGATTCTTGCATTTATGTTCATCAGTGATATTGGCCTGTAGTTTTCTTTCTTTGTGACATCATTGTCTGGTTTTGGTATCAGGGTGATGGTGGCCTTGTAGAATGAGTTTGGGAATGTTCCTCTCTCTGCTATATTTTGGAAGAGTTTGAGAAGGATAGGTGTTAGCTCTTCTCTAAATGTTTGACAGAATTCGCCTGTGAAGCCATCTGGTCCTGGGCTTTTGTTTGTTGGAAGAATTTTTATCACAGTTTCAATTTCAGTGCTTGTGATTGGTCTATTCATATTTTCTATTCTTGATTCAGTCTTGGCAGCTTGTGCATTTCTAAGAATTTGTCCATTTCTTCCAGGTTGTCCATATTATTGGCATAGAGTTGCTTGTAGTCATCTCTCATGATCTTTTGTATTTCTGCAGTGTCACTTGTTACTTCTCCTTTTTCATTTGTAATTCTATTGATTTGAGTCTTCTCCCTTTTTTTCTTGATGAGTCTGGCTAATGTTTTATCAATTTTGTTTATCTTCTCAAAAAACCAGCTTTTAGTTTTATTGATCTTTGCTATCGTTTCCTTCATTTCTTTTGCATTTATTTCTGATCTGATCTTTATGATTTCTTTCCTTATGCTAACTTTGGAGTTTTTTTGTTCTTCTTTCTCTAATTGCTTAGGTGCAAGTTTAGGTTGTTTATTCGAGACGTTTCCTGTTTCTTAAGGTAGGATTGTATTGCTATAAACTTCCCTCTTAGAACTGCTTTTGCTGTATCCCATAGGTTTTGGGTCGTCATGTCTCTATTGTCATTTGTTTCTAGGTATTTTTTAAATTTCTTCTTTGATTTCTTCAGTGATCACTTCGTTATTAAGTAGAGTATTGTTTAGCCTCCATGTGTTTGTATTTTTTACAGATCTTTTACTGTAATTGATGTCTAGTCTCATAGCCTTGTGGTCGGAAAAGATACTTGATACAATTTCAATTTTGTTAAATTTACCTATGCTTGATTTGTGATGCAAGATATGATCTATCCTGGAGAATGTTCCATGAGCACTTGAGAAAAATGTGTACTCTGTTGTTTTTGGATGGAATGTCCTATAAATATCAATTAAGTCCATCTTGTTTAATGTATCATTTAAAGCTTGTGTTTCCTTATTTATTTTCATTTTGGATGATCTGTCCATTGGTGACAGTGGGTTGTTAAAGTTCCCTACAGTGAATTTGTTACTGTCGATTTCCCCTTTTATGGCTGTTAGTATTTGTCTTGTGTATTGAGGTGCTCCTATGTTGGGTGCATAAATATTTACAATTGTTATATCTTCTTCTTGGATCGATCCCTTGATCATTATGTAGTGTCCTTCTTTGTTTCTCCTAATAGTCTTTATTTTGAAGTCTATTTTGTCTGAAATGAGAATTGGTATTCTAGCTTTCTTTTGATTTCCATTTGCATGGAATATCTTTTTCCATCTCCTCACTTTCAATCTGTATGTGTCCCTAGGTCTGAAGTGGGTCTCTTTTAGACAGCATATATATGGGTCTTGTTTTTGTATCCATTCAGCCACTCTGTGTTTTTTGGTGGGAGCATTTAATCCATTTACATTTAAGGTAATTATTGATATGTATGTTCCTATTCCTATTTTCTTAATTATTTTGGGCTTGTTATTGTAGGTCTTTTCCTTCTCTTGTGTTTCTTGCCTAGAGAAGTTCCTTTAGCATTTGTTGTAAAGCTGGTTTGGTGGTGCTGAACTCTCTCAGCTTTTGCTTGTCTGTAAACGTTTTAATTTCTCCATCAAATCTGAATGAGATCCTTGCTGGGTAGAGTAATCTTGGTTGTACGTTTTTCTCCTTCATCACTTTAAATATGTCCTGCCACTCCCTTCTGGCTTGCAGAGTTTCTGCTGAAAGATCAGCTGTTAACCTTATGGGGATTCCTTGTGTGTTATTTGTTGTTGTTCCCTTGCTGCTTTTAATATGTTTTCTTTGTATTTAATTTTTGATAGTTTGATTAGTATGTGTCTTGGTGTGTTTCTCCTTGGATTTATCCTGTATGGGACTCTCTGTGCTTCCTGGACTTGATTAACTATTTACTTTCCCATATTAGGGAAGTTTTCAACTATAATCTCTTAAAATATTTTCTCAGTCCCTTCCTTTTTCTCTTCTTCTTCTGGGACCCCTATAATTCAAATGTTGGTGCATTTAATGTTGTCCCAGAGGTCTCTGAGAGTGTCCTCAGTTCTTTTCATTCTTTTTTCTTTCTTCTGCTCTGCAGTAGTTATTTCCACTCTTTTATCTTCCAGGTCACTTATCCGTTCTTCTGCCTCGTTATTCTGCTATTGATCCCTTCTAGAGTATTTTTAATTTCATTTATTGTGTTGTTCATTGTTGCTTGTTTCCTCTTTTGTTCTTGTAGTTCCTTGTTAAATGTCCCTTTCATTTTCTCTGTTCTATTTCCAAGATCTTGGATCATCTTTACTATCATTATTCTGAATTCTTTTTCAGGTAGACTACCTATTTCCTCTTCATTTGTTAGGTCTGGTGGGTTTTTATCTTGCTCCTTCACCTGCTGTGTGTTTTTCTGTCTTCTCATTTTGCTTATGTTACTGTGTTTGGGGTCTCCTTTTTGCAGGCTGCAGGTTCGTAGTTCCCGTTGTTTTTGGTGTGTGTCCCCAGTGGCTAAAGTTGGTTCAGTGGGTTTTGTAGGCTTCCTGGTGGAGGGGACTACTGCCTGTGTTCTGGTGAATGAGGCTGGATCTTGTCCTTCTAGTGGGCAGGTCCACGTCTGGCAGTATGTTTGGGGGTGTCCGTGGCCTTACTTTTATTTTAGGCAGCCTCTCTGCTAATGGGTGGGGTTGTGTTCCCATCTTGCTAGTTGTTTGGCATAGGGTGTCCAGCACTGTAGCTTGTTGGTCGTTGAGTGAAGCTGGGTGTTTGTGTTGAGATGGAGATCTGTGGGAGATTTTCGCCATTTGATATTACATGGAGCTGGGAGGTCTCTTGAGGACCAGTGTCCTGAAGTTGGCTGTCCCACGTCAGATGCACAGCACTGAATCATGGCTGCAGCACCAAGAGCCTTTCTTCCACATGGCTCAGAATAAAAGGCAGAAAAAGTAGAAAGAAGGAAAGAAAGAAAGAGGATAAAATAAAATAAAGTAAGATAAAATAAAGTTATTAAAATAAAAAATAATTATTAGGAAAAAAAAATTTTTAAGTAAAAAAAGAAAAAAAAAAGGACGGACAGAACCCTAGGACAAATGGTTAAAGCAAAGCTATACAGACAAAATCTCACACAGAAGCATACACACACACACTCACAAAAAGATGAAAAGGGGAAAAAATAATATATCTTGTTCTCAAAGTCCACCTCCTCAATTTGGGATGATTGGTTGTATATTCAGGTATTCCATAGATGCAGGGTACATCAAGTTGATTGTGGAGATTTAATCCACTGCTCCTGAGGCTGCTGGGAGAGATTTCCCTTTCTCTTCTTTGTTTGCACAGCTCCCGGGGCTCAGCTTTGGATTTGGTCCCGCCTCTGCGTGTAGGTCACCTGAGGGCGTCTGTTCTTCGTTCAGACAGGACGGAGTTAAAGGAGCAGCTGCTTCGGGGACTCCGGCTCACTCAGGCCGGGGGGTGGGAGCGGTACAGAGTGTGGGGCGAGCCTACGGCGGCAGAGGCCGGCGTGACGTTGCACCAGCCTGATGCACGCCGTGCGTTCTCCCGGGTTAGTTGTCCCTGGATCCCAGGACCCTGGCAGTGGCAGGCTGCACAAGCTTCCCGGAAGGAAGGGAGGTGTGGAGAGTGACCTGTGCTCGCACACAGGCTTCTTGGCCGCGGCAGCAGCTGCCCCAGCGTCCCACTCCCGTCTCTGTGGTCCGCGCTGTTCGCCGCGGCTTGCCCCTGTCTCTGGAGCCCCTTTAAGCAGCACTCTTAATCCCCTCTCCTCGCGCACCAGGAAACAAAGAGCGAAGAAAATGTCTCTTGCCTCTCCGGCAGGTCCAGACTTTTCCCCGGACTCCCTCCTGGCTAGCCGTGGTGTACTAACCCCCTGCAGGCTGTGTTCACGCCGCCAACCCCAGTCCTCTTCCTGCGCTCCAACCGAAGCCTGAGCTTCAGCTCCCAGCCCCCACCCGCCCCGGCGGGTGAGCAGACAGGCCTCTCAGGCTGGTGAGTGCTGGTCAGCTCCGATCCTCTGTGCGGGAATCTCTCCGCTTTGCCCTCCGCTACACAGCAACCCCTGTTGCTGTGCTCTCCTCCGCTACTCCGAAGCTTTCCCCGTCCGCCACCCACAGTCTCGGCCCGCGAAGGGGCTTCCTAGTGTGTGGAAACCTTTCCTCCACAGCTCCCTCCCGCTGGTGCAGGTCCCGTCCCTATCCTTTTTTCTCTGTTTATTCTTTTTCTTTTGCCCTACCCAGGTACGTGGGGGAGTTTCTTGCCTTTTGGGAGGTCTGAGGTCTTCTGCCAGCGTTCAGCTGGTGTTCTGTAGGAGTTGTTCCACGTGTAGATGTATTTCTGGTGTAGCAGTGGGGAGGAAGGCGATCTCCGCGTCTTACTCTTCCGCCATCTTCCCTCTCTCCTGCCTTCTGTGTTTTTATATCAAGGTCGAGAGTAACAAAATAAAGAAAAATTGTGAGTGATATTGGATTCATATCAAGTATGCTCATATTCAGACTTCAAATGATACGAAATGCAAATTTCATGGCAATTAAGATTAGCATTTTCAGAAAACAACAATATCCTTCACATTTTAATTCTTAGACGTGTAATACATTTTGAGTATATAATCATGACATTGCCAGGTTTTTATGCATAAAAGGGAAAACTTCATCTGTTACTTATAACTACAAATACCTAATAATCTTTTTTGTGTCTTCCCCTAGTAAAAGAAATATCTATTCCTTTGACGTGGTGATCAGTGTTTGATGATTTACCATTTCTTTGTCCTTTTTGAGCAAATACTATAGTTTCCATAGAAAGATCTGGGATAAATTATGAGAAGCAGGATGACATGTTGAGCAACAAATAAGGAAAGTAAGTTAGGGTTTTCAAGGGTCTATCTTCAGTGTGGGAGCGGGTTTTCCTTCGGTCTCTGGGAAACACATTCTAATCTTTAGCTGGAATTGTGGCATGTTTCCTCTTGGTAACTAGAGTGAGGCAGGCTTTAAATTAGATAGCAGAGTACTTTCAGGATGGGGGCCTCATGCTATGCATAGGGAATTGTTTTTATTCTCTGCTTTGACCCTTTGGATGAGTTAGGTTGGAGTGTGCTCCTTAATTCTCCATTCTATAAACAGAATGCGCTCACTCATATACAGAGCTTTGTTAAAGCTAAAAACACTTTCAAGAACTTATTGAAATGATTACATGAAACTTTAAAGTATTATCCTTTACCTTAAGTCTGGCTCATTACCAGTATCCACCTATTTTGAAAAAGAACAATGTTTTAAAGACTAGTCACATGAAAAGAATTGGCTCCAAAAACAAGTTACAGTCTTTTTTGCTCCAAAAATATTGGGAATTCTTGGCAAACTGGGTCCATGAATGAAAGCTGCCGATAGGAAGAGAAGTTTGAAACAGCCCACCCAATAAGTCAGAAATTAACCCCAGATCAACAAATTACAAACTA
Source organism: Mesoplodon bidens (assembly GCF_964165515.1). Classification (NCBI taxonomy): domain Eukaryota; kingdom Metazoa; phylum Chordata; class Mammalia; order Artiodactyla; family Ziphiidae; genus Mesoplodon; species Mesoplodon bidens. Next base: position 100,882,365 of record NC_138160.1, read on the forward strand.
AATGATTTCTGCCCTAAATTAGGACTAACTGGACTCAAAAGTCATTTATATCAATTCATATCCACCCCATCCCTCCACCTCCCCTCTCAGCTACAGCTCAGGGCTGTAAGCTGAGCCCTTGGATGATACTGGTGTATGATAACTGAATCAAATTGCTTTTGTGACACTTTAGGAATCAGTAAATCTGTGTGAAAACTGGTTCAGGCACTAGCTAGGTTGCATCAGGGAAAATCACTTAATTATTATGAGCCTTATTTCTTCATCTATAAAATAGGGTACTCTCTCTCACAGAACTGTTGTAAGATTGAGTTTAATATACAAAACACTTAATACTCTGAGTGACCTCTAGCAAGAATTAAAAACTGGTAGGTATTACTGTTGTCATAGTGGTTAATACCTATGTCATCCTAAATATTAACTGAGTTAATATTGGCTACACTTGTATATTTTAGGACATTTTATTTCTAAAAATGATTCATTACTCTTATTTTTCTTGTCTCTCTTGTTTTCTTTCACCACTTTCCTTAAAACCTCTGCCTACATTGCTCGATTTTTTTCTGATTCTTTTACTAATTGCTTAGTCAATTATGCCCAGTATTGATAGTTAAGACAAAAGTTTATTTAAGTTTAAAAGTTTATATATGCTGTGCTGTGTCCCCCTGTTTTCACAAAATGATGGTAAATGGGCAGATGGTTGAGCCTTTCCTAAACTGGGAAGGGCATTGGTGGTTGTAAGAAGGGAGATGTCAGTCGTTCTTTTAGCTCTGCTGCACGGGAAGATAGCCTGTCTGGGCTCCACCCTTGAAGATTCTGAGTTCGTGGACCAGGTAGATACTGTGTTTAGTGGGTTTTAATCCAGGTGCCTTTAATATGCCACCAAGATTGAGACTCACTGGGCTGTTGGGAGGGAAACTTGGGTTTCTGCAGAATAGCTCTTAGCAAAGCATAAGTCTCTGAATCTCTGTATGTTTTCCATAGAGGTTAAAGGGCAGTAGGGAGTAAGCACTTGGGAGTAAGTCCTATTAATTTTTTTATGTTGCTTTAGTCCAATCCCACACCAGGGATTTCAAATTCAATTGTGACTTTTAAGGAAAGTCCCTTTTTTACTATTTACATTATGGTTCATAAGTGAAAGGCTCCTACCTCAAATGTGAGAGTTAACTGGACTCGTTCTCAGTTATTGAGCTTGTGGCCCAAATTTAGACAACCAGTAAAAATGGACCCTAGTCAGTGTGGACCCCAGTGGTAGTTTGGCATCCTTTTGCTGTCTTGCTAATGCTACCTAAACTAAATTATTTTAGAAGTACATGCTGTTGCATTTCTTTCACTCTTTGGTTAGCGAGTTTTCCCTCAAGCACAGGTGAGATCACCTTTAGTGATGGATAAATCCACAGATGAAGAGAACGTGTGAGTTCCCCAAACCTTCCCATCGGTCCTATGTTGGTCTGTCTCTGCCTCTACATCTTGTTCACGCTGCCAGGCCTTTCTCTTCTATTCTGGCTGTATGAGAGGGACTCTTCTTCCAGGACAAATTTGAAGTCTACCTCCTCCATAAACCCTTCTTCCCTCTGACTAATGCAGCCTTTGTGACCCCATCCTCCTCCGCATTCCTGTGTTCATTTACCCTGTGATCTACAACTACTGTGGGCGATTGTTTATACTTTTTTGTGTGTCTGCATCTGTCTTCACTGCAAACTTTAAACTGTTTCAAGCTTAGGAACAGCCTGATGACTTCAGGAATAAGGTCCTGCATTTCAGTAAGTACTCAGTAAATGTGTGACGGTGGTGGTGAAGTAGAAATCACATTTGAGAGAGAAGGGAGGATGTGGGCTGGATTTATTAGGGAAGATCACAGAGAAGGTAGACCTTGAACAGGGATTCAGGATTGGATAGAATTTCGATTGTTGGAGGAGAGAGCCTTCTACAAAGTGTTATTTTTGGTCAGATTTGAATAATCTGTGTAAAACAGACACATATGTACCTGTGGAACCCTCTGAATTCCTAGACCTTCTTAATACCTTCAGAATCTGTCCTAATATATATATAATATATAAAAAATATTTTAAATTTTTGCATATTTCATGTATTACACATATTATATATTAAATATATAATATATTAAAATTTTACACATTTCAGGTATTTTATATGTGTGTGTGTGTGTGTGTGTGTGTGTGTGTGTGTGTATATATATATATATATATATATAATTTCCAGTCTCCACGCTGAGGGCGAAACATACATCATTGAGCCTTACTACTAAATACAAGCAAGGGAATACATTCACTTTTCTGATTTGCACACTCTCAACTGGAGGGAATTCTAAAGGTTGTTCACTATCACTCTTCCATAATGCGATTGGGGAAGAAGAAGTACTAGAATTATAACCTTATCATTTGCTCTTTCAAAATGTATAGCCCAAGCCCGTCACACATGTGCATTTTGAACTGGCTGTCAGAAACATTGTATTGGAATTGAAAGCTCCAGTGATCTTATTCATTTAAAAAGACTGTTCAGTATTGCATGTGAAATAAGAACCTTTTAAATTTAACTGTGTATCACAGATTTGTGATGGGGGCCTTGTCATCACTCCCCAACTCTGACAGTTACGTTAGATGAGTTATTGGAATAAGATGTTCAAGAGGAGGGATGACAAAATCAGCCAGTACCCAGTTTTCAATTATTATGACATTGATGTCTGACAGTGACAAGGTCACAAAACCATTTTCTTGTGTCCATTGGGTTTGGGGCACTAGATTTTTCTGTCCAGCAAGACATTTGTTTATTCAAAATTTAAAGCTTAATTTCAGGTTGAGTGTTTTTTAAGTAGGCCCAACTTTTTTTTCCCCCTCTAAGGATCACTCAGCTTTCTTTACAACATATATGACCTTGAATCAGGTCTTCCTCTTAAATCTTCCTGTGCTTTTATATTCAGCATTAGCTGACTCCTCAGTAAATTCAGAGTGGCCAGTTACTTTTCATAATGAAGCTCATGTAAATTGGAGTAGAGCAGAGGTTTTATTAATGAAACTGATCTGTTATTAAAGCTGCTTCGATCATCCTTTCTGAATAGTGAGATAAAAGTCAAATAATATAATGTCCCTTGTCAACAGGCTTGATGAAGAAAATGAAGCTTGGAGAATTTACACATGTCAATTTTTTTGAGCATGGCAGAGCAGTTTATTTCAACTCCTATTCCAGTATTTTATAATCTTTTGTAGAAAATCAGGATCTTCTGTAGGTGTATCAGTCTGACCTAATGAAAATTTTATTCATGTGCAACATGAAACAGCATGGTGGTGTCTTTCAGAGCCCATGAGGAGTGGATTTTCTAGGATTTTCTTACACTGTCATATTTTCCCTTTTTTCCCATGGATACACTCATGGATGTCATGCCATAAATTTGGATTTTTAGTGTGCAAAACTTGGGCAATGTGTTTACCGTCCAGCTCACTTTTTAAAAATCAAATGGCAAGATTATTATTACTTAATTTTAAAAAATTGAAGTATAGTTGATTTACAATGTTGTATTAGTTTCTGGTGTACAGCAAAGTGATTCAGTTATACATATATATACTTTTTCATATTTTTTCATTATTGTTTATTACAAGATATTGAATATAGTTCCCTGTGCTATACAGTGGAACCTTGTTGTTTATCTGTTATATATAGTATTGTGTATATGTTAATCCCAAACTCCTAATTTATCCCTCCACCTCCTCCTTTCCCCTTTGGTAACCATAAGTTTGTTTTCTATGTCTGTGAGTGTGTTTCTGTTTGTAAATAAGTTGATTTGTATCATTTTTTAGATTCCATATATAAGTAATATCATATGGTATTTGTCTTTCTCTGACTTACTTTGCTTAGTATGATAATCTCTAGGTCCATCCATGTTGCTGCAAATGGTATTATTTCATTCTTTTGTATGGATGAGTGATATTCCATTGTGTATATCTATATCTATATATAGATATATGTGTATATATATATCAAATGGTAAAATTATTAATGGTGGTTTCACAGGTGCTAGGATAGAAATGAGGTGGTACAGTTAGGAGGTCAAGTGGGGGCCTTCTAAGTCCTCCACCTATACTAGCTACTTGCTCTGCCTATTTTAGAACCACCAATTTGCAGAATATGGATCTCAAAGCCCCCATCAGTGACCTTATTAATTTATATGTTTGCTGTGAATTATTTCTATATGTTTTATTGTGTCTCTATTTAAAATAATTTAAAAATTTAAAGCATATTTTGGGAAATATGAAAGAAGCAGACGGAATTAAAACATGTTCAGAGATTAATCAACATTTAAAAAATGACATTGCACAGTGCACTGGTAGATAGAGAGAAGTTGAGGATAATTAGAATAAAGCCCAAAGGTGTTTCTGGACTTTGCAGATGAAGGTTATATATCAGGCCCTGAAAAGAGGCGTGATAATCACAGCTGCAGAGCAGAGGAGGAGGCCAGGCTGACACTGGTCTTTGGTTAGAGAGGAAGGCGGTTGAAGAGCATATGGTGCCCCATGGTATACCAGCTATGATTCTTTTCATTTGCAAGGGAGAGAAAATCAGTTCCAAGTAATTTAAATATAAAAAAGAGGGAATTTATTAACTTACAAACTGGCTTAATTAAAAAAAAATGGCTTACATAATTAAAAATCCAGAGAAGTCGTGAATCCAAGTGCACAAGTAGTTATATCAGAAATCTTTCTCCACCTCTTGTTCTGCTTTCCTGTGTTGGTTTCCTCTTCAGGTCTCCCCCAGCCCCGCCACCAAGAAATGTCTAAGCTATATCCTTCCTGTTTAGCAACCCAAATAGAAAGAGAGAACCTTTTCTAAGGATTCCCACCAGTCTCTGGCCTGATTCTTGTGAATTCAACTTGATTCATTATTCCTTTGTGAACTAAACACCGTAGTCAGGAGATAAAATAATCTGACTTCTCCGGCTAGAACGTGCCCATTTTTGGTGCTTAGGGTAGCGTCAGCTCCACGAACACAGACCACAAGGACTGAGGATGTTGGGAAGGGAATTTCCCCCAAAGAAAACAAAAGAATGGGCTATGAAGAAGATGGGTGAACAAAGCAAAACTGAAAAGCAAACAAACAAGAGGTCCACTGCATATGGTTACAAACAATATCACGATGGAGAATGGTCCTTGGGGAGTGAGAGCTTCAGGAAAAAAAACAAAACGGGTTGATGTCATTAGAGGAGAATCTGATGAACATTATTCAAGAAATTATACTGCTAATACTCAGTTATGGTTATTAAGAAAATGAATAACTAAATCAAAGAACATATTTTCATGCAGCTGTCAAATAACCAGAAAAACATGGAGGAAGATTGATCAAACTAAAGGATTTTTTCAAAGTTTTCTGGGGGAAACTTTTAGGTCGAAATTATTCATTCTCAGCAAGAGTGGGTGTTTTTGTGAAAACAGAAAACCTCTTTGCAAAACAACATTTGTTTTTCAGTCTCTACATCATATATGTGCCAATTAGTAAAATTGCAATGCAGACACAAGCAGCTACATTTTGCTAACAAAATACTGCATGCTTGTCTAGAATAACTTAATTTGTCTGGGAGAGAAAAATGTATTGTTACCAAATCCCTTAAGGTGAACCATAGTCACAAACTTGTCACTGTTACAGGGACTGGGTTAACATTTCTAAGTTAAATATTGTTTGTGAAATTAATCTAGTTTTTTTTAATTATTTTCTAATGTTTTTTGTTTTTTTTAGATGTTGGGGGTAGGAGTTTATTTATTTATTTTTGCTGTGTTGGGTCTTCGTTTCTGTGCGAGGGCTTTCTCTAGCTATGGCAAGCGGGGGCCACTCTTCATCGCAGTGCGCGGGCCTCTCACTATCGCGGCCTCTCGTCGCGGAGCACAGGCTCCAGACGCGCAGGCTCAGTAGTTGTGGCTCATGAGCCTAGTTGCTCCGCGGCATGTGGGATCCTCCCAGCCCAGGGCTCGAACCCGTGTCCCCTGCATTAGCAGGCAGATTCTCAACCACTGCGCAACCAGGGAAGCCCTCTAATGTTTTAAAAAATGAAAATTTGTGCCAAGATATAGAAGGTATATACGGCACGGCTTTTGGATTTTTGATAGTCTTTGTTTAATTTTAGAAATAATTTTCCCTGAAAATTTGTTATGCATATCAGAAAACTCAATGCAACACAATGCAGTTCAGACATTATTTATTGAAGACAGGTGCTGCGGAGGATAAAGCAAATAGGACCTTTCCTACTTTCAAGCAATTGAAATTTAGCACAGAAAATATTTCTGTATTTTATAATCAGGAACATTATTATGATATAAAATAGTTATTATACAAAATAGTATAATACATAATAGTACATGATTATAATGCATAATACATGATTGTAATACATACTAGAGAACAAGTCTATAAGAGTTGTGTAAGTCAAATATTTAGAAGAGGAGGACATTTGGCTGGGGAAAGAAAAGCGGGAAGAGTTTTTGAAGGAAGTGCACTTGCCATATGTCAGATAGGATTATTTGGCAAAGGTTTTTTTTTTTTCTTTGCAGTACACGGGCCTCTCACTGTTGTGGCCTCTCCCGTTGCAGAGCACAGGCTCCGGACGCACAGGTTCAGCAGCCATGGCTCTCGGGCCCAGCCGCTCCGCGGCATGTGGGATCTTCCCGGACCGGGGCACGAACCCGTGTGCCCTGCATCGGCAGACGGACTCTCAACCACCGCGCCACCAGGGAAGCCCTGGCAAAGGTTTTTCTATTAGAATAAATAATGTAGAGGCAAGGCATGCATTATAGTATAAGAATAGGATGACGATAATGAAGAGAAGAGGTGAGAGACGAGGCTGGAGAGGAAGACTGAAACCCACAGGAGAATATATACAGTGATTTGCCATCTGGATTTTCTGTTTGGCAACATACCTAGACCTGGGGTTTGTGGGAGAAGGTAGTAAAAAAGATGCCTGAACTCGTGAGCATGGTGGAACGGGAGACAGTTGATGCCACCAGTATAAAGGCAGGTCAAGAGAAATGGCCAGTTACTGTGAGAGGATGAAGATATGATAAATTTGGGATGAGTTAATTTGGAGTGGCAGGAGATATCCAAGCAGTTAGGGCTGTAACTGAAGAGTAAAGTTTAGGTTAGAAAAAGACTTTTGCATTATTCTGTCTGGAAGTGATAGTTGAAGGCTTAAGAAGAATGGATATAAAATTATACAGTGGGAGAAAATCTGAGGATAGAGACTGGAAGACTTGGAAGAAAGAAGAGTGAGAGGTGGTCTGTAGATCAGTGGAGGGCAGTTTTTCTGCACTCCGTCTCTGACCCTGTGACCAATCCCTTCTACCGGTGTTTTTGTCACAATTTACTACCTTTCTCTCCCATCAGTTTGTTGGCTTCAGTTTGTCTTAGAATAAGCGTAGAAGAGTTTCCTTATTTAATGCAATCTTGTATCAGAATCAGGTTTTTAGTTTGGCGCTCAGATTGCTGGTAACTTGATTTATTTTTTGCCTTGCATTTCAGGATTTTCATCTACTTTGCCTTAGATACATGCTTCTTCTGATCTTGTGATCTGAGGTATCAGAGTCCATGCAGCAAACCGATGGCAAGTTCAAGGTGGTAAGTAAAAAAGAAGCTTAACAAAGAGGCAATTTGCAATGGTGTCAGTAGGCTTAAGGGAACTGATGAAGAATGGTGAAGCATTCTTTGGTGAAGCATGCTACACCTGCACCTGAACGGACAAAAGGAGGTGGTAGCTATGAAAAGGTGGGGAGAGTTGCAGTCAGGGGAGGGAGTCCATGTGATAGGAGTTGCCACTTTGGGGACAAGAACATAGCCACAGCCAAGCATCACCAGGGAGGGATACAGGGGGGTAAATTCCCTTACCTCTCCCTTCTCCCACCCTCCATCTCCTACCAGTGCCAACCATTAGCAAACCAATGTGGAAGCCAGAGGTCAAGGGGCCCAGGTGGTACCGTCTGTAGAAGTCAGCTTGCTGGGAAAAAGGCAGGGTAGAGTGGGTGGAGAGTATGCCTAGAAGGGCAGAAGGGGATACCCATCATGCTTGACTTCCTGGCTTCCTCTTCTCTTTTCTACTCCTGACTTCTGATAAGAAGATGTTGCTTTACTCTTGCTTGTGCTACTTAGAAAGTGGTTTCTTGCTTTTTATGATCTCTAATCGATAAGAATGGACGTTTCAAAGGCACTACAGACTGGTCAGAAGCTTCTCCCTTTTCATTATCCTTTACTTTTCCTTCTCCCTCTTAACCTGTGGAGTGTTAAGAGAATTTAAAGGGAAAAAAGCAGAAGTCCAAAAGATAGGAAGAGATGCATAGAATATCAAGCTTCTTTCTATGTCTGTGCACAAAAAGCTGATTCTAAACATGACTAAGGCTATTTACAGTTTGACTCTTACCTATGATTAAGAATTAGCTTCAGAGTTCTGTATTTTAGCTCAGTTTGATTAGAGGAAATTTTTCTTTTAAAGCCACCTATAAATACCTTCCTTGTGGTGGGCACTCCTGGCTGCCTACCCAACATCATTCCCATTCTTCTTCCTTGCTAACAGACTCTCATTTTGATCCAGTATTGGTGGCCAAGGGCTTTTGGAAAGGCTGGCCCTTCTCAGCACCAGGGGTGAATTTTGATTAGTCCAAGAATCAAATTGAGATAGTGTAGGAGGCTAAGTACTCTTTTTTTCATGAGTTTCATAATTGTAATTCTGAAACTGAGGACAGAGAGTGTTCAGGGACGATGTATTCTAAAGAAAGGTTGTGGATCATCTATGAAGAACTTCAAATGATTGATATTCAAAAGAAATCTGGTGACTGAATCCATTACCCACATCAAGAGTATATAAGAAGAAATAAGGGTACTCTCAGAGAGAAGATTGTATTGGGGATTGTATTCGTCTTCTAGTGCTACCATAACAATGTACCACAGACTGCGTGGCTTAAACAGCAGGAATTTATTTTCTTACGGTTCTGGAGGCTAAAGGTCCAAGATAAAGGTGCCAGCAGGCTTGGTTTTTGGTGATGTCTCTCTTCCTGGCTTGTAGATCGCTGCCTTCTTGCTGTGTTTTCACATGGCCTTTCCTCTCTGTGAATATGGAGAGTTGTCTGGCGCTTCTTCCTCTTCACCAAGCTTATTGGATTCAGGCCTTACCTTTATGACCTCATTTAAGTTTAACTACCTTCCCAGAGGCTCTATCTCCAAATACTATCAAATTGGGGTTATGGCCTCAAATCTTGACTTCTAGGGGGGGACACAATTCAGTCCATAACAGAGAGGGTTATTGAAGCTGTACTTCTGCTCACTTCAAGCTGAATGAGTAGAGGACTTGAGTAAACTACTCACAGAGTGTGGGGTTGTTTTCAGGGGGAGAAATAGAGCTAGGGCAGTCACAGAGGCCTGGGAGCAGCCAAGGGACCAACATAGAGTACAGGGAGTTAGCTCTGTGAGGACCTAATATGGCCCCCATTGATTTGGGAAGTCAGGGACTGCAGGTGAGAGTCTCATTGGAGCTATCCAGTAAAGTGACTGGAAAGGGTTTCAGTGCATATGAGTTGTCTCCTGTTGAATCAATGTATGTATGTATCTGTTTTTGCATTACTCTGGTGACATCATTGACCATTGGTAGTAAGAGACCCACTCGTATTCATAAGTATACCTGATTTCATTCTGGGAAATGTCTTTTAAAAGACAGGCTCTAATACAGAAAACATAAGGGAAAATTCTGATATCCCTGTGTACACAAAAACTTAAAACTCTTCAAGTCAGTATCAATGATGAATCTAAAAAATTACAATATAAGAAAATCAAAAGGTTAATAATGTTAATGAATCTCCCCCCCAACCAAACGTTCAAAAGACAGGCAAAATTGATTCATAAAAGAAATATAAAAATATATTTCAAATATACGTTTATTTTCATATATTTGAAACTTGAGAGTAAGCACTCTTCTATACTGCTGGTAGGAGTACAAATTGGTAAACCCAATTTAGCAATAGTTATCAAAATATTTACCCTTTGATCCAGTATCTACAATAATAGCATTTTGTCTAAACCAAATAATCAGAGATGCATGCAGAGAAATCTGTGGAAAAATATTTATAATTGTATTATTTATATTGATGAAAAATTGAAATGACTGATATTTCCACAAAATACTTTTTTTTGCTGAACTTACTGTGCAGCTATTAACAATAATATTTTAATAAACTGGGAATAGTCTTGTGATATAAGTTTATTAAAAAAATAAAAGGACACACATAGGACACAAAACGCACTACCTATAAAATAAAAAAGTAGTAAACAGGATCTTCATAAAAATTAAAATATTATTGTCATTCTTGTTAAAACAAAAATTGGTAGTAAAATAAAAAAGCAAGCCATAGACTGGGAGAAACCACCACAATACATATGTCTGACAATTGCTACAACTCAGTAGTGAGAAAGAAACCAACCCAATAAACAATGGGCAAAGGACTTGGATACTTCTTAAAAGAAGATATAGGAATGGCCAATACTCACCTTAAAATGGGCTCTACATCAGTAGTCATCACAGAAATGAAAATTATAACCACAGTAAGATACCATAGTATACCCACTGGAATGGCTAAAATTAAAATGACTGATAATACCAAATATTGGCAAAGATAAGGGACTACTGAAACTCTCATACATGGCTAGTAGGAGTGTAAAATTGTACAACTATTTTGGAAAACTGACAGTTACTTATAAAGTTAAATATACACTTCTACTATGATCCAGCAATTCTGTTCCTAAGCATTACTCAAGAGGAACAAAATCATTTGTCTACAAAAAGACCTGTACAAGAATATTCTTAGAAGCTTTATTCATACTAACCAAAAATTGGCACCAAAGCCAATATTCATCAACAGGAAAATGGATAAACAAATTGTGATATATGTCCATAAAATAGAATATCATTTAGCATTAAAAGGAAATAACTACTGATAAAAGCAACACACTGGATGAATCTCGAAAACATTAAGTCGATCAAAAGAAGTCAGACACAAAGAAGACATAAGTATGATTCTATATATGTGAAGTTCAAGGCCTGGCAAAGCAAATCTGTGGTGACAGAAATCAGAATAATGGTTGCCTCTGTGTGGGAAGGACAATAAATTGGAAAGGGTATGAGAAAACTTCTAACAATGATGGAATTGTTATCTTTTTTTTTTTAATTGAAGTATAGTTGATTTACAATGTTTCAGGTGTACAGCAAAGTAATTAAATTATATATATGTGTGTGCGTGTGTGTGTGTGTATAGAAATGCTTTGTCAGGTTCTTTTCCATTATAGGTTATTATAAGATGTTGAATATAGTTCTATATAGTAGATCCTTGTTGTTTATCTATTTCATATATAGTGGAATAGTTCTCTTGATTAAAGTGGAGTTTATATGGGCTTATAAAGTTATCAAAACTTATCGGGCTGTACACTTAAATACAATTCATTGTTTGTAAGTTAAAGCTCAATTAACAAAATTAATTCCAATGGGCAAGAAGTACTCAAATTTTCCTTTAGCTGAGATCCCACAGAAAGAGATCATTCACTAGTTGACTTTGTGGGTGTTTCTCATAGTGGAGATCATCACAGACTGATGATTCTTGTGCCCCAGTGATCATCTAATCCACCTACTTCCTGTTGCACAGACTGTATGTTCACTGTGAATGTTCTCATTGTAGCTGTTGTTTCCCAATGTAAATATTCTTGTTGGAGAGAGGAGCTGATCAGTAGACATGTGCTAGGCTGCTAGGTTTCTAGCCACAGACTGATAAGTGGATATTCTCCTTAATATGTTGGTTAACATCAATGGATCCTTCTTAGGAAAATTACTTTCATTAACCTTTCATCCTGATCCTGCAGTATCCTGGCACAGGTGGGTACCTACAGAAGCCCTACCTGGATGTCCACAGGCCTCTTTTTTAAAAAGTCAATTCTCTCTGCTCAACAGCTTTGTGAAATAGTTGTTTGATTGTGGTGTACACACGCCTTCTCATATCTTTAATCTCTTTTTGAGAGTTTGGCTTGTTATATATCAGAATCAGGTACATCCCAGTTGTGATGCTGATTCTAAATTCAAGCAGAATCCTAAGCAGGTAAGGGGTTGTAGAGTTGGAGAGGGCTGCCTTCCAATTTGAAATGTATCATATTTTTGACAGTAAGTGACTTTTCTAACATAGTGGGTTAAAGGCTTAATGTTTCTGTTGTTCACTGACATCTCACTGTAGTTGGTGCCCACTGCATTCATAGAAATAAAGGGGATGCTGTTAAAGTGATGAGGGTTAATGGAAAGACAGGGACACTGTTTTGATGGGGGGAATGAGAAGAGGGAAAGCAATAACATAAAAAGTACTTCAGAAAGGCAGAGGGGCATTCTTTTCCATTTATTTTCCAACTGTAATTTAAAATAAATTGCCTTGAGAAGAATCAAAAGAGAAGTTAGTTTATTATTGCTTTCAGATAACCTGGTAATTTACCATTAAGTGAACAGAAAATAAGAACAGAATGAACATTAATAAAAGCTAGGTTTGGGAAAAATTGCTTTGTGCAGAAAGAAAATTCTGTAATTTATCCCATGTTCAACTCACCAGATTCATAGCATGATGTAATCCTTGTCCACTACATACCCTTCAGTGTACCTAAACTTGTAAGATACTTTTCTTTGTCCTTTAAGATGAATCATGCAGCTCAAACACTATTTTATTCTTAGAGCTTACCGAGTATTTATAAAAAGAGCACAAAATATTTACAGATATACAATATGTTCTACCTATAGGTATAGGGAAAAAAGAGCATTTAATATTTTAAAGATGCTCTATGAGAGAAATTTTGAATATGACAGACACAATCAGAAATTGCTCTGTGTTGAAAAGACATTTTATGCTTATACAAATTTTATATGTATATAAATTATTTGGATTATAAAAAAGTTCTTTTCAAATTTCATGGAAAATTTGAAAAGCACAGAGTGACTAGTATAAGAAGATAAAAAACACCTCAAATTCAATATCCGGAGATAAGTGCTGCTAACATTTTAGTGCATTTCCGCGTCAATTTTTTCAGTTTAAAAATCTTTCCCATTTAACATTATATGGTGGCATTTTCAAATGTCATAAATATAATTCAAAAACATTATTTTAAATGACTATCTAAGGTCTCGAGATGACATCATCCAGATTGTGACATAGGTTGTTCCTGATTTCACTTCTCCTCACAAGATGAGCAACAAGCAACTATCCACAGACACCACTGTGAAAATCCCAGAACCTGGGAGTGAGGCTGAAGCACCCCCTGGGCCAGAGACCAAAAGGGCCACATTGAAAGGATCAGTGGAGGCTACACTCTGACTGCACTGTCCCTCCCCCAGACCTGCGCAGTGCACTCCCCCCGCCCAAGGTCTACAGCTTCTCCAGTTGGAAAAGAGAGCCCAAGGTGAACATCCAGCTTCTCCAGTGTTGAGAGATGCATCCCAGAGGGCTCACTCTGGTTTCGCCTCAAGAGGATCACCAGAAAAACCTATGGGGTTCTCCTCTTGGGGATCAGAAATAGAGAGAGAAGGGGGGCAGGGCTTACAACAACCAGCACTCAAATCTTGGCTGAACACATTCCTGCTTATAGTCATGCCTGAGCAGAAATCCCAGCCAGTGTCTCTACCCATTTGCAGAGCCGAGTCAGTGGCTCCATCTGGTCAGTTTGTTCAGCTGGCAGTTCTGTCAGATTTGATCCCCAGTCAATGGGCTATAATGGCTGTGGTATATACCCAACAGCGAGATACTGCTGGAGGACCTTCTGACCAGCGAGCCAGGCCAGCGACAATGCCCAACAGCGGAGCACAGCCAGTGGCCTATAGCATCTCTAAGCCCAGTCTGTGGCCCTGTCCAACTTCAGGACACAGCCTGTAGCCTCACCTGATTGCACAGCACAACCTGAGGTCCTGTCTGACCACAGTGTCCTGCCTGTGGGCCCACCTGCATCTGCAGCACCATTTGGTCAGGAAACACAGCCTGGTAACCCACCTGATCAGGAGGGATTGTGGGGCCCAGTTCATAGCCCTGCCCAATCACAGAGCGCAACCAGTGGTACCACCGTACCAGTGAACACAGTAGGCAGCCCGGTCCAACCAGGGATGATTGCGGCGTCCAGCCAGTGGCCCCACCTGACTGCGGAACAAAGTCAGCAGTCCTGCCTGACCAGGGAGCCTACCCAGAGCCCCTCTTAAGCATGGAACTCAGCCAGCAAGCCCACCCAACTAGATACCCATATATATATATATATATATATATATATATATATATATATATATATATAATGTATATACATCTCACACACATAAAATTATTCACAAAGATTAAACATAAAAAGTTCGTGTTTCTGGAAAACAATTTTTAAATTTTAAATTAATTAAAATGTTTTTCTGACTCAGGCAGGAATTTACCATAATAAAATAATCAGAGGTACATACAGAGATTTATATACAAGATTATTACAGAATTATTAGCAATAGTGAGAGTCTGAAAAAATGTAAAATCTGAAAAGAGGAAGAAAGTAAAATAAACTACAATATAGTTAAACTATGGATTAACAGGTAGTCTTTTGTTGTTATTTTTTGTAGGTTTATTGAGATAAAGTTGACATATAACATTGTGTGAATTTAATTTGTAAATTTGATGATTTGAAATACATATATATTGTTAAATGATTACCACAATAAGTTAGTTAACACATCCATCACCGCACATAGTTACAACTTTGTGTGTGTGTGGTGAAAACTTTTAAGATTTTTCTCTTAGCAAATTTATTCTCCATAACTCTTATTTTTCTTTCATTATTTTGTTCTCATCTTTTAAGAAAACTTTGAACTTGTTTCCTACCTCACTAATTTGCTGTTTTTATGGTAGCTAATTATATATTTTTTGCTTTCATGCAGTCTTAAATTTTCCACTAAAATTTTCCATTTATGTACAGTTTTACGTGATTTCAGATATATGTATATTTCTTGTGTTGACTATCTGATCTAGTTTCATGGATGTTCTCTTCAATCTCTTGAATGTTCTCTTGAAACTTGTTGAAAACTCAAAACATTTAAAAAATATGTTTTTTTAAATTCTAATTTTATTATTTATTTATTTTTAACTTTTTATTTTATATCAGTATAGTTGATTAACAGTGTTGTGTTAGTTTCAGGTGTACAGTAAAATGATTCAGTTATACATATACATGTATGTATTCTTTTTCAAATTCTTTTCCCATTTAGGTTGTTACATAATATTGACCAGAGTTCCCCGTGCTATATGGATAAGCAATAAAAAATATGTTATTATACTAAATTAGTAGTTTCTTGAGTTTATTAATCAGGAAATTATTAATTCTGATTCTGCAGAGTCATCTCTCATTTGAACTGCTTCACATAACTTAAGATTTTTTTATTTCTTTATTTATCCTTACAGAAAGAAGTCTACATTTGTTCATAGTGGCAGATGAAGTGAGTTTGGTAAGAAATCCATGTCCAATTCTGTGTACTGCATGCCTAGATGAAAATGAAGATGAAATTTCACATTGTCAATTAATTTTCTAGATCAGAAATCCAGAAGCCAAGGTTCCTGTGTGGTGGTGGGATGCAGGGAGATAAGGCATTGATCAAAGTGATACCGACCAGGGTTCTTGGCTTTCCCCAATCAATAGAAATTGACTCGAGGCCAGACAAGAAATTCAGGCAAGGCTTTATTGGGACCCCTGCGCCGCCTGCAGGAGGGAGCGAAAACAAGTAACAGGTTCCCTTGCTTGCTCCCCAAGGTGGGGCGAGCTCATTGCTTATTTGGGGTGAGAGTAGGGGAGTGTCCAGGGGTCAGGCCAGAGTGGTGGCTTAGGTAGTTTGCCCACCCCTTAGGAGATGTTGAGTGCAGGGAGGCATGAGCAGTACCCTGCTTTTGATCCTGACACCCAGTTGTTTTTGCTCCCGGCTCTTCAGAAACGGCAGTTGGGTTTTTTGTCTTTGTATCTTTTGGTCCAGAATTTGCCCCAACTGTGCGTGGATGCAGGTATTTTTAGTCCCATGCAGTTTCTTTGTATTTTGTGGCTTGAGGAGAGGTGTGTCTGAGTGCAAGCATTACAGCACTGCAGCAAAGGGTCCCAGGTCCCAGGCCTGTCTCAAAAGTACTCAGATGGAGTTGCAGTGGAGAGCCTTTCTCTGTCTAGAAGAGTTTCTCTTCATGTTTAGTTTGGCAACCAGCAGTTAGGAACATGTAGTCACCTATACGCCAGGAGATGGTGTGGCTCAGATGCCTCTCTCAGTTCAGCCCTAAGGCCAGGAAGGTCTTCTGTGGCTTCTGACAAACTCTAGTTATGTTTTTCATCTCAGCTGCTTCCCCTGTCCTTGTAGGAGCAGTAGTATGTTCATTCTAGGGTCTTGTTCACTCACCTCCTGGGCTTCTCAGTCTTCTTTCTCCAGGACATGAGGGAGGATGTGATTCAGCCCTTCTTCCATAGTCCTACCTGTGATGTATCTAGTAGAAATTTTGGTTGAAAGTTTAGAAAGATTTGACATGTAATGACACCCTTCTGTAGTTTTCATTCCTTATGCTTTATTTTCTTATTTTGATGTTCTGTTTCTTTGTGAATTGAGGGGAGGTTAGAAGATGTCATATTCCTTGTTATAATAACACTGAGGGTTAAGTTTCAACATATGAATTTTGGGCGGTCATAAACATTCAGTTTGTTGCAGAATCTATCTGCTCAAACTGGAAAATAATAAAACAATGGGAGCAACAAAAAAAACAATCAATTTTGAGCTATGACAGAATATTTTTAGCTGTTAATTTCCTAAATGTCTAAAATAATGTAAATTCAGAAGTAGTTTGAAAAGAGATAAATATTAATGTCATATTTACCTTAATACATGACTATTATTGATTCAATTAAAATTTTTTGACTTGTGAATTTATTTATATGAAAAATCCTTCAAACTTATCAACAGTAAATAGTGTTTAGTTATATGTTTAACAAATTCACATTATTATAAAGAATACAGTAATGTGAAATTGAGAATGTTTGGTCTTTGTGCATCTAATGATAAATCCATTTTCTTTCCTGATCAATATGCTAGGAGCATTTCTAACTTAAAGTGTTTCCCTTGTTAGAGCCAAGTGGTTTTGGAAAATTTACTGGATTTTTTAATCTGAGAAATATAAATTTCCTCAGTGTTTTAACCAATAAGGCAGCTGTTCTTTAAAAAAGCTACTTCTTGAACATGGGTAAAATGCTTGCCAGAGTTTCTGTGCGTTTGAGTGTGGGTTGTCATTTAACTAAATGCCCAGACCCCTCTCAAGACCATGATGGTTTGTCTGAAAATCAGGGAGAGAGGACATAATATTCTTTGTTAAGCAACAGTTTTCCTTTGTTGGGGCTGAGTACAGCGTGCATCTATTTCCAGAACATTACTCCCTAAACAGATGTTCTATCTTTTCTACTTATTGTTCTGTTTGTTTGTGCATTTTATGAAATGTTATAAAGCTTAAGTAAGTCGGTTGTAGATAAACCAGAAAATAGAGATTACCAAAAAAAAGTGGCCAAAAATTCAGCCACCTAGAAATATCTGCCAATACAGATGTATACATATTCGTACATACTTCTTTTGACCAAAGTGCGATCCTATTAAAAATACTATTTGTAATCTGCTTTAACTCATTAATGTATGCATTCAACTACATTTTGTTTACTTTGTAATAGCATTCATTTATTCATCCAACAAATATTTAATTAGCATGTACTACGTAGTAAATGCCATGTTAGGTACTATAGGACGTTGCTAAAGAAGATAAAGAAGACAACTTCTGCCTGAACCATTTTACACTCAAGGTGGAGGAAATATAATTAGCCCAAGAACCACAACGTAATATCTCAATATTAAAAGCTAGCATATAGGTAGGATGTTTCTTCAAACAAGGGTACATGTACTCCCAGAGGGTTGTGAAGATTTCCCCGGGGGCATTTGGGCCCTCAGATTATTTTAAGACAATTCACTGTTAACTTCTCAACTCTATTTTGTATTTTATTCTTCAGTTGTTCTGCCCTAAAGTGGTGTGATTGCGGTCAAGGTGTGTTCATGGGGCTGTGGCCTCTCATCTTGTGTGCATTTCACAATAGCCTTTTCTTTCACTGTAGAGAAACATAAACCTCTCACCCACTGCAACCTTAAAGTGTTGCTTTGTTTTGGGTGCAGAAACCCTTAGGTTTTCAAGCAAAAGGATGATTTGAAATCTTGGCATTGGTGCTGAGAAAGTAAGTGTAATGGTAATGTTTCCTTAAAAAAGCAACAGTTTTATCTGAGAAAAGTCATTCTAAACAACAAACTGGCCATTCAGGAAAAATATTTTTTTTTACTTCCTAGCATTCCATGGTGGTAACAACTATCCATCACTAGAACCTTATATTTTTATTATGGAGTAGGATAAAATGATCCATGAAAGATGTTTAAGCATAAAAATTATTATGTTAGGATAAAATTCTGTTGGTGACGTTGAATGGACTACATGTCAAAGAAAAAGAGGAGTGATTCAAAACTTCCAACTGTTAAAAAAGTATTTATTAATTCTTCAAATGGATGATCAAATTGCAGTCACATTTATATTCCATTGGGTATATTTTAAAGAATAATACAATCATATATATGGTGTCAATATAATACATAGGGCATTTCATCCCTTATAATTACTTGAATTGTAGTGAAAAATAGATGTCATCTTAAATGTATGTATGAGGCCTGCCCATTTTTTCTAAATTCTCTTAGGGTGTACGTTAAAAAAAAGTATACTGTACTGTAGTACTGTTGTCACATGAATAGCTTCTGAAGGCATCAAGAATGGGGTTGAGCTCTGGATCTACTAATACCTAGTTCTAGGAACTCAAGCAAGTTGCTCAATCTTTCTAAGCCTGTTTCTTCATCAGTAAATAAGTTGGTAGTACTTCCTCATGAAGTTTCCGTGTAATTACATGTTTAACTGGAATGATTTTGTTCTACCGAAGGAAATTCAAAGAGAATCACATAATTGTATTTCTTAAATTCATATAAAAATTAACTCTGGCTAGAAGGCCAATATCAATTTCCTTTTCTTTTAAAAGAAAAGGTTCTCAAAGAAAAGGAATTCAAAGATTCTCTTTGAATCTCCTTTGGTAGAACAAAATTTTTTAAAAAATGTTTTGGGGGGGTTGATGGTATGAAGGGAGGATAATTTTCCTGGGAGTCATATAAGAACCCCAGAAACACAATACAACTCAGAAAACCTGGACATGGGTCTTCAGTATATCAAGTCTGTCACTTGGGTCTTTGAATTTCAAGTCCACAAGAGCATGAGGTATTTCTGCTCTTTTTTGCCAAGAATATGCTCAAGTTTCTTTTGATTTGGTTTTTAAAGTTAAGCCCTTAATGTTTAGATTGCAAGGTATCCGTATGTATCACCTGCCCTAAAGAAAAATGCTACCATACTCAATCCTGTGTTGGAGATGAACATTGGACCCTGCTACTTGCTAAAAGGCCATCCTCATTTTTTTCTTCATCTCAGAAAAGACACACTGGGCTGTTGTTCCTTTTTCATTCAACACTGTCATCTCTTCTTCCTCAAAGAAAATCTAGTTTAATACTCTTCCATGAATCTACATCTCCCCCCGCCCCGCCACCTCAAAGCTTGAAGTTTTCCGCAGGGTTCCAGCTTTAGACACAAAACTGTGGCCATCCCATCTCTAAGGGTATGGGCAGAAAAGCGTTAACATAGCAGGCCTGAGGCTACAGTCCTTAGAAAGGGCTGTTTACAGGGCTGTCTCTTGGCTGGTATTTGGGAACTTGGATTTCT
Organism: Mesoplodon bidens; assembly: GCF_964165515.1. Taxonomy (NCBI): domain Eukaryota; kingdom Metazoa; phylum Chordata; class Mammalia; order Artiodactyla; family Ziphiidae; genus Mesoplodon; species Mesoplodon bidens. Next base: position 100,902,230 of record NC_138160.1, read on the forward strand.
GGAATGTTCCCATTATTCCCTACCTAATAAAAGAGTGGCTCTCTGTGCCCAGTCTGCTTGTGCAAACAGTATGGTTTATGCGGAACACCTGCTTTACTTCTGGGAGCGTGCCACCAGTCTCCCATAAAGCCTTGGGCATGGAGTCTCACGAGCTTCTCTGGTGGACAACACTGCATATGTGTTGTCATAATTTGATGCTAGTGGAATTAAGTCCTGTACGACTCCACTGGGACAGAACTCTTAGAAGATCGTACCTGGTTTCCTTTGGACTTTGTTACATGGGCTTTTTCCCTTTGCTGGTTTTGTTTTGTAACCTTTTGCTTTAATAAGCATTAGTCATGAACACAGCTGTATGCTGAGTCCTGTGAAACTTCCTAGTGAATCTTTGAAGCTGGGTGTGGTCTTGGGGACCCCTACACAGGGAAAAATAGCAAAAATGACCTTTTAATATTTCCTAGAATTTCTATACTAGTAGTAACAGTAAAACCAAGATAAAAATTAGTATTTTAATGACTTATAGAAACTTAAATGAAATGCCAAGGATTGTTAAACTAAAAAAAGAGTCTCCGCAAAGGAGATTATCCTTGGTAATTATGCAAGTTCTAATGGTTAGTTTTTGCAATGTGGTTAGGGAAGTTTTCGCAGAAGAGGGAATCCTTGAGTCTATGTTTCCATCTTTTTAGAGATGACCTGTCTTTTTTATGCAATAATAGTATCCTAAGGCTGTGTCCATGGGATTCCAGTTGAGCTTGAAATACTGCTTTTTCTATAGAGCCTATGTAGATGGAAAGGTAATGCAAGAATGCTTTTTTTTTTAATCCTGTTAATTTTTCTCTTTGATGTCATTGCAGTTATTTGCTGAAAATTTGTGTGTGTGTGTATACATACATATCTATGTGTGCCTCAAAGCTTCAAGAATGGGCACAGTTATAAAAAGCCATTAAATAAATAAATAGAGAACAAAAAATCATAAAGACAATCTGGGGCATTGTTGAATTTGTGTTGTGCTTTGCTAACAAGCATATCAGACTTTTCAAAATAATACCAAACAGGGCTTCCCTGGTGGCGCAGTGGTTGAGAGTCTGCCTGCCGATGCAGGGGACACGGGTTCGTGCCCCGGTCTGGGAAGATCCCACATGCCGCGGAGCAACTAGGCCCGTGAGCCAAAATTACTGAGCCTGCGCATCTGGAGCCTGTGCTCCACAACAAGAGAGGCCGTGATAGTGAGAGGCCCGCGCACCGTGATGAAGAGTGGCCCCCGCTCGCCACAACTAGAGAAAGCCCTCGCACAGAAACGAAGACCCAACACAGCCAAAAATAAATAAATAAATAAAGCAAACTGTCAACAAGTAAAAATAAACACTATTATATAAAAATAATAATAATAATAATAATACCAAACAGAGCTAAAAGCTGGTGATTGAGTATATGGTAAACTTATCAAATTGCTTTTTATCTCTGAGTCTCAATGGAATAAGTGTTGCTGATTTTTCACCTGAGCAGGTGGATATAAAATATTCAGCTTCAAGCTGGCAAGTGTGGATAAAATAAATAAGTCACTGCCTGTAGAGAGCAACCCAGGTTTTTGTTGTTTTTAGGAAGCATTGGTTTGTTCTCCGCTGAGTATTTCTTGAAAAACCTGCCTTTGTATTTCAAAACAACCGCAACAAAATGAAACAAATCAAACAAATAAACATACGTGCCCTGGCACAAAATAATATTGTCTAGATATCAGTAACAGACAGGGTTCTTTTGTCTATGTTAAAAGACTTGACATTTGCAACTAATGGCTCAGAAATGACTCAGTGTGTAGGAAAAATTAGCCTGAGTTAGAATTTTTAAAAATGAGCAGGGATAAAGATTTGATATACTTTAGTTTTTTAAGTCTGCATTATAGTCATATTTACACACAACGAGCTTCATCATAATTGTCCTACAAAAAATCATTATTTTAATCATTGATGACCCTTTGCATGTTCTACTAATTATTGCAAGTGAATCCTCGGTGCTAATAGACTCTGAGTTTTGCTCTCACTCAGGGCCATGTGTGAAGTGCCTCTCCTTGGGCCTCATGTCATTCTTGTAGGTTTAGTTTTCTTACCCAAGCACATACTCTCGTGCTCCCTCTTCCTCACCTTTAAACTGACATCCAAATTTTGTAGAAGTGTTTTTAGCTAAGGGTCTTTCTTCTATGCAAAAGAAAAGGTAAAACTGCTTATGATAATACTTTCCAAAGAATATACAGAAAAGAAATATTTTATTTACTGAAGTGTTATATAATTGCTTTTTAGAAATATTTTTCTTGTTTTTTTGTTTGTGTGTTTGATTATTTGTTTGTTTGCATGGGAGTAGCTCCAGCTGACTTAGCTCTGTGTTAGCTTTTCTTGCTTTGTAAATAATGAGAGGCCTCATTTTCAGTTGCTAAAGTTAATTTTGGGAGAGCACCCTGCTAGCCAATTTAGTGGACCTGAGTCACTCCCTCTTAGTGGTGCTTTATTTTTTACTTTAGTTTTATTTATTTATTTATTCATTCGTTCATTCATTCATAAGTATCTCAGGGACAGCCAAGGTCCTCCATTTGTGGTCTACCACACAGATTGTTGTCTCCCTTCCGTGGAGCCTTACGGTCTCCCCACAGCTTTCCCCTTATCCCCTCCTCCACCACAGAGGAATATGAACTGCAGTGCTGATTGAGCCCCTCTCACAGGAGCCTCTGTGTTGCTTCATATGATGTCTTAACATCTGTGAGAGCTTGCCCAGTGAAGAGCTGTCTCTTCTCCTCAGTGTTAATCCTCTACCTCCATCTTTTTCTTTTTTTAAATTGGGGTATAGTTTTTTTACAATGTTGTGTTAGTTTGTACTGTACAGCAAAGTGAAGTAGAGTTCCCTGTGCTATACAGCAAGTGCTTATTAGTTATCTGTTTTATACATATTAGTGTATACGTGTCAATCCCAATCTCCCAATTCATCCCACCCCCTCCCACCCTGCTTTCCCCCCTTGGGGTCCATACATTTGTTCTCTACATCTGTGTCTCTGTTTCTGTCTTGCAAACCAGTTCATCTGTACTCTACCTCCATCTTTGACTCTAATACCTGAAGGAAGTAACTTTAGTTACCTCCTCTTGAATTAGTGTCATCAGTTTTTACTGATTTAATTTTACTCCGTTCCTTCCTTTATAAGCTGTTGCTGTCCCTACAGCTGTCATCATTTTTATTTACTGCTGAATTTCTGGAATGAATGCTTTCTACTAATTGTTGCCATTTCCTTACCACTCATTTTTTTCCTGTTTGTAAAGGTCTTAATTTTTGCTGTTTAATGAGTATCTCCAGTGATTTCCCAATCACCAAGTTCAATGGCCCTGGTTTCCCGTTGTTCTGACATTGAATTTTGTACTTTCTTGAATCTCTCAATAACTTATGTTCATTTTCCTCTTTGAAATGTGACTCTTTCTCTTCAGCTTAGATTTTTCCTACTGCTCCTGAACTTTAATCACTGCCTTATGCCTCAGGACTCTGCTCTTCCCTGTATATACTCACCCCTTGGAGAATTTAGTGATAGACTTGACCTTGGATGTTATTTCTTTGCTGAGTTTAACTCCTAATAATTATTTTCAGTCTTGCCCTCCAACCTGAGCAGCCAATCTACAGCATCTAGAACAAATACACAGTAAACTTTCACTGAGTATTTACTGAGTGAACATAAAGGTAAGCACAGCATGGACTTTTATATAAATATTTCTAAGAATGGCAAATTTTAGTGCCTAAGCTGAGAAGACTTCAACAAAAGAGTAATATTAGAAATAAAATAATTCTATGCCAACTTTCTCAGAGAAAAAGACAAAGGGGATTTTCTCTGTCCTAACATTTATGACTTTCCATTTCATATCGTGTTGACCTAAGTGCCAACTGAAACTGAACACCCTACTTTGATTAGAGTCAGACATTTCTAAGTAATAATGAATTAGCTTCAAGTTCAACTTGAATTAGTTCTAGGGTTGGGTAAGGATAACATAGGGAGGGATACTCCAACTTTTTTCCTTTAGGCATTTTTTTAAACTTTCATCAAAGAGATCAGATTTTAAAATAATTTTTTTATATAGTGATAATTGTCTCCAAAGATTTTTAATGCTTAGTGTCAAGTTTCATGTGTCTTGGGAAATTGTTTCCTTATGAGCTTTATAATTTTAAAATGTGAGATTATTTTTAGCGTGGATTGTTTTTTTCTGTGAAAATTCCTTGTGGCTTGGATTTTGGGAGCTTCACTCCAGAATGGCCCTACCTTTGCTTCTGACAAACACCTCAGGGGTAGTGCCAGGTTTACATTAGATTTTTAGCTCCAGAGTTTTCCGCACCTCTAAGGAACTGTATGTTTTGGTTCTAAACCCATGAGAGGTGCAGGCTTGGGCTTTCCCACAAAGGTCTTGCTTTTTCTTTCCCAGACAAAAGCTCTCTTTATAGTCTTCTGTTTTGGAGTTTTTCTACTCCCCCCTTTCAGGGTGGTGAGAGTTCTCGATGAGTCCTGGCTTACAGCTGTTGTATCAGTTGTAACATTTCTCTTCATGCCCCATCTCTTCACTCTGCCCTTCATGGATATTAACACTCAGTCCCTAGTGACCATTTGGTTTAACCTCCAGGATCTTCCTGAGTATTTTGGTAAAGAGATTGTTAGAGAGAAGTGCTACCATGCAATGGAGATTTATTATTTTACCCTTTGAAACATTATGAATAAAATATCAGATCTTTTTTAACTGCACTAGATAGGTGATCATTCTGTTGTTCTAAACCAGTGTGGGATCTCAGTGGCTGCATAAGAAATTTATATCTGGGCAATAGGATGCCAAAGCGCAGGACAGTTATTCACAGGCTTCTCTGACTTTGTACTTCCTTCATCACTTCCAGGACTGCAATGAGTATCCTAAGGGCTCAAAATCTGAGCCTATGTTAGTAGTGTTTAGAAACCAGAAATATACTAAAGGGGAACTCTGTGCCAGTTTACCTTATAGGAACAGAATCAGACTTAGATAAACAGAAGCAATTAGGAAAATTGTGCATCCCTTTGGTGGCATGATAAAGTTCGGGTTTTTGTTCACGAGGAGCATTATGGAATTGTTGAAGTCATTGGTTCAGAGCCAGATAGTCAGATAGGGTTTGAATTCTGGCTCCATAGTCTACAAATTTTATGACCTTAAGTTCTAACTTTTCTGTGCCTCAGCAACTCCTCTGTAAATTGGAGGTTTTAATATGATCTATCCAAGGGTAGTTGTGAGAATTAAGGAAATTAATGCAGGAGAATTACTAAGAATGCCCATTACAAAGCAGGCATAAGCAGTATTAGCTAATATCTTGACCATAAGGAGGAGGAGGATGTTCTAGAGCAGGGGTCATAAACCTAAAGACATTCAAGTTCAAATCCTTTTCAAACATAGTGGAGGTAAATGAAATACTTCTGTGAATTTGTATTAGTCAATATTTATGACCTAACTAGTTTATGACCTCCATTAAGGATAGACATATGAAATTAATGGAGAGCAATTATAGGGGATGACTAGTTAATTAGAGCTAAATAAAACAAAAGCCAGTAAATTTAAGAATAGGGGCACTCTTAAAATAGCATGTCTCAACAATCAATAGGACTTTACTGAGTATTGAACATGCATCTAATATTTGGTTGGGTTAATTATTCAAATGAGGCAGTGAAGCCACAGTGGTCAATTCAGTTGCTCATGTGTGTTATTTCACTCTTTTTGGGACCCCACACTGGCCATAACCATATGCCACTTGGAGGGTTTGTTCATGGCTCTTTCCATGTGTTGGGGAAACAGAATTTAAACCAAAATCTTCTCCCAACCTGGAAATCCTTTCCACAAAGGTTGTAGAGAAAGAAACACTTTCATTAAACCAGAATGTGAGACATATCACAGGTAATCCACTAACAGATTAGAAAGGGCAGAAAGAAATCTCACCCTTTTTGTAGTCAAGCAAAGACAACCCACTATGTGCATTTTTTCAAGATAAACTATAACTAGTCCTCAAGTAAGAGGACTTGACACTGCCACTTGTCACACATAGATCATCCTTACTTCACCTGGTAATTGAGGTGACCATCTGTATTAGCTAATTAGCTTTATCCAGAGGAAAACCAAACTTCTCATATCTTTATTACAGGAGATAGTTTTGCACCTGGAGCAAGAGGCCCACCAAAATTAGACTTCTACTCTCTCACTGAAACTGGGGTATAGGGGCGCTATCTCTCTTGATGTGTGCATTTCAAAGAGATGGCTCCCAGGTCCTAGAGAAAGATATTCCTAGGTCACAAAGCTGATGAAAAGCCTATCTAGTTTTCAAGAGGATTTGTATACACTTCAAACAGAGAAGAAAGTACTTAGAATAACAAGTTTTCTAAATTAAATGCTCAGAGAGAAAAGGAGGGAAAGGAAATTTCTTCTCTTATTTGCAGTAGGAAGAATTAAGCCTTTTAGTTTTATATTTGTCCTTATACATGCACCTGAAATGCATCACCTAGACAAGGTCTATCCCCATTTTGCAGATTAGTTGCTGAAGTAGAGAAGTTTATTCTAATCAACAGTTGATGGTAAAACTAAGATTTTATATATTTAAAAAATTGGCAACTGCAGGGAAGATCTTGTGATATATTTTGTGGTAAGCTATATGGGAAAAGAATCTGAAAAAGAATAGGTTATTACAAAATATTAAGTATAGTTTCCTGTGCTGTACAGTAGGTCCTTGTTGTTTATTTTATGTATAGTAGTGTGTATATTATGTTATTCCCAAATTCCTAATATATCCCTCCCCCACTTCCCCCCACCTTTCCCTTCTGGTAACCATAAGTTTATTTTCTATGTCTGTGAGTCTATTTCTGCTTTGTAAATAAGTTCATTTGTATCATTTCTTTTTCTTAGATTCCACATATAAGTGATAATATGATATTTCTTTAATGGTGCACTTGGAAAAGAAATGAGACGACTACAGACAACCTTTCATATTAGTTAATACTTTGCTTTTATTACAAGAACCTTGGGGATAAATGCTTGCCTATTTTAATTCAGAGAGAATTGCTCATTCATTCTTTCAATATGCGGACCATTTACTGTGTTAAATCAGCCTGATATTAAAAATGTTTTATTATTACCCAGGATTAGGTTAGTAGTACTTTACCTGATAAGAAGTTTTTCAAACATTCTCACCAACTGTGAATTTTAGGTCAACTAAATGATCTGAAAGAAAGAGAAAGCAGAGGGGTAAATCCTGTGAAGAATTCCCTTTGTGTGCCTGAGTGGAGTCTGAGGCTAAATAAGAGGAAGAGAGGGTCTCAGTGTGAGGGTTAGGATGGTGGTGGGAAAGAGGGGGCGGTGGTCGGGAGGGCCGGGGGTGATGGGGAGGGTGTTGGGGGCCTTGAGACTTGACATGCTTTTCCCCTTATTTCTTATTTTTGGTTTTAGGAGATTACCTGCCTTTAGTTTCCACTAAACTGCAGTGAGGTTGTTGAATCCGGTGACTGATTTATGGAATCAAAGTTCACATGAAGTTCCCTGGTTACCCTCTTTTTTTCAGTCTAACATTTTATTACATGAGAGGTAACCTTGGCCTATGCGCTGTTCTAATTCAGGGTCTTTGAATTAAACAGAAACCTTTGCTGTGGACAAAGTGAAAATATTTGTTTGGAATAAACAGTTTTCTCCAGTTTTTTTTTTTTAATAGCTCTTATGACATTTTAAAGGCATTGCTCTTTACAAACATCAGGCAGTTCAATTTAAAAGTGGTTTTAGTGACCGCAGATGTGTTTTGCATTATCGCTGAGCTTAGAGGAGGGCAGCCTCCTAGCAGAGCAGATTTTCTTGCATCTTGAATAAGTTTGGTCAGAGAATTGGGAACTCTGGACTTATTTTTATAGCTTAAAATATTTGATGATCTTGGGCTTCCCTGGTGGCGCAGTGGTTGAGAATCTGCCTGCCGATGCAGGGGACACGGGTTCGTGCCCCGGTCCGGGAAGGTCCCACATGCCGCGGAGCGGCTAGGCCCGTGAGCCACAGCCACTGAGCCTGCGCGTCTAGAGCCTGTGCTCCGCAACGGGAGAGGCCACAACAGTGAGAGGCCCACATACCACAAAATATATATATATATATATTTGATGATCTTTAGAAGGTGTTTCTTCAAAAAAAAATTGTAATGATTGGTGAATCAAAAGTGTAAAACTGAAAGCTTGGATTATCTTTTATTTACTCCAGTTTGGAAGTGTGTTGGAGAACATAATTATTCATCTCTTATCCAAGTGAGAGTGAAAGAACAGCAACTTTATTAGAGTTCAAATTGGACGGGAACATGCAGCTTGGATCCAAAGGCAAAATGTGTCTCCTTCTACTTTTCTCCTCATTTCCAAGTCTAGATCTTGTGACCTCCTTGTGTGGAAAGCACCTCATATGGAGGAAGCAGTAAGGGGCTGGAGTAAAATTGTTACTCTGACTGTTTCTTCTGGGTGGAGGGATGTGGAGTGGAGGACTCACTCACCCTGTAGAAGCCCAAGTCGTGGAAAGTCAAGCATCTCCCTGTCTCCCTCAATGTAAAGACTACTGAAGGCAGTTCACAGTTATAGGGGAAACAGAACTTACAATCCTAAACTTGGTATTTGAACAGTTTGTATGATATATTACCTTTTTTTCTTGAAAAATATTCTATCTAGGTTGAATACAAATTGGGTTAGGATTTGAGTTAGTAAATTTAGCTGTTCGCCTGTCTTTTTTGATTTCTCAGTCACCCTTGACAATTGCTGTTCAATGGCCATGAGTCAAAACCTCATCTCTGTCTTCTGCTAACCTGTGTGCAAGGGACAGAAACTTTATATGTCTCACTCCTCTATGCACAGCTCTATGTAAAGAGTGGTATATTTCAGAGAGAAATAGCACTAAATGTGTATCTTGATTTTCACGGTTGTTGAATGTGAAAAATAGAATATTTATAATCCTTTTTTGGAAACCAGTGGTGGTCAAGCTGTGGAGCAAGGAAGTATATATTAGTTTTTCAGTTCTCTTGCAGACATGGTGACTAGTGGTCCTACTTACTGTTTTATTTCTATGTTAAAAAAGTACCCAATGTCCAATTCTGGGTGATGTTGTTGACTTTAGGATTGGGGCTTTGGGACATGGGCAAAAGTATCCAGACCAGGAATGATAGGAGGCTAACTAATTCAACTAGTTAGGCACAAATTCATTTTCCCTTTGAAGAAAATAATGGCTCCTTCTTCCATCACGTTGTATTTTTACTCTCCAAGTCTTAAACTACACATAGACAGTTGTAGGAATAATGCATGGGTCAGCTAGCTACCTAACTAGTATAAACTCGAGGATTTGAAAAGATTTCTCCTGCCTAGAATACTTGATCAACGTGATACTAATACCTGAAACATTTTTAAAGGTTTTTCTCTTATAAAAAATATATATACTTGGGAGAGATAGTTATTGAGATTATCATAAGTTTATATCTTGTTTTAAAGGAGTTTATTAGGTAATGTCTTGAGGATTTATTGTGATGGGATGGATCAGAAAGAATTTGAAGTTCGCTAGGTATCTAGAAAGGAGGTGGTGGTGATGGCCTAGTTTGTAGGGCCGGAAGGACTAAAACTATGCTTGACTCTTTTCACCATTTACAAAGAACTATTTTGGCCCAAACGACTTTAATACATGCCCAGCATTTAGTCATGTCAACGTGAGTTTTAATTATGATAAGTTTTTCTTTGACTCACCAAAGTAAGGTGGTACTGTTAAGTAGATGGGAAAGGAGAAGTTAATTTTAGTTTAGCTGAAATAAAGGGTGACAAAGGAAAGACCAGCAAGGGGGATCTTTTGCATACCATCGTCCCTGTCCCATGATCCTGTGGAGTACTATGTTGGAAAAATGTATGTTTATATTTTCTTCTACAAAATAATAGATAAAAAAGTAGTAGGTGTGGGGTGGGATATATGCCTCATATTTTATTTGGTACCGAAATAACATTTTTTTTTTTTTTTTTTTTGCGGTATGCGGGCCTCTCACTGTTGTGGCCTCTCCCGTTGAGGAGCACAGGCTCCGGACGCTCAGGCTCAGCGGCCATGGCTCACGGGCCCAGCCGCTCCGCGGCATGTGGGATCTCCCCGGACCGGGGCACGAACCCGTGTCCCCTGCATTGGCAGGCGGACTCTTAACCACTGTGCCATCAGGGAAGCCTCCAAAATAACATTTTTGATATGCTTTTCAAACTAATGGAAAAATATTTTGGGTGGGTTCATAAAACAATAAATAATATTTATGTATTTATTTATTTATTTATTGTAACTATTTTAATCCAGTGAGTTTGAACTTTTCACTTCATGGCACACATTGAGAATGATAACATCTGGGTAATTGGAGTAAAGGGAATAGGTGTTTGGGGTCAAACTGAGTGGATAAGTACTCGAAGTCCAGCCTTGGAAGCCTTGCCTCAACAACTGAGTAGAGTAACTTCGCTGTACTTAACCCATACAATATAGTGCAGTGGTTTCAGATACTATGTCAAGTGACAATCATGCTTAAGAATTAAATGATAAACCTCCTTCCAGAAGATCAGAATTGTAAAAGTAGAACAAATTGTATTTTTTAGTTTTATAAATTTTACCTTCAAAAATCTTATGATGTAATTAACTTTGCTTATTGCTTAAAAACTCATATTTTGACCAAATCTTGTTTGAACAGAATTAACAGCTAGACTATGTATGATTAAATACACTAAGTCCTTCTTTTATATGGCTAGATCATGGAAAAATACTCTTCATACTACTGCATTATTACCTGGATGTTGTCTCAAACTCACTATGTTTAAAATTGAACTTCATCATCCCTGCTAATCCTGCTACTCTTGTGTTTTCAGTCTTTATAAATAACTCCACAAAATTTCTGTTCATCCTGGCCATCCATCTGGCTAGATTCTTCCATTTTTCACACCTTTTATTGAATTTGTAATTTTCCTATTGATTCTCTACACTTTCATCATTTACAAAAGTGAATGCTTTTTAAGCTCGGTGCTTTGCGACCACCTAGAGGCATAAGGAGGGTGGGAGGGAGATGCAAGAGGGAGGGGATGTGGGGATATACGTATGCATATAGCTGATTCACTTTGTGATACAGCAGAAACTAACACAGCATTGTAAAGCAATTATACTCCTATAGAGATGTTAAAAAAAGTGAATGCTTTTTAAAAAGATAATAAATTTAAATCATACACAGTGTGCAAAGCAAAAAGTGAAAGTTTCTCTCTTGTCCCCTTTGCTCCCTGAGATTCTAAGGAGCCATAGGAAATGCTACTTAGGATTCACCCTTGGGCAGGAAGCCTAGGTGTACCTGATGTGGACTATAATGAGGTCTGGTTACCTTGTACCTGTGTAAGGCTGGTCAAAACCTGTGTGGAAGCAGCAGGGGCTATAGGAAGAGCTTGTAGGTGATGGGATGATTGAAGGTGTGCACAAGAGGTGTCCGATACAATATCTTTATGGAACTGTGTCTGTATTTTTTATATATACAATCAAGCATATTTTTTAAAGAAAAAACTGGATCACATTTTGTTCTACATCTTAAAAAAAATAACCAAAATTTGGCTGGTGAGTTTTCATGCCAGTACTTATAGAACTACCTTATTCTTTTTTCCCCCTTGAGATATAATTGACATATAACATTATGTAAGTTTAAGGTGTACACTGCATTGATTTGATACACTTATATATTGCAGAATGATTGCCACTATAGTATTAGCTAACACCTCCATCAAGTCACATAATTACCATATCTTTTTTGTGGTGAGAACATTTAGACATACTCACTTAGCAACTTTCAAGTGTACAATACCTTATTATTAGTTATAGTCAGCATGTTGTACAATAGATCCGTAAAACTTACTCCTCTCATGATTGGAAGTTTGTACCTTTTGACCAACATCTCCTATTTTACCCCACTCCTCACTCCCTAGCCCTTGGTAACCACCACTCTACTCTCTGTTTCTTTGAGTTTCTATTTCATTCTTTTTAACAGGTTTTTGTTTGTTTTGTTTTGTTTTTTGTTTGTTTTCTTTTGGAGAGGATTCATTGTATTGCTGTATCACAATGCCAATTGTATTTCCTATAGAGGGACATTTGTTTCCTTTATTTTTTGGTTACATGAACCTTGATACAATAAATATCCAAAAGCATATCTTTGCCTTTGTGTTATAAATCTAAATTTTCTTCTTAATGTCTTCTTAATGTCTACATTTTTATAGATTGTTTTTCATGAGGCTTTGTATACATTTTTCTCACAATCTTTTCTATGTGTTATAGTGACTTCCATTGCTTTTGGATATGGAATTTTTTCATTATAGTTTCTAATTATTTCTGAATTATAAAAATGGCTGATTTTTGGTTTTTGCATTTTTTACCTTATATATGGCTACCTCACTAAATAATTAGAATACTTGATTGTCCTGACTCTTCTAGGTAGAAAATTATATCACATGCAAGTGAAACATATCAAAATTATTGGTGTCCAACATTGATACTTCTTACTCATTTTTCTAGTCTTATCACATTGTCTAGAACTTCCAGAACAATTTTAAATAATATTGACGATAGTGTGTAACTTTCTTGTTTGTACCTTAATGAGAATGCTTAAATATATGACTATACACCCTCCCTCCTTCCAAATAATTAATGAAAGCACCCATTTCTCTGTATCCCTTTTTATGATGGATATTTTAATCTTTATTTGTATTTCTCAGTCTCATAGATAAAAAACAATATTCCATGACTTATTTAATTTGTATTTCCCTGATCATACATAAGGCTGAGCATGTTTTCATTTGTTTATTGGCCAGTGTGCTTCTGTGAATTCTTTTGAGTTGCTTATAAATTAGATTTGTGTGAGCTTTTTTTTATGGAAATCTTTTGTTTGCTATGGACACATTGCAAATATTTTCTTCAGGGGTATCAGTTTAGGGTTTCTGGCTAGACAAAAGAATCTATTCCAGCTAGCAGAAGCTGAAAGGAATTAGTTAGCTCATGCAGTTTCTAAGAGTGTCAGTAAACCATCTTTAGTGAAGGCTGTACGGTCAGAAGTAACACAGCTAAGAGAAATGCCCAAACTCCTCTCAGCTCAGCCTTGTAGAAATCCCACTGCTGCCTCTACCTGTTCCTCAACACCAACAAAGCCAGGATCCAGTATCAGAGCACCCCTTACGTATGGTGTGGAATATCAAATGCCCCTGCAATTGTTTTTGCCAGAAGAGCCTGCTGCCTCATTATCTTCAAATCTGCCTTCCAAGTCTCTCGTTGGTACAGCTGTTTGATGGAAACTAGTTATAAGTCTACATGCTAAAAGAATGGGATTCTGGGAAATAGAGATTTTGGATTCAACTTGAGAAACGTGAGGATCAACAATATGGAGAACTATTACAATGGAGGGTGTCCGGAGGTGTTTGGGTTGCCACAAGTGACAGATTTCCACCATACCCAGTCTGCCATTTTGTGCAGAGCTTTGTTTTTGTTTTCTTTAATCATATAGAAATTTCAAATATCCTGATATTTATTGTTTATTCATTAATTCAATACATATTTGTTGAGAGCTGCTTGTGCCCATCGTTACACTTTTAAATGGAGATAAAATGGTGATTTTGACTTCTGGAGTTCTGAGTCTAGTAGGGGAGACAGACATTAAATTATCACAGCAATAAATTTGGCATTACAAATGTGATCATTTAGACAAAGGGTATGTTGAGAGCACATACTAGGGATAATTGACCCACTCAGAAAGGTCAGCTGAGAGTTTGCTAATGAGGTGGTACTTGATCTGAATTTTGAAGGATGATTAGCAGTTGATTCATGAAGGGTAATGGAAGGGTGTTGGATGCAAAGCAGATAACATCTTCACAGACCAGGGGATAGGAGAATACCTGGCAAGCGTGAGGATTTGAAAGAACACAGTCGTGGTTGAAGTACAGAGAGTGAGGGAAAATGTGGTTCTAAATGATGCTGGAAAGACAGGTAGAGGCCAGACCATGAAGAGCCTTGTGGCCAAAAGAAGCATTTTGGCCTTGTCCTAAGAGCCTTGGGAAGCCTCAGCCTCAGGCTTCAGTGTGGAAAATAGTTTGGAAGATTCAAGGTTACTGTGGGTGAACAAGTGAGGAGGTGACTACGGTTCAGGGAAGAGATACCCAGTGCTCAGCCCAAAGAAGTGCTTGATAAATGTTGGCTGAAGGAATGAAGTAACAAAATGCCAAAGTTAACGTCAGTGTATTTTTTAAGGAATAATAAAGCAAAACCAAGAGTATCTGGAGGGCATTTTGTCCATGTGCAAATACAGTATAGAAAATAAAGAAGCGATTTGTTACAGATTAGCAAGACATAGGATTGAAAATATTTTTATTAAGTGAAAGTACCCAGTTAAAATGAAGAGAGTGTCTATGCAACATACAATTGTTATGTTTAGTTCAGGTTATTTGTTTTGATAATTTAACATGTTCATTGACTGACTAATGAGATTTACCAGTAATAACATGTAAACAGTTCAATAGAAATCTATTAATTTCGATGATTAGGTTATTTAGGAGCTTCCTTAAGGAAATGCTCAGTGCCTACCAAATATATTGTTAACTGTGCTGGTTAATAAGCTCATTTGTATAAAAGCAATAACCTGTCAGGCCTTGAGTTTACTTGTTAATGAACTCTTGCTGAATATAGTAAGCGATTTGGAGTTGTTAGTCACAGCAGTTTTTAAATTGAGAGTCATAACCTTCTTGAGCCTCCAGAATGGGTTTAAGGATAAACAGATGATGACTTACGTGTCTTACAATTTTTTGAATCCTAGCATGGCAGGACCTATAGATATCCTCGGAGATGATCTAGTTTGGGGGATAAATGGGCAGGAAAGCCTTTGGAAAGTCATGTTTGATGATAGTAAATAGAAGGAAAAAAGTAGAAGGAGGGAATAAATACCAAGCACAGTGGATGTTATAGGAGCCTCAGTTGTTACCTCTGTCTGAGGTCTGAGTGTTGCGTTCAGAAAGATGGAGAGGATTGAGAGTTCCTTGAAAGTATCAGATGTTCTGAAGTTCCAATGGCCTTAACCTTCCTTGGGTCCAGGTGGCTTCCCAGTACTCTCCTTCTACTTCTTCCTGGGCCAACCTTGATGTCATTTACTAGACTCAGGCAAGACACCAGACTTCCCAAGAGCATCGTGCCTCCCCAGATCCCATAAGCATGATTATCATGCTAAGAATCTAGGGGTCTCATCTTGACGTGGTAGTTTATATTGACCTACAAGAAACAGAGGATGTTAGCAACTATCCACATGCTTCTTTTGACGGTCCCACATCATGAATTTTGCTACCTAGATTTTTGCTACGGTAAGCAGCCACAGAGAACATCTTATTCATTGGTGTTAATACACTGGTAAGGGAATTGAGGCTTATTAAAAGTCAAGTAAATTTCTTAATTATAAAACAGGAGGCAGGAGGTAGGAGGTAGGAGGCAGAATATGATAGGAATCAATCTGTAACTTCTACTTCCCTACTGAATATAAAAAAAAGGTGTTTCAGTGGGACTATGACTGTGATGATTTTTCATGTTTCACTAAGTTGCTCTCCATCGTGTCAAGTTTTGTCAATCCTTCCATAACAGAATTTTCCTTGGGGCCAATGAATGGCTTTCTGAACATGAGCGAAATAGCCCTCTGTACTTAAAAAACCCACTTCTATGAAAATCGCGATTTTTCTTTTAAAGAAAGAGCTTTTAAAAAAGGAATTCCTGCCTTTGCAAAAGATATTAAACACCAAGCCTAAAAGGGACACATTTATGCCTTAGAAGTTAGAAGGGAATTTAGTGGTGTAATCTGTAACCTTTTTTTGTATACCCCCATAGCTCGAAAATGCTACTGATGTCAGTATAAATAAATGACCTTGAATGAAAAGCTACCATAAAAGCTACCAGCACATAAATGCAACATTTACAAGCATAGCACAGAAAATACCCAACACAAACCCCAAACCCTCTTTTTTATCAGCTACGCAAACTGAGGTGAACTCCTAGCCATATGTCCAAAAACAAACACAAACCAAGTCCGGTTAACTAAATTATTTGAATTTTTTCCTTGAAATGTCATCCAGAGAGATTTGTGCTGGAGCCTAGAGGCAACTGGTCACAGACAGCAAGTAATGCAGTTGACAAAATTCTATAAACTTGTTCATTTTCATTTTTTTGGTATAGTGAATCATCTTGCCCTCGAAAATTTGCTTGTACAAAGTAACGTCATCCTCTATTTCAACTTCTCATTTTGTCCTGTTTACTCTTTCCTTTTATGACTCTTAAGTGATGGCTTCTCCTTCCCTCTGGGTGGCCCAGATTGTCCTTGGCGGAAGCAAGGTGCTGAGTGAGTGTTCCAAGCATAAGCTTCCTTGCTTGTCAACAACTCATGAATGAGTTCTGTCAAGGTAGTGATAAAGAGGAGATATAACATGGGTTCAGGAACTTTTGATTTATCTACACTGATCATAGTTATCTCAGTGAAAGTTCAATATATCTTCATTATTCAAGATTCCCTTAATCCATTGGGTTCTCTAATCCAGACTCTTCTCCAGATCTTCCCTCCAAATTGGACTAGTTAGACCTTGTGTTTTGCCACTAATTTCTATTTACTTCATTTGCATAATAACATCATTAATAGGGGCAAGTAGTCATTAAGCAGAATAGTAGGGGATGGTGCCTGTTCATTTAAGCTTTACTAGTGTTCATGAATATCTGTTCTTTTGTTCTTCCAGACACCTTGGAAAGTGGCCTTCTCAGCTTCTTTTAGGTTGGGCAGGGTCATATGATTAATTATGACAAGGGGTTATGAGTGGAGGTGATTTCATTTGCTTTTGGGTCAAAACATTGGACTGTCTAAGCAAGAGTCCTCAGCTCTCTTTTTCTCTGGCATGTTGATCATGGAGACACAAGATGAAAGTAGCCTGATTGCTGAGCTACCACAGGAAAGACAGTGTCTTGGAAATTTACCTGGAACCACAGCAGACTTTATGTGAGAAATAAGCCTTTATCACGTTATACCACTGAGGTTGTAGGACTTACTCATTCCTGCAGCATATCCTTAACCTTACACTGAAACTTCTGCCCTAATTAGTTAAACTTGTATTCTTGACTCACCTAGTATTTAAGGACACAGGAATATAAATCCTCTGCATATAATTTGTTTCTATATCTTGTTTATGTTCCTAGTGCCTTGCTGAATGGTACATGTTTGCTAGAAATCATGCATAACACATTTTATTTCTGCTAAATAAATATAAACCAAAAAGTTTCAATTATAACTTTTCTTCTGCAAAACCTGTTACCAACTCCATGTTAAAAACATTTTTCACAACTTACTTATTTCTTCCTTCTCTGCAATAGATTTTCTCTTTTAATCAAAATTATCTCCCCATCCCTAAAGTTATAAATTCCTCAAGGACACATGAGAAAATGTTTCGTCAACTCTGTTTCTAGGCTATTGTGATAGATTAGTTGTATCATTTATGTTTCTTAGTAATTCTCATAGTACGCTGCAGGTATAAGCAGCAAATTATAGGCAAGATTTACATTCAGTAGGTCAGAATTTACTAATAGATGTTGATTAGTTATTCTGGTGGTATTTCAAGCTGGCTGCTATTGTCATGACCTCCTTCCATTCGTTGTCCTCCATGCCTCAGTTATTCAGCTCCCAGCAGGGATAGACACACAGTAGTCAACCACAGCATGGGAAGAAGGAACCTGCTCCCGGATGACAATTTTCATAACTGATACTTACATAACTTTTTTTTTTTTTTTGCGGTACACGGGCCTCTCACTGTTGTGGCCTCTCCCGTTGCGGAGCACAGGCTCCGGACGCGTAGGCTCAGCGGCCATGGCTCACGGGCCCAGCCGCTCCGTGGCATGTGGGATCTTCCCGGACTGGGGCACGAACCCGTGTCCCCTGCATCGGCAGGCAGACTGTCAACCACTGTGCCACCAGGGAAACCCTATGTTCCCATTCTTGACACCCAAATATCTGCTTCAGTTGTAGCACAATCCACAATCCAATCCTATACGCATATCTCTAGGTTTCTTTTTCCCTCCTTAGTTTTTATTCATCCCGATTGGCAAAATCCAGTATTAATCTTTCCTCTCTTAGTGTCCTTTGTTGAGAAGTGTTTTCGCTGTGGGACATCTTCTCTCACTACTTTACAGGCAGCTTTTCTTTTCTTTCTTTCTTTTTTTTTTTTTTTTCTTTCAGTAGTCAACATACTGTGCTAAGGGATATGTCAAGTTTATTTTACCTTCTTTGGGTATCTGAAGTTCCGGTAAAAAGGCCAACTACCTAGAGACATCACCCTCTCTGGTAGGGTTCTATGCTGCTAGCTTAGATGAATGAAGTCCATTTAAAAGCACCTTGACTGGGTTTCTCATGAAAGGATTTTTACGCTATTAAAGGTTTAAATTTTATTTTAAACCTTTCTTTTTAAAGTCATTAAAGTTTTACTTTTATCAGAGAAGTATATGGTCTATGTTAAAAAATAAAAAGGCAGAATAATTCATAATAGATAAGTTTTTTTGCCCTTACTCTACGTTATCCCCAGTCCTCACCAGAGGCAACTACCTTATTTTAATTGTTTTTGTTTTTAGTTCTCCTAGTCATTGCCATAATTCTAAATAATATGCTTCTTCCTTTACTTTTTGATTTATGACTGAGAATAGTTACTGACATTATCTACATTCCTAAGGGGAAGAATTTATCTCTCTTGTACAACTCCTGCCTCTTTGCTCCTTTCTCTTCTTTCCATTTCTTCTAAGTAATCATACATAAAAACATTCTATTAGTTCCTCTAACTTCCAATCATATCTATCTATCTATCTATCTGTCATCTATCTGTCTGTCATCTCTCTATCTGTCCCTCTACCTATCTATTGTTTTATGCATCTATATATTTTTTATGTATCCTCTTTCCATAGTCTCCTTTGAATCCCTGCCCTGTAAGATAGATGTTTTTGTGCTGGTAACTTTTTTACATAATTGCTCTTTCCATTGTCAATTTCTGACAGCTATACCTCTACTTTTACATTTTTTCATATCGAAAACATTTACAATTTATACTGTAACCATAATTAATCTTGTTCATTTCTATAGGTTAATTCTTGAATCTGAAAATCAGTGAAAAGTCTTTTCATCGTTATGGCTATGTTAATATGTTTCCATTTCCTTCTCTGTGGGTCAAATGCCATTACCCTATGACACTTGAGAGCGAATGTAGCATCAAGGCCAAGTGGAGTATTTTTTTCTTATACCTTAGCAATCTCTCAAAATCATGCACATTTTAGTTTCCTATGCTTTGAAGTTACGATTCTTCTGTATAATTTTTATTTTCCTAGATTTTTTTCGTTTGTTATCCTTTCTCTAAGATTTTCTCTTTGTTTGTATGCAGTTTGAATATGAGATTGCCAGGTGTACTTTTTTTTTTTTTTTTTTTTTTTGGTATTTATCCTGCTTGGTGTTCTTTGAGTTGGATATGTAGTTTGGTGCCTGTTTTGGAAAATTCTTAGCCATTATCACTTCAACTATTTCTTCTGTTTCTTTCACCTTTTCTTTTCCTTCTGAAATTCCTACTATACGTATGTGACACCTTTTGTAATTGTGACACAGTTCTGGAACATTCTGTTCCATCTTTTAAATTCCTTTTTAAAATTTTAATTTACACTCAAGTTTGAAAGTTTCTACTGACATATCTTAAGGTTCACTGATTTTTTTCCTTGTCTGTGTCCAATCTACCGATGAACCCATCCAAAGACATTCTTCATTTCTGTTACAGTGTTATTTCTATCATTTTCTTTTCTTAGTGTTTCCATCTCTGCTTACATTACCCACCTGTTCTTGCATGTTTCCCATTTTTTCCCACTAGAACCTGCTATATTAATCATAGTTATTCTAAATTCCTGGTCTGATAATTCCAAAATCTCTGCCATATCTGATTCTGGTTCTGATGTTTGCTCCATTTCTTCAAGCTATGGTGTTTTTTTGTTTGTTTATTTTTGCCTTTTAGTACGCTTTATAATTTTTGGTTGAAAGCCAGACATGATGTACTGGGTAAAAGAACTTAGGTATATAGGCCTTTAGTGGAATGTTTTATGCTTATCTGGCTAGAAGTTAGGCTGTGTTTGCTGTTTACTGTGACTGTGGTGTCAGAGGCTAAAATTTCCTCTGGTATCCTTGTTTTTGTCTCCCCTATTGTCTTTGGGTTTTTCCTGGACATTCCTTAAATAGTGTGATTGTTAATTTTATGTGTCAATTTGACTGGGACATGAAATGCCCAAATATTTGGTAAAACATTATTTCTAAATGTGTCTGTGAGGGTGTTTCCAAGTGAGATTAGCATTTGAATCTGTCACCAGTGAAGCACATTGCCCTCCCCAATGTGGGTGGGCCTCATCCAATCCACTAAAGGCCTGAATAGAATAAAAGGTTGAGTAGAAAATAATTATTTCTCTCTGCCTGACTGTCTTTGAGCTGGGACTTTGGTCTTCTTCTGTCTTCAGGCTTGGACTTATACTATCAACTTACGTGAATCTACTTTGTCTCCCAGAAATTTGCTGAAATCCTTGTTGAGTGATAACCATGCCCCATTCTTTGCATTGTTATTGTTCTATTCATTTAGCATCTATCCATCTGTTGCTTAATTTTCTTATTGAGATAGAATTGACATACAGCACTGTATAAGTTTAAAGTGTACCACATAATGACTTCACTTATATAC
The DNA here is from genome assembly GCF_964165515.1 of Mesoplodon bidens. Lineage (NCBI taxonomy): Eukaryota > Metazoa > Chordata > Mammalia > Artiodactyla > Ziphiidae > Mesoplodon > Mesoplodon bidens. The sequence continues at coordinate 100,923,033 of NC_138160.1, forward strand.
ATCATGAAATAATTATCACATTAAGTTTAGTGAACATCCCTTGTCTCATATAGATACAAAATTAAAGAAATAGAAAAAACTTTTTTTGTGTGATGATAGCTCTTAGGATTTACTCTCTTCAACAACTTTCATACGTAACATACAGCAATGTTAACTCTATTTATCACGTTGTACCTTTTGACCCCCTTCCTCCAATTTCCCCTTCCCCCCACCCCCTGCCTCTGGTAACCACAAATCTGATCTCTTTTTCTATGTGTATTTGTTTTTGAAGTATAATTGACCTAAAACACTATGTTAGTTCCTGTCACACAACAGAGTGATTTGAAATGTCTGCATATTTCAAAATGATCACCACTATAATAAGTCTAGTTACGATCTATCACCATACAAAGATACTACATAATTATTTATTTTATTCCTCACACTGTACATTTCATACCTGTGACTTGTTTATTTTGCAACTGGAAGTTTGTACCTCTTAGTCTCCCTCGCCTATTTCTTTTCTTCCTCTACCCCCACCTTCTGGCAACCACCTCTTTATTCTCTGTATCTATAACTCTTGTTTTGTTTTGTTATGTTTGTTCATTTGTTTTGCTTTTTAGGTTCCACATATAAGTGAAATCATACAGTATTTGTTTTTCTCTGACTTATTTCATGTAGCATAATACCCTCTAGGATAATCCATGTTGTTGCATATGACAGGATTTTATTTTTTTAATAGCTTAGTAATATTCTATTGTGTGTGTGTGTGTGTGTGTGTGTGTGTGGTGTGGTGTGGTGTGTGTGTGTTTATCTTCTTCTGGGCTTTTATCTTGTTCCTTCATTTGAAACATATTCCTTTGTCACCTCATTTTGCCTAATTTGCTGTTCTTATTTCTATGTATTTGGTAGGTTGTTTGTGTTTCTCGACTTTGGAGAAGTGGCCTTTTGTAGGAGATGTCCTATGTGTCCCAGCAGCACACTCCCCTTTGGTCAACAAAGCTATGTATGCTCTAGGGGTGCTCCACATGTGGGCTGCATGAGTCCTTCTGTTGTGGCAGGCTGACTACTGTGGGCAGTCTGGAAGGTGTGTCTGTCCCCTGGTTTGGTTGATTGCCAGGCCCTGCCTTGGATGGAGGCTGCCCATCACTATTGGGTGGGGCTGAGTCAGGAGGCAGCTGGCTATGGATCACTGGGGGATTGTGGGACTAGTTTTGGCCCAGTGGTGGGAGCCACTTTTGGGGTGGGTGATAGCAGGGTTGGGTGTCCTGGATCTAGTATCACCCTGGTAGGTGGGGCTGGTTCCTGACCTGTCTGGCTGTAGGGTTTGGGATGTTCTGAAGCTAGTGTTGACCCGCTCATGGATGGGTCTTGATTCTATGGTGGTGGCTGAGGGACCCAAAGTGTCCTAGAGCTGGTGTTGGCCTGCTGGTGGGAAGGGCTGGGTACTGACATGGGAGGCTGTGGGGTTGGGGGGGTCCTGGGGCTGATGCCTGCCCAGTGGTGGGTGGAGTTAAGTCTGGGTGTCTCTGGCTGCAGGACCTGGGGGTCCCGGAGCTGGTGTTGGCCACCTTTTGGGTAGGGCTGGGTCCCAGATTGTCCTTGGGCTGGTGCCTTCCCACTGGTGGGTGAGGCTGGTCCTGGGGCTATTGCCAGCACACTCGTGGGCCAAGCTGGGTCCTGGGGTCTCTGGCTGTGGCTTCCTGGGGATCCAGGAGTTGCTTTTGGCCTGCTGGTGGGTGGGACCAGGTCTCAACAGCTGGCTATGGGGCAATGGGGGCTCCTGGGTCTAGTGCTTGCACACTGGTGTGTGGGGCCAGGTCCTAGGCCCTCTGGTGGATGGAGCCAGGTCTTGGGTTGGCTGTGGGCTCAGGGGGTCTTAAGGAAGTCAGCCTGCTGGTGGGTGGGGCTGGGTCCATGCCCAGCTAGCTGCTTGGCCTGAGGCATCCCAGTACTGGTGCCCACAGGCTGGTGTCCAAAGTCAGGTTCCTTCATTAATAAGCTAGAGGAAAGGATTCCAAGATGGCTCTTGCCATCAACAGTGTCCTTGTGGTAGAACAAGCTTCCAAAAATAGCTGCTGCCAGTGTTTATGTCCCCAGTGTGAACTCCACTGGCCTCTTGCCTCTCTGGGAGACTCTGTAAGATCAGCAGGTAAGTCTGACCTAGGCTTCTTTCAAATTACTGCTTCTTCCCTGGGTTTGGGAGCATGTGAGATTTTGTATGCGCCCTTTAAGAGTGGAACCTCTATTTCCCACTGCCCGCTGCCTCTCCCAAAAGTAAGCCCCTTTGACCTTCAAAGCCAAACATTCTGGGGGCTTGTCTTCCTGGTGCAGGACCCCTGAGTTGGGGAACCTGATATGGGGCTTGGACCCCTTGCTCCTTGGGAAGAACTTCTACAATTATGATTATCCACTCCTTTGTGGGTCACCCACCTGGGGTATGGGTCTTGACTATACCATGACTCCACCCCTCCTATCTATCTTGATTGTGGTTCCTTCTTTAAATCTTTAGCTGTAGAAGATCTTTTTTGCTAGTTGTCCAGTCTTTCTCATCAACAGTTGCTCTGTAAATAGCTGTAATTTAGGTGCTCCTATGAGATGAGGTGAGCTCAGGGTCTTCCTACTCTGCCATCTATGCCTTTCTAGCCCATTTACTATGTTTATGATGTTATTTCTTCAATGAAATGTGGAAGCTTAGTCCGTCTCCTTGAATCCAGAAGCCTCATTATTTATAATGTGTCTTCTTTAACTAAATGAGACATAAATAATTCTCACTATAAAAATTCAAGCAACACAGAATTATATAGAACAAAAAGTTAACACTGCCTTTATCTCTTGCCCACTTTAATCTTCACTTCCTCCTCATCAGCTGACCTTTGCCATATGTAATCCTCCCTTTCCTACCCACTGACCTCCTTATATAGAACCACTGTCAATAGTTTGGAATATAGCTTAGTGGACTTTTTCAATACATTTTGAATCAAATGTAGTTATAAAGGTTTGTTTTATTTTACAATAAAGGGAATCAGATTCCATGTATTATTTATGTAGCTTGCTTTTCAGAAGGACTATTTATTAAATGATACGTTTTTAATCTCTTATCATAGTTAAAGAAATTTCTCCCCCAGAATTAACTGAAATAAATTTGGGTTGAATTCTTTCCTCAAACCAGTTATATTGGATGTCATATGTCTGATATCATTTCATAATTTAGAATCAACTTACTTTTAATTAAATTATCCCTCTAAAATATTTTTACGTTTCACAGTGATTTGTCCTGAAAAATAGAAGTTAGAAAATAGAAAATAGAAAAATAGAAATTCTAGCCTACTGTAAATCACAGAATTTCAGCTTTTATTATCCATACTTTATGAAAGAAGAAACTGAAGTTCAGAAATTTTGGTTTTCCAAGGTTACAGGGATAACAAGCAGGATGAACTGAGTTCATGGGTTTCCTGACTTGCGATGTGGTGCTCTTTTAGCCAGGTCATGTTTCCTTGATAATTGAAAACTCCATCTCCCACAGGAGAAAAATTAAACTACTAATTAATGTGAAATATCCTTTAAGGTTGAATAAAGTAAACCTCATATAAGTAATAAGTAAGGAATTTATGAAAAATAGATCCAGTAGCTGTAGGCACTGACTCAGTTAAAAATTCTCAGTACATAATAAGCAAAGATAGTCTGAAGTGTGTGGGTGAATCTCTTCCAGAAAGACTTTCGTGATGACCTGCCCATCTCCCCAGATAGTTAAATAGTTAACCACTTCCCTTTCTAAACTTCATTGTTGTGCTTTTGATTCTAAATTATGACTTGTTTACATGTGCATCTCCCCTCTTGGTACTAAACTCCTGGATGATAGTTTGTTTTATTCATGCCTGAATCCCAGCACCTGGGGCAGTACATGGCTCACTAAATGTTTCTTGAATGAACTGACACTTTCTATTATGATGTTAAGTTCTTTAGATTTGACCCTAAGGATAACTAACTGCAGGCTGTGGCAAATATTAATTCTATGAGTAACCTTACCAGGAGAAGATTCTAAGTAGTTCTCATGACAATTATGAGACAGGACAGTATAAATCAAGCTGGGACAGAAGGTCACATTTTTTTTTTCTATATCTCTGAATTTGTGCACTGAAAACACCACAGTTTTAGAACTTGTGCAAGGAATAATCCCATCATCTAATAAAAACATTCAACTATGTTTGGGGGTGAGTATATTTTTAACAACTCTCTTGCTAAACAGCACCTCTCACCTTTTGTTCATTTATATGTCAGGTTCAGAGTCTTCAATGAGCTGAAGTATCTAGCTGAACTTAACATTTTGTTTTCTCTGTTTTTAAAATTTATTTACAGTAACCATTTATGATAAATGACAGTTTTTCCTGTGGTCTTAGCATATATTATCCTTTAATGATAAATTAATTTATGTTTTAAAGTGGCCCAATTTAAAGAAACATTCTAAGTAAATGATAGCATAGGAGGTACATGCACATGACAGTAATTGTGGCAGTTGTATATGAATGCCTAAAATTTGAGGCACACTGGATTACAATGTAAAGTCAGAGCTGGCTTCTAATTCTAGCAGCACATCAACCAAGGCCAAATGTGTGCACTAAGGTGAAGGTGGAGCCTTGTTAGAGCCCTGTGCAGCTTCAGGAACACCAGGGCTGGAGGGGCTGGCCCAAGTTTGAGTCCAGAAGGCTAGCAACAGCAGACTTTTCAAGAGCCTCTTTGTTTATCTCCGATTCATCCTTCTGTGTACTCTGGTTTGGCTTCCATATTACTCCATCAATACAGCTGTCACATATTCAAAAATGACCTTCCCCAGGAGACATTTGTCAACACTCATCTTCCTTGACCTTTCACTAGCTTTCATTGTGTATTATCTCTCCACTATTCCTTAAATGCTCTTTTCCGTAGGCTCCTACTGTTTGGCCTTTTAAGTCATATGGTTTCAAGAAGGCAGCCAAAGAGAGAAAAGTCACTTTTGCAGGCTGATTCTGATCTGTCAACCTACTAAATCTTGAGTTTTCTCAAAGCTGGTTTCTAGGCTCTCTTTTTCCCCCTCGGGACTCTTGCCTTGGGCAAATCTAATCCACATTCAAGGCTCAATTCTCACCAGTGTGCAGAAGACTTGCAAATTAGCAGTTTCAGCCAGACCTCTTCCCTAGACTCCAGACCCATCTCCCCAATTGTCTTCTTGACAGTTTCACCTCAGTGACACCTGAAATTTGTGTCCAGATCAACTCTTACATTGTCCTTCTTCCTATTTCCTGAATCCCTCATCAAACCTAGTCTTTCCCTCCTGTTACCTTTCTCAGTAAGTAATGCCATATTCCACTCATTACCAAAGCCAGAAAGCTTAATACCTCTTATAGCCCTTATATGCTACATTTGATCCATCCCCCAATTTTGTAAGTTTTTCCTCTTAAATATTTCCCACAGATATCCCTACCTCTGAATCATTATTACTTCCATTGTCCTGTTGAAGCTACCATCTTCTTTCCTGAACCACTCCAATGGCATCTATGTGACCTACTCCCTACTTTTCTTCTCTCTTTACTCACTTCCCCCTTTCTGTTGCTCATGCTCTAGTGAAAGTATTCATTTCAAATATTACCACCCCGACCCCTTGCTTGAAAATCTTTTGATGACTTCTCATTGCTCTTAGGATAAAGATCCAAACCCTTAACATAAACTTGAAGACCCTACGTGATCAGACCCCACCTCTTCCCAGTAAGGCCTCATTCCACTCCCCAGCTCTGCCTGCTTTTTCACTAAACTGTGCCCTGATTGTTCTCCTTCAGTACATACTGTTCCTTCTGCCTGAGATGCTTCATCTGTCTTCCCTCCCATCCTTCCACGTTTGTCGACTCCCAACAAGTTCAAATGTCCACTTAAGCTTGCTGCCTCAGAGAAAACTTACCTTTCCTCCCTGATCACAGCAAGCCCTCCTGTGATGAGCTGATATGACACCACATCTCTTCCCTTCATGGCACTTAATCATGGTAATAACTTCACCTCTATTTGTATGTTTATTAGTTTAGGGCTGTCTCCTCTGCTAGATCATATTCCATGAGGGGTACCCAGACCATGTTTGCTTTTGTTATATTTGAGTCCTCACTTTTTAGGAAAATCCTTGACACATACTAGGTGCTTAATAAGTAGGTCTGGAATAAATGAAGAACAAAGGAAGGCAATGAAGTTGAGTGTTGGAACAGTGGGAAGGTTGGGAGATATGAACAAGCAAAATACAAATGATCTTTGTCTTCTTTGTTATCTAGCCATTGTTCTTCCTGGTGAGGATGAGTGCCTTCTCTGTCTACTGAATTGGGACTGGAGATATTAGAGAGAGTGAGATTAAGAGTACCTAGTAGTATTGCTTCTTTGAGCCTTTCTATTCCCTATTTTGCATTTCCTTCATGGGCTAGGGTGTTGATGTGAAAGTATACTTATAGGAAATGGTTAATTGTGAGAATTGAAATATAGAAGCTTTGCTTGATAAAAAAGTATTCTCATTGATTGGGAAGACTTTTCTCGGATGGGAAAATGTAAAGGCCATTTCTATATTCAATTGAATAGTTTTTGATGGTGTAAACTAGCTCTTTTGTAAAGTACTTGCCAAAAAGTGAATCTCTGTTCATTTAAAAATCATCCATTTGTGTGCAAGTAAAATTACTTGTCATGGTTTGAAAGGATTATTTATGGTTTCTAAACATTCATCTATCCCAACTCATCTCATATATTGCCTTTACAAAGTGGAAATTTAATTCCATTAGAATGTTCTGTTGTCCAATATATACACCTTGTTATAACATGATTACATTCAATTGCTGCCCTTGCTATATTAGAAAATGACAAAGTACATCAAATACTTTTTAACTTTCTACTATAATATGTCCTGGTGACTGTGACTAATGCTATTGATGATCACTTCAAAAGATAATCCCTAGGAACAGTTATATTTCACATTGACCCAAGAAAAAATAGTTCATGGTAATACAGAAAAGAATAATAGTGGAAAATGAATTTACAACGTACTTTCCAAGGTTAAAGCCTTGCAAGATAGAAAACAAAGAATAAACTTTAAATGACATTTCTTTGTATTTGAATCTTAAAAACAGTTTCTTTGGCTTATATTGGATTTTATTAACTTTGATGTTAAACTTATATAAAATATTATATGAATATGATTTTTTGAAACTAAAAGTGCTGGAATTTCTTAATTCTTGAAGTATATTTCTGTATGTATGAGATGGTGCTGGTTGCAGATGAGGGGCAGGCTGAAATCCGACAAAACGGCCTAAAAGATGTTACGTGCTTAACAAATTACGTTACAGAGATGAAATCAGACTGAAGGGTACCTGTCAAACTTAAGAAATTGGCACTTTCTTGCTGTGTGGCCAACTGCTTGCTTCATAGGAGGAGATGCCATCTGTTTTTGGCATGGCTTACACTAAGGGTTGCATGAACAGTAGTTAAGGGGAGATACAGCATAGGTTGTTAGCAACAAAAAAAAGACTTTGGAGGAATTTGATACTGTTCATGAACATATGATTAGGAAGAACACTCAGATTTAAAAGTTGGAAGGGAAATGCACACGTCAAGTATTCAAAACTGAATTTATTTCTAAAGACCAATTTGCATTTTTTAGGCATAGGCAGTCTGTAAGGTTTTAAACATCTATGTCTTCCTTTCTTTTTATCCTCTTCCGCAACTGAGAGTGATCATTTTAGCAATGTCAATGTATTTTTTGACCCTGATTTTTGAATTAGAATGTGTGTGGTTCCCCTTAGCTACTCTGCAGGAGCAAGTGCTGCTGGGGGGTTTTGTACCCTCAGCCTATACACTAACAAGGAGTTTATAGAGGCCATTGGCTCTACCAGGAAGAAGATCACAACTTGAAACTTCAAGTTTTGATCTTATCTTTCTATTGTATTCTGAGAGCCACACCACAGAGTGAATGCAATGTCATCTTTCCCTCAGTTTCTGCGGGTAGCTTCAAGCAAAAAAATCTTTTCTGTCAGGGAAGAAAAGATTTATTTTTTTTAATTTTCAGGTAAAAGGTACAACCATGGCAAAGTCTTGGGATTATCTATCGTAAAACTTGTCAAACAATGACATGTTTTATTAAGTTGTCATGATAACTCATCTTAACTCTCAGGAGATTTTGGCAATTATTTCTCAGTTTTAATGACAGTGGAGATATATTATAATCAAAAGATTTCAAAAACATTATTGGGCTCCAGAAGACCTCAACAGGGTCTATATATATACTTTGAAGATTTATTTTTGTAATCATATAGCAGTTTTGTAATGTTTATTACTTGTTTTCTCCTAAACCATGAAAGCAACTGCTATTAATGATTGTGTAGTTTTGTTTTTGAAGAGAGCATATGTATTATGGGAAAACAATTTGGAATTTTAGCTGTTTGATGAAATGGACTAATTCAAGGAAATGAATCACAGATTTACCTTGGGACGTAGTTTTTCCTAAGAGCTAGTCTGCAAACTCAGTGAGGGCGGGGGCCATGACTGTTTTGTTTATCTATGGCTCTTCATAACCTGGGACATACTATGTGCTCAATAAATACTTGTTATCTGATGGTCGAATAAGAAATAATGACAGACTGCTGACTAGTATTGTTTAGTAGATCATATATGTAATGGAGACAATTATTGAATGTACTTGCTAGAGGCTCAGCATCATGTAATATGCTATGCAGTTGTAAAATATAAGGTCCGGCCAACCATAATAGACAGAGGAAGGGAAAAACTAGGCACGGCAATAGAATATAACTTATCCACAATGGGTTGAACTGAAGAAAACTTTATTCCTATTTGTGTCAAGTACAGATTGATGAAAAGATTCTTGAGATGGTTTGTGTTCCAAGTGCTTTGTGAAATGGACGTATTTATGAAGAGTTGTGTTAGTTGATAATATATTTTAATGATCAAGGGGAAATTACTATGTAAAACAATTCCTATTGAAGATTTCCTTGTAAAACTAATGACAATGATTTATTCTCTATGTAACTTGAGATTTCATCCTTCAGAAAAGCATAAAATGTTAAAAAGCACAGTTACTTAGGATAAAACTAAACCAGTTTTTCATGTTGCCACACAATGCCTTCTATCATGGAATTCTCATAGTTATCAGAGTCACATCTTGTTTTACAAGTGGAATGCAAATTTTATAACATGAGGCGAACCAGACAAAAATAAGCTTAATTTTGTCGGTCTTCTGTAAGACGGTCTCTTGCATTGTTTTTCCCATGAATAAGCATCTTGATGTAAAGGTTAGGTTGAAACCATCCATATCTGTATAAAAATCTCTCTATATAAAAAATCTGTATTTTATATATCTATATGTCTATACCTATCTATCTAGTCTCTACATCTGTATACCTCTATCTATATCTATGTCTATATATCTTGCTCTCCCCTGTCTATCCATCCATCCCTAGAAAGATTCTTGAACTCAGTACTTTGACAAGATTTCTTTGAAGATGACTGAGCCAATAATGAGAACAATGCTCAGTTCATTATAGATGAAAATATAAAAATATGTAGAGAGTTCTAGCATCAGATTGGAGTTCCTTCTCTCTCTGGTTCTGGTAGTAACTCTTTATCCATGCAGATAAATAGTTTTGGCCACTTCCTGATAGGGTGCTTGGCACATAGCAGATGCTTAACAAACACTTGTAGAAGCCGTGAATCATCCACCTTCCAAGTACCTGGTGTTCTTTTGTGTGTCCTACTCTGGCTTATGCCCAGGATGTTCCCTGTGATGCCTGTGTCTTACATTAGGGTCCTTATTACTTAAATAAGTGAATATTTATAAAGTTATAAAAAGAGTGCCAGGTATATTGTAAACATTTTAGAAGTGATTTAACTAAAATAATAAGTAATAGTATTACTTATTTAAAAAAAGATAGAGTTCTTGTGATATAATAGACAGCAATTGGGGTGAAAATAGAAAAATTCATTGATTTTTCAGTTGAAGGACACTAGGAAGTGACATATTAGTAAGTATAAATCAAGATTGTAGAATATAAGCTAAATAAAGAGGTGACTTTGAAGAACTGTGGAGAGACTGCAATTTTACTCCACCTTCAAGCTGACACATTAGCCACAGTTTCATGGATGCTGATGAATGGTCTCCTGGACTCAGTCTTCTTGTTTAGAGGACTTACAGTTACCTTGAACAGTTCTTTTGACTCCATTTCAAACCAAGTTCTTTAGCTGTTGATTGAAAAGCCATTGAAAGATTGGGTTCAGCTACACTAAGCCTAGAGCACAGCATGAGCTGTAGCTCCTGGCAACATTTGGTAGCAATTTTTTATAGCTCTCTCTCACAATTGGGTGAAAGTTAGGGCTAGAGATTCAGCACTTTATTTTTGTGTGGAGGATTTAAAAAATTCCTCTTACTCCCAGCATCTATTGTTGGCTTCAAGATTTGGGACACAGAAAATCTGCTTTGACTCCTGCTTATTAACCGGACTTCTGTTTCCTTTTAAGTTGATAAATACGTCTTTAACATATTTAAATCCACATCCTTTCTCTTGTTATATTTTACCCATTATCTATCTCTTTGGAGTAGAAAGAGTTAATGAAGTGTGAAGTTGCTACATCATCTTGACCAGTTTACAGTTTGAGGTGATTTTAGAGCTGTGATTTTAGGCCAGAGTCATCTTCTCTTATGCCGTTTTATATGCACTTCAGAAGTTCTGCTTTCTAATTTGGGGTGACGGTCATTGCACATTGTACTTGTTGGATCAGCTGATCAGTCTTAGTGGTGCAAAAGTGTACTAAAGGGTAGTCATTTTGGTGTTAACATCCAGCTGTAGTGGATTAAGAATGCACGTGCTTAAAAAAAAAAACTAAAGACAAAATATATTATTCCTACATTTCCTCCTACAATTGGAAAGTTCAGCTGTGTTTTATTTTTCATGACTCCAAAATGGAACATCAACTGCATATATTAGATTAAATATTAGGTTATAGAACAATGCTTCTTGGGAAATAATCTAGAAGATTGATTGCCTCACCCTATGGCAGAAGGGACTAAGTAACCTTTTGAAGTGTCTCTGTCTTTATATGTTAAGTGTGAGATGAAGACAGAATGTCGATTCTGTCTATTTACCACACAGAGTAGATGCTGCTTTCTCTATTCAGTTATTACTTTACAAGGAGGTCTTTACCAATTAAAATTCAGCACTTAGTATAGTTCATAGCTCAATAATGAATGAATGCCTCAATGAATGACAAATTCAGTTTAAGAAAATTTTGTCGCCATTTGGAAAAGGTTGTCATCTACATCAATTATTCTTAAAACACCTGTGACATTAGTACATCTGCTTATTCTGGAGTTGATCATTTTATCTAATTTTTTAAGTTTTATATTTGTTGAATTTAATTTTTTAAAATAAACAACATTTAATATAGCTTTAACTGGTATGTTGGCAACCTATACTTGGTTGTATGATTATAGTGAGATGTTTAACTACATATAGCATATTCACATATTCTATTTTTAAAATAGACATCAATCATTTACCACAAATTCTTTATTGCCTCAAAGAGACATTCTTGGCAACAGTGTTGTCAAGGAAACACACTGGAACTGTTACATAAAAGAATGTCTCTTTGAGGAAAATCTTTCAAAATGATATTTCTATTTTTTTCCAGATTGTGTGAAATTATAATTTACAAGCAATTCAATTTAAGCATACAATTTATAAGCAGTCTGTGTAATGGTATAACTATGGAAATATCTGTCAAATACAGACATTTTTGAATTTTTAGTTTAAATAATTAGATGTCACTAATACAGTGCAAAGGCCTAACCAGGAAGAGATTAAAAAATAACATGATGTCTGATTCTCATGTTAAACCCATTAAATTTTAACGAAATCTTTAAGATGCAAATGACATAGGTTCTTAGAAGAATTAATAGACGAAAATTTCCTTTATTTCTATGTTGATAGAGTATCTGAGGGAGAGAAAAAAGGCAATGATTACCTTTGAAGGTATAAATTTCAAAGACTTTAGAAACTGAGTAGAAGTACCGTTAAATAGCAAGTGTATATTATTTATGTGTTCAGGCAACCACGTTAGAAAACACTAGTTGGAGACTAGGCTAGTCACTGACTCCTATCTTTAGCACTTAGTTGCTATCTATTTTAAATTTTTCTTTTAGAATTGAAGGCTATAACCTTGGCTGTAAAGTTTGGAGGAAGATATCCTGAAATATATATAACATTTTTGCTAAAAAGCATGTATTGGTTTGCATTATGTCATAGACTATTTGGATTTATGGGGACTGAAGAGATCCTTCAATAGGTAAGAAAATATGCCAAGAAAGTCTAAGAAACTTGCCTAAAGTTCCTTAGGATCAAAACCAGAGATAGAACCTGGTTTCCTGATTCCTAGTTCAGTGCCATTTCTATGATATTGTTGGCTTAAAGAACTTGGGTTACCACTCCTATCCTATGATTTTTTCCCACCCATTAGCACCACTGATCTTCAACTGAAATGTCAACTCCATGCAGCATTTTGGATGGTATTTAAGTCATTCCTTGTGGGAAGGAAGAAAAGAATATAAAAAACAGAAAAAAGATTTTTTTTTTGAGAAACATATAGGGATTCTCAAAAGGCCTTGATGATACACTAAGGAATACAAGGCTATTAAGTATAAAGAAATACTATAATAATCCAAGTAGATTTTGATAGTCAAAATTGTGAAAATGGATAAGCTTTGGCTGGAGACAAAGTGAAAATAAGGTATAAGGGAGACGCGAAAGATTAGGCTTTCTCTTGTGCATTCATATTATAAAATGTTACACAGACAAACCCTGACTAAGATGGTATTCTTACCTGGCTTGTCTGTGGGAACATCAGACTCTTGACTGGTGTTGTCAAGTAGACTCACATAGTGAATATCTACAACTGATAGAGGGGTATTTACACTCTGACCTTTATCAAGGCAGCAAAAAAATTGATCAAGTGCTACTTATCAGTGGTCAGTTTGGCTCACTAATGTTATGTACTTGAAAAGACTGTATATTCTTTTTTTCTCTGGCTATTTTAAAGATTTTCTCACTGCTGGTAGGTTTCAGCAGATTTACTAGTATGTGCCCATATGTGATTTCCTTTGTAATTATCCTGCTTAGTGTTCATAGTACTTTTTTAATCTGTTACAATATTTTTTTATCAGTTTTGGACACCTCTCAGTCAATATATCTTCAAATCTTCAAATATTGTTTCTATTTTGCTTTCTCTTTCTCCTTCTGGCCCCCAAATACATGTCTGTAAAACCTTTCCACTGTATACCATTTGCTATTTGCACATTTGTTTCTATATCTTCCATCTTTTCTGCCCCCAGATCATAGCTTGGATATTTTGTTTATACCCTTCTTCTAGGTCACTAATTCTCTCTATAGCCATATTTAGTATTGTTGGAGCCAGTATACTGTTTCCAGATTTCTATTTGCTTTTTTTTTGTTACGGTTTTAGTTATTTGCTCTTTTCTATTTACTTAATTATATAGACCTATTTATCTTAATGCACTCGCTTCAGGATCCCCTTTGTGACTATTTCTATAATATATTGTTTCTCCTGCATTTCAGACATACCATGTTGTCTAAAGTTGTTTAGACACATAGTATCTCCTGTTTTGCCTGATAATTTTCATTAAGTTCTGGATATTATGTACCAAAAATTATGGATATAATTTAAGGATTATGATAATTTTATCTTCTCTAAGACAGAATTTATATTTGTGTTTGGCCTGTAGTTAGGGACACTAGAAATTCCAGGTAATGTTTATACAATCAGGGTTGAAATAATTAAAAGCTGGCCTTCAGTCTGTATGAAAATTGTTTTATTTGTAATTCCTAACTATTCCTAGGATGTCAGACCTTTCAGTCCCAGCCCAGTGTCTGGATGGTGTGCCAGATGACCCTCCCCTCTCTGCCCTTGGTTGATCCTTGATTTCCAATTTTTGTCCTCTTAGCCTCATGAATGTAGCGAAAGTTTTGCTCAGCATCTCAGACTTTTCTGTTAAGATGGGCAAACATCCTTAGGACACAAGCAGCTCTCAAAATCCAAGAAACCCAATCTGGGTTTTCTTCCCTTCTGAGATCTGTCCCCATAGGTCTTCACTGCCTTATGAGTTCTTTGATGCCATTACACAGATTTTGTTTAATTTTGTCCAAAGTTTCCATTTCCTTTCAGCAAGATGATCTGGTCTTCCATTACTGGTAGTGAAACTCCAAAATTTGTCTTTGAAAGTTGTCCTACTTCTATGTAATACTTGTGAAGTTTTAATTTTTCTAGCATCAAGATTTTGGGGAGTGGTTTCTTTCTTTTAACTTTTTTTTAAAACCAGTGATACAGAGCTATAGCATAACAAAAAAATTTTAACTATATTTTAAATGTGTTCCTTTCAAGGTTTGCAGATAGAAATTCAGTAGAATTTCTTAGGAGTGAGGGAAATATAGTATGCTACATCTTTTCAATGATTCATTTAACACCTTGATTGTTTCACCTGATATCACATGTGTTTCTTCTGGAATTTCCAGTGGTATCATTTTTATTTCCTGATTGAATATTTGTATTAAGATTCTTTAAAAAACTAAAAATAGAGCTACCATATGATCCAGCAATCCCACTCCTGGGCATATATCCAGAATAAACCATAATTTGAAGAGATACATGCACCCCTATGTTCGTTGCAGCACTGTTTACGATAGCCAAGACATGGAAGCAACCTAAATGTCCATTGACAGATACATGGATAAAGAAGATGTGGCATATATATACAGCGGAATATTACTCAGCCATAAAAAAGAATGAAATAATGCCATTTGCAGCAACATGGATGGACCTAGAGATTACCATACTAAGTGAAGTAAGTCAGACAGAGAAAGACAAATATCATATGGTATCACTTATATGTGGAATCTAAAAAAATGATACAAATGAACTTATATACAAAACAGAAATAGACCCACAGACATAGAAAACAAACTTATCGTTACCAAAGGGGAAAGGGGGAGGAGGGATAAATTAGGAGTTTGGGATTAACACATACACACTACTATATATAAAATAGATAACCAACAAGGACCTACTGTATAGCACAGGGAACTATACCCAATATTTTGTAATAACTTGTAAGGGAAAAGAGTCTGAAAAAGAATATATATATATATATATATATATATATATATATATATATATTTGAATCACTTTTCTGTACACCTGAAACTAGCACAATATTGTAAATCAACTATACTTCAATTAAAAAAATTGTTTTATGGAACATAATTGGCAATTATAGAGTTTCTCTGTTGCTAACATACTGTAGAATACTGTACAATATTAACTGAAAGCCTATTAAGAATCAAATTTTACATAATTAGAACATCTCATTTCCAGTTTTCAGAAAATTACAAATGAAGTCAAAAGATATCTGCTGTTGTAAATAATTTATTAGTGCATATAAACATTACATGTACATATACAGGTATATATTTCCTTTACTGTATTTTAGATATACAAAGTTGAATACTCAGAATCCTTAGTGCATGCCACACTTTTATTATTGACTTATCATAGCCCACTTTTATTTGCTTTATAATTAAGTTAGTTATTTATAATAAATTAACATACATAAAATGACCATCTGATGTGAAAATTAGAACATTAACCATAACTTCTATATATCTTTTTATTAATCCCCAATCCTGTCTTTTTCTCCTCTTGATATAACCACTTTCCTAGGCTTATGTTTGCCATATATGCCTAAACAATATATTACTTAATTTTCGTATTAAAAATTTTTTTTTCCAGAGCCTTGTCCTCTTGAAAGTATGCCATCTATAGTCCTCTGGGACTCATTTCACTTAGTATTTTTCTACTACTATTTTTATTTTCACATGAGTTGGAGGTCACCTGTTCTCACTACTACATAATATTTCACTGTGATTTACCATAACTTAGATATTCACTTGTTATGAACATTTAATGTGTTTGTGTTTTTTAATATAATGAACACCTCTGCTGTGAAAATTCTTGATCTCTTACCTTCTATATATTTACAAGATCTTCATTGGTTATATTCAGAGAAGTAAAATTTCTGGATTTATAGTGTGTAACTGTTCATATTTAAAAAATATGACTGTATTTGGCAGGCCAGGTGGGTGTGGCTTCTACTGGGTTCCTAAGTGTACACGTGTTGGGTCACTGGATTGGTCCCTGTGTGGGCAGGCTGACCTCTGGACCACAGTAGAGCAGGGCTGGAGCCAGATCACATAGCTGCTGCAGAGACAGCAGTTGGGTCCTAGGCCAGCAGGCCTGTTACCAGTGGGACAGATGGGTGTGGTTCCTCCTAGGTCCCTTGAAAGAAGGGACTGGTAGTAGGACTGTGGACAAGTGAGGCTAGAGCCGAGTCTGCGGCAGGGTGGGCCTGTTTCTGGTCTCCGGCTAGGGCCAGAGTCACTGGGTCTGCTGCCTGTGTGTGGACCTGTCTTCTTCAGGTGACCCTCTTCAGTTGTGGGCTCCATCAGGGTTTCACAACCTCTTATTTGGGTCCCAAAGCTCCCATAAAGGCACTTTTGTCCATGGGATGCCTGCCAAATATTTGTTCCTGTGGTAGGATGTGTGCTGGGTCCTCCTATTCTGCCATGTTGCTGACATTACTCCATAAGAAATCTTAACTGATTCCCATACTCTCTAATAAATGTTTTGTTAGATTTCTTGATTTTTGCTTACTGAGTAGATACAAAATGATACCTTACTCTGGCTTAGATTTGTAATCTGTGATTATTAATGAGATTGGGCAACTCTTCAGTTCATTGACCATATGTGTTTCCTCTTCTGTGGAATCCCTATTCATGTCCTTTGTCTGCTTTTTGCTCATTGGGATATTTTCACTTTTCTTTTTGTTTTGTTTGAGTTTTTTTTTTAAATTTTTATTGGAGTATAGTTGATTTACAATGTAGTGTTAGTTTCAGGTGTACAGCAAAGTGAATCAGTTATACATATACATATATCCACTCTTTTTTAGATTCTTCTCCCATATAGGCTATTACAGAGTATTGTGTTTGAGTTTTAATATGTATTTTTGACACTAGTATTTGAGTTTTACATTTGAAAATGTTTTTCCCCCAATGTATAGCTAATATTTTCACTTCCTTAAGATGTCATTCGATAAAAAATTCTTATTTTAAGATAATCCTTATAAGGTATGGAATTTATTTTTACAAAGGGATAGTTTGTCTGGCTCATTGAGTGAAAATCATCTATCACTTGGATATTAGAGGGTTGTGAACAACCAGTATATCTTTCTCTGCAACATTCACTTTCATTCTGATGTTTCCAAAAATGGGTATAAACGAACCCATAAATCTTCTCAAGTACTTATTGCTAAGCTGGTTGAACAGAAGGGTAACATTCTAACCATCTCAGGTCCATTGTTTATTCCTATCCAAGAAAAGGAGAAATTTTACTCTTTGTTAAGGCTTGCATCAAAACAGGCAGACCTTCAGCATACATGCTTAATAGGCATTGGTGGGTGGAATAATTGTGCTGCTTTTAGTGTATTTCTCAGTCAGGTCTGTAGATGGTTTGCAAAGGCAGCTAAGTCCATGTTGGCTACAGATAACTAGTATGAATTTTATGTCTTGAATACAAATGTAGTGCTTGATAAGCTGCCCCAAATTCCATTCCTATTTATGTGAACTGCATTCACCACCAAGGCAAAGAACTGTGGAGGAGCTAAATGCTTAGACTCACGTGGATTGTGCACTGAGAATTGTCTACTCCCATCACACTTCATGGACTCATATGGGCTCCGAAAATGCTAACTATAACAACTCTGACAATAGTTTTTATTTTATAGACCTAGATCCTGGTTTTACCCTTAGAAGACTGGAGAATTTTACTAAAGAACAAAAAAGATGGATACTCTTACTATACATGGAATAGTGCAAAAAAGCAACAAAATTATTGTGAATCCTAAGCCTAAAGAGGAAATTCAAATAATATGTACCTTATATACTCTCTTTCTGGAATGTCTTCATTTGGAATTCAAGAAGAATGTCTTGATTTAAAAGTATGCTTTCGTTTTATTATTAGAACAGGAATTTTGGGAAGAATGGAAAAAAGGAAAAATAAAGCAGAACAGGCAAATTAAATTGGAGGGAGAGAGATGTATTCTTAGAAGTATGATTGAAATCTCAGAAGTCTGACTAGCTAGATATGACAAATTGAAAAAAGTAAGCTCCAATTTAATTGTTTTTGAAAGTAGAACTATAAAAGAGAATATTTTCAGTCATTCTGGGATTAGATAGGATGATTGGGGCCTAAAGAAATATAGCTGTAGCACAGTAACAGGATCACTGAGAGTGTATTAAAATGATTACACTAAAGGATCCCAGATCTAACAAATTCTTGAAAGATGTCCTCTTAAAGTTTTAAATAGGGAGTCCTTAATGAGAACTAGCCATATGGGAAAAGAACACTTGGACAGATTTGAAAGGGAATTACTGAAAAATCAGCCTAAAATAAAAAAGAGAAGTACTGAGAAGATGATGATTATTGTACGTGGGGGTAAAGATATTGCCTCTCTCCCAAGGGAAATAAACTTATTAAATAAGGGCTTGAAGGGAAAGTATCTGAGAGATAATATACCTTGAAAAGGAAAGATAATAATAGATCTAATCCAGGCTAGTTTGGACACCTGTATGATGAGACAGTGATTAGAATGATTTAACTGAGGAAGTGAGGGTGGACAAGATTTGTTTGAACAGGGGATGTTTATGGCAGCACCAGAACTCACTGATTATATTTCTTTCCTGACAGGATGCCTTACAAGACAAAAGCTGGAGAAAATTATGTCAGAAAAGCAGATAATTGGGCTGAATAATAGAGACAAATGAAAAGAAAGCAGATACTCAGATCTTGTGAATGGCCATACATGTGGTAGAGAAGGAGAAGAATCAATTTAAGCAGGCTAAGCTAGTTTGAGCCTCCTGGGAGTAGGAGGAAAGCAGATAGAAAGAAAAACATTAGAGCCTTCCTCCCTGCTGCAGAAAAATATGTAGCAGAAAAAGGTGTTGCTTGAAGTCTAGACTCTTCAAAAGGTGAGGAAAGAGAGGGCCTGTGGATGGTGATTCTCCAGCAGAAACTGAGTTGGAGTAATATGGAATGCTTCCTTACCCGTCAAGTCTCAAAGGCCTAGGACATTCCAGAGCAAGTGGCAATAGTCCCTGTGGAACAGGTCTGCCTGCTGGACAAATCTCATCCTTAAATGCAGCCCTGGGACGGGGATGAGGGCAGAAAATTGAGACTCAAAGGTAACTGAAATTACAAAGTTTTTTTTTTTTTTTTTTTTTTGCTGTACGTGGGCCTCTCACTGTTGTGGCCCCTCCCGTCGCGGAGCACAGGCTCCGGACGCGCAGGCTCAGCGGCCATGGCTCACGGGCCCAGCCGCTCCGTGGCATGTGGGATCTTCCCGGACCAGGGTATGAACCCGTGTCTCCTGCATCGGCAGGCGGACTCTCAACCACTGCGCCACCAGGGAAGCCCTACAAAGTTTTTGATACACTGAATGGGATTGAAAGAACTTCAGTAAGACCTGGTGACTGGTTCTATGACCACTGCAAATTTCAGAGCTTTGCCAGAAGTTTCCCTCACTCTCTGATTAAGGATAGAGAATGCAAAAGTGGATACCCCTCCCCTCCATCCTTGTTAAAAGTAATTAATCTCCTTATGGCAAACTTCACAATTCACTGGTTTTGGACCATGGACAAGTGACAGACGAGCTGGGAGTCTGGTGTAACAGAAATTAAATTTTTCTGCATTTACTCTGCTTTCCTCAGATAGCACTGAGCATCTTCGGGAACAGTTCTTACTGGTTTCTGGGAACACTATTTTTGAATTACTTTCCTGGGATAATCACTTTGGAGCTAGGATTAGGTTGTTTTTAAACCGGGATTCTAATAATTTTATATGTCCTATTAAGTCTTTGTACTTTCTGAGTACTGGGGCTCATGGGCAAAAGAATTTAACTTTTGATGTCTTGAAGGGATCATATTCATTCCCGCAGAATACAACTCAGACTACAACTCAACTAGTCAGGCCGTTTCTAGAGAATACAGAAAGCTCTTGAGGAAAATTAATTCTAATATTTTTTATTGATTGATTGATTTTAGTTAAAAGTGGGATGACAACACTGAGGCCTTAATTTCTTCCTGAGAACTTCACAATGAGAGAATATTTACATTCAAATTTGGGTCATCTTTAAGTTATTGACACTGTATTATTGGAGAATAGTGATTCTTCTACTTGATTTCATTGTGTAACCTCTAGTGTGCTATGATGGACAGTGGAACTGGACCCAAGTTAGAATGGGAAACAAAATAGGGAGTACATTTTAGCCTAAGGTACAGTAGGACTTAGGAAAGTTTACTGAATGTAGTATTCTTACCCAATTTATATTCCTCATGAGGGAAAGCCAAATTGGCCACAGCAGAGCAACGGTTGGTATTATGGACAAGGGAGAGGACTGTCCTGAAGCTCATCTCCTTCCCTGAGGGATGAGGCAAACCCCTCATCCATCATTTCCTTGACTGTTAAACCAAATAGGTGAAAAGAATAGAAAACAGAGGAATGTATATACATGTGTGAGATGCTTATTCCCTACGCCTTATATTTCTATAAAGGGGAAATAATATGTATTCTAATCCCCAGGAGGGAAAATAAGGGATCATTTCTTTCCCCACACCCTTACTCCTAACCAAGGTTCAAGTGGTGACCCGTGGAAGCGATGAATTAGGGAAAAGGTACTGAGCAGGACCAGTTTTCCTCCTTCTGGGTTTTCCTTCTTTTGGAGGCAGCCTGAAGCACACATTAGAGTTTACCAGGGCAGATTCTGTCCCTG
Organism: Mesoplodon bidens; assembly: GCF_964165515.1. NCBI lineage: Eukaryota > Metazoa > Chordata > Mammalia > Artiodactyla > Ziphiidae > Mesoplodon > Mesoplodon bidens. Next base: position 100,943,968 of record NC_138160.1, read on the forward strand.
AGGCAGAGAGGTCTGCCATTTTGAATGGAGTTAAGTTCAAAGGTGAAGGTGAATGTGTTAGAAGTCCATTTGGTCACTGATCCAAACCATGTTCTTCAGTTCAGTGTTATCAAGAATAGAGTTTAATTTTTATATTTGTTTCCCTGACTCCCTAGTCTATGTTTCAACTCAGGGAGACTGCAGACACAAGAGTGATTCTTATCCTCAAACTCTAACAGATATAGAGAAGCACCAATTGATGCAGGAGGAGTAGTGGGTGTGATAGGGTGCAGTGAGCTGGGAAAGACTTTCACTGAGCTTCAGGCGTTCAGTGACAAGAAAGATTTGGATCATCAAAGCAGGATAAAAATGGCGACTTGTGACTTATGACGGCTTTTCTGAAGCAGGGAATATGATCTCAAATGCCCACAAGGACCAGGTAGTTGAAAAGAAAGAGTAACACAGTGCTGGATACATGTGTGCATTGTGAAGTGGTAGTGATAAGTGGGGTGGGGGAGGGTGTGAACTGGAGAGCACATGTCCCCCTCCTCAAAAAAAAGGGAAAGTTGTTATGTGCACCAGCAGGCTGTAGCTGTGGAGGAATTATTGGATCTTCCTATTTCTAAGAGAAAGCAGAAATAAGTATTTCTCCAGAAGATGTCCCAGTTTTAAATGTTGGCTTAAATTTAGGTGAGAAAACTCTTTCTTGGACAATTAAAACAGGTCTACAGACTGGATGTGGTTTGAACATTGTTGTAATGGGGTTGATATTTCTCTCAGCATGTTGGGGACCTGCCCCCTAATGCACTTAGATTTGAGGGGTTTTTTTTATCACAAATTTACTTCATCCCTATTGGCTAAGGCAGTTTTTTCTCTGTTTGCTGTATTTAAACTTCTGCACTACCTCTTTTATTGCCACTGATTTAAAAGTCTATCATATACTGCCCTAGACCAAAAGTAGAGTTTGTAACTCCAGTATTCGTGGGGCTTGATTAGATCCAAAGAAGCACATATGGTGAAATGTGCCATCTCAACATTTGGTCAATTATGCCAGCACCCTTGTGCCAGGGAAAGTGATTTCTCCCTCCGAAAGATATTTGAGCCAGAAAGAAGTTCTTTGATTTCTTGTTTTATGTGACATTCTGTCTGCATTTAGCAGGCTTCCAGATGTTCATGAATTTTATATTCAACTTATACAGTCATTTATGTTTCCCACCAGAAAGCAGAGTGGTTTATGTTCCAGAAACTCAATCGAAAATCATTTCTTCTAACTTGAACTTGAAATGACTAAATATTTCGTGGTGTAACTTCTAATTATAAATGTTCTGTGAGTTTAGAGGACTTTTTTTTGTTTTTACATGTTTATTAGAGTATAATTGCTTTACAGTGGTGCTTAGTTTCTGCTTTATAACAAAGTGAATCAGCTATACATATACATATATCCCCATATCTCCTCCCTCTTGTGTCTCCCTCCCACCCTCCCTATCTCACCCCTCTAGGTGGTCACAAAGCACCGAGCTGATCTCCCTGTGCTATGTGGCTGCTTGCCACTAGCTATCTGTTTTACATTTTGTTGTAGATATATGACCACGCCACTCTCTCACTTTGTCCCAGCTTACCCTTCCCCCTTCCCATGTCCTCAAGTCCATCCTCTAGTAGGTCTGTGTCTTTATTCCCATCCTGCCCCTAGGTTCTTCATGACAATTTTTTTTTTTTAGATTCCATATATATGTGTTAGCATACGGTACTTGTTTTTGTCTTTCTGACTTACTTCACTCTGTATGACAGACTCTAGGTCCATCTACCTCACTACAAATCACTCAATTTTGTTTCTTTTTATGGCTGAGTAATATTCCATTGTATATATGTGCCACAACTTCTTGACGCATTCATCTGTCGATGGACACTTAGGTTGCTTCCATGTCCTGGCTATTGTAAATAGAGCTGCAATGAACATTGTGGTACATGACTCTTTTCGAATTATGGTTTTCTCAGCGTATACGCCCAGTAGTGGGATTGCTGGGTCATATGGTAGTTCTATTTGTAGTTTTTTAAGGAACCTCCATACTGTTCTCCATAGTGGCTGTATCAATTTACATTCCCACCAGCAGTGCAAGAGGGTTTTCTTTTCTCCACATCCTCTCCAGCATTTATTGTTTGTAGATATTTTGATGATGGCCATTCTGACTGGTGTGAGGTGATACCTCATTGTAGTTTTGATTTGCATTTCTCTAATGATTAGTGATGTTGAGCATCCTTTCATGTGTTTGTTGGCAATCTGTATATCTTCTTTGGAGAAATGTCTGTTTAGGTCTTCAGCCCATTTTTGGATTGGGTTTTTTTTTTTTTTATATTGAGCTGCATGGGCTGCTTATAAATTTTGGAGATTAATCCTTTGTCAGTTGCTTTGTTTGAAAATATTTTCTCCCATTCTGAGGGTTGTCTTTTCATCTTGTTTATGGTTTCCTTGGCTGTGCAAAAGCTTTTAAGTTTCATTAGGTCCCATTTGTTTAGTTTTGGTTTTATTTCCATTTCTCTAGGAGGTGGGTCAAAAAGGATCTTGTTGTGATTTATGTCATAGAGTGTTCTGCCTATGTTTTCCTCTAAGAGTTTTACAGTGTCTGGCCTTACATTTAGGTCTTTAATCCATTTGAGTTTATTTTTGTGTATGGTGTAAGGAGTGTTCTAATTTCATTTTTTACATGTAGCTGTCCAGTTTTACCAGAATCACTTATCGCAGAGGCTGTCCTTTCTCCATTTATATTCTTGCTTCCTTTATCAAAAATATGGTGACCATATGTGCGTGGGTTTATCTCGGGGCTTTCTATCCTGTTCCATTGATCTATATTTCTGTTTTTGTGCCAGTACCACACTGTGTTGATTACTTTAGCTTTGTAGTATAGTCTGAAGTCAGGGAGCCTGATTCCTCCAACTCCATTTTTCTTTCTCAAAATTGCTTTGGCTATTCAGGGTCTTTTGTGTTTCCATACAAATTGTGACATTTTTTTGTTCTACTTCTGCAAAAAATGTCATTGGTAGTTTGATAGGGATTTCATTGAATCTGTAGATTGCTTTGGGTAGTATAGTCATTTTCACAGTGTTGATTCTTCTGATCCAGGAACATCATATATCTCTCCATCTTTTTGTATCATCTTTAATTTCTTTCATCAGTGTCTTATAGTTTTCTGCATACAGGTCTTTTGTCTCCTTAAGTAGATTTATTCCTAGGTATTGTATTCTTTTTGTTGCAATTGTAAATGAGAGTGTTTCCTTCATTTCTCTTTCAGATTTTTCATCACTAGTGTATAGGAATGGAAGAGTTTTCTGTGCATTAATTTTGTATCCTGCTACTTTATCAAATTCATTTATTTGCTCTAGTATTTTTCTGGTAGCATCTTTAGGATTCTGTATGTATAGTATTATGTCATCTGCAAGCAGTGACAGCTTTACTTCTTCTTTTCCAATTTGGATTCCTTTTATTTCTTTTTTTTCTCTGATTGCTGTGGCTAAAACTTCCAAAACTATGTTGAATAATAGTGGTGAGAGTGGACAGCCTTGTCTTGTTCCTGATCTTAGAGGAAATGGTTTCAGTTTTTCACCACTGAGAACAATGTTGGGTGTGGGATTGCCATACAGCACCTTTATTATGTTGAGGTAAGTTCCATCTATGCCTACTTTTCGAGGGTTTTTATCATAAACCAGTGTTGAATTTTGTCAAAAGCTTTCTCTGCATCTATTGAGATGATCATATGGTTTTAAGTTTATCTTAAATTTGTTAATATGGTGTATCACATTGATTGATTTGTGTATATTGAAGAATCCTTGCATTCCTCGGATAAACCCCACTTGATAATGGTGTATGATCCTTTTAATATGCTGTTGGTTTCTGTTTGCTATTATTTTGTTGAGGATTTTTGCATCTATGTTCATCAATGATATTGGCCTGTAGTTTTTTTTTCTTTGTGACATCTTTCGCTGGTTTTGGTATCAGGGTGATGGTGGCCTCTGAGAATGAGTTTGAGAGTGTTTCTCCCTCTCCTATATTCTGGAAGAGTTTGAGAAAGATAGATGTTAGCTCTTCTCTAAACGTTTGATACAATGTGCCTGTGAAGCCATCTGGTCCTGGGCTTTTGTTTGTTGGAAGATTTATAATCACATTCTCAATTTCTGTGATTGTGATTGGTCTGTTTATATGTTCTATTTCTACCTGGCTCAGTCTTGGAAGGTTGTGCTTTTTTATGAATTTGTCCGTTTCTTCCAGGTTGGCCATTTTATTGGCCTAGAGTTGCTTGTAGTCATCTCTCATGATCCTTTGTATTTCTGCAGTGTCAGTTGTTACTTCTCCTTTTTCATCTCTAATTCTATTGATTTGAGTCTTCTCCCTTTTTTCTTGATGAGTCTGGCTAATGTTTATCGATTTTGTATATCTTCTCAAAGAACCAGCTTTTTTTTTTTTTTTTTTTTTGCGGTACGTGGGCCTCTCACCGCTACGGCCTCTCCTGTTGTGGAGCACAAGCTCCGGACGCGCAGGCCCAGCGGCCATGGCTCACAGGCCCAGCCACTCCGCGGCACGCGGGATCCTCCCGGATCGGGGCACGAACCCGCATCCCCTGCATCGGCAGGCGGACTCCCAACCACTGCACCACCAGGGAAGCCCAAGAACCAGCTTCTAATTTTATTGATGTTTCCTATTGTTTCCTTCATTTCTTTTGAGATTAGGGGACTTTGATTTTTATCTTGGTAATTCTGAATATTATCCACATTCACTGAATAAACATTTGAAAATATTGGAGCTGCTTGGATCTTTTATTTCTTTTCATTGATAGGATTCTTCTGCTAAACTCCTAAAATTTTAATTGTAACTTTTAATCTCATTTAAAAAATCATATTTGTTCTGCATTATAATTGTATATTTTGTTTTTCACTAGGCTATGAGTTTCTTGAGAGGCCCTTGCAATATTTAGAACTGAACTTTCTTATACTAGGTGCTCAAGAAATTTACTTCATGAGTATTAATTCACTCTCCCTTGAAATTCATAGAAAGAATAGCTATAGATCAGTTGTTTAACTGATTTCCCTTTTTAAGATCCATGGGCTATCACCATCACTCATGATTTAGCCGTGGAGACATTTCTTCCCTTACCTATAAAACCTGAATTACCAAGCTTGTTCTAAAAAGGATCAGTTTAGTCTGAAGTCAGGGTGGTTAATAAAGGCAGGGAAACAGCCAGATTTATGACAGTCCATTGAAGCATAGGAAGTTCCATTTAAAATCATTTTTTATATAAATATATAGCAGTTTTACGATATGAAAATCAAGAATTGTGTGTACATTATTTATTAAGTTTGGATACATAAAATCATAACTTTGGGAGGCATCATAGTGATAGTTTACTTCAATTTTGTTCCCAACTTGATTTTATAATATTCTTTACAGAGAGCACTAACCTTCCAGAGATGAAGAACAATCTTATAATGCAGGCTGTTTTTTTTTTTTTTGAAGAGAGTGACAAGAAATTTTTTCCTTATATGAAATCAAATCTACCTTTTTACACTTTTGTTCATTAGTTCTAATTCTTCAAAACTGGGACAACACAAAATAAATTTTGTTCTACTCCACACAAACTTTCAATATGTCTTCCCTTGATGTTTTCTTCTCCTTTTCCTCCTTCTCCTCCTTATTCTTCTTTTAAAATGGCTTTATTGAGATCTAGTTTACATACCATAAAATTTATCCACTCTAAGTATACAGGACAATAAGTTTTGGTATATTCATTAGAGCTGTGTAATCATCATCACAATCCAGTTTTAGAATATTTCTATACTACGAAAAGTTCCCTGTGCTTGTCTGTAGTCAGTTCCCAGCCCTGAGCAATCACTGATGTACTTTCTCTTTACATGGATTTGCCTTTCAAGAAATTTCATACAAATGGTACCATGCGATATGAAGTTTTTTGTGTCTGGCTTCTTTCAATTAGAATAATATTTTTGAGATTCATTCATGTTGTAGCATGTATTCATAGTTTTTTCCTTTTTAATGATGAATAGTATTCCATTGTATAGATACTTGACATTCCTTTCATCTGTTCACTTATTGATGGACATTTGGATTATTTCCACTTTTTGGTTATTTTGTATAATACTTCTGTGATCATTCATGTACAAATCTGTGTGGACATGTATTTTCATTTCTCTTGGGTATATATCTTGTAGTAGAATTACTGCATTTTATTGTAGATATATGATTAATTTTTCAAGAATCTGACAAATGTTACCATTTTGCCATGTTTCATTCTACATCCAACCAAATGTTAGGAATGTTACAGTTTCTCCAATATCCTTGCCAACACTTAGAATTGTCAGTCTTTTTTATTATAGCCTTCTTATTGTGGTTTCAGTTTTCATTTCCCTAATAATGTTGAACATCTTCTCATGTGTTTATTTTTCATGTAAATATCTTATTTGGATAAATGTCTAGTCGTTAATATATCTTCTTTGGTGAAATATATTGACCATTTTAAAATTACATTGTAACTTATAATTTGTTTTCTTTTAAGTTGTTAAGAGTTCTTTAGATATTCTGGATATCTAAAGTTCTTTTTTAGATATATGATATGCAAATATTTTATTCTAGTCTGTAGCTCAGTATTTCAATTTCCTGTTGTCTTTTGAAGAGTGTTTTTAATTTTGATGAAATCTAATTTATAATTGAATGATGACTTCATTGTAAGATTTGAAATTGGGTAGGTTAAATCTTCCAACTTTGTTCTATTTAAAAATTTTTTTGGCTATTCTAAGTCCTTTGCATTTTAAGATAAGTTTTAGCGTCTGCTTGTAACTTTCTACAAGCAAGCCTACTTGGAATTTGATAGGGATAGCATTGAATCTATAGATCAGTTTGAGGAGAATTGACATATTACCAGTAGTAAATCTCCAACATAAACATGGAATGTCTCTCCATTTATTTAGATCATCTTTAACTTCTTGTTAGTTAAAGATGTCATCTCACTGTCTTACATTTCCATTGTTAAATATATTACTCAATATTTTATTATTTTTGATGCTGTTATAAAGAGAATTATTTTTTTTTGATTTCAATTTCTACTTGTTTGTTGCTAGTATGTAGAAACAGCTGGGTCTTCTTTTGAAGTTAATTTATTTGTTCCTCCTTGTTTTTAGTTGTCAAGGGAGGATGAAGGAAAAAGCCTGAGATTGTGTTCTGGGCTTCCTCTCTCCAATAAGTTGCCTTGTAAGGGCTATTATTTTCCCAAGATAACTGAATATTGATGAGAATCTGAGTTACCTGTGTTCAGAATATATAAATATTACGTATGAAAATTGCACTCATATTGGGAGGGTCAGCAATCAATCTGTTTAGCTTGATAAGCATCTCTCAGCCTTGATCAGGGTGATAAATCAGAGAAGATATTGAACAGGATACCCATTAGTCAGTAGGCTATGTACCCTGAGGGCCCCGTATGCAAGGCCATCATTCACCAGCCCAGAGTGTGATAAAAACCTGCTACCTTTCAGTGGTTAGTGAAATGTTACAGTAACCCTGTGTAAGTGTTCTCTTTGTGACACTCCCATGACCTGCCTACCTCCATTGTCCTGTCATTCCCTCAAGAAGAAGAATGTTCTGTGCATCCTATACCCCTCCCTTCATCAGGTGCCGGAGACCTTGCCCCCAAATGACCATAGAGTTATCTTCCTCCATATATTTGTGTTATTAATTTCTTCTTCAATTGTGATTACTCGTTTTTTCCACTAGAGTTGCTCGATTATTTTATTAAAAGGGAAATCAGTGAGAATCTTTTGTTCTCTTATGTCCTCTCTTGGACCTAGAAGAAACTTTGCATTATATAAGATTGAGTTTGACCAAACATAGCAAAAGTCTGGATCTATTTAGGTATCTACATATGTATGTATGTATGAATATATATATGTATATATCATCTATCAATCAATATTTATATCTATTATTTATCTATGTATGTATCTATCTGTCAATCTATAGCAAAAAGTCTGTAAAGTAGTTTGAGGGTGATCAGTTCAGGGATATTTTGGCTATTCAAAAAGTCATCAAGGAGGGCTTCCCTGGTGGCGCAGTGGTTGAGAGTCTGCCTGCCAATGCAGGGGACACGGGTTCATGCCCCGGTCTGGGAAGATCCCACATGCTGTGGAGCGGCTAGGCCCGTGAGCCATGGCTGCTGAGCCTGCGCGTCCGGAGCCTGTGCTCCACAACGGGAGAGGCCACAACAGTGAGAGGCCCGCGTACCGCAAAAAAAAAAAAAAAAGTCATCAAGGAATAACATTGTCCCAGCCGCATAGCACAGGGAGACCAGCTCGGTGCTTTGTGACCACCTAGAGGGGTGGGATAGGGAAGGTGGGAGGGAGACACAAGAGGGAGGGAATATAGGGATATATATATATACGTATAGCTGATTCACTTTGTTATACAGCAGAAACACAACAATGTAAAGCAATTATACTCCAATAAAGATGTTTTTTAAAAAAAGTCATCAAGGAGTTAGAGCTCCTCCTAGCTCCTGTTCCACCATGTTTAGTACATGGCTCTTGTCCTAATGGTTCAGTGTCTGCAGGCATTGTGCCTATGTCCTAGTTGGAAGAATAAGAGGGTGTGGAGGGCAAAGGAAACATGTGGAGACCACTTTCTTTATCAAGCTTTCCTGTAACTTCCACTTACATCTCATTTGCCAGATTCATGTCACATGGCCAATCCTAGAAGCCTGGAAGTCTGGAAAGTTAAAGCTGACACATTCCTAGTCAGAAAAAATAGTGGTTCTGTTGGTAAATGTGATAAATGTTACCAGTGCTTACCATAGCTGATTCTTCTGCGCTCCTTGGTACAATGAAGCCTGCACTTCTCAGCCTCCTTTCTCTTGTATGAGGCAATGTGACCAGTCCTGGCTAATGAAATGTGAGCAAAGTATTGTAAATACTTCTAAATGAGGCAGTCAAAAGTCCACTTAAGTTTCTTCAGTCTTGTCTCAGGTGCTGGGGTCATCTAGAGGCTCTGTGTTTCAGACAGTAGCTTACAAGAGGGCAGAGGCTTCATCAGCCTGGTCCCCTTTGCCAACCCATGTGGGACATATGGCATCACCAAGAAAAGAGCTTTTGTTAAGCTGAGATTTCAGATCTGTTACTGCAACATAACCTTGTCTGTTCTGATTAAAGTACTAAAGAAAAGGGTTAATAGATATTGGCCAGGCAGCTAGCTGGATCTGCCACACTCTTCCATAGAGCGTATTTCCTGAAGCTGTGGTGGTCATCAGTTTTCCCTCTAACTTTATATTTAATCAAATTTCAGGTATCACATAATTTCATGTGTAAATATTTAAGATCTATCTTTTAAAGATAAATAATATTTTAAACTTAGCTGAAATACTATTTTCACAGCTAAATAATTAACAATAATTCCTTAATATCATCAAATAGGTTTCCCATTTCACCAATTGTCTTAGAGGGCATTTTTTTTTTTTACAATTTATTTGTCCAAATTGGGATCCAAAGTTTATCATTTTGATTCCCTAATACATCTTTGTATTGTCTGTTAATCTATTTCCTGCTCTAGTTCTAAAAGTTGTGTCTTTTGTCTTGGAGAGTTTCCCACACTTAGGATGTTGCTCTAGGTCTTCATGGTGTCTGATCAAGGGACTTCTCTGTCCATTGCATTTTCTACCAATGGCTAATTAGATCTAGAGACTTTGTCAGATTGAGTTAATTTTATTGATTGATTGTTTGGCAAGAGCACCTCTTAGGTGATACTGTGTACTTTCATCGGTATGCACATGATGTCTGCTTGTCTTTACACTCTCTCCCCATCCATGCTTCTCCTTTAAAATGTCTTGAACATCTTAGATGTAGCTTCTATTCTTGACAATGAGGATGCATGATGAAACTTTTAGTAGAATCCTGATTGTATTGGCAGAGCCATCCTCTAATTTTCAATACAATTGAACTCTCTCTTTCTTTTAAAAATCAACTTCATGTAACTATTTCCACAATTGACGTATAGAACAGTTCTATCATCCCCGAATCCCTTGCCCCCTTTCTGAGCAATTCCTAAACATATAAACTTGCACAACTAGTACTCCCCAAACTCTAATCTTTGTTTCCTCAAAGTCACAAACTTTCTGTGCTCTGCTTAGGATTCTCTTCCCAGCTTCAGGATCAAGAATGTTCCACTACACAGAGAGCCAAAGTGATTTTGAGGCTCACTCATTTGTTTTTGTACACTTAGGATCATATGTCAGCATTGTTTATTGTGCAGTGTCTGAAAACAATTTTCACATATTTTCCCCACCTCTTAGTTGTTTATGGTATGAGGTTAAGTACATTCTTTGTTACTCCAAATGGCAATAGCAACAATCCTACAACTCCTTTTTTTTTTTTTTTTTTTTTACATATTCTTAAATTACGTATACTCAACTAAACCCTCAAAGTTTGGCTTATCAGAATTTACTCATTCAAAAATTGTTCCTTTTCCTTTTACCTACAGTAGATGTTCCTGATTTTCATTTTTCTCCTTTAGGCTCCACCTAATCTTTTCTTCATTTATTTTTGCAGAATTCTAGAATCTCTTTTCCCTGAAGAAGTAGAAAGGATCAAGCATGAATTCCCTCAATTTTACTCCCTCAATACGACATCTTTTTCTCTATTTTAAAGTGTGATGATCTCACTTGACCAACATTCATGAATTTGATTTTTTTTAACTGTTTGACTGTATCCTCAGAATTACATTTTCCTTATTCTAGTCTTCCGTTCTCTCAATTACCCTCTATACCAACATTTCTCTCCATCTATTGCCATGTCTTTATCTTGCCACTTGAAATTAATGCATGATATTCTCTCAGATCTTCTTCTGGCTATTGGTTGCCAATTTCCCCTTTTGAGTAGCACATTTATGAATGACCCATAGGGTAACAGTGTATCATGGCTAGATTCAGCCATTGAGGCTCTTATACATTTTTACCACATATTTCTTCTATTCTTTCTCAGAATAATTTACATTAGGGCTACTTATTGTCATTTGGGGCCAGATAATTCTCAGTTGAGGGGAATGTTCTGTGCATTTTAGGACATTTAGTAACTACTACAGCCTACTCCTACAACATGTCAGCAACATGTGCCCCTAACCCCTGAGTTGTGATGCAATGTTTGCAGATATTGTCAAATGTGCCCTGGGGGGGTGGGGGTGGCACAAAACCACCCTCAGTCAAAAACCACTGACAGACTAATTTTCTCTGAGTCTTTCAGAGAGATTATTTTCTCAGACTCATTTCCTCAACAGTAAAATGAGGATAATGAAATGTGTTTACCAGTGCTATTTTGGGGAATCTGGGTGATGCATGGAAGTTTTTAGCATATTGTCTATTTAGAAAATGTTTGCTATGATTATAATTATTATTAACCTTTTTATCAATACACTGACCCCACACTCTCCTTACCTCTTAAAAATCCTATTTTGGTTTTGCCAGCAGACTTGGCTCCACACACAGCTGACAGGAGCCCCGTCTCCTCAGGACCCACTGGGGCTTTGGCTTCTGGGACACTCAGGGTTAAGTCCATGCTGATGGCCCAGGCTTCAGGACGGCCTGGGGTCGAGTCCACACTAATGGAAGCTGGGTCTCCTCAGGACCCACTGGGGCATTAGCTTTGGGACATTGTGGGGTCCAGTTCTCTTTGACAGGAGTCTGGTCTCCTCAGGACCTGCCAGAAGGTGATGCCACTGAAGGAAAAGGTAATCCACAGGACCCAAGACATGGTAGCTATTAATATACTCCTCCCATGGTGCCTCTTACTACCATGTAGACTCCGACAAGGGAAATAAGTATCACAACTTTGGTTGAACTTGGTCTGGTCTCGATTTACCTGATGGTCACCACTCAGAGTTCCCACAGAGCCCAGAGATTTCTCCTTGAAGGGAAAGTTCCAGAAAAATCAGAGGGATAAATAAAGAATACAGCTGATTCCCACCTTGTGCTGATGTCCAAGAGGGTGATAAGACCATGTGGCAGACAGGGTCTTGGTGCTTCAGCCTGGTGTCAGGCCTGAGGCTCTGATGTGGGAGAGCCAAGTTCAGGATATTGGACCACCAGAGACCTGCTGGCCGCATGTAATATCAGTCAGCGAGAGCTCTCTCAGAGATCTCCATCTCAATGCTAAGACTCACCTCAATGGCCAGAAAGCTCCAGTGCTGGATGCCCCATGCCAAACAACTAGCAAGACAGGAACACAACACCACCCATTAGCAGCGAGGCTGTCTAAAATCATACTAAGTTCACAGACACCCCAAAACACGCCACCAGGCTCAGCTCTGCCCACCAGAAAGACAAGATCCAGCCACACCAACCAGAACACAGACACCATTCCCTTCCACTAGGAAGTCTACACAAGCCACTGAGCCAACCTCACCCACTGGGGGCAGACACCAAAAACAACAGGAACTACAAACCTGCAGCCTGTGAAAAGGAGACACCAAACACAGAAAGTTAAACAAAATGAGAAGACAGAGAAATATGTAGCAGATGAAGGAGCAGACCAAAAAAATGAAGAGAAAATAGGCAGTCTACCTGAAACAGAATTCAGAGTAATGATAGTTAAGATGATCCAAAATCTTGGAAATAGAATGGAGAAAATAAAACAAACGTTTAACAAGGACCTAGAACTAAAGAGCAAACAAATGATGATGAACAACAAAATAAATGAAATTAAAAATTCTGTAGAAGGAATCAATAGGAGAATAACTGAGGCAGAAGAACGGATCAGTGACCTGAAAGATAAAATAGTGGAAGTAAATACCACAGAATAGAACAAAGAAAAAAGAATGAAAAGAATTGAGGACAGTCTCAGAGACGACTGGGACAACATTAAATGCACCAACATTCGAATTATAAGGGTCCCAGAAGAGTAAGAGAAAAAGAAAGGGTCTGAGAAAATATTTGAAGAGATTATAGTTGAAAACTTCCCTAATATGGGAAAGGAAATAGTTAAGTCCAGGAAGCACACAGAGTCCCATACAGGATAAATGCAGTAGAAACACACTAAGACACATATTAATCAAACTATCAAAAATTAAATACAAAGAAAAAAATAGTAAAAGCAGCAAGGGAAAAGCAACAAGTAACGTACAAGGGAATCCCCATAAGGTTAACAGCTGATCTTTCAGCAGAAACTCTGGAAGCCAGAAGGGAGTGGCAGGACATATTTAAAGTGATGAAAGGGAAAAAACTACAACCAAGATTACTCTACCCAGCAATGATCTCATTCAGATTTGATGGAGAAATTAAAACCTTTACAGTCAAGCAAAATTTAAGAGAATTCAGCACCACCAAACCAGCTTTACAACAAATGCTAAAGGAACTTCTCAAGGCAGGAAACATAAGGAAAAGACCTAGAAAAAGAAACCAAAAACAATTAAGAAAATGGTAATAGGAACATATATATTGATAATTACCTTAAATGTAAATGGATTAAATACTCCAACCAAAAGACTTAGACTGGCTGAATGGATACAAATACAAGACACGTATATATGCTGTCTACAAGAGACCCACTTCAGACCTAGGAACACATACAGACTGAAAGTGAGGGGATGGAAAAAGATATTCCATGCAAATGGAATTCAAAAGAAAGCTGGAGTAGCAATTCTCATATCAGACAAAACAGACTTTAAAATAAAGATTATTACAAGGGACAAAGAAGGACACTACATATAGATCAAGTGATCAATCCAAGAAGAAGATATAACAGTTGTAAATATTTATGCACCCAACATAGGAGCACCTCAACACAGAAGGCAAAGGCTAACAGCCATAAAAGGGGAAATCGACAGTAACACAATCATAGTAGGGGACTTTAACACTCCACTTTCACCAATGGACAGCTCATCCAAAATGAAAATAAGTAAGGAAACACAAGCTTTAAATGACACATTAGACCAGATGAGCGTAACTGATATTTATAGGACATTCCATCCAAAAACAACAGAATATACTTTCTTCTCAAGTGCTCTTGAAACATTCTCAAGGATAGATCATATCTTGGGTCACAAATCAAGCCTTGGTAAATTTAAGAAAATTGAAATTGTATCAAGCATCTTTTTGGACCACAATGTTATGAGACTGGGTATCAATTACAGGAAAATAACTGTAAAAATAAAAACATATAGAGGATAAACAATACACTACTTAATAACCAAGAGATCATTGAAGAAATCAAAGAGGAAACAAAAAAATACCTAGAAACAAATGACAATGAAAACACGATGATCCAAAACCTATGGGATACAGCAAAAGCATTTCTAAGAGGGAAGTATAGCAATACAATCCGACCTCAAGAAACAAGATATATCTCAAATAAACAACCTAACCTTACACCTAAAACAATTAGAGAAAGAAGAGCAAAAAACCCCCAAATTTAGCAGAAGGAAAGAAATCATAAAGATTAGATCAGAAATAAATGAAAAAGAAATGAAGAAAACAATAGTAAGATCAATGAAACTAAAAGCTGGTTCTTTGAGAAGATAAACAAAATTGATAAACCATTAGCCAGACTCATCAAGAAAAAAAGGGAAAAGACTCAAATCAACAGCATTAGAAATGAAGAAGGAGAAGTAACAACTGACACTGCAGAAGTACAAAGGATCATGAGAGATGACTACAAGCAATTCTATGCCAATAAAATGGACAGCCTGGAAGAAATGGACAAATTCTTAGAAAAGCACAACCTTCTGAGATTGAACCAGGTAGAAAGAGAAAATATAAACAGACCAATCACAACCACAGAAATTGAGAATGTGATTAAAAATCTTCCAAGAAACAAAAGCCCAGGACCCAATTGCTTCACAGGCACATTCTATCAAACATTTAGAGAAGAGCTAACACCTATCCTTCTCAAACTCTTCCAGAATATAGTAGTGGGAAGAACACTCCCACACTCATTCTACAAGGCCACCATCACCCTGATACCAAAACCAGAAAATGATGTTACAATAAAAGGAAACTACAGGCCAATATCACTGATGAACGTAGATGCAAAAATCCTCAACAAAATACTAGCAAACAGAATCCAAAAGCACATTAAAAGGATCATACACCATGATCAAGTGAGGTTTATCTCAGGAGCGCAAGGATTCTTCAATATACACAAATCAATCAATGTGATTCACCATATTAACAAGTTGAAGAATAAAAGCCATATGATCATCTTAATAGATGCAGAAAAGGCTTTTGAAAATATTCAACACTGATTTATGATAAAAAGGCTACAGAAAGTGGGCATAGAGGGAACCTGCCTCAACATCATAAGGGCCATATATGACAAACCCACAGCCAGCATCATTGTCAGTGTTGAAAAACTGAAACCATTTCCTCTAAGATCAGGAACAAGACAAGGTTGCCCACTCTTACTGCTTTTATTCAACATAGTTTTGGAAGTTTTAGCCACAGCAATCAGAGAAGAAAAAGAATTAAAGGAATCCAAATCAGAAAAGAAGAAGTAAAACTATCACTGTTTGCAGATGACGTGATACTATACATAAAGAATCCCAAAGCTGCTACCAGAAAACTACTAGAGCTAATCAATGAATTTGGTAAAGTAGCAGGATACAAAGTTAATGCACAGAAATCCCTTGCATTCCTATATACTAATGATGAAAAATCTGATAGAGAAATGAAGGAAACACTCCCATTTACCACTGCAACAAAAAGAATAAAATACCTAGGAATAAACCTACCTAAGGACACAAAAGACCTGTATGCAGAAAACTATAAGACACTGATGAAAGAAATTAAAGATGATACAAATAGATGGAGAGATATACCATGTTCTTTGATTGGAAGAATCAACGATGTGAAAATGACTATACCACCCAAAGCAACCTACAGATTCAGTGCCATCCCTATCAAACTACCAATGGCATTTTTCACAGAAGTAGAACAAAAAATTTTACAATTTGTATGGAAACACAAAAGACCCTGAACAGCCAAAGCAATCTTGAAAAAGAAAAATGGAGCTGGAGGAATCAGGCTCCCTGACTTCAGACTATACTACAAAGCTACAGTAAACAAGACAGTATGGTACTGGCACAAAAACAGAAGTATAGATCAATGGTACAGGAAAGAAAGCCCAGAGATAAACCCATGGACATATGGTCACCTTATCTTTGATATAGGATGAAAGAATATACAATGGAGAAAAGACAATTTCTTCAATAATCGGTTCTGAGAAAACTGGACAGCTACATGTAAAAGAATGAAATTAGAACATTCCGTAACACCATACACAAAAATAAACCGAAAATACATTAAACACCTACATGTAAGGCCAGACAGTATAAAACTCTCAGAGGAAAACATCAGAAGAACACTCTATGACATAAATCACAGCAAGATCCTTTTTGACCCACCTCCTAGAGAAATGGAAATAAAAACAAAAATATACAAATGAGACCTAATGAAACTTAAAATCTTTTGCACAGCAAAGGAAACCATAAAGAAGATGAAAAGACAACCCTAAGAATGGGAGAAAGTATTTGCCAACAAAGCAACTGACATAGGATTAATCTCCAAAATATACAAGCATCTTTTGCACCTCAGTATTAAGAAAACAAACAACTCAATCCAAATGGGCAGAAGACCTAAATAGACATTTCTCCACAGAAGATATACAGATTGCCAACAAACACATGAAAGGATGCTCAACATCACTAATCATTAGAGAAATGCAAATCTAAGCTATAATGAAATATCACCTCACACCGCTCAGAATGGCCATCATCAAAAAGTCTACAGGGCTTCTCTGGTGGCGCAGTGGTTGGGGGTCTGCCTGCCGATGCAGGGGACACGGGTTCCTGTCCCGGACTGGGAAGATCCCGTATGCCGCGGAGCGGCTGGGCCTGTGAGCCATGGCCACTGAGCCTGTGCATCCGGAGCCTGTGCTCTGCAGCGGGAGAGGCCACAACAGTGAGAGACCCGCGTACCGCAAAAAAAAAAAAAAAAAAAAAAAAATCTACAAACAATGCTGAAGAGGGTGTGGAGAAAATGGAACCCTCTTGCATTGTTGGTGGGAATGTAAATTCATAACAACTACTATGGAGAACAGTACGGAGGGTCCTTAAAAAACTAAAAATAGAAGTACCATATGACCCAGGAATCCCACTACTGTACATATACCTTGAGAAAACCATAATTCAAAAAGTCACAGTGTTCATTGCAGCACTATTTACATTAGCCAGAACATGGAAGCAACCTAAGTGTCCATTGGCTGATGATTGGATAAAGAAGATGTGGCACATACATACAGTGGAATATTATTCAGCCATAAAATGAAACGAAATTGAGTTATTTGTAGTGAGGTGGCTGGACCTAGTATGTGTCATACAGAATGAAGTAAGTCAGAAAGAGAAAAACAAATACTATATGCTAACACATATATATGGAATCTAAAAAAAAGTGGTCTGACAAACTTATGGGTAGGACAGGAATAAAGATGCAGATGTAGAGAATGTACTTGAGGACAGAGGGGGAGGGGGGAAGGGTAAGCTGGGACGAAGTGAGAAAAAAGCATTGGCATATATACACTTCCAAATGTAAAATTGGTAGCTAGGGAAGCAACTGCATTGCACAGGGAGATCAGCTCAGTTCTTTGTGACCACCTAGAAGTGTGAAATAGGGAAGGTGGGAGGGAGACACAAGAGGGAGAGAATATAGGGATATATGTATACATATAGCTGATTAGCTTTGTTATACAACAGAAACTAACATAACATTGTAAAGCAATTATACTCCAATAAAGATGATAAAAAAGTTCACTCTCACCACACCGATTCAACATAATAGTATAGACCTTAGTGCATGAAAGCAGGGAAGAAAAAAAGTCATGCATAATGGAAAGAAAAAATAAAAGCATCTCTATTTGGAGACAGCATGATTAACTACTTAGAAAACACCAGTTTATACAAAAGAAACTGATAAAACAATAATGGGTCTATCAAGGTAAAGTCATGCAAAGATAATGTAAAAATTCTAGTTCTATATACTAGGAATGAACATTTGGAAATTTAAATTGAAATATGGTATTTTCACTAATACTGAAACCATGGAAAATAAGAATGATTCTAACAAAATATGTAAAATATGTCTCTTCTGAAAACTATAAAGCATTGACTCCAACTATGTAAGTCAAAGGAGACTTTTTTTAGTGGAAAGTTAAACCATTTTCATGGAGTAGAAGGCTCAGTGTTGTTAAAATTTCTACTTCCTCAAAAATCCACCTATAGATTCAATGAAGTTCTAATTAGAATTCCAGCAAGCTCTTTTTTGGTGGGGAGAGTGTAAAAATTGACCAGCTAATTTTAATTTTTATGTGGAAAGCAAAGAACTTAGAACATCCAAATTTTTGAACAGAAGCAAAGATGAAGACTGATGTTACCTGATTTCAATTTTTATTATAAAGTGACAATCATGAAGTCAATGTGGTACTTTTTCAAGGGTAAACACATAGATTAATGAATCAGAATAGAGAATATAGAAACAGACTTGCCCTTATAGTTGATTGAGTTTTTATAAAGATGTCAAGACAAGTCAATGGAGTAATGATAGTTTTTAACATATAATGCTTAGCTATTTAGACATCCATATGGAGAACAATGAACAATGACAAGTACCTCACTCCATATAGAAAAATTATCTCAAAACAAATAATAGAAGTATGTGTACAAGATAAAATTATAAAATTTCTGGAAGGGAATGTAGAATAAAGCCTCTGGGCATGTGGTGAGATAAAGTTTTTTAAAGCAGGACTCAAAAACGATAAACTACAAAAAGAAATACTGATAAATCGGACTTTATCAAAATTTTAAAAAGCCCACTTTTCCTCTGTGATATAAAATGTTACAAAAATGAATAGAAACAGATTTGGAGAAAATATTTGTAAAACACAGATCTGATAAAATATTTTTAATAAGTATAATAAAGAACTCTCACAGTCCAAAATAAAAATATCCAAAAAACTGAATTAAAATGAGTAAAAGATTTGAACAGACACTTGATCAAAGAGATAGGAATGGCAAATAAGCACATGAAAAGTTTTTCAAGGTCATTACTCAACATCATTTCAGCATATTCAAATCATTTTGCTTTAGGTAAATGCAGATTAAATCCTCAGGGGATAACCACTACATACCTATTAGAATAACTAACACCAAAAAATTCTGATTAATATGCAGAACAACTAGAACTATCTTTCATTATTGTTGTGAATATAAAATAGTATGTCTACTTTGGAAGGCAATTTGGCAGTTTCTTATAAAGTTAGACATACACATATTACATGATCCAGCAACTCCATTCCTAGGTATTTATCTAACAGAAATGAAGGTCTGCATAGAGGTTTACACAAAAATATCTGTATAAATGTTTATGGTAATTTCATTCATAATTGCATGAACTGTAAACAACCTAAATATCCTTCAGCTGATGAATTTTGTACACAAAATTTAGGTACATTTGTACAATTGAATATAACTCAGTGGTAAAAAGAATGAACTACTGATAAGTCTAAGAATACTAATGAATCTTGAAAGTGTTATTCCAAGTGAGAAAAGCCAGACTCAAAAAGGCTACATAGTGAATGATTCCATTTATATGACATTCCAGAGAAGACAAAACTGTGGATAGTAAACAGATCCATGGTTGCCAGGGCTGCAATTCCCTTCCATTGTATTTTCTTCTCAGACATTGTACTTTTCAATTCTATTAGTTTGGTTTAGACCTTTTTGTATATCTTACATGTTTCTATTTTTTGAACATGTGGAATACAATTATAATAAGTGTGTTAATGTCATTGTCTGCTAATTCTTATACAGGTGCCAGTTCTGGGTTGATTTTTTTGTTCTCTTCATTACAGCTCATGTTTTCTTCCTTTTCATGTCTGATAACTTTTGAAATTCACATTGTGGATTTCATCCTTTTAGGCCTTGATTTTAAGCTTTGTTAGGTTGGAAGCTTTTTTAGATAGTAGAGCAATATTTGTTCTAGGGCTAATTATTCTCCACTATTGAGACAAGAACATTTTGTATAGTCTACACTATGCACCATGAATCTTGAGACTTTCCATCTGGTTGGTATGAACAAGCACTGTTACTAGATTCTGTGAGCTTGGCAGTGTTACCTCTAATTCTTCCATGGACTTCTTCCTCAGCCTTGGTAATTTCCTTATACATATACACAGATCTCTAGAGTTCTTTTGCTGTGAGGCTATGTTCCCTCAAGTACTCTGTTTCATGAACTCTAGCTGCCTTGGTTTACTTGAACCCCAACTCTGTCTCCTTAGCTTTCTGGGTTTCTTTCCTCTGTGCTTGAAAACTCTCAGCACAGTAAACTGGGCAGTAAATCACCGGGCTCATCTCATTTGTTTCCTGTCTCTCAGGGATCACTGCCCTTTGTTGCTTGTTGTGCAATGTCTTGAAAAACCATTGTTTTGTGTATTTTATATGGTTTTCTGATTATTTAAGGTGAGAAAATAAATCTGGTCCCTGTTACTCCATCTCGGTCAGGAATAAAAATCTATAGTATATGTTTTTGATACTGTTATAGTTCCTTGTGTTTTATCATTGAATGAATGGATTATCCTACATTAGCTTTTTTTCAAGAAATTCCCTGAGAGTGTCAGATGGAGGTCAAGATAGTGTTCCAGTTTTACTTTTGTTCACAATTCAGAAGTTCTCCTCCTTTCTGTTGCCAAAGAGGAGTCTGCTTCATTTAACAACAGCTTTTTCTTTTTCTTTCTTTTTTTTTTTAGTAGCCTGTTTATTCTACTTTAATGAAGCAAATACAGTGGAGGAGAAATTCAGTTACTAACCTATTTATACCCAGTTCTTCACTCCCTATATATCAGGAGATACAGTTTTTGAACATCAATTTGTACCTCTAACTTTTACAAATGCATTTTGAGAGCACTTTTAGGTATGTTCTCCATTAAGGAAATTCTACTCTGAATTTTATACCAAGATTCTTCACTGTCC
This sequence comes from Mesoplodon bidens, assembly GCF_964165515.1. Lineage (NCBI taxonomy): Eukaryota > Metazoa > Chordata > Mammalia > Artiodactyla > Ziphiidae > Mesoplodon > Mesoplodon bidens. The sequence goes on from NC_138160.1 coordinate 100,964,996, forward strand.
ACTCTCTTAACCTTAGCTACTTTAGATGATCCTTACATATAGTTTAGAAACTGGAGATTATCCGGTCTTCAATGGAAAGAATGTTTGCATTAAAAATTCTCCTTGTTGGTTTTGGATGATTTCTATAAGGAGAATATAAGATATTGATTTACGAAAATTGTTCATTCTGGAATCCTATCATTTAAAACATTTTTAAATTTAATTTTATTTTTTTACATCTTTATTGGATTATAATTGGTTTACAATGTGTTAGTTTCTGCTGTATGACCAAGTGAATCAGCTATACTATCATTTTTTTAAATTAAAAATTGGAAGCTAAAGTGTCTTAATATGAAGGGGGTATATATATTAAAGTAATGGTGTAGAAATGCCTTTATTGAGATAAAGACATTTATATGATTTTATTAAGTAAAAAATCAGGTTACAAATGGCATTTATAGTAGATACTATTTTAGAAAATATAGTAAAGAAAAATGAGGAAGAAAAAGTGAGAGAGACTATCATCAAACTGTTAACTATGGGCATATTTGACTGTTGAACTTATGGGTGATTTCAGTTTTCTTCTTTGTGATAACCTCTCTTTAGTAATTTTTAAATAGAAAAAATCATGTATTCCTAGTGTAAAATTGCCATGCCCCAAATTACAATGTGCAGAATTCATGTCAAAAACATAACAGCTTAGATTAAAGTATAAATTAGGTATTATATCATTACTCCATATATTCCTCCAAGAAAATATTATTCTGAATATATACATGGGCTTATATTAGAATATTGACATCAATTAAAAATGGCAAAATTTTCATTTCTACCTATAATGAATAATTTATTTTAAAAATAATGTCATCAATGAGACCATCTCATAGAGTCAGATTCAGTGGAGATCAAACTATAATGTAGGTCACATTTTACCTTATACTAAAGACTTGAAGGGAAAAAAGTGACAATCAGCTTTAAAGATTAGTATAAAGGTAGATGATGTGATTTTTTATTTCTCCTAGAAATGATACAAAGCCTCATTATTTAATGTGTGTATGAGAGTTTCTTCCAACTATCACAAAAATATCTGTGTTCTATGGATCATTTACACTGTTTCAGTCTATCAAATTACTTTCTATCAGCTGGATTGGCTGCCAGTTTAAGTTACTACTGGAGTTTCATTATGTCAATTTTCTCTTCTCTACATACAATTGTACACCAAAATAGGGCATTGCACCAAGACGGCAATAGTCCAAACTTGACTTCCAAGGGTACTGTGACAACCTGGGACAGCCCTCTTTACACAATGCACATAAGATGATTATGGTTCTTTGATTTGTAGTAGCATCTGTCATTGCAGAATCTGTACTATTCACCAGTTTGTCATTTTAGAGTTGTATTTGAGCCTTTGATTTATTGTTCTTCATTACTGCTATTGATGGCCAGATGCTTAAAACTATGATATTTAGATGTGTATCTCAATTTCACCTAACATTCTTGTCCTATGCTTAGTAGGTATCTGTGTATCCTCAGTTATTGTACTGACTACAAATGTGAAAAGCACCGGTATCAGCCATTAAACACAATCAGGATCTTTGGAACTAACTTGTATCTGGGGTTAATTTCTTCATTCAAAAAACTCTTATGAAATGCCTACTACATCTTAGGCACTGAGAGTCCAGGAGTGAATAATCTCTGTGTCAAAGCCTTCTGACCAAAGACCATCAGAAATATATCTGTAGTCAAATGAAGGTAAATTTATTGGTTTATTGCAATGGGGGAGATCATAAACTATGGAGAAGCATGGGACTTCACAATAGAAGAGGGTTAAGAAGCATTTATTACAGGCTTTGTGCTTGTGTCAGGTTATTTTTTGAGGAAGGTTCAAGGAAGTGGGGTTCGCTATGAATTGGTTGCTGTCTGGGAGCAGGGTGATTATATAATTGGATTTTTAAATAAATCTCATCCAGACGGCAGGAAGAATAATGTGAGGCTAAGCCTATAATTGGCAAAGAAGCATTTGTTAGTCATGTTAGCCTGGAGACGAGGATGTTTGGTAATTTTTGTTGTTCACACTGTGATCTTGTTTGCTCTCTGTTCTGACAAGATCATGGAATGGTCATTTTCATTTTACTTTATTATGGTCACAGAGCTACCTTATCTGATGTCAGTGCTCTGTGAGGTTAATTTCAAGAAAAGAATGCCACAGTTTAGCTGTGAATGCCAGGCCATCTTGTAATAGCACCTAGATCTAGCTGTTAGTGTTAGGTGAGTTCTTGTATGTCAGAGTTCGTTTTTATTTTTCTTATCTGATTGATTAGCTAGTGAGGAATATAGGCCCTTAATCTGATAACTAAAATAATAACATAGTAACAGCAACAACAGCAGCAGCAGTAAAAACAATAACAACTAACGTGTATTAAGTTCTTATGTTCCAGGCACTGGAACACTTTACATATATATTTCATATATTACATATATTATTTCTGAGCACTTTACATGTATTATTTCATTTAATTCTCATGACAACAGTATGCTATAGATATTGCTATTATTATCCCTATTTATAGATATGGGAACTGACATTCAGAAAAGTTAAGTTGTTCGCACAAAGATGCATAACTATATGTAGGATTCAAATCTACAGGCACTCTGATTCAAGAGCTCATATTCTTGCACAATATTTTAAACATCTACTAGAGTGTGATAAATGTTATGTGGTGTAATGGTTACTTCTGATGTCCAGCATAGATTCCCTTTGCTGGCTTGGTACACTCTCCCCCATTTGCTGTGAGTATGGCTGCTAATGGCTAACAGCTGCCTCTTTCTTCTAAGAATTGCCATCTTATCACAGAGGTTATGCCCTTTCTCAGGACAGGCCAGGGGTAGTGATCTTGACTGGAAGGCAGGAGGGTGTGGGTTGTTGAGGGGGAAAAGGATGGTCCCTTGCCTTAGGGTGGGATCAACCCTGTGATGCAGTTAATACACTGGGGTTCTCCAGGGGTCAGACCGAAGCTAGGTGCTAGCTGAGACCCAAGACCGTTGCGGAGCACAGGCTCCGGACGTGCAGGCTCAGCGGCCATGGCTCACGGGCCCAGCCACTCCGCGGCATGTGGGATCCTCCCAGACCGGGGCACGAACCCGTGTCCCCTGCATCAGCAGGCGGACTCTCAACCACTGTGCCACCAGGGAAGCCCTGTGTCCTCCCCTTTTTCTGTGAGCAACCTGTGATAAATTGCTTAGGCAATAGTCTCCATCTTAGACTCTGTGTTAGGTAACAGGTGGTAACAGGCTAACGTTATTGATATGGAGAGATATCAGCATGGAAGCAGAGAGGAGAGACACCTATACTCTCCTGGCGGGAAAAAGTTGAGGGGTGGTACTGGTGAGAGAAGGCTTCCTAGATAAAATAACTCCTAAATGTAGTCTTCAAGGGTGAATTGGATTAGGGAGGTGAAGAAGTTATCTTTGAAGTCAGCCATTTTATTTGTAAAATCTGTGCTAAAGATAAAAGTGTGTAATATAGAATGTTTTGTGATTAAGTTAATGTTGTTGCAGGAATTTTAGTTTTAAAATTCTTACATTTTAAGTGATAACTTTTATTCAGGGAACAGAAAAGGAAACTCACTTTCACTGAGCCCTAAATGTGAAATTTTATCCTGTGAGGTACTTTCTTATATACTGCCTCTAATATTTCTACTCAACACAAGAAGAAATGAGATTCAGAGGTGAAGGAAATTCTTCAAATTTCATATTTCAAATTCATGAAATTTGTCTTTTAAAAAATCTATTTTATTTCAGTACAGTTTACATGCAATAAAATGTGCACATTTTAAGTAGAAATTTTGATGAGCTTTGACAAATTTATACATCCATTTAAATATTGCTACCATCCATAAATAGTCTATTTCATTTAAGTCATCACATTTGTAGGCATAGAGTTGTTCATACTAGACTTTTGTTATGTATTTAATTTCCATGCAGTCAGTGTTGATGACCTCTCTTTCATTTGTGATATTGCTAATTTGTGTCTTCTCTTTTTTCTTTTTCTTGGTTAGTCTGAGGAGAGATGTTTATCAGTTAATTGATCTTTTCAAAGTGTGCCTTTTGGTTTCATTGATTTTTCTCTTTTATTTTCAAGTCTGCAATATCATTGCTTTCTGCTTTTTAAATTATTATTATTTTCTTCTGCTTACTTTAGGCTTAAGTTCCTCTTCTCTCTCTAGTTTTCTAAAGTGGAGGCTTAGGTTATTGATTTTATACCTTTCCTATTTTCTAATATATGTATTTTATTTTCCTTTTGTTAAAGTATATTTCAACACTTTTTGAGGCTTCTTTAACTCATGAGTTATTTGTATTATTTAATTTCCAAATACTTGGAGTTTATTATTTTTTTCCCCAGTTATCTTTTTTCTCCTTTTCCCACTTCTGGTATTTCAGTTATATTAAAGGTGCATGTCACATCTTTTGACATTGTTCCACAGTTCTTAAATGCTCTGTTTTGTTGTTTTTTAGTTCATTTTTCCTCTTACATTTCAGTTTGGGAAGTTTGTATTAATCTATCTGTAAGCTCACTGATTCTTTTTTTTTTTTAACATTTATTTTAGTATAATGCTTTACAATGTTGTGTTAGTTTCTGCTGTATGACAAAGTGAATCAGCTATACATATGCATTTATCATAATTTCTCCTCCAGCTTGCATCTCCCTCCCACCCTCCCTATCCCACCCTTCTAGGTGGTCACAAAGAACCGAGCTGATCTCCCTGTGCTATGTGGCTGCTTCCCACTAGCTATCTGTTGTTACATTTGGTAGTGTATATATGTCCATGCCACTCTCTTCGTTCCAGCGTACCCTTCCCCCGTGTCCTCAAGTCCATTCTCCATGTCTGCATCTTTATTCCTGTCCTGCCCCTAGGTTCTTCAGAACCATTTTCTTTTTTTTTAGAATCCATATATATGTGTTAGCATACGGTATTTGTTTTTCTCTTTCTGACTTACTTCACTCTATATGAAAGAGTCTAGGTCCATCCACCTCACTACAAATAACTCAATTTTGTTTCTTTTTATGGCTGAGTAATATTCTATTGTATGTATGTGCCACATCTTCTTAATCCATTCATCTGTCAATGGACAATTAGGTTGCTTTCATGTCCTGGCTATTGTAAATAGAGCTGCAATGAACATTGTGGTACATGATTCTTTTTGAATTATGGTTTTCTCAGGGTATATGCCCAGTAGTGGGATTACTGGGTATTAAGGTAGTTCTATTTTAAGCTTTTTAAGGAAGCTGCATAGTGCTCTCCATAGTGGCTGTATGAATTTACATTCCCACCAACAGTGCAAGAGGGTTCCCTTTTCTCCACACCCTCTGCAGCATTTATTGTTTGTAGAATTTTTGATGATGACCATTCTGACTTGTGTGAGGTGATACCTCATTGTAGTTTTGATTTGCATTTCTCTAATGATTAGTGATGTTGAACATCCTTTCATGTGTTTGTTGGCAATCTGTATATCTTTTTTGGAGAAATGTCTATTTAGGTCTTCTGCCCATTTTTAATTGAGTTGTTTTTTTTTTTTTAATATTGAGCTGCATGAGCTGCTTGTAAATTTTGGAGATTAATCCTTTGTCAGTTGCTTTGTTTGAAAATATTTTCTCCCATTCTGAGGGTTGTCTTTTCGTCTTGTTTATGGTTTCCTTGGCTGTGCAAAAGCTTTTAAGTTTCATTAGGTCCCATTTGTATATTTTTGTTTTTATTTCCATTTCTCTAGGAGGTGGGTCAAAAAAGATCTTGTTATGACTTATGTCGTAGAGTGTTCTGCCTATGTTTTCCTATAAGAGTTTTACAGTGCCTGGCCTTACATTTAGGTCCTTAATTCATTTTGAGTTTATTTTTATGTATGGTGTTAGGGGGTGTTCTAATTTCATTCTTTTATATGTAGCTGTCCAGTTTTCCCAGAACCACTTACTGAAGAGGCTGTCTTTTCTCCATTGTATATTCTTGTCTCCTTTATCAAAGATAAGGTGACCATATGTGCCTGGGTTTATCTCTAGGCTTCTATCCTGTTCAGTATTTCTGTTTTTGTGCAGTACCATACTGTCTTGATTACTGTACCTTTGTCGTATAGTCTGAAGTCAGGAAGCTTGATTCCTCCAGCTCCATTTTTCTTTCTCAAGCTTGCTTTGGCTATTCTGGGTCTTTTGTGTTTCCTTACAAATTGTGAAATTTTTTGTTCTAGTTCTGCAAAAAATACCATTGGTAGTTTGATAGGGATTACGTTAAATCTGTAGATTGCTTTGGGTACTATAGTCATTTTCACAATGTTGATTCTTCTGATCCAGGAACATGGTATACCTCTCCATCCGTTTGTATCATCTTTAATTTCTTTCATCAGTGTCTTATAATTTTCTGCATACAGGTCTTTTGTCTCCTTAGGTATTGTGTTCTTTTTGTTGCAATGGTAAATGGGAGTGTTTCCTTAATTTCACCTTCAGATTTTTCATCATTAGTGTATAGGAATGCAAGAGATTTCTGTGCATTAATTTTATGTCCTGCTATATTACCAAATTCATTGATTAGCTCTAGTAGTTTTCTGGTAGCATCTTTATAGTATAGTATCATGTCATCTGCAAACAGTGACACTTTTACCTCTTCTTTTCCAATTTGGATTCTACTTATTTGTTTTTCTTCTCTGATTCCTGTGGCTAAAACTTCCAAAACTATGTTGAATAATAGTGGTAAGAGTGGGCAGCCTTGTCTTGTTCCTGATCTTAGTGGAAATGGTTTCAGTTTTTCACCATTGAGAACGATGCTGGCTGTGGGTTTGTCATATATTGCCTTTATTATGTTGAGGTAAGTTCCCTCTATGCCCACTTTCTGGAGGGTTTTTATCATAAATGGGTGTTGACTTCTGTTGAAAGCTTTTTCTGCATCTATTGAGATGATCATATTGCTTTACTCCTTCAATTTGTTTATATGGTGTATCACATTGATTGATTTGCATATATTGAAGAATCCTTGCATTCCTGGGATAAACCCCCATGGTTTATGATCCCTGTAATGTGCTGTTGGATTCTATTTGCTAGTATTTTGTTGAGGATATTTGCATCTATGTTCATCAGTGATATTGGTATATAGTTTTCTTTTTTGCGAAATCTTTGTCTGGTTTTGGTATCAGGGTGATGGTGGCCTCCTAGAATGAGTATGGGAGTGTTCCTCTCTCTGCTATATTTTGGAAGAGTTTGAGAAGGATAGGTATTAGCTCTTCTCTAAATGTTTGATAGAAGTCACCTGTGAAGCCATCTGGTCCTGGGCTTTTTTTTGTTGGAAGATTTTTAATCACAGTTTCAATTTCAATGCGTGTGATTGGTCTGTTTATATCTTCTATTACTTCTTGGTTCAGTCTTGGAAGGTTGTGCTTTCCTAAGAATTTGTCCATTTCTTCCAGGCTGTCCGTTTTATTGGCATATAGCTACTTATAGTACTCTCTCATGATCTTTGTATTTCTGCAGTGTCAGTTACTTCTCCTTTTTCATTTGTAATTCTATTGATTTGAGTCTTCTCCCTTTTTATCTTGATGAGTCTGGCTAATGGTTTATCAATTTTGTTTATCTTCTCAAAGAACCAGCTTTTAGTTTTATTGATCTTTGCTATTGTTTCCTTCATTACTTTTTCATTTATTTCTGATCTGATTTTTATGATTTCTTTCCTTCTGCTAACTTTGAGGGTTTTTTGTTCTTCTTTCTCTAATTGCTTTAAGTATAAGGTTAGGTTGTTTATTTGAGCTGTTTCTTGTTTCTTGAGGTAGGTAGAATTGTATTGCTATAAACTTCCCTCTTAGAACTCCTTTTGCTGCATCCCAAAGGTTTTGGGTCATCGTATTTTCATTGTCATATGTTTCTAGATATATTTTGATTTCTTCAGTGATCTGTTGGTTATTTAGTAGCGTATTGTTTAGCCTACATGTGTTTGTATTTCTTATAGATTTTTTCCTGTAATTGATATCTAGTCTCATAGTGCTGTGGTCGGAAAGATACTTAATATGATTTCAATTTTCTTCAATTTATCAAGCTTGATTTGTGACCCTAGATATGATTTATCCTGGAGAATGTTCCAAGAGCACTTGAGAAGAAAGTGTATTCTGTTGTTTTTGGATGGAATGTCCTATAAATAATATCAGTTAAGCCCATCTTGTGTAATGTGTCATTTAAAGCTTGTGTTTCCTTATTTATTTTCATTTTGGATGATCTGTCCATTGGTGAAAGTGGGGTGTTAAAATGCCCTAATATTATTGTGTTACTGTCGATTTCCCCTTTTCTGGTGGTTAGCCTTTGCCTTCTGTGTTGAGGTGCTCCTATGTTGGGTGCATAAATATTTACAATTGTTATATCTTCTTCTTGAATTGACCCCTTGATCAATATGTAGTGTCCTTCTTTGCCTCTTGTAATAGTCTTTATTTTAAAGTCTGTTTTATCTGATATGAGAATTGCTATGCCAGCTTTCTTTTGATTTCCATTTGCATGGAATATCTTTTTCCATCCCCTCACTTTCAGTCTGTATGTGTTCCTAGGTCTGAAGTGGGTCTCTTGTAGACAGCAGATACACGGGTCTTGTTTTTTTATCCATTCAGCCAGTCGATGTGTTTTGGTTGGAGCAGTTAGTCCATGTACATTTAAGGTAGTTATTGATATATATATTCCTATTACCATATTCTTTTTTTTTTTTTTTTTTTTTTTTGCGGTACCTGGGCCTCTCACTGCTGTGACATCTCCCGTTGCAGAGCACAGGCTCCGGACACGCAGGCTTAGCGGCCATGGCTCACGGGCCCAGCTGCTCCACGGCATGTGGGATCTTCCCGGACCGGGGCACGAACCCGTGTCCCCTGCATCGGCAGGCGGATTCTCAACCACTGCACCACCAGGGAATCCTCCCATTACCATATTCTTAATTGCTTTGGGTTCGTTATTGTAAGTCTTTTCCTTCTCTTGTGTTTCCTGCCTAAAGAAGATCCTTTAGCATTGTTGTAAAGCTCGTTTGTTGGTGCCGAATTCTCTTAGCTTTTGCTTTTAAAGGTTTTAATTTTTGCATTGAATCTGAATGAGATCCTTGCTGGGTAGAGTAATCTTGGTTGTAGGTTTTTCCCTTTCATCACTTTAAGTATGTCCTGCCACTCCCTTCTGGTTTGCAGAGTTTCTGCTGAAAGATCAGCTGTTAACCTTATGGGGATTCCCTTGTATGTTATTTGTTGCTTTTCCCTTGCTGCTTTTAATATATTTTTTTGTATTTAATTTTTGATAGTTTGATTAATATGTGTCTTGGTGTGTTTCTCCTTGGATTTATCATGTATGGGACTCCATGTGCTTACTGGACTTGATTGACTATTTCCTTTCCCATATTAGAGAAGTTTTCAACAATAATCTCTTCAAATATTTTCTCAGTCCCTTTTGTTTTCTCTTCTTTTTCTGTGACCCCTATAATTCGAATGTTGGTGCATTTAATTTTGTCCTAGAGGTCCCTGTGACTGTGCTCATTTCTTTCCATTCTTTTTTCTTTATTCTGCTTTATGGTAGTTATTTCCACTGTTTTGTCTTCCAGGTCACTTATCCATTCTTCTCCCTCAGTTATTCTGCTATTGATTCCTTCTAGAGAATTTTAAATTTCATTCATTGTGTTGTTCATCATTGTTTGCTTGCTGTTTAGTTCTTCTAGGTCCTTGTTAAACGTTTCTTGTATGTTCCCCATTCTATTTCCAAGATTTTGAATCATCTTTACTCTCATTACTCTGAATTCTTTTTCAGGTAGACTGTCTATTTCCTCTTCATTTGTTTGGTCTGGTGGGTTTTTACCTTGCTCTGTCATCTGCTGCATATTTCTCTGTCTTCTCATCTTGCTGAACTTACTGTGTTTGGGGTCTCCTTTTTGCGGGCTGCTGGTTCATAGCTCCAGTTGTTTTTGGTGTCTGCCTCCAGTGGGTAATGTTGGTTCAGTGGGTTGTGTAGGCTTCCTGGTGGAGGGGAATGGTGCCTGTGTTCTGGTGGTTGAGGCTGGATCTTATCTTTCTGGTGAGCAGGACCGCGTCCGGTCATGTGTTTTGGAGTGTCTGTGACCTTATTATGATTTTTGGCAACCTCTCTGCTAATGAGTGGAGTTGTGTTCCTCTCTTGCTAGTTATTTGGCATAGGGTGTCCAGCACTGTAACTTGCTGGTTGTTGAGTGGAGCTGGGTCTTAGCAATGTTATGTAGATCTCTGTGAGAGCTTTTGCCGTTTGTTATTAAGTGGGGCCGGGAGGTCTCTGGTGGCCCAATGTCCTGAAGTCGGCTCTCCCACCCCAGAGGCTGAGGCCTGACAACAGGCTGGAGCACCAAGACCCTGTTAACTACTGGGATCTGAAGAAAAGGGAGGAAAAAAAAAGAAAGTAAGAAAAATAAAATAATATAAAGTTATTTAAATAAAAAGTAAAAAAAGTTATTAAAAATAAAAAAAATTAAAAAGTAATTAAAAAAACGAAAGAAAGAAGAGAACAACCAAACCAAAAAACAAATCCACCAATGATAACAAGTGCTAAAAACTATCCAAAAAAAAAAAAAAAAAGGGACAGACAGAACCCTAGGACAAATGGTAAAAGCAAAGCTATACAGACAAACTCACACAAAGACCATACACATACACACTCACAAAAAGAGAAAAAGGGGGAAAAAAGTCTATATATATAAAAAAAATGGAAGATAGCAACCAAATCAATAAACAAATCTACCAATTATAATAAGCTGTAAATACTAAGCCAAAATAAACATAAGACCAGAAACAAACTAGATTCAGAAATCAAACCCCAAGTCTACAGTTGTTCCGAAAGTCCACCACCTCAATTTTGGGACGATTAGTCGTCTATTCAGGTATTCCACAGATGCAGTGTACATCAAGATGATTGTTCACATTTAATCTGTTGTTCCTTATGCTGTCGGGAGAGATTTCCATTTCTCTTCTTTGGTCGCACAGCTCCTGGGTTTCAGCTTTGGATTTGACCCCACCTCTGTGTGTAGGTTGCCTGAGGGTGTCTGTTGCCCCCCCAGACAGGACAGGGTTAAAGTAGCAGCTGATTAAGGGGCTCAGGCTCACTCAGACTAGGGGAGGGAGGGGTACAGAATGCAGTGCGAGCCTGCAGTGGCAGAGGCCCGCGTGACGTTGCACCAGCCTGAGGTGCACCGTGTGTTCTCCCGGGAAGTTGTTCCTGGATCATGAGACCCTGGCAGTGGCGGGCTGCAAAGGCTCCTAGGAGGGGAGGTGTGGATAGTGACCTGTATTTGCACACAGGATTCTTAGTGGCTGCAGCAGTAGCCTTAGCATCTCATGCCGGTCTCTGTTGTCTGCACTGATAGCCGCGGCTCGTGCTCATCTCTGGAGCTCGTTTAGGCGGTGCTCTGACTCTCCTCTCCTCGTGCACCCTGAAACAATGGTCCCTTGCCTTTTAGGCAGTTCCAGACTTTTTCCCAGACTCCCTCCCAGCTAGCTGTGGTGCACTAACCCCCTTCAGGCTGTGTTCACTCAGCCAACCCTAGTCCTCTCCCTGGGATGTGACCTCCGAAGCCCGAGCCTCAGCTCCCAGTCCCTACCCGCCCCGGCGGGTGAGCAAACAAGCATCTCAGGCTGGTGTGTACTGGTCGGCAGCGATCCTCTGTGCGGGAATCTCTCCGCTTTGCCCTCTGCACCCCTGTTGCTGCGATCTCCTCCGTGACTCTGAAGCTTCCCCCTCCACCGTCCCCGTCTCCGCCCACGAAGGGGCTTCTAGTGTGTGGAAACCTTTCCTCCTTCACAGCTCCCTCCCACTGGTGCAGGTCCTGTCCCTATTCTTTTGTCTCTGTTTTTTCTTTTTTCTTTTGCCCTACCCAGGCACTGGGGAGTTTCTTGCCTTTGGGGAAGTCTGAATTCTTCTGTCAGAGTTCAGTAGGTGTTCTGTAGGAGTTGTTCCACATGTAGATGCATTTTTGATGTATTTGTGGGGAGAAAAGTGATCTCCACATCTTACTTCTCCATCATCTTGAAAGTTCCTCAAGCTCACTGATTCTTTCCTCGGCCATACTGATTCTACTGATTAGTTCCTCAAAGGGATTATTTATATCTGTCAAGTTGTTTTTGATTTCTAACACTTTTTTTTGTTTCTTAGCGTATTCATCTCACTTCTTATATTTCCTCTCTGTTCTTGCATGTTGTCTACTTTTAACAACAGTGCCCTTAACATATTAATCGTAGTTATTTTAAATTCCCTTGCTGATAATTTCAACAATTCTGTCACATCTGAGTCTGTTGATTTTCTTTGTGTTTTCTCTCATCTTTTGTCATGCCGTGTAATCTTTTTTGCAAGCCAGACTTGTTGGATAGGGTAATAGGGGCTGAGGTAAATAGGCCTTTAGTAAGAGGACATACGTTAATATGGCTAGAATTTGGTCTTTGTTTAATGTTTCTGTAGCTATAGATGCCAGAGAATTCAAGTTCCTCTACCATCCTTGTTTTTTACCCCCTCTTGACTTTGGGCTTTCCTAAGTACTCCTCCTCATGGAGAATCTGTCCTGCAGCTCTCTCAGTTGTAATCCACTGTTAGTATACTGGAGCCCTGTGTTATAGTAAGCTGTTGGGGAGAAAGTGTGCTCTATAGTGTTCTGGTTAAATCTCAGTGTTTTAGTGGACCTGTGTCTCAGTGCTGTGATCTTCACAATTGTTTCTCCACTGATATGGATTTCCCCCACCCCTCTTCTCTACTGATTAGTTCCTCAAAGGGATTATTTATATCTGTCAAGTTGTTTGGATGCAGTATTCCCAATGTATTTCACTGAAATCCCAACCATTGTTGACTTTTTTTTTTCTCTTTGGGAAGGCAGGAATACCAAAGCGGGATGGAGTGGGAGGAATTCTCTTCTTCCAGCTTGGAAAAGGCTATGGAAATGTCTTTTCCCCTGGACAGTAGGCCTTGGTTATGGAGTTAGTTTGGGGCATATTTCACAATGATTACTCTTTGTCTCACGCTGTTGGAGCCACACAGGGAGCTTTCTAGTTTCTTCACTGTGAGAATCTGTTGGATTTCCTAGAATAAAGGCACCCAAGATTGTGGGGAACCCCTAATAAAGAGCTCCATGACACAACGAAGACAGCAGAAATCTAAAGTGGGGCTTTTGATCCTGAGAAAGGGATAGACTGAAGAGGGAGTTAGACCCTTGAGATGTAGGAAGAAGGAAGGAATGACTCCTTATACTTACTATTAATCATGTCTCTCTCACTTCTCAGAGTCTAGGCTAAGCTTGCAGGGAGCCATTAGTGCCCTAGAGCAGGTGTCCCCAACCCCCGGGCTGCTTAGGAACTGGGCCGTAGAGCAGGAGGTGAGCGGTGAGCGAGTGAGCGAAGCTTCATCTGCCACTCCCCATCACTCGCATTACCACCTGAACAATCACCACCCCTGTGCCCCCCAACCTCCCATTCGTGGAAAAAATGTCTTCCATGAAACAGGTCCCTGGTGCCATAAAGTTGGGGACTGCTGCCCGAGAGCCTCTTATCTTGGCCTTAATCAGAGGCAAGTGGAGATGGTATTGATATTCAACCAGAGTGTTGAACACAAAATGGGTGATATATGGTTGAGATAATGAGAATCAGAATTGTAATACTCAAATCTTCTAATGCTGAATGACTGCAAATTTTAATATTTTTAAGACCTTTCTCACTTCTCCTCTCAAAAGGTGGGTAATGTTGGATTGTTAACGGAATAGACTAGGGAGAATGGTGGTCATAGACTAGTGGGAGAAAGGGATCAAAGAATTATTCCCATTCCCTTCACAAATTAAACTTGTAATGAACATCTTCTAATGCTTTTTAAACAGTTATGTTGGATATAAAACTGTTACCTTATTCCAGTGGCTCCCAAATTTTGCAGCACATTGGAATCAATTGGGTGTCTTAAAAAATATTGATGCTTAGCTTCTACCCCAGACATTCTGACTTAATTGGTATTAGCTGTTACTTGACTTTGGGACTGTGAAAAGCTTCCCAGATAATTCAAATGTGTAGCAGTTCTAGAATCACTGTTTCACTCTCCAAAATTTTGCTGTATAGTTTAGTCTGTCTCTGTAGGAATCAAAAATCCTGCAGAGATTTTGACTATTTGTTTGCCAGTGTACAAACTACTTTGGTGTTTATTTAGCTGTTATCATTATATCAGCCCAGTGTGACTTCTAAATAGTTATTTGTAATTAGCTAAGGGTTTACTGCATATTTTTATGAGTGGGAGCTTAGAACAAATAATTGGTGTTCCCAACTTTTGATATAGCTCAAATAAACTCAAAAGGATGGCAGTTGTTTACTCTTTAATTTCTTCAGAGGAGAAGTCACTCAAACAATCCTGGCTGTACATTAAAGGAATTTAAGCTTATAAAATCATTGTAATTACTACTTTTTGACCTCGGTGCCAGAGACAGTAGTTAGCACTTGCTATATCCCTGGCATTGTGCTAAATATATATTTAAATTAATTTTAATTTCCACAAATGTTTGTGTATAGTCATTCCAACTTGCCAATGAAAGATAACAGTCATATGATAGACTCATCACATCACTCCCATGAAAATTTGAAATTTCAGAGAAAACATCAGGGAGAAGAAAATTCTTAAGCATAGATGGATCTTTAATAATGGAACTTCAGCCACCAATCAGGCAGAACAATATTTTTAGGGAGAAGGACTTCACATCTAATCTTAGTGCCACTATTTGTCATTGCCTCCTTTTCTTCTCCTTATTCAATTGATGGCCAAGTCTAATCGGTTTTACCTTAGTTTTATATTTAAATTAGTCTGATGTCTTAGTGTCAGCACATCAATCTGTAAAACGTGAAGGTAAAAAAACAAAGCAAAATTTCTTTCAGTGCTCCTTAGTCATTGGTAAAGCATTTTAAGTTCTGTATAGACATCAGTCAAAAATTTTTTTTTCAATTAAGGTAGGAAAACACAGAAATGGAATCTTTCCTTGTTAAAGGAGATATTTATGTTTATTCACATCTCTAGCTTAGCAGGTAATATAGCCTAGAGAGGAGAAATGGCATCCCAGATTTTCTCTACTGGTTAAAAGCATCACCAGCCCATGGTCACTCAAGTCAGAAATTTTGGAGTTATTTGAAACTTTTACCCTAACCTCTTTTTAATTAGTCACTAAGTCCTGTTAGGGCTAATTTGCAAGTTCTCTTGAATCTATCCTATTTCACTATTCCCACCTCTCTGCTTCAATTCTGTCCCTAATCATCCCTTATCTGAATTAAAACAACAGCTTTCTGTTTCATTTGGAAAACAGTTCATTTACCCCAAATATAATATGCACTGTGCCCTGTGTTTATGTGAGTTGTGAGGATTGAAGGTCTTTTGTATATTTAGGAGCAAAGCTTCTGACCAAGTAAGAGGAAGGGAAGTTTACACAAGTTGTATTTTATTTTTTTGAAACTCTTATTATGAATACAACCCCCATATAGAAAAAGTATAAAAAACGAATTTGCAGCTCAATGAACTGTCAAAAGATAATACTCATGTAACCACTACCCATGTGAAAGAATAGAACGTAGCCACACCCCATGAGCTTCCCTCTGCCCCCTCTCAATCACAATCTTTTTTTCCTCCCCAAAGGTAACACATTATTCTGACACTTATCTCTATAATTTGGTTATGCTTATTTTTGATCTTTGTATAAATGCAATAGTGTCTAGAATCTTTTACTCAACATAGTATGCGCTTTACGAGTTCTCCCCTTGTCATACCATCATGCTCAATTTGAATATGAATTGGGTTGACTGCTGGCTTCCCTCAGGCCCTGAGAACTTCTGACTCATTTAATAGTTCTCTGTTCTTTTATTATTCTCTGTCACAACAAGTTCCACCATGGCACTGAAATTCATAGGTGAAAAGGCCCTTTTGCCTTCCTCTAGGGTTCCAGCAGGGCAGGAGGCGGCCTGATGAAGGCCGCTGAGGATGGTAGGGTACCGTTGTCTACTTCCCTTCTAAAAGTTTTGACAAAGAATATAACTGACCTGTCATTACTAGACTTCTAAGGGCCCCTGCAGGCTGACTCAACTATAAGTATAGTTGACCCTTGAACAACATGGGTCTGAACTGCCTGGGTCCACTTACATGTGGATATTTTTCAATAGTAAATACTACAGTACCACATGATCCCTGATTGGTTGAATCAGAGGATGTGGAGGAAACATGGATACTGAAGGCCAACTATATATTATTATACTCGGATTAACCCCCTCCTTGTTCAAGGGTCAATTGTATGTCTTATTAAAAGTGCCTATGGGGCCTCCCTGGTGGCGCAGTGGTTGAGAGTCCGCCTGCCGATGCAGGGGATACGGGTTCGTGCCCCGGTCTGGGAGGATCCCATATGCCGCGGAGCGGCTGGGCCCGTGAGCCATGGCCGCTGAGCCTGCGCGTCCGGAGCCTGTGCTCCGCAACGGGAGAGGCCACAGCAGTGAGAGGCCCGCGTACCGCAAAAAAAAAAAAAAAAAAAAAAAAAAAAGTGCCTATGGGGGCTTCCCTGGTGGCACAGTGGTTGTGAGTCTGCCTGCCGATGCAGGGGACACGGGTTCGTGCCCTGGTCTGGGAAGGTCCCACATGCCATGGAGCGGCTAGGCCCATGAGCCATGGCTGCTGAGCCTGTGCATCTGGAGCCTGTGCTCCGCAACGGGAGAGGCCACAACAGCGAGAGGCCCGCGTACCACAAAAAAAAAAAAAAAAAAAAAAAAAAAGTGCCTATAGGAAGCCACCTTTCTTTTTGTTTTCATTTGGAAACAAGGTGAAATGCTTTTGCCTTACTTTGGGAAAGCAACTTATAAACAACACTCTTGTCCCTTTAAGTAGAAAGGAATTGTCTAAGCCATTGGGACGTTCATACAGTAGGTGCTCTTTATACATAGTATGTTTATTCTCATAATCAGATAATTTTTCTAATGAGATCTCTAATAGTCATGTGTTTTATTAGTATTAACTAATAAACGTATGTAGAACCTTGTCATATTTGATATTTTAAATATTATTAAAAAGAATTAAGAAAATGCATATAGGTCCTTTATGGTTAGGGTAGCCAAGTCATTAAAATTTTTTTAAATTGTAATTTGTCATACAAATTGTATCTTTGAAACCCCTGTTGCCTACAGTTCCTATACCTGGCTATTTCATATTTCTGTACCTTTATTTTCCTGTTCCCTCTGACTGAAGTTCTTTACTCAACATCCCCCTTTCAAGGCCATGTTCATTTGACATGCCTTCCAGGAAGGCATCCCTGAACTGAAGTTTGGGAAGATGGCACTCCTTTATACTCTCATAACACCCTGTGTCTATGTCTAGCTTGTTGTTTAATATTATATTGAAATGCTCTATATATCTGTTTCTCCCACTAAACTAAATCTCTTCAAGATCAGTAATTATTTTCTACATTTGTACGCTCTAGCACAATGCCAGTCAGAGAGCAGACAGTTGATTACTGGTTTGTTGAATTGAGTTAGTGATTTCTTACCACTAATGATGATCAAAGACTAAACATCGTGAAGCTCTCCAAGTGTGATCCCCCAGACCAGAACCTTCAGTGTCACCTGGGAACTTGTTTGAAATGCAAATTCTCCAGTCCAGTGTCAGACTTACTAAATCAAAAACTCTGGGGGTGGGGTCCAGCAATCTGTGTTTTAAGAAACCCTTCAGGTAATTCTGAGACAACCTAAGTTTGAGAATCCCTGGTCTCAGAAGAGTTGTTTGATCTTTGGATGAGGGTGGGGTCTAAATGCCTTTTAAAATGTCTTCTAATGCTGAAATCCCATGATCATATAAAAATTTCTGCAACCTCCATTTCCAAAATAACTTTGTTTATTCTTCCTGTATTTAAGTTTGAATCAATTTTAGTAAGGAAAACACCCTGTAGGTGTTTGTTTTCTTGTTTTTGATTAGTTCAGTGGTTTGATAGAATTACTAGGAAGCAGACAGTTCATTGCAGGCACCTTAACTGTAAATACAGGGATTCGATGTTAAATGAGTGTTTCAGAGTGAGATTCAAGGGTCTCCAGGGGCCCTGTCTCTCATCTAGTGCTCGTGGCTCTTCAGTACAGTTCTAACTTTCAGACTTTATCCCAAATAGCAGCAGTAAACTTTTAAAGCCATGAGACTTAGGCTGAGACAGCTACTTTCTCATTCGCCCATATGAACTTGACACTGCACTAGATTTTCAATATTTTATTTTATGCTGATTCCTTGAAAAACCCACTCTCTTGTGAATGTTAATGTGGCTGCTGTCTGCCTTATGAGTGTTTTCCCACGTATGAAAAAAAATCCAATTTAGTGCCAAGCATTAATCATATTTTATGTTATTTGTACCTGAACATAAAAGATACATCTTAAGAAAATCCATCATGATTACAGTGAAACACAGTCTAAAAGCCAAAGTGTTAATATGAGCAAGGACTTTTTGGCCATAAATTGTGAGATCAAAGGTATTTTATATGGTCTTTCAGAAAGCTACACACTTTCCAAGCACTCTAGCTAATGAACAGTTCTACTGTGGTTTTATGCTATGTGTCTTTACTAGCACCTGACCTCTTGTTACTTTGACACACTATCCAGGGTGCCTAGAAACATGGCAACAATGAAAGTACCACTTCACCATTCTGTCTTTCTTGCTCTGTTTACCATTAAAAGGGATGAAGAAACACATACTTTGTCTTTATGGTAATCATAGCCAACTTATCTTTTAAAATTTCTTTTATTGTAATTTATAATATCAAATTATATATTTATAACCTCTGTTGCCTATACTTGCTGCCAAGAGGAACTTAGATAATAAACTTTATACATATAAGCACTTTAGCATGTATTGTTGCATGTGTTATTTCTGAGATCATATAGCAAAATAAAGCACACTGTCTTTTATATTCCAAGGACTATATCTTTTAGTTTACCTTAACTAATTTTGCAAAGACATCAGATGAAGACAAAGATGAAGACATCAGGAATACCAAGATAGTAACACCTAATCCTTGCACTCAAGGAGCTTCTAGCCTTATAACCAAGATGGATATAGAAACAAAAAATAGCACTCAAACCCAAAGTTGTATTAACACATTTAATTTGCATATATTTAGCCTAAAACACATTTTTACTACATTTAATTAATGGTTAGAATTTCCAGCTGATTCACCCTTTTTATAACATGCCTGCTTTTTTAAATGTCTCTGATCTTGCTTATGGTGGCAGGAGATATGGAGAGTCTTTTGGGGTAACGTCCTCATCACTGCTGTGGGAGTTCCTGTTGCTCATTGTAATAGTTTGCTGGGGCTGCCATAACTAAGTGCCACAGACGGGGTGGCTTACACAACAGAAATTAATTTTCTTACAGTTCTGGAAGCAAGAAGTCCAAGATCAAGGTGTTGGCAGGATTGGTGTCTTTTGAGTCCTCTCTCCTTGGCTTGTAAATGACAATCTTTTCCCTGTGTTTTCCCATGGTCTTCCTCCGTGCATGAGTGTGTCCTAATCAACTTTTCTTATAAGTGTGGCAGTCATATTACATTAGCCAACCCCCCACCTATGGCCCCATTTTAACTTAATTATCTCTTTGAAGAACTTATCTCCAAATATAGTCATATTTTAAGGTTGTAGAGGCTATGACTTCAACATATGAACACAGCACAGCCCGTAGCACTCATGTCCTATCACCTCTGAAGTCTTCTATTACAACATACCAAACTTTCATCATGAACTTCTGTCTTTTCAGCTCTATCACCAATCCCATCAAGATCTCCAGTGTCAAACATTTGTTTTCCAGAGTCATCATTTCATTATGACTTTACTGATTTTCCATCCACCCATGTCTCCGTAATGAGTTCAACTACTGTATTACCATAGGCTTAACATTAAACCTCCAAGTTTTCAAAGCATCCACCCTATTTATCACATGCTGAGCTATAAATTAACTTGAGGAAATCACCCAAATATGAAAGTTAGTGCCCCTGTGAATTCATGGTTTATTTCCTCAGTGGCTTTGGGTCCCTAGTGCTGGTTGACAGTCTTTCATCTTTCAGGTTTCTTATCTATACCTTGTCAGAGCACTCCTTAAGCATCCAAACTCCCTTCTATCTCAGGAGATAACTTTGCCTCTTTTTAGAATGAAAAATCATCTGTTGAGTACCTTAACTTTCTTTCTTTACATAAGTTTTTTATTGACATTTACTGTGATTTCTTCCCTCCTAATGAAAAGAGGACTATTCTTTTCCCCTTAAAGCAAATTATTCTATCCCCTCCTATTCTTTTTTTGTTTTTTTAATCCTTGGGAACTTTATCAATTAACAAGGTTTTTAGCCTTTGTTCCTCTTCTGGTTCTTTCACATCAGCATAGAAGAATACCCTAGTAATATACATCTTCAATAGACAAACGCAAAACTTCTCATTCTTTTGTCTTCATTGTCT
Source organism: Mesoplodon bidens (assembly GCF_964165515.1). Taxonomy (NCBI): domain Eukaryota; kingdom Metazoa; phylum Chordata; class Mammalia; order Artiodactyla; family Ziphiidae; genus Mesoplodon; species Mesoplodon bidens. The sequence goes on from NC_138160.1 coordinate 100,985,442, forward strand.
TTTCATAGCCAAGCTTCTTGCAGCAGCAGTAGTCATCGTTTGTTGTCCTCTTTTCCTCACTGTTCAAACACTTTTCCACGTTCTGATTTCTGCCTCCACCATCCCACTGAATTTGATTTTACCAAATTACTGTTGACAGCTTTGAGTCTCAAAACAATGGATACTTTTATAGTTCTTTGCCTTAAATGTCTCTCCCAGATTTTTGGTCCAGCTCTTATTTAAACTTTAAGTCTCAGTTTGAGAGCCATGGAAAACTTCTCTTCCTCCTTTGGCTAAAAGAATTTTCACTTTGTTTTGCCAAATACTCTGTGCATATCTTTGTCATTGTATTGCACCTTCTTCAACTTTGTAACCCTTTTGCTTGGAGCCTGGAACAATGCTTGGCAAACTGTAAGCATTAAGTGAAAGAATACTGGTTGACTGAAACGCCTTCCACCTTTTCACTTCAAGTAAGCTTGATTTAAGCATTTAAGAGCATGAGTATATAAATAAATACATTTATATATATATACATACACACATGCACACACATATAATATCATACATTATATATCACATATAATTTAAATATGTATTATTTTTTGCCATTTTTGCCATTGAAGAAATATACAGGAAGCATCATGTGTCTAAAATATGCCAAAAAACAGGCTCAACTGGTCATTTTAGATTTCTATATGATTTAATTCTGTGCTTTAAATAACTAAATAATTGTATTTTAAAACAGTTGTATCTATTAACCTCACTGTAGCTTTAAGTGAGAGAAAAATGTGGCAGAGGTAGCAGAATATTAGCAATCTAGATAAGCAGCAGTTTTCCTATTCTCCGTCACAGAGCATTATGAAAATGAGTATGACTAAACAAGCATAAAGGAAGGACTGTGAATATAAAGTTTTTTATCATGAAAGTCAATCCTTATGATTGCTTTTCTTAATGAAATGTTCTGGAAGATAATGAAATATGTACAAATACAAAATGAATGCTCCATTTCAAAGAATGTCTATGGGACTTGTGGGAATAATGTAACAGATAGACATAATTAATATGATAGCTGTTGAATAACTTAAACTTGGGTAAAGCAGATAATTGTACGGGAAAAGTACTAGCACAGTTGTGGTTTATGTTTCAAATGGAGCTTGGAAAAATGGTTGCTGAAGAGCGGAAAGTGAAAGAGAGACTCTGACCATGATTAAATAGATACAAAAGTGAATAAATCCAACTGGCTATCTTTTCTATAAAGTATTTCTTTTAATATTATAAAGAAAGAGCCAAGACATTTTAAGTTCAGTCCTTCTTTATTATGTACTTCCCTAAGTATGACCTATTTTTCCTATTTCTTAGAAGTACTGTTTTTAATTTATTATGATACCTGTAAATTTTTATTTTGTTAAAATTAATTTGGGTCTTATCTAATATAACTAGAAAATGCAAACATATTTTAAATAATGTTCAATTAATTAAACAAGGAGGCCATTAGACTGAAGTGGCTCTAATGACATGGTATCTACCTCAGCAAAGCAAAATCTAAGACTGTAAAAGGTTATGAAATCAAAACCTAAGGACAACCAATCTCAAATAGCCAACTAGGTGCTAAGCTATCGCCAATTAATAATATCCTTACTTTGCTGCCATCTTTTCTCTATAAAAGTTTTCCCCAGCTCCTGTTTGTTCCTAACCACTACCAGTTTGGCACTGACCAATTAAAATCAATTCTTGCTCAAATAAATTCTGAGAATTTAAGATGTCTCAATTTATCTTTTAACAATAGTAAAGCAGTTTTATGGCTTGTAAAAAGAAACCTAAGACACAACCTAGGCGATGCCATTATTACCTACAAGATCTTTGTGAAATAGAAGAGAGGGAAACTGGGGAGCAGAATAGTTATAGGATTTTCTTGAAGTCAGATAGGATCAGAGTGATGAGCTGATGAAAGATCATCATTCAGCAGCTCTCAGTAGCATCCAGGCTTCGAAATGAATGTTTAATGGTTATGAATTGGTGGCACAAGCACATTTTAGTCACTTGGATTAAACTTTGTTGTTTCCTTGGTTGTACATTAATCCTGTGGCAGGGTGGCAGTCTCTGACGTGTCCTCTTATTTACTATCCTAGGAGTTGGAGACATTATAAGGTAACTGTATTTGGAGCCCAGCCACTCTTTACTGGGCTGCTTTATGTTTCAACCTGCCTACAGTAAATGTAGTTCTTAAAGTGTGAACTTCTGGATTCGTGAGGAATCCTCCTTATTACAAGCAAAGGACTAAAGTCAACATGAAATTAAAGCTTTAAAAACCACCATAAAATTAGTTCAAATAAATTCATCCCCTGCTCTATTTCTTAGGGACATATGTGTCTTATTTTCCATCCTGCTCTCACCAACCGTAATTTGAATTCAGGGAGAAGTTTAAACATTTAGTTTAAGAAGTGAGAAGGAGGTTATGGGCCCAGAATTGCTAAGAAATAAGGCCTCTCTTTTAAAACTTTAGAGACCACAATCCTTTAAAATTCCTCATACTTAAACAATAAATCACACTTTAGAATAACAACTTCTCCTTTGAAAGAAGTTTTACAAGAAGGAAATGGTATAATTTCAAGAGGATGGACTGGACATTATATAACTGCGTTGTGCCAGTAGTCTCATGGGAATTTAACACCCTACACAGAATCTCTGGGAGGTTGATACCACTATTGTCCCCATAGTGCACTTGGAGCAGCTGAGGCTAAGTGTGATATAGATCTTGTCTAAGGTTTCTTGGCTCATAATTGGCAGAATTGGGATTCAAGCCTAAATTTATTTGCTTTCAAAAATCACATATGCTTTTAATTGCCATGCCATACTGCCTATCAACCTTCAATAAGCTGATTTACACTTTAACTCATTTGATTAGCAACCCAGGTTTACTACTGGGTTAGGCAAAGCAAGTGACTCTCTGAGTTTCAATTTTCTAATCAGAAAAATGTGCAGAGTTGATCCTTAAACAACATGGGTTTGAAGGTGCGTGGGTCCACTTATAGGCAGATTTATTTTCAGTAATAAATACAATACCATACACGGTTGGTTGAATTCACAGATGTGAAACTGGTGGATAAGGAGGAAACTACAGGTATGGAGGAATCTGCATGTAGTGAGGAACCTATGTATACAGAGGACTACAGTAAATTAAATAGGGATTCTTCACTGCATGGATGGTGGGTCTGCCTAAATCCCTCCCCTCCCCCAGTTGTTCAGGGTTCAGCTGTATAATGATACCTAACATAAAGTGTTATTTTTAAAGTTAAAGTTGTCAACAGTCATAAAATAGCTATCCTGGCACAAAGTTCACGCTGAGGAAATGTTAGTTTTCTTCTTCCTCTGCCACTTACCTGTATGATCAGTAACTCACCTCCACTCAAATTTTGTGCAACTCAAAGCAGATAAACAGGTGATACGTCATGACCAGTCTTTATTCCCCCCATTTGAAAGGATCAAAAAATATTTTATTGCTGGTCTTTGTGCAAAGAAATCCTTGGTGTGCCTGAAAAGCATCATGAGCAAAGTGCTGTGGCTTCACAGAGGAAGAAATGAATGAGGTTTTATGCTCAGAGCTAGGAGGCACCAAGGAAATTTGGGAGGTGTCGACTTAAAAAAATGTACAATGCGAGAGTAGCGAGTTGAGTTTTATTGGGGGCAAAATGAGGACTGCATCCCTGGAGACAGCAGTTCAGATAGCTCTGAGAAACTGCTCCAAAGATGTAGGGGGGAAGGTCAGTATATATGTTTGGTGAAGGGGGAGTACATGCAGTCGAGCACATTTTTTTTTGCAGAAGATTTCTGTTAGTCACAAGGAGCAGTTGTCACCATGAAGGATTTTAGTGCTTTTCTAGATACGAGGAGATACAAGAATTGGGCTCATAAAATTGGCTTCTCCTGAAATTAACTATCTGAAGACGTGTTCTGCCAGTTTTTGCCAGAGCACAGAGCGCCTCATTTCTGCTCTCCACCTGAGCTCCTTACACGGGGTGTTGAAAGTCAGCAGCTGCAGCAGCACATGATTTAAACCTTGTAGAGGCAGATGGCAAGTGCCAATGGAAAATGCCAATTTGTAGTTGACAGAGGCTTCATGGAGGAGATAGCACTTTCAGCTGAGCCTCCAAGAACAAGGACAGTAAGCAAAATTGAAGAAAGAAACTGTGCTATTTCTGTGACGTGAAATGCAGGGGAACAGCACAGCAAAGGCAAATCGTACCCAGTGGACCAGTGGACCATTGGATCATCTGATCCACTGTGGCATCTTGGGGCAATTCTAAGGTAAGAGGCAGGGAGGAATGTAGTAGGAGATGGTACTCTAATAGCAGGAGAGAGCCTGATGTCTGAGCAAATTCAGTGCTTTGAAAATTAGTGTTCCTTGTTTTGTTTAGATTATCCTGAATAGCCAATAAGTGATTTTCATCTTAGTTGCTTTTTAGCAACAAGCATGAAACATTTTGGCCTTGATCTTGTCAATTACTAAGATTTATTTCATTAAATGCAGCAATGCCTAAATTTATTATATAATATCAACGGGCTGAAAGACATTGTGTGTTGAAGGATAATCAATTTGCTTTTTTTTTTTTTTTTAAACCTGGCTATATAAGGGTTTGTGGAGGTCACGTGATTTTTGAAACTAACAGATTTAATACTATTTGTGTTTATCCTACTAACTTTCAAAGTTTGGGGAAGTCAGCTTAAAGTACAGCATAAAGAGAAATCTTAGAAGAGATATGGTAAAATTCCACATTTCATACCACTTTAAAACTGTTTAGTTCAACTAATTTATCAAAGCCTCTAAAAAAAGATTTGCTGACACTGAGAAATGCTTTTCAATCATTTAACTGTCAAAATTCTTGAAACTATATGTGAATCCAATATTTAAAAACCCTTTTTAACTTTAAGAAATGCTGGTATACCTTCTCAAAAGATTTCCTGAGTGAAATTAGAACCACAGGGTTCTGAAGATTATGAAGGCACATATTTGAACTAAACCTTAAAGGGAGAGAAAGAAAAGTAAGATTAATTTCATTTCTGTAGAACGAATACTATGTTATATAACTAATTAAAATAGCCCATAGATACTGCATTTCACTGAGATCAAATATTTATATATTTTATATACATATTTAGTGAATTTCATTTAAAATGAAAACTACTTTGAGCTTCAAATGTAATTTTTCCTCTTTGCTAAAATAAAGGCAAACTCTGAAGTTTCTTTTTGTTCTGTAAGCACTTGTAGCTTCGGATATTTAGAGGGTGTTCTTGGGGTTCAGTCTCTTTTGTCAGAGATATTTGAAATCATACAAGTGATTGTCAATTCAAGTACCCAAATTCCATCTCGCTTTCTTACAGTGAATTTTCCAAGCCACACAATAATCTATTGTATGCAGCTTTGTGCTGCAGTGCTTCATCTTTTAATCATCAAGTTTATGCTGGTAATTTCATTTCGTGGGTTCCTGCTTGCTGCTCTATTTTCTGTTCATTGTCCTGGTACTAACAGAACCGTTGAGTGTTTATTAAATGTCTGATGAAGTGCGTTGGAGTGATTATGAATTTATGTTCCCTTCACAGGCACATCATCTATTTATAAAATTTCTGGTATTAGTTTGCCTCTGTATGTATATATATATATAATATACATCCATATTATATATATATCATACAGTCTTACTTTTTTCCTGCCTTTCTCCATATACCCATTCCATTCAACCTCCTCTCATAACCAATTAGACTATTTTATCTGTGTTACAGTAAAGAGATGAAAAAAAAATGACTGAAGATTAGAAAAAGTCAAGCCATGAGAATATAAACTATGCCCAGCACATATAATCTAACATTCCCATAGCCTAAGTCCTTAGTTCCTTATTTGTAGAACAAACCATAGCCTAGTAAAGATATTTAAAGATAATGAAGAGCCTAGAAAAATGTTTGGAAGGATGTACACCAAACTCTTATTATATTGGTTACGTATGAGGAATAGCAGTGGAGACAGAGGAAGGGAAATTCTTTTTTTTTTTAATTAATTTATTTTTGGCTGCATTGGGTCTTCGTTGTTGCGCATGCAAGCTTTCTCTAGTTGCAGTGAGCAGGGGCTACTCTTCGTTGCGGTGCATGGGCTTCTCATTGCAGTGGCTTCTATTGTTGCAGAGCATGGGCTCTATGCATGCAGGCTTCAGTAGTTATGTCACACAGGCTCAGTAGTTGTGGCTCGCAGGCTCAATAGTTGTGGCACACAGGCTTAGTTGCTCCACGGCATGTGGGATCTTCCCGGACTAGGGCTTGAACCCGTGTCCCCTGCATTGGCAGGTGGATTCTTAACCACTGTGCCACCAGGGAAGTCCCTGGGAAATTCTTTTATTTATTTTTATTTCCAATGTTCACAAGCTACTTTTGGAATGTAAAAAAAAAGTATCATAATGTGTTATGGGTTAATATTTCCAGAAGTATAAATGCTAAGAATTATATATAGACCAGCAGTATACCACACCCACATACTAGGTCAAAGTAGTCAGAGTACGTGCAGAATGGATTGAGTAAAGGAAAAGTGTATAATAATAATTATTATAAATATCTAACATTTATTGAAAATCTATTATATGCTAATAACTCTTGTAGGTGCTGCACATTTATTATCCCATTTAATCCTCACACCAATCCTATAAAGTAGAGATAATTATTATCCTCTTTCAAAGATGAAGAAATTGCTGCAGAGGGAAGTTTATTTTCTTACTAAGTTGAAACAGCCAACAAGTGGTGGTTCAGACTTTGAACTCAGGTGTTTAGATTCCAGAACACATACTCCTAATTACCACTCTATTCTCTGGTTGTGATTGGTTGGCCAGAACTATCCTCCTTGTCTTTAGTCTTGGTCGTTGGAAGTTTCTGTAAGATGATTTCACTTTTGTGCCTTAATTCTTTGAGTATAACTCAATTTTGCTTCCACTGAAGATTTTTCCACATCTAGGCATAGAGTTCATGAAAGGTTCACGTCTAGACATCTGTTCTTATTCTAGAGACCACATGTATAGGAACCTAGGTTGAATTTGTAGTCATACAAGCAGCTATCTTGGAAGTTAGCTATTAAAATAAATTCCTAATATTTTTATCCTAAAAGTAGAGTTCTTAGAAAACATTACTATTTGAGGATAGTCCTATTTGGATAGGTTCTGGCATTGCATTTTTAATTCAATGTTATATAACTTCCAATCTTAAAAGGATCTCCAGTGACCATCAACAACTTACATTTGGTAATCTGTTACAAAGGAATACAGTGGAATACATTTTTGCTTTGAAAGCCCTTGGGAAAATCAGTCAACTCTATGCAACTCAATAAAAATTAATTTTTAATTTAATATCAGAGTTGTAATCTGTAAGTGTCTATAAAAAGAACTGGAGGAATGAGAGAGAACTTGAAAAATTAAGATAATTACAATTTTGAGGCTATATTCAACTCCCCCTAGAATACACTTTTGGGCATATTTCTGGGCTAGACTGTAATGGTTCATTTATTGATTTTAATTACATAGCATGATACTTAGAAATTATGATTGGAAGTAAAATACTAATTGGATACATTTACCTTTAAAAATGGCTAAACATATAATTTTAACTGTTTGTAAATTAAATTTAAATTAAAGCCTCTGAAAATGGGTGGGTAAAATGGGAATCCTACAAATAGATAAATGCATGGACTTCAGTGTGCGTTAATTACTTACTCAGGTCAGTGGGCATCAAAATATTATACAGCCTTTGTAGTTATGTGTAGTAAAAACTTTAAAAAGGATCTATTAAAAAAAGGAATATATTGAGTCAGTGGGTCCTTAAAGAGACAAAATTTTTAAAAAAAGTAATGACTGTGACTTATACCTGAAATGAATGGTTCATAGAAGGCTTAAGACCATGTCTTCCTTTTATAGTACTTCACATTTTGGGGAAGACTGTCAGTTACAGTTGTTACCAGGGGCCATTAATGTAGTGTGTTTTTAGTGTTGTGTTTATCCAGCTGTGTAAAAGCGGTGTAGGGATAATCAAAGACTCATACTAAAGGGAAACTTAAGTATCACATTAACTAATTAACTACTTAAATAATTAATGCAACAGATGAGTCATGATTAGATTAAATGGGCATCTGAACAAGAGTGTTTATTGTTAATAATGAAATTAGCCATGTTCTCCATCCTGAACATTCATGATGTAAAAATCAGTTTATGTTACCCCAGAGCAGTTTGCTTCGGCAATGAATCTAGTCTGGGCCTTTTTGTTTTCAGTGGGCATTTGCTTTTTAAATATCATAGCATTTACAGCAGGGAGTGCTTCCTGGTGTAATATATGGAGAAAGTAGTAGATGAGGGCAGGATTAATGGCTAGAAATAATTAAAATGACACTACAAAGCTCTGTCTTTTCAGGGAGAGAACTCCAATTAAGCCACATCTCCTTTCCATTATCACTCTACTGTCAATTAAAGTCTGATGTATTTTGTCAGTTTTAAAAAGACGAAGCTTTTAGTCTATCATATACTCAAGAATTTACATTTTGGCAGGATTATAAAGGGCTCTGTCATTTTAATTTTATATGCCTATAAAAGACTCCACTCAGACCTTCCTTTTCCCACTTTGCAACTTCTCTCATTGTTACCGAATCAAAAAATATCTTTTATTGTCACAGCAATGTGATGCTTGCTAATGTTTAACATTACGTTTGCATGCAATTATGTAAGAAAGAAAAATTCAGAATAGTTAAGCAAAGGGTACATAGCATACTAATAAGAATTCTTACTTATATACCCTTTATAGGCGTCACAGTTTTGTTTGGGTCAAGTGTGAGGCAGAATTGCCTTTAGTCTGTACTTTTCAAGGCAATGGAAACCTAGAAGGACAGATACTTATTATTAGGGGTTGATATATTTGTTTAATATTTATCTGCGGTAATGATAGAATCATTTTTAGGAGAATATGGATAGTAGGGTAAAATATAAAGAGAGAGAGAGAGTTCTTTTAAAGTTATACATAGATTTAACCTACTAAATTGCAGAACATTGGTAGTAGAGAAGCAGCATGGCATGCTGGAAAGAGGTATGTTCTGGAAACCATCAGTCCTGAGTTTGATTCTCCAGCTCTATAGCTTACTAAATTGGAAGCATTTGTCAAATTATATATTCTCTCTGAGTATCAGTTCCCTCATCTTTTATATGAGGATAATAATTTTGAGTCAGATTTTTGTGAAAAGCAGACAATGCTTGGAAAGCACCAACAGATACCAGCTCTTTGGTAACTGGTAATCATTGTTGGGGTTATGGTTGTCATTCTGTTGTTCTACATGCTGAGTTATTACCAGTCCCCGACAGATACCCTTATTGTTCCTTCCCCTTATTCCTGGAAGGAACAGCATTGTGGGTTCTCACAAAAACATTTGTACTGATCTTCATATCAAAAATTTTAGCTAATCACTAAGAAATCCTTTGGAAGGACAGAGCATTATAAAACCAAAGGTAAATGAATATTCATATTTATAGTCTCTTGTCCATTGGAATTTTTCTCTCCCCAAGTCTTTGGTGTAGATAATAAAAAAAATTCACTATGGAAGACAAAAGAGAGTAGTATACAGATTCTATTCTTCATTCTGTTTTAAAGAGAATTGTAGCAGAAGTGAAATCTATGAATATATTGCCTTAATATTTGAAAATGAACTATTTAATCCTCATGATAAAAAAATATGTACTAATGTTTGAAACTACTTAGAAGTGTGGTCTCTTTGTTGTTGTTTGTTTTACTATTATTGCTTCACAGATAAAACCTTTGTACCTGAAAGTTGATCACAGGATATTCTTATATTTTTGGCATATCACAAATGTTCAATATTAGTGTGCCCTTTGATAAATATTATAAATGATCCTCTTGCTACAGAATATTCATTCATTTATTCCTATTAGCACACAAACCCCTAACTCAAAAATAAACCTTCCCTTGAACCCATGTTTTCTTCCAGCCATGCTGCTTGTCTCTGGGCCTCTTTATAGAAAAATTCCTCAGAAAAATTGGCCAATAATCAATGGCTCTGCTTTCTCTCCTTCTGTTCTTTCCCAAACCTTATATAGTTATGTTTTCACCCTACATTTCCATCAAAATACCTCGTATAAATATCACCAATGACCTCCATGTTACCAAATTAAATGATAATTTCTTAATCTTACTTTACTTGACCTGTAAGCTTTAGTCGAGACAGTGATCACTCCTACTTAGAACACTTTCTTCATTTAGCTTTCAGGGTTTCACGCTCTCTTTATATTTATTTCACCAGTCATGTCTTTTCAGTCTCTTTCACTAGTTTCTCCACATCTTCCCAAATGAGGGCTCAGTCCCTGGACTTCACCTCTTTTCTATCTCCCCTCCTTTCCTAGGTGGTCTCGTATAGGATTGCTGATAACTCACTAATGAATGTCTATATCCTGAATTCCCCACCAAACTGCAGATTTGTTTATACAACTACTTACTTGATGTCATTACTTGAATGACTGTTAAGTACCCCGCTTTACTTTCTATGCCTTTCTCATGCTTCCACCCTCTTTTGCAGCAGTCCTCATTTCAATAATGGGAATTCCATCCATCTAGTTACTCAGACCAAAAAACTTGGAGACACCTTTGATTTTCATCTCTCACATCCCATCTGTCAGTAAGTGCTGTTGGTCCTATCTTCAAAATACCTCTGACCACTGAAACTGACCACTCCTTGCTACGTGGAGTCACCATCAGCTCTCATCATGTATATGGCAATAACCTAACAGGTTTCCTGGTTTCTACTGCTGATGCTGTGCTCTTCTCATACCAGATAGGTCCCCATTTTATGCTTTCCTCAAGCTGTCTTTTGGCTTCTTATTTCATGTGGTGAAGTATCTAAAGGTCTTACAATGCCTCCAAAGCCTGAAATGATCTGCCTTTCCCTGTTATCTCTCTGACCTCCTTTCTTTTCCCTTCCTTACTCTGTTCCAGTCTCACTAGCTCTCTTGCTGTTCCTCAAATAAGGCATGCAGCCAAGCTGTTCACTACCCGAGGGCCATAGCGTGTGCTCTTCCCGTTGCCTGCAGCTCCTTTTCCTCAGAATTCACCCTGCTCACTCCCTCATCTCTTTCAGGTCTCTGTTCAAATGTTATCTTCTCTCTAAAGCTTTCCTTGACATCCTGTCAGAAAATATCACACCTCAATTTGGCACATCTTATTCCTCTTATTCTAATTTCTTTTTTCTCCAGGCCACTTATGACCATCTGATAAGTGTTGCTTATTTAAAAAAATTCTGCCTACTCCATTATGATATGAGTTCTTGGAGAATTTGGGCTTTATTACTGAATCCCAGTGTCTAGAACAGAGCTTGTAAGTAGTAGGCACTCAACAAATGTTTCTTGAGCGAATAAATGGTTAAATAAAGAAACATATATTGCTATAATCACTTATAAGAGAGGAGCTAATCCAAACTTAGGGGCTCTGGAGAGATTTTGTAAAAAGAAGTGACTTCTAAGCCTAGACCTAAAGGATGAGTAGGCGTTAACCAGCTGAAGAAGAAGAAAAAGAGTGCTCAAGATGGAAGAAAATGAGTATGTTAGAAAGAATGGTGTGTTTGAGGAATTGAAGCAGTTTATTCCAACTGGAGTGTGATTTGTATTTGGAACAGGGAGTGGGGATGGGTGAGTGGCCATAGATGTGTTTGAAGACATAAGTACAGAGCAGCTCACCATGAGGAATTTATATGCAACACTAATGCTTTGGAATTTTATCTGAGGGAAATAGTTGCCCTGGTATTAAATCAGGGTTTTAGGGAGAGAAGTGACATGCATTTTAGAAAGATTACACCAGCTGCCACATATAAAATTGTTATGAGAGAGAGAAGCCCAGGAGGGAAGACTAGGCAAGAGGCTGCTATAGAAATCTGGGTGAGAAGTTATGGCTCCTGACATGGGAAGTGGCAGTGGAACTGGAGAGCAGTGGGTAGAGTCTGAGATGTTCATGAGCTTGTAACTGATTGCATGTGAGGGTGAAGAAAATGGAGGAATCAAGAATGTTTTATAATATCTAAACTGTGTACTGATACTTGAACAGATAGACTTGTAGAATTCCCAATTTATCTTTGCACATCTGAATTTCCAGTAAATTCCTGAGATAACTGTAAAATATGTTCTTGCATATTTTCCTATGCATATTTTCCTCTTACAAAGTTTATAAAACTGTGGAGGAATATTTGCTTATAGAGAGTCGATGAACTATGATTTGTTTGGGAAAAACCCACCAAAATTTACTAAGCACTTAATTGGTGCAAAGTGTCCTGCTATTGGACTACAAAAAAAAGTATAAGAAATAATATTTTTTCTTAATGAGTTTAAATGATAAACATAGTTGTCTATTTGAGCACTTGTATTTAAATATTTCAGTGTTTCAGAATATAAAGTGGATCTCGAAAGTCTAGTCGTCATTCTGATTTGGCTCAATAGTGTGTTTCTGCAATTTGAAAATAGCCCAACAATAAGGCAGGTACCATTTACTGAGATCTGTTGTCAAGCATTGTGTTAAGTACTTCACATGTGTATTATTTCATTCAATCTGAATGACAAGGGGTCGGTACTGTTATTATTCCTATTGTATATGCTTGAAGGAACTGAGGGTCTGAGAGGCTAGATAACTTGCCTAACCCAGTAAGTAAATGGTAGAGCCAGACTAGAATTTCCAATGTTCTGTGACTCCAAATCCTGTGCTTTTCCATTGAGCCTACTGCCTATCTATGCAGTTTCTGGGCTTATTAGAAGCCTGGAAGTAATATGGATTTGCTGACAACTCTTAAAAAAAGTCTAGAACTTTGCACTCAGCCATCAGTTTTTGTAATAAGTGCACTTTTAATGTTTGTAATTATAACTCATCTCACAATAATACTCAATAATGTTTTTTATTGAGTTTTGTGCCCTTCACAGATATATGCATTCGTATCAAGTTCCTCAATTACTGCATAGCTAAGCAATACTTATTTCATTCCTTTAATCTGACAAATGCATAATGTGAAAATTAGCAATAGTGTGGGACCCTTAACTTTCAGTGTTCCCTGTGTTAATTTTTTTAAGTTTCCAACTCTCACATTTTTATCGCATTTAATATGCATCGTAAAAGTGCCTCTTTGGCAAGTTCATTACATTATGCTCTTTGATTGCAGTTAGAGCCTTTGGAATTGCTGTTAGGCATAGTGGAAATAATTAACAACTTAGGTCTAGGCTGATTTTAGAACAAATCACTGCAGTCAGTCATTTTGTCAAATAACTTAATTACTGTTAATCATTGTAGTAATATGATACTCTATAGCAATGTAGTTGGTGGATAACAACTGTTTATCCACCAGCACATATTTCCTTTTCTCTGGGAAAGAATAAATTAATGTCTTTTACAGTTCAAAGCTGATAAAGATAAGCTTTGATGTATCTATAATTTTAAAAAGAACCATATAGTAACTTTGCTGGAAAACGTTAAAGGAAATTGTTGAAATTCATTTGTGGCAATTCCAAATTGCTGGATAATATTCAAGAACTTAAGTAACGAATAGCCTATGTAATAAAGTACTTGAAGTTTATTTATATTCATTCATTCAAATATTTCTTTGGAAAAATGAAGCAGTTAATAAATTTAAATAAAGGGAAATTGGAGACATCTCTCCCAGACAAACAATCAATCAAAATAGCAATTGAAAAAAATACAAAAATAAGTCAATTTGTTGTGTCTGGGGTAAGAAAAGGTAAAGGATTACTTGTGTAGCAATACATAATTATGGGTGAAGTGTGAAGGCTCTCAACAATGAGGACATTAGACGCATGTGGAGATATGGGACTGAGCAGTAGTTTATGGGATCATGTCTCCCACCTCTACTTCCTGCATGTGAGTTCACCTGTGAGATATAGGTGTATAAACAAATCTCTCTCTTTAGCTGACAGAAATTAAGCCTGCTAATAGTAATGTAGGTAAATTGCATATAAAGTCTTTGTGTAGTGTTTTTTATATTTTCTAAAAGCCCCATCAGAAGTTAGATGTCTCTCACAGTTACTAGCAAATACTGTGCATACATACATAATGAACCAATATCATCATTCTATTGGAAAACTCTAAATATTAACTGTTTTAATACCTTTAAACTTGCCTGAATATTTGGCTTGGCACAAGGTAGGCTTTTACTGTTTTTTTTAACAACTTTATTGAGGTATAATTGATGTTCAATAAACTGCACATTTTTAATTACATAATTTGATAAGTTTTGACATATATATACAACTCTGAAACCAAAATGGCAATCAAGATAATGAATATATCTATCACCTGAAAAGTTTCTTTGTGTCCATTTGTAATTCATTCCTTCTTCCATGCCTGTCTTCAGACAACCGCATATTTCCTTTAGGTCATTATAAATTAGTTTTTTTTAAATCATTTTATATATATGAAATCATACAGTATATACTCTTTTTGTTTGGCTCCTTTCACTAATTGTAATTATTTTGAGGTTTATACATATTACATCAACAATTCATTTCTTTTTATTGTTAGACAGTGTTTCATTGTATGCATATATACCACAATATGTCTATCCACTCTCCTGCTAATGAACATTTGATTTGTTGCCAGTTTTTGGCTATTCCAATAAAGCTGGTATAAACATTCACACATAAGTCTTTGTGTGGACTTCTTTTTTCATGTCTCTGCGGCAAATGCGGAGATGTGGAATGGCTAGGCAAATATTTAATGTTTTAAGAAACTTAAAAAGACTTTCCAAAGTAGTTGGCATTTCAGTTCAGGCTGCTATAAGAAAGTATTATAGACTGGGTGATTTATAAACAACAGACATTTATTTCTCATAGTTCTGGAGATTAGTCCAAGATTAGGGTGCCAGCATAGTTTGGTTTTGGTGACAGCCCTCTTCTGGGTTGTGGACTGACTATTCCTCCTTTATCTTCACATGTTGGAATGAGCAGGAGAGAGCTCTCTGGGGTCCCTTTTATAAGAGCATTAATCCTATTCATGAGGCTTCCATTCTCATGACCTAATCATTCCCCAAAGTCCTTACCTCCTAATACCATCAAATTAGGGGTTAGGATTTCACCATATGAATTTTGGTGGGAAACAGACATTCAGTCCATAAGCATAATTGTACAATTTTAAATTCTCCCCACTAGTATATGAAGGTTCTAGTTGTTCCACATCTTCTCCAAAACTTGTTATAGTCACTCTTTCTAATTTTAGAGTTTCTAGTGTCCATAATTGTAGCTCATTAGATATCCACTTGGTCCAGTACCATTTGTTGAAAAACTTTCCTTTCCCCATTGAAGTGCATTGACACGTTTATTAAATATCATTTGAACATAGATTTGTGGGACTGTTTCTGAACCCTCTGTTCTCCATTGACATATATATGTACCTCTTCGCCAGTACCCAAATGAATTGATTACTATGTTTTTATAGTGAGTCATGAAATCAGGAAGGGCAAATCCTCAAGCTTTGTTCTTTCTTAAAATAATTTTAGATCCCTTGCATTTCCATGAAAATTTTAGAACCAGTTCATCATTTTCTAGACACACACACACACACACACACACACATGCAAAATACTGCTAAGTTCACTAATATTTTCTTCTACAATATCTAATCTGCTATTAATCCTATCAAGCATATATTTACTCTCATATTTTAGTTTTTATCTCATCTCACTTATCTCATGGTAGTTTTGGTCTTAAGTTCAATTTGGCATTTTTTTCAAAATACCTTTAAGGTTTCACTTTCATGTTCAACCTTTCTTCTAGCTTTTTGAACATATGGAATGCAGTTATAATACTCATTTTAGTGTTCTTGTCTGCTAATTCTTATCTGTGTCAGTTCTGAGTCTGTTTTGGTTGATTGATTTTTCTTGTCATTATGTGCAGTATTTTCTCACGTCTTTTCATGCCTGCTAATTTTTGAATGGGTGCCAGACATTGTGTTTTTTTTTTTTTTTTTTACTTTGTTGGGTGCTTGAAAATTTTATATCCTTATAAATACAGCTGAACTTGTTCTGGAATGTGGTTAAATTATTTGGAAACAATTTGATCGTTTCACATCTTGCCTTTAATATTTATTTGGCAGTACCAGAGTAGCATTTAGTCTAGAGATAATTATTTTCCACATCTGAGGCAAGACTGTTCTGAATCCTCTACCCAATGCCCCAGTATGGCTCTTGGTAACAGGTATTATTCTCAGTCCTGTGTGAGTGCCTGTTCTCATTCTCTCTAACATTTCTGTTATTTTTTTCCTCAGTCTATGGTAGTTTCATCATATACATCAGTTGATCATATTCTGCTTAGTACTGAATAGAATCTTCATGCAAATCTTCAGAGTTTTCTCTCTGAATACCTCTTCTCTTTGGTACTTTGCCCCGTGAAATTTAGTGTCTTGATCTTACTGGTCTATCAGACATGCCTCCTCATCTCAGGGACTGTTGTGGGTTTGCCCCAGATTCCCTTCCTGTGCTGAGCTTGGAAACTCTCCCAAGACAATCCGTTGGGACAATCACAGACTCTTGTTTCACATATTTTCTTCATAGCCTGATGTCCAATGTCTTTAAAACATTTGTTTCATATAGTTTGTTCAGGTTTTTATCTTTTTTTAGGTGAGACTATAAATCTGGTCCCTGTTACTTTATCTTGGGCAGATTGGAAGTCACAGATTCACTGAAAAAAAAAATCATAGGTATCATGTTCTTAAATAGATTTTGAGATCATATATAATGTTGTCTTTTAGTAGAGCAGAAGTTATGTGTTCTAACTAGTAAAATACTTATGATTATATTTCTAAGCAGAAATATTATTGCTCACTTAGGAAGAGATCTATATGACAAACAGTGTAAAAGAGTTAGATTATTTATTGTGGTTATTATTGTTTATTGCAACTGGTTTCTCCTCTCCCACCGCCATCTCTCTGTATCTGTACTTTAGCCACAATTGTTTGCTTTCTTAAATGATAATTTTGATGTGAACAAGATTCTTTTGCAGATTGAAGTTCATGTATCACTCAAAAGCACAAATTTATTATTTCTATGTATAGAAAAAGCCTAAAAATTAGCAAGCATGTTAGGCATGGTATTCCTATGATAATTATTGATAATACGTGGCATAATTCTAAACTTAACTCCAAGCTGGTAACATTGTGCAAGAACATAGAACTAAGTTAATTTTTGCAGTATTCAACAGGAATCTTTTTGTGCTGAAAATTGATAATGGAACATATCATGGGTGTGGTAATTAACACTATAAACTTTATGCACTCCTGATGCTCAAGACATAGACATTTTAGCACCATTGCCAATGAATTAGCTGTTGAATATGGCACACATGATTTATTTATGTTGTAGTCAAGAGAGTCTTTGTAGAAATGAACTTGTACATGTCATCTTAGAGTACATCCTTGCCTCAGCTTACAATGAAGATTTTTTTTTAAATTTATTTATTTATTTATTTATTTATGGCTGTGTTGACTCTTCGTTTCTGTGCGAGGGCTTTCTCTAGTTGCGGCAAGTGGGGGCCACTCCTCATCGCGGTGTGCAGGCCTCTGACTATCGCGGACTTTCTTGTTGCGGAGCACAGGCTCCAGACGCGCAGGCTCAGTAATTGTGGCTCACGGGGCTAGTTGCTCCGCGGCATGTGGGATCTTCCCAGACCAGGGCTCGAACCCATGTCCCCTGCATTGGCAGGCAGATTCTCAACCACTGCGCCACCAGGGAAGCCCCTACAATGAAGATTAAAAGAAAGACTTGGCCTTTTAGATGTATGTAAAAATCCCATCTCAGTAAGTTCAACATTTTTCTGAAAGAGTGTTCAGAAATAGCCATTCAAAACATATAAAGCCTGTCAACACAAGTTCATCAATTATAACAAATGTACCATACCATTGTACCAAAGGCTCTTGGTAGTGGGGGAGGTTGTGTGAGTGTGTGGGGGGGTGTTTGGAAACTGTTTTTTGCTGTGAGCCTAAAAGTTCTCTATCAAATAAAGCTTATTAATTTAAAAATTAATTTAATTAAAAAAAAGAGCACAGTGCAATTTACTTATTCCTAATGAAACAGTCATTGGGAAAATCATTTGTCAACAGAGTTTTGCTCCCTTTTCCATGCCGCCAGTTACAAGAAATAAAATAATAACTTGTGCTACATTTGAGAATTTTGAAAGTTAAGAATAGATTCCCAAAAATGTTCCCTGATATTTAACTTATGAAAATGAACCACACTGTTCAGTTGGTCTGTTTTGATTTATATCACTGGGATAAAGGAAGACATGTGAATATAAGTTATTGAACTGCAGTAAAATGTGATACTGAAATTGAAGCACTTACACATTTTTCAAGAGAAGTTACCCTAAATGTTAAAACCATTATGCAAATAATATACTCAAGTTTAGAAGTATATGTGTAAACAGACATAGTTTATTGTTATGAAACTGAGTCAAGTTAAATATTATGCCATTTAGAGGAGTTAAGAATGAATTGTGTGCCTTGTATCACACTGGGAAATATAAGACTACACAGCACCATGTTAGCACAAAAAATTCATAGATATTCTTTTTCAAATATATAGGCAACAATAACAAATAACCAAAAATGATTGATAATTTTTACACTTTCCAACATTTATTTTTTAAATTTAGATTTAACAATATGATCTAAGATTTTATATATATTATATATTGTTTTATGTGCTAAAACTATATTTTCGATGGTGTGCTACAGTCAAGTTATACTGTCTTTTGAGGGCGGGTGTTTAACTATTCAGGATTTTTTTAAAAATGTGGTAAGAACACTTAACATGATATCTACCCTCTTAAATTTCTAAGTGCATAAGAGGGTATTATTAACTACAGGCAGAATGTTGTACAGCAGATCTCTAGAACTTATTCATCTTGCATTTCTGAAACTTTATACCTGTTGAATAGCAACCCCCATTTCCATCTCCTCCCAGCCCTGGCAACTACTGTTCTACTCCCTGTTTCTATGAGTTTGTCTATTTTAGATACCTCATATAAGTGGAAATGTGCAGTATTTGTCCTGTGACTGGCTTATTTCACTTAGCATAATGTCTTATACTGGTTGCTAAATTATTGGTAACTTGTAATTGTCAATGGTAAGATTATTTACACCATAGGAATTGGAAAACACTAAAAGTCAGGTGGGTTTTTTTTGTTTTTTTTTTTCCCCAAAGAGCTAGTTTACCAGCACATACCTAAATACTTTGCTAAAAATATTTCTGATGGTAGATTTTTTCTTACATCTTGCCAGGATCAGTCATCTATATTACTTGGTTAGGTCACTGTAGGCATTTGTGGTTCTGATCTCAGACAGGGGTATAGGGTGGGGAAAGACACAAATATTTTACTAGGCAAGGCAGAAAGAGCCCCATGACCAGTACTCCCAACAGATGGGTGACCATGGAGATTTGCTTCAGGTGTATGGATTGCTGCCTGGTGTATTGCATCCTGGACAACCACTGGAGCATGTGTTGCATGCAGAGTCATGGCAGGCTCTCAATATATACTCAGTACTTCTGGAGTTTAAAAGAGCCTTGAAGAGTAAAAGTTCAAGATGTTGATGGGCAGGCAGACATCAAGGAAATACCTCACATATGGAAACTCTGGAGCCAATTCCTGAGCAGGTGGATTCAACTTCCTAAGGGGAAAAAGATAATGAAGGCTGAGTTTGCTTATTTCATTTTCCTCTAGGCACACCTACAATGCTTATTTTTGGCCACACATGCATCTATCTTTGGAAACATCTGCACATCTGCATCAATTTTATGCAGAACATTTGTTGCTCTCCACAGATGGAGGTTTGAAGATGTGTAGCTTACACCATTTAAGAGAAAAACAATCTCATAAAAACTCAAATGAAATGTTCCAACTCCTATGGCCGGTGCTGAGATGGAGAGATCTGAGAAGAGAAAAAACCCCTGAGACATTGATTGTAGGGAAAAGCCTAGGGCAGGAAAACATGTGGATCAGGGGTTTCTGGACTCCACAGGAAGAGGAGGTCATGGTAGCAGGAGGTTGTTCCAGAAATATCCTTCTAGTGTAATTAGTCATTCTGGTGAGCAGTTTCTATTCTCTTAGAATACATGTATAGAAAGAAACCATGTCGTGGATCACCAAAGTATGGTTTACCATGAAGCCAGTGAAGCTTAAGCTTTCATGGTCCTTGGCGATGCCCTTAGCAATGTATTCAAGATGGTCATATACTTTTGTAAAGTTTGAAATAGCAGGCTATTTTAATTGCACTCAATTGAGATCACTATCCCTTTCTTCTGCAACTTCTCTTCCATTATACTTCCTGTCCTTTCAGGTGGCAGTATGTCCCTGGACGTTCATGTAGCCCTTCTAAGAAGTTGAGTTGGAAATATGTTACTTTAACTACAATTTGAAAATATGTTTTAGAATATTTTAATATAACAGAAAGAAATTTAACTTGATTATCAATAATTTCCAAGGTTTATTTATTAGGCCAAAATTTATGCTGAATATTTTTTGCCCAACAGTCTTTCAACTGGTAAATACTCAGTGGTAATTTGCAACAGGTAAATTCAATGAGAAATAAAATAATATATTGAAAATATTATCTGAGTAGCAAACTAACTAACTAACTCCCAGGTAAATGCCTGGATCTTTTGAGTGAGTGCTTTGATAAGGCTGTCTAGGTATAGGGCTTCCTGATCTTGTGAGAGGGCTAAGTGTTGGCAGAGGACTAAATTTCTCTATATGAGATATTTGAAATTATGAGGGTAAGAGAAGCATATTTAAAGTCTAGTTTGGTTTGATTAATTGAAGGAAAAAAGAGAAGATAATATGTTGGAACTGAATATTCAAGGAAACCTTTACAAAGTCTAGCAACTCAGAAGATATAAAGGAAAAGATAGATATATGTGACTATATACATTGTATAATTTTTTGGCATGCCAAAGATATTGTAAACAACATCAAAATTAAGAAATATATTGGGAAATACATTTGCATAATATATGAGAGGTGAATGGACAATATCAATAAACTACAAACTTCCTACAAAAGAGTAAAAAAAAATGGGGTAAATAATCCCATGGAAAGATGAGCAATGACTATGAAAACAACTTATAGAAAAGACAATGACTGGCAAACTCAGTCTTACTGCAATTAGGAAAACAAAAATTAAAGTAGCGGTGAGCTCTCATTTCACCTCCATCAGATTGGCAGATAGTTAAATTAGTGATTATTCCTTCTGCTGGCATGGATGCTGGAAAAAAGTGTACATTCATATCATTGTAGTAGAAATATGGGTTATTATAGGCTTTTAAGTAAACAATCTGGCAGGAGCTGTAAAATTTAAATATACACATAAACTTTGACCCAGATCGAAGCTATTCTAAGTAAATTATAATACTAGCATATAAGGACTTATGGATATGTGTCTAGTGCTATACAGTTGGTAATGGCAACAAGTTGAAAATGAAATTAATGCCAATTAAGGAGGAGAATGATTGAATAAACTGTGGTACATCCATTGCCCAAAATGTTGTGCATGCATTATAACATAGAGTAGGTTAGAGCTTTACCTGTTGACCAGCATATATTTCCTTGATGTAATGTCACGTAAGAAATGCAAGTTGCAGAAATGTATATAAAATACAATCAGATCACATTAAAAACAAACAATGTCAAAAAGCCCCTTGATCCTATTATAGATGCATAGAAAAATATGGAAATAAATACATAAGGTTATTTACACTGGTTATCTGATGTGTGTTGGTCAAGCAAAGAAAAAAAGGAAGGGTCCAAAAATGAGACTGTAAGAAACAGGAAGTGCCCAGATTTAAAAAAAGCACATGAGGGCTTCCCTGGTGGCGCAGTGGTTGAGAGTCCGCCTGCTGATGCAGGGGACACGGATTCGTGCCCCGGTCCAGGAAGATCCCACATACCGTGGAGCGGCTGGGCCCGTGAGCCATGGCCGTTAAGCCTGCGCGTCCGGAGCCTGTGCTCCACAATGGGAGAGGCCACAACAGTGAGAGGCCCATGTACCGCAAAAAAAAAAAAAAAAAAGCACATGACATGATTGAATTTATGCAGAAGTATAACTATATGTTTGTAAATGTGTATGTACATATGAGGAAGGGAGAGATATTTTAATTTATGGTCATTGTTATGGAGTAAATTGTATCTCCCCCAAATTCATATGTCAAAGCCCTAACTCCTAATGTGACTGTATTTAGAAATAGAACCTTTAAAGAGGTAATTAAGGTAAAATGAAGTCACCAAGGTGGGACCCTAATCCAAGAAGAGGAAGAAAAATCAGGGATGTATGTGTACAGTCAAAAGGCCGTGTGAGGGCACAGTGAGAAGGTAGCCATCTGCACACCAAAGAGAGAGTCCTCAGGAGGAACCAAACCTGCCAATACCTTGTTCTTGGACTTCCAGCTTCCAGAACTGTGAGAAATAAATTTCTGTTGTTTAAGCCACCCAGTCTGTGGTATTTTGTCATGGCAGCCTTAGGAAACTAATACCATCATGAAATTGTTAACGTGATTTACCTTGACATTCAGGTGATTTTAGACTTTTTTTCCTTAGATGTATCTGTGCTCTATGATTTTTTTTTTTGAACACTGAGAATACATATTTATAGAGTCATTATTTTAAAAATATTTTAAACGAGATAAAAATAAAAGAAACAGAAGGTAGTAGTCACTGGAATTAAAAGGTCATGTAACCTGAGCAGATTTGGCAAAATGGTAAACTAAAGTCATGTATAGTGGATAGGAGCCGAGACACCTCAAAGAGGCATAGAAAGAAAGAGTGTAGAGAGTGAGGAGATTATAGTATGGTTGCTCAGAGAGAAGCAGAGATGGAGGACAGACTGTCCTGGAGGAAATAAAAAACTTCATCTCCAGTTTCTTTGTGGATTGGTGGTACTTTATTACTGTTTTCAGAAGTCAGTGAGATTCCATGTATCTTTCCAAGACAGTTCCTCTTCTGATAACTTGAATTGAATCTCTGTCTTGGAACCCCATGTCTACTAGAAAAATATTCAAGACTTACCTCTGTTTTGTTACAGAGAAATCTAAAACCATTGCTTAAAGGGTTTGGTAGACTCGAGTGTCTGTGTTGCCTTCCACCCCCAAGACCAAGGCCTCTTAGATTTCTGAAATTCTCACATTTAAAGATCTGTGTCTCCACTCCAACACTGCCACTCTATGAAGCTGTCATTGTCACCTTCTATTTGGTCTTGAGCTTGTAGTGAGACTAAGGGGCAGTGAGCCCCCTAATTGAAAGATAAACTGAAGCCAATATTTATTTGAAAAAAGATTTGGTTGAAGGAAAGATTTTAGAGCTGAAGTTTTCTGTGACATTTGCAGAATAAAAGTTATGTTCAGCATCTTCAGCGTTTCCTTGATGACCTATGATGAGATCAGCATTTTGCTTGAGGTTCTGTTGAATCAATCAAAGCTTCAGAGCCTTGACTCAGTGCATCATTACTGCTAGTACGTCTTGCAGGATCTGCTGGACTGAAGCACCTTCATCAAGATTCTTTCCGCCCAAGAGCGTAAAATGGCTCATGGGCCTTGATGACCTTTAGTAGATTTTCCATTTTCATGGGTTTGTCATTTGTGTTTATCTTATTTGTTAGTTCTTTAGCAACTACTGATGAAAATGGTTCACACTTTGCTATTCTCTTCACATATTATTAACATTTTACCACTACACATTTGCATGTGCTGTTTAACCTACAGGAGTCTCTTTCCCCTCATCTTTTACGTATATGGATTCTTCTCTGCTTTATGGTCAATTTCACAACTTTCCCTCACCCTGAAGCATTTTCTGGTTATTCCTATAGTTTAGCCACCACCCACTTTTGACTTTCTCAAGTACTCAGAGTTTTCCCATATAGTTTAGTCAGATATTTAGTTGTGAAAATAATAGAGCCTGTTTCTAATGCTGTTGAGGGGAATAAGGCCTCCAAGCCTTGATTATGGGCCCCCATGCAGGCCTATAGATGGGCTACTCACTGGTCTCAAAACCACAGCTGGTGATATATTCAAGTGTCCACACAAAAATGCTACTGAAGCCTCCTAATTTTGTGCCAGAAAGAAGGGAAATGACATTCTGACTATGAACATCTATTATACTAGATCCTTAAGATATTCTGTGATCATATACTCTTGAACAAGACTCAGGAACACATTGCGATGACTATATATTACATCAGAGCCCCACAGTACTTAAAATTTCCCTGTTCATTTGAAAGTCTTAAGCATAAGAGTGCATGTAGAATTAATTGACCCCCATCTGAAATCCAACTATAAAATAGAAAATATAAAAAAAATGGAAGGATTGCTATCATACGAAAACTAGATAACAAGTGAAACTTACAGTTTGTGAAAACATTTTGCCAGATATGGAAACATGGCTCAAATTGAGAAAACAGGCTGAAATCTGATTTTAAGGCTATAATTTTTGAATTGTATGCAATTCAAAAATGCACATGCATTTTTCTAAATACAGCTTATAGTGTCCTGAGTGGGGGAGAGGGAAAGAAATTGGAAATAAAAATGTTAGACAGTTTTGGAGATATAAGCAAAGACAAATGAGCAAAATATAAATAATCTTGTGTATCTGAACTTGTTAACTATGGGACTTCCCTGTGAGTTATAGGACCACATACTGACCTGGCCTCTTGCCAGGGGGAGTGGAGAACAGATTGGGACACAGATATATTTATAAGCCGTATGTGACTGTACATCCAAAAAGCAGCTACTTGTTTTTCTGCCACCTCATATCATAATGGGGCCCAACATGTGGAAGACCCACAATAAATGCCAGTGCAAATGCTGAATTCTTATTGTGTGGCTACCATGAGACATGTGCACACACACATGACTGATACGTAACCAGTGTGATGTGATAAGGCTCTATGGGTTGTTTATAGCTTCTGTTCCTTCAGTTTGTCAGTGGTTCATTCCGATTGGTCAATGCATGAGTTATAATATTTATTAAATATTTTGACTATAACCCCCATGCACAAACTTAGCTCATTCAAACACTGCTCATATGCAAGCTACACTTTTCAGGTAACTTACCATAACACACATGCTTCTATCCTAAGGAAAATACTGCCAACCCACACTGCATACCATACACATAGCCCCTCTCTATTATACTCCCAACTAAACATGAGCATCCAATGAAACCCTAATATAAAACTCCCTCCAACCCAACATGTTCACCAATCACAAAGATCACAGATCACAGATCCCATGCAATAACCAAGAGTATTCATCTTAACTTGTTATTGGATATTTACTACAAATTATGTACACATACACATGCATATTTTTTAAAGAAGAAACAAAACATTTTTGTCCTCTGTGCATGATGATGATGATGATGATGTGTGTGTGTGTGTGTGTGTGTGTGTGTGTGTGTGTGTGGTGGGGGGGTGATAGTGGAAGGAGGCACTGGGGAGCCAAATGAAGAGTTGAGGAATTGCTGACTGCCTGTTTAGAAAACATGCAGCAGGAGTTCAGTCCATCATTACTACTGCCCAGGGACCAGCACTGTAAATATGGATTCTGGTTGCTTTACCAAAAAGTACTTAAGGGACTTCCCTGGTAGCACAGTGATTAAGAATCCGCCTGCCAATGCAGGGGACACGGGTTCAAGCCCTGGTCCGGGAAGATCCCACATGCTGTGGAGCAATTAAGCCTGTGTGCCACAACTATTGAGCCTGTGTGCCACAACTACTGAAGCCCTCGTGCCTAGAACCCATGCTCCGCAACAAGAGAAGCCACCGCAATGAGAAGCCCGCGCGCCACAACAAAGAGTAGCCCCCCCTATCGCCACAACTCGTGAAAGCCCACGCGCAGCAATAAAGACCCATTGCAGCCAAAAATAAATTAAAAAAAAAAAAAACAGGACTTAAGCTTTTTCCAGTGTCTGAATGAAAGGAAGACTGTCTTTTGTCCTTCTGATACAGAGTGTGATCTAAGCTTATGATAGTTACATTAAATTCTACAGAATTATTCTAAAGAGTCCAACATTCTTGAGGAGATTCCTGCAAGTATGTTTCTGCAGATTCTCTGTTCAAGAATCTAAAATGGCTCCTATTCCTTGGTTCCCCTTAATGGTTAATGTCCCTTAATGGTACCCTTAATATGTTAATATGATAAAAGTAGACAGACACACACTTGTCAAGGCTCACTTTGAAATACAGAATTTGACTCTGTCTTGAGGAACAATTACTGAAGCTAATGCAGAGATCTATAAATGTTTTCAAGGCTACAAAGAAAATTTTTCGACTGCAGTGGATCTCTTGTTTTTGCTTAAAGGACATCCACTTCTCATTCTTCTAATAATTGCACCTTGACTTTTCTTTGGGGACACCATTCCTTTTGAACTGTGAGTCCATAGGAAACCACACCTCCCCCAGGATGGGCACATCCCTCAGCATATTTTACTCTTACTCACCTAGGGTAGGGATTGTTTAAGAGATAACATCAGAACCTAATACTTAGATAGCACTTACTGCTGCCAAGAACTGTCTGAAGGCTTTAGATGTATTAACTAATTTAATCCCCCAAATGATCCAGGTGGTAGGTGCTATTTTACAGATGATATTAATAATTTAATCCTCCAGTTGATTCAGGAAGTCAGTATTATTTTACAGGTGACAAGATTACAGCTCAGAGAGGCTAAAAGACTTGATCAAAGAGATACAACTGCTAAGTCCTGAGTCATGATATGAATCTACTTGCTTGTTCTAGCTGTAGAATCTGTGATCTTAACACAAGGGCATGTTTCCTGAGTCAGTCTAATTCTGAAAATTGTTCTGGGATTATTGGAAAGAAGACGCTTTCTTTTTTTGTGGGGTTTCTGTGTTGCTAGGATGCAGACCTACATACAGAGGCTAGTAGTCATCTTGCCATCTCTCTGAATGGAGAGACTGTTGAGGCTGATAGTAAAAGAAAAATAGAGGCAAGAGATAAACAGATTCCATGACATTATTTGAAGCTGCTATTCCCTTGGAATTGTAAGTTACATGAGTGATTATGTCTGTTTTTCTTTTAACCTTTTTTAAAAAAATTAAAGAATAGTTAATTTACAATGTTGTGTTAGTTTCAGGTGTACAGCAAAGCGATTCAGTTATATATATTCTTTTTCAGATCCTTTTCCCTTATAGGTTGTTACAGGATATTGAATATAGTTCCCTGTGCTATACAGTAGGTCCACATTGTTTATCTATTTTATATATAGTAGTGTGTATATGTTAATCCCAAACTCCTAATTTATCTTCCCTGCTTCACTGCTATCCCCTTTGGTAACCATAAATTTATTTTTTACATTTGTTGAGTCTAGTTCTGTTTTGTAAATATCATATGATATCAGTTATATGTGGAATCTAAATAAATGATACAAACGAACTTATTTAAAAAACAGAACTAGACTCACAGACATGTCTTTGTTTTTAAACTTAAATTACGTAAGCCAGTTTGAATTGAGTTCCTGTCACGTATGACTGGGACATACAGATCAGTACATATATACTTCACTTGGATTCTAAGAATGGAGTATTTAGATTTGAGGGAGTATTGAGGGGAGGTGATGAAAAAGAAAATGGTGTAGTAAACCTGTCTAAGACCACATTGTGTAAGTAGAGTTACCCATTCCAGACACACAGGAATCTGGGCTATAATTGTCCATTGGAGTTCATTTAGTTTGAGTTTCAAACTATAACAATATGTGAAGAGGGTCTTTATTTTTTTAAGCTAGAAAAAGAGAAATATATAACACACAACTATGTACCCATGCTAATAAGTAACAAAGGGAAATTTTGGTCTTGAAAATAGGGAAAATAATATCACTTGAGTATTAAATGTGCCAAACATTATTCTAAATGCTTTCATATATCCTACTATTTAAGTGTCCCAACAGAATGAAGATATTTTCCATATGTGGAGATTAAGGCTTGGGATGTTAAACTACCCAAAGTAAAAATGAAAGTGTTCTACCTGTAGCAGACACATTTGGCAGAAAAACAAATGACATGTTCCTAATTGCCTCTCCCCTTCTCTCCCTCCGTGCAAGTCTTATACAGCTTAACATCTGATCTCCGTCTCTCCTGCAGCTAGGAGTGGGCATACGACACACTTTGTATTAATGAGATATAAGCAGAACTCTTGTTGGGGATTTTGGAAAATGCTTATTGATAAAAGGGACGTATGCATCTGATGTCTTCCACTTCCCTCTTATTTTTGCAGTGAACCTAAGCTTAATTCCTGGGGCTTCAGCAGCTATTTTGCAGCTATGATGGGAGAAGCAAGTCCTTGAAAGGATAGTAGGACATAAAGATAGAAGGAGCCTGGGTATTTGATGACATCATGCAAAACTGTCTATCTCTGGATTTTTTTTCTTGGGTAAGATAATTAAATGTTTTTCTTGCTTATCCCATGATTACTTGCAGCCCACAGTGTATACATGAGTTTTCTGTTACTTACTACCAAATGCACTTCTAGTATACAGACCTTAGACCCGTGGCTAATGCTTATGCTATTTTTATTATAATATAGCTTCTCTTCACCAGTATTTCTTGCTTCTTCTTCAATGAAAATGGGGTATAGTTCACCGGTATCTTATTTGAAGATGGTTATACATAATAAAAATATCTATTTAGTCAGATGTGACAGAAGGGGAAGTCAGAAGGAGTTGAGTATGAAAGGTACTTGACATGCCCTTGCAGACCTTTAAGCTGGAAGGCACAATGTGATCGGGAATGCAGATGATTTTAAGGAGCTTGAAGAAGCTCCTGGTTGACAGTCATCAAGGAAATAGGGACCTTAGTTCTTTAACCTTAAGAAACTCATTTCTACCAACAACCTAAATGAGCTTGGAGGGTCATTCTTTCGAGTACCTATAGAAAAGAACCCTGCTCTTGTCAGTATCTTGATTTTGGCCTTGTGATATCCTAAGCAGAGAATTGGCTAAGATCCACACTGTTCCCAGATTTCTGATTCGTGGAAACTATGACATAATAAATGGGTGTTGTTCTAAGCCACTGAGTTTATGGTAATTTGTTGCAGCAACAATGAACTCCAATCTTTTTTCCCAGTAAGATCCCTGCTCTGTTTGGGCTCTACTTCTCTGTAGCATGTATGAAAAGTACCCCTGGGGAGAATGTGATTTACCTTACATTTTTCCCTTCTCTCAAGAATTATTGATTTATATGACTATTGCTCAAACCCTGAAAAGAGTGACTTCATATATTTTGTTTAATTTTACATTGTTTATAGCAGGATGGTTAAATCCAATACTAGTTACTCCATTATGTCTGAAACTGTTCATTTAAATAGATTTCTGATTCCTGATGCAATGTTTGTTTTGGTTTTATTTGTTCTTTGCTTTGTCTCTGAGAACTTTTGGACACATGCCTTTGCAGGGTTTTGAAGTTTCATGATGACATGACTTGTGTGGGTGTTTTTGCACCCATTATGTTGGACAAATGATAGGCCTTATCAATTTAGAAACTCATGTTTTTAAGTTCTGGGCATTTTCTTTTTTCTTTTTTTTTTTTTTTTTTGTGGTACGTGGGCCTCTCACTGTTGTGGCCTCTCCTTTGTGGAGCACAGGCTCCAGACGCACAGGTTCAGCAGCCGTGGCTCACGGGCCCAGCCGCTCCGTGTCATGTGGGATCTTCCCGGACCGGGACACGAACCCATGTCCCCTGCATTGGCAGGCGGACTCTCAACCACTGTGCCACCAGGGAAGCTCTGGGCATTTTCTTTAAAATACTTATTGGATAATGTCATTCTCATTGTACAACCTATTCTGTTTCTTGAAAACATATTTCAGTTGGTTGCGAGTGTTCACATCTTCTATATCTGTATTGATTTATTTTGTTTAGTTCTTTTATCAATTGCAAAGAGATAAGTGTTAAAAAATGTAACTATGATTACGGATTTGTCCGTTTCTTCCTTTAGTTTTGACAGGTATTGCTTTGAGTATTTTGAAGCTCACTTAGGTGCATATATATTTAAGAATGTTACTATTAAGAACTAATATTACATACTGAGCAATTTCCTGCTTAATTTTTAGTAATATTTTTCTTCTTGAAGTTTACTTTTTCTTTTGAGGAATTTCTTTATCATTTCTTGTAGTACGGGTCTGCTGGTGATGAATTGTTTTAAATGTCTTCATTTTACCCTCATTAAAGGATAGAGTTCTGGGTTGACAGTTTTTACTTCTTCCAGTATTATAAAGGTATTATTCCATTGTCTTTGGTCCCTCATTATTTTTTGATGAGTAGTCAGTCATTGTTCATATCATCTATTCTCTGTTTGTCATTTTTTTTTTGGTTTTCAAGGCTTTTCCTGATCAAAAAAAAATTGGTTAAAGAAAACAAATTAGGTGATACAAACATTTACCACTTCTTGAAACAGACTGACTCCTTTTAGAGAATTGCAAAATGAGGTGGAAGGCAAGAAGCTTTTATAGGACAAAGAATAAAGAACAAAGAGCAAGGAAGAGATGAATAGAAAATATCTGATTGGCTGGGCCACAGAGTCAGTCTTGTTTAGGGTGGGAAGGCCCAGTGTTGGCTTGATGTTTGGGGATTGGCTGACTTAATACACTGCATTTCTGGTCAAGTAGAGCATTTATAGGAACATGAAAGTTATCTAATGAACTAAATGCTTAGTTCATTTTCCTTAATGTTTATAGGATTTTGGTGGTTTCTATTTATTTTTGACTAAATTTTGAAAAAAAGAAACTTTTCTAACAACTTGTCAGTTTCATCTACATTTTTATGCTTATGGAGATAAAGTAGTCGTAATATTCTTTTATTATCTGTTTAATATCTGCTGCATTCATAATTATGTGGATTTTTCTTTTTCATTCCTAATGTTTATTTGTGCCTTATTTCCTTTTCATTATGGTACCTTTTGACAGAAGTTTGTCTAATTTATCATAGATTTCAAAGAATCAGTTATTCATTTTATTTATCTTTTCTATTATATATATTGTTTTTTGTTAGGTTTTCCTCTTACACTTATCATTTAATTTCTTCTTATTCTCTTTGGGCTTTCTTTGTTAGTTATCTGTTAATCTCCTAAAGTGGGTGCCTAATGTGTAATTTTCAGTCTCTTCTTTCCTAATATGTGTTTGAAACTACATTTTTGTGCATCTCCATGATAGCTGCATCCTATAAATTTTTTTAGGTAGTACTTTCATTAAAACTCAGTGGTAAAATATCTTCTATTTTAAATTATAATTTTTCCATGATTCATAAATTTTTAGAAGAGTGTTATCTTTGATTTATATGATTTTAAAATTAATTTTCTTATAAACGGGTGGAAATAAAGCTTGTCTTTATAACATAAATCTTTCCAGTTTCTTGAGACTTGCTGCATTACCCAGTGGTCAATTTTTATAACGTTCTAGGCATCCTTGAAAAGAATGTGTATTTTTAATTTATTGTGTGCCATCAGTTCAAATTTGTAAATTATATTTTGTTCTCTCACTTACTGATTTTTATTGTTTTGCTTGGTTTATAAATAGAAATGTGTATGAAAATATAATCATGATGGGTGATTTTTCAATTCCTTATTTAAAATTTCTGTCAGTTTGCTTCATATATTTTGGAGCTGCCTTGGATGCATCCAAGTCTAGAAATGCTAAATCTTCCTCATATACATCATCTCTAGAAATATTGTTTTGCCATAAAGTCCATATTTTCTGATATTGATAAAAGCACACAAAGTTTATTTGATTAACATTTGCTTGATATATATCATTTATTTTTCTTTCTTTATCATTATGTTTTAAATGAATGACAATAGTTGTATTTTTTTTTACTTCAGTCTGATAAGTGTTTCTATAAATGGAACATTTTCTCCATTTATTATTATTATTTTTTCGTAAATATTATTATTTTTTATTAGTTTCTGCTTTATAACAAAGTGAATCAGTCATACATATACATCTGTTCGCACATCATTTTCTCCATTTAGATTTATTGTTGTCACTTTTATTTTGGATTTGTTTCTTCTATCTTATTTCATGCTTTCTATTCATTCCACTTTTTTTTTTGCTTTATAACAAATTTAATCAGTTATACATATACATATGTTCCCATATCCCCTCCCTTTTGCGTCTCCCTCCCACCCTCCCTATCCCACCCCTCCAGGCGGTCACAAAGCACCGAGCTGATCTCCCTGTGCTATGCGGCTGCTTCCCACTAGCTATCTACCTTACGTTTGGTAGTGAATATATGTCCATGCCGCTCTTTCACTTTGTCACAGCTTACCCTTCCCCCTCCCCATATCCTCAAGTCCATTCTCTAGTAGGTCTGTGTCTTTATTCCTGTCTTACCCCTATGTTCTTCATGACATTTTTTTTCTTAAATTCCATATATATGTGTCAGCATACAGTATTTGTCTTTCTCTTTCTGACTTACTTCACTCTGTATGACAGACTCTAGGTCCATCCACCTCATTACAAATAGCTCAATTTCATTTCTTTTTATGGCTGAGTAATATTCCATTGTATAGATGTGCCACATCTTCTTTACCCATTCATCCGATGATGGACACTTAGGTTGTTTCCATCTCCGGGCTATTGTAAATAGGGCTGCTATGAACATTTTGGTACATGTCTCTTTTTGAATTATGGTTTTCTCAGGGTATATGCCCAGTAGTGGAATTGCTGGGTCATATGGTAGTTCTATTTGTAGTTTTTTAAGGAACCTCCATACCGTTCTCCATAGTGGCTGTACCAATTCACACTCCCACCAGCAGTGCAAGAGTGTTCCCTTTTTTCCACACCCTCTCCAGCATTTATTGTTTCTAGATTTTTTGATGATGGCCATTCTGACTGGTGTGAGATGATATCTCATTGTAGTTTTGATTTGCATTTCTCTAATGAGTAAAGATGTTGAGCATCCTTTCATGTGTTTGTTGGCAGTCTGTATATCTTCTGTGGAGAAATGTCTATTTAGGTCTTCTGCCCATTTTTGGATTGGGTTGTTTGTTTTTTTGTTATTGAGCTGCATGAGCTGCTTATAAATTTTGGAGATTAATCCTTTGTCAGTTGCTTCATTTGCAAATATTTTCTCCCATTCTGAGGGTTGTCTTTTGGTCTTGTTTATGGTTTCCTTTGCTGTGCAAAAGCTTTTAAGTCTCATTAGGTCCCATGTGTTTATTTTTGTCTTTATTTCCATTTCTCTAGGAGGTGGGTCCAAAAGGATCTTGCTGTGATTTATGTCATAGAGTGTTCTGCCTATGTTTTCCTCTAAGAGTTTGATAGTGTCTGGCCTTACATTTAGGTCTTTAATCCATTTTGAGCTTATTTTTGTGTATGGTGTTAGGGAGTGATCTAATCTCATACTTTTACATGTCCCTATCCAGTTTTCCCAGCACCACTTATTGAAGAGACTGTCCTTTCTCCACTGTACATTCCTGCCTCCTTTATCAAAGATAAGGTGACCATATGTCCGTGGGTTTATCTCTGGGCTTTCTATCCTGTTCCATTGATCTATCTTTCTGTTTTTGTGCCAGTACCATACTGTCTTGATTACTGTAGCTTTGTAGTATAGTCTGAAGTCAGGGAGCCTGATTCCTCCAGCTCCATTTTTCGTTCTCAAGATTGCTTTGGCTATTCGGGGTCTTTTGTGTTTCCATACAAATTGTGAAATTTTTTGTTCTAGTTCTGTGAAAAATGCCATTGGTAGTTTGATAGGGATTGCCTTGAATCTGTAGATTGCTTTGGGTAGTAGAGTCATTTTCACAATGTTGATTCTTCCAATCCAAGAACATGGTACATCTCTCCATCTATTTGTATCATCTTTAATTTCTTTCATCAGTGTTATATAATTTTCTGCATACAGGTCTTTTGTCTCCTTAGGTAGGTTTATTCCTAGATATTTTATTCTTTTTGTTGCAATGGTAAATGGGAGTGTTTCCTTGATTTCACTTTCAGATTTTTCATCATTAGTATATAGGAATGCCAGAGATTTCTGTGCATTAATTTTGTATCCTGCAACTTTACCAAATTCATTGATTAGCTCTAGTAGTTTTCTGGTAGCATCCTTAGGATTCTCTATGTATAGTATCATGTCATCTGCAAACAGTGACAGCTTTACTTCTTCTTTTCCAATTTGGATTCTTTTTATTTCCTTTTCTTCTCTGATTGCTGTGGCTAAAACTTCCAAAACTATGTTGAATAAGAGTGGTGAGAGTGGGCAACCTTGTCTTGTTCCTGATCTTAGTGGAAATGGTTTCAGTTTTTCACCATTGAGGACAATGCTGGCTGTGGGTTTGTCATATATGGCCTTTATTATGTTGAGGAAAGTTTTCTCTATGCCTACTTTCTGCAGGGTTTTTATCATAAATGGGTGTTGAATTTTGTCGAAAGCTTTCTCTGCATCTATTGAGATGATCCTATGGTTTTTCTCCTTCAATTTGTTAATATGGTGTATCACGTTGATTGATTTGCGTATATTGAAGAATCCTTGCATTCCTGGAATAAACCCCACTTGATCATGGTGTATGATCCTTTTAATGTGCTGTTGGATTCTGTTTGCTAGTATTTTGTTGAGGATTCTTGCATTTATGTTCATCAGTGATATTGGCCTGTAGTTTTCTTTCTTTGTGACATTCTTGTCTGGTTTTGGTATCAAGGTGATGGTGGCCTCGTAGAATGAGTTTGGGAGTATTCCTCCCTCTGCTATATTTTGGAAGAGTTTGAGAAGGATAGGTGTTAGCTCTTCTCTAAATGCTTGATAGAATTCGCCTGTGAAGCCATCTGGTCCTGGGCTTTTGTTTGTTGGAAGATTTTTTATCACAGTTTCACTTTCAGTGCTTGTGATTGGTCTGTTCATATTTTCTATTTCTTCCTGATTCAGTCTTGGCAGGTTGTGCATTTCTAAGAATTTG
Source organism: Mesoplodon bidens (assembly GCF_964165515.1). Lineage (NCBI taxonomy): Eukaryota > Metazoa > Chordata > Mammalia > Artiodactyla > Ziphiidae > Mesoplodon > Mesoplodon bidens. Next base: position 101,020,414 of record NC_138160.1, read on the forward strand.
TCCATTTCTTCCAGGTTGTCCATTTCATTGGCATAGAGTTGCTTGTAGTCATCTCTCATGATCTTTTGTATTTCTGCAGTGTCAGTTGTTACTTCTCCTTTTTCATTTCTAATTCTATTGATTTGAGTCTTCTCCCTTTTTTTCTTGATGAGTCTGGCTAATGGTTTATCAATTTTGTTTATCTTCTCAAAGAACCAGCTTTTAGTTTTATTGATCTTTGCTATCGTTTCCTTCATTTCTTTTTCATTTATTTCTGATCTGATTTTTATGATTTCTTTCCTTCTGCTAACTTTGGGATGTTTTTGTTCTTCTTTCTCTAATTGCTTTAGGTGCAAGGTTAGGTTGTTTATTCGAGATGTTTCCTGTTTCTTAAGGTGGGATTGTATTGCTATAAACTTCCCTCTTAGAACTGCTTTTGCTGCATCCCATAGGTTTTGGGTCGTCGTGTCTCCATTGTCATTTGTTTCTAGGTATTTTTTAATTTCCTCTTTGATTTCTTCAGTGATCACTTCGTTATTAAGTAGTGTATTGTTTAGCCTCCATGTGTTTGTATCTTTTACAGCTCTTTTCCTGTAGTTGATATCTAGTCTCATAGCATTGTGGTCGGAAAAGATACTTGATACAATTTCAATTTTCTTAAATTTACCAAGGCTTGATTTGTGACCCAAGATATGATGTATCCTGGAGAATGTTCCATGAGCACTTGAGAAAAATGTGTATTCTGTTGTTTTTGGATGTAATGTCCTATAAATATCAATTAAGTCCATCTTGTTTAATGTATCATTTAAAGCTTGTGTTTCCTTATTTATTTTCATTTTGGATGATCTGTCCATTGGTGAAAGTGGGGTGTTAAAGTCCCCTACTATGAGTGTGTTACTGTCGATTTCTCCTTTTATGGCTGTTAGTATTTGCCTTATGTATTGAGGTGCTCCTATGTTTGGTGCATAAATATTTATAATTGTTATATCTTCTTCTTGGATCGATCCCTTGATCATTAGGTAGTGTCCTTCTTTGTCTCTTCTAGTAGTCTTTATTTTAAAGTCTATTTTGTCTGATATGAGAATTGCTACTCCAGCTTTCTTTTGGTTTCCATTTGCATGGAATATCTTTTTCCATCCCCTTACTTTCAGTCTGTATGTGTCTCTAGGTCTGAAGTGGGTCTCTTGTAGACAGCATATATATGGGTCTTGTTTTTGTATCCATTCAGCCAATCTGTATCTTTTGGTGGGAGCATTTAGTCCATTTACATTTAAGGTAATTATTGATATGTATGTTCCTGTTCCCATTTTCTTAATTGTTTTGGGTTCGTTATTGTAGGTCTTTTACTTCTGTTGTGTTTCTTGCCTAGAGAAGTTCCTTTAGCATTTGTTGTAAAGCTGGTTTGGTGGTGCTGAACTCTCTCAGCTTTTGCTTGTCTGTAAACGTTTTAATTTCTCCATCAAATCTGAATGAGATCCTTGCTGGGTAGAGTAATCTTGGTTGCAGGTTTTTCTCCTTCATCACTTTAATTATGTCCTGCCACTCCCTTCTGGCTTGTAGAGTTTCTGCTGAGAGATCAGCTGTTATCCTGATGGGGCTTCCCTTGTGTGTTATTTGTTGTTTTTGCCTTGCTGCTTTTAATATGATTTCTTTGTGTTTAATTTTTGACAGTTTGATTAATATGTGTCTTGGCGTATTTCTCCTTGGATTTATTCTGTATGGGATTCTCTGTGCCTCCTGGACTTGATTAACTAGTTCCTTTCCCATATTAGGGAAGTTTTCAACTATAATCTCTTCAAATATTTTCTCAGTCCCTTTCTTTTTCTCTTCTTCTTCTGGAACCCCTATAATTCGAATGTTGGTGCGTTTAATGTTGTCCCAGAGGTCTCTGAGACTGTCCTCTGTTCTTTTCATTCTTTTTTCTTTATTTTTCTATGCATCAGTTATTTCCACTATTTTATCTTCCACCTCACTTATCCGTTCTTCTGCCTCAGTTATTCTGCTATTGATCCCATCTAGAGTATTTTTTATTTCGTTTATTGTGTTTTTAATCGATGCTTGATTCATCTTTAGTTCTTCTAGGTCCTTGTTAACTGTTTCTTGCATTTTGTCTACTCTATTTCCAAGATTTTGGATCTGGGAAATAGAATCTTGGATCATCTTTACCATCATTATTCTGAATTCTTTTTCAGGTAGACTGCCTATTACCTCTTCATTTGTTAGGTCTGGTGGGTTTTTATCTTGCTCCTTCTCCTGCTGTGTGTTTTTCTGTCTTCTCATTTTGCTTATGTTACTGTGTTTGGGGTCTCCTTTTTGCAGGCTGCAGGTTCGTAGTTCCCGTTGTTTTTGGTGTCTGTCCCCAGTGGCTAAGGTTGGTTTAGTGGGTTGTGTAGGCTTCCTGGTGGAGCGGACTAGTGCCTGTGTTCTGGTGGATGAGGCTGGATCTTGTCTTTCTGGTGGGCAGGTCCACGTCTGGTGGTGTGTTTTGGGGTGTCTGCGGACTTTTTATGATTTTAGGCCACCTCTCTGCTAATAGGTGGCGTTGTGTTCCTGTCTTGCTAGTTCTTTGGCATAGGGTGTCCAGCACTGTAGCTTGCTGGTCGTTGAGTGAAGCTGGGTGCTGGTGTTGAGATGGAGATCTCTGGAAGATTTTTGCCGTTTGATATTATGTGGAGCTGGGAGGTCTCTTGTGGACCAGTGTCCTGAAGTTGGCTCTCCCACCTCAGAGGCACAGCACTGACTCCGGGCTCCTCAATTTGGGATGATGTGTTGTCTATTCATGTATTCCACAGATGCAGGGTACATCAAGTTGATTGTGGAGCTTTAATCCGCTGCTTCTGAGGCTGCTGGGAGAGGTTTCCCTTTCTCTTCTTTGTTCTCACAGCTCCTGGGTCTCAGCTTTGGATTTGGCCCCGCCTCTGCGTGTAGGTCGCCGGAGGGCGTCTGTTCTTCGCTCAGTCAGGACAGGGTTAAAGGAGCAGCCTCTTCGGGGACTCTGGCTCACTCAGGCCGGGCGGGAGGGAGGGGCACGGAGTGCGGGGTGAGCCTGCAGCGGCAGAGGTCAGCGTGACGTTGCACCAGCCCGAGGCGCGCCGTGCGTTCTCCCAGGGAAGCCGCCCCTGGATCCCGGGACCCCGGCAGTGGCGGGCTGCACAGGCTCCCGGAAGGGCGGTGTGGACAGTGACCTGCGCTTGCACACAGGCTTCTTGGCGGTGGCAGCAGCAGCCCCAGCATCCCACGCCCATCACTGGGCTCCGCGCTTTCAGCCGCGACTCGCGCCCGTCTGTGGAGCCCCTTTAAGCAGCGCTCTTAATCCCCTCTCCTTGCGCACCAGGAAACCAAGAGGGAAGAGAAAGTCTCTTGCCTCTTCGGCAGCTCCAGAGTTTTCCCGGACTCCCTCCCGCCTAGCTGTGGCACATTAGCCCCCTTCAGGCTGAGTTCTCGCCGCCAGCCCCAGTCCTCTCCCTGCGCTCTGACCAAAGCCCGAGCCTCAGCTTCCAGCACCGCCCGCCCCGGCGGGCGAGCAGACAAGCCCCTCGGGCTGGTGAGTGCCGCTCGGCACCGATCCTCTGTGCGGGGATCTCTCCGCTTTGCCCTACCCAGGTATATGGGGAGTTTCTTGCCTTTTGGGAGGTCTGGGGTCTTCTGCCAGCGTTCAGTAGGTGTTCTGTAGGAGTTGTTCCACGTGTAGCTGTATTTCTGGTGTATCCGTGGTGAGGAAGGTGATCTTCGCGTCTTACTCTTCCGCCATCTTACCCGGAACCACTCATTCCAATTTTTATATGTTTTCTTTGCTCTTCTATTTATTTTTTTTACTTAAGTTTTTTTCTTATCTTTTTAAACCTCTGTTTACTTAGAAGCTATATACTAGCTGTGCTTTTTATTTATAGCTATCCTAGACATTTTAACACTATATTTAATATTTCAAAATCAAAAGGCAACTAGCAGTTTTACACTCTTCCTTAATTTGAAGATCTTAGAGGGTTAACACACTTAGAAAGTTATCACACTTCTCTTCTTTCACATGCAACTTTTATTTCTTTTTTTTTTCTTTCTTTTTTTTTTTATTTTTTGCGGTCCGCGGGCCTCTCACTGTTGTGGCCTCTCCCGCTGTGGAGCGCAGGCTCCAGACGCGCAGGCTCAGCGGCCATGGCTCACGGGCCCAGCCACTCTGCGGCACGTGGGACCCTCCCAGACCGGGGCACGAACCCGCATCCCCTGCATCGGCAGGCGGACTCTCAACCACTGCGCCACCAGGGAAGCCCGCAACTTTTATTTCTATACCATTTGTTTTTCATCCCACATGAGAACATTATTTGTTTTATATGGTCAATGTTTGTTTAGATTAATCTACAAATTTATCTTGTTTTCAGTACTCCTTCATGCATTTCAGATGTCCATTTTGGATTACTTTTCTTCTCCTTGAAAATTTTAGAATTTCTTGGTTCTATTAATGGCAAACTCTTAAGTTTTTGTGTGTTCAAAAAATGCCTATATTTTACCCTAGTGCTTGGAAGTTATTTTCTCTGGGAATATAATTCTATGTTGACAGTTATTTTCCCTTAGCATATTTATTTATTATCTGGGTTTCATTCCTGGTATTGAGAAGCCAGCTTTTAGTCTTGTTGTTATTCCTATGTAGGGAATCTGTCTTTTCAAAATTTTTTTCCTCACTGTTCTTAAATTCTTCTCTTTGTCTTTGGTGCTCTGAGGTTTTTCACTATGTTAAGTAATAGTATGGATTTGTTTTTGTTTATTCTGCTCCAGATTCACTGGGTGTCCTGAATCAGCAGTATAGTATCCTTCAAAAGTTTTGGAAAAATCTTAGTATTTTTTTTTTCAAAAATTATCTTTTTACATTCTAGTTTTTTTCTCATTCTTGAACTCTTATATTCCAGAACCTTTTTTCTCTGTTCTACATGATTCTTAAATTATTTTTTATATCTTCATTTCTTTGTGCATTATACACACAACACACAAAAATGGTGATATAGAGAGAGAGCATTATATATATACATATAATGTATAATCAACTATTTAATTCAGCTATCAGTTAAAATTTTTCATTTAACATATTTTTTATTTTTATAAGTTCTGTTTGGTCATTTTTAATAACTTCTTATTTATGGTGTCAGTTCTGCCTTTTATTCTTAATATTTAAATTATTTTCTTATTTTTTATGTTTGTATATTTTACACTTCATATTTTAAAATATATTTTAAAACATATTAGACTTATCTGTATTGATACAATCTCCTTGTTGGAGGGGGTTTTGATTATTTTTATTAGGGCTATATTTTCAGAGCATAGAGGGATGCCAAAGAGAAGCCAGTCAGTAATTCTTTGTTGGATAAATTAATGATAAGATCCTCTCTTGAATTAGACATCTACATCTTGGGCAGGGCCTACTTTTTTTCTTGGATCCCCTGAACATTATGTCATTGATAACCAGATTTCAAGGCCAACCATGTGTGACAAATGCCCCTGTGGAATATTTGCATTCAGTGTTCTTCTTTCCCGTTCATAGTCAGGTTTATTTGGGGAGGAGTGGGGAAAATGGTGAAACCTTTCAAACTTCTTTTTTTTTTTTGCCAGTTATTAATATATTTTAAATAATGTTTTTAATGTTTTAGCCTACATTAAAACATTTGTTTCAGTGGCAGAGTCAGTTATGTTACCTAGTCTTCAATTCTCCCTGAAAAGGAAGTCTGTTTGAGTCATTTGATCCTGGAGGAAAATACAGAAATGGTTATTCTTCTTAACTGTAACCTCTCAAATAATTCTAAAGTTTAAGGGGAAAAAAGTGATTTAAATAGTAAAAATGAAAAAGGACATGCCATTTAAATGGGGTATTTCATACCAAAGTTTACTGTTAGTTCTTTTCTTATTATTTAGATTAATAATGGGTATCCTATTTGTTGTGCTTGAAATATTGAACAAGTGGGAAATTGCAAATGTTTCAAAATAAAAATAGCATCCACCATGAAAGTTTTACTTACTCTCTTTGAGAAATAGTACAGAGACTGTCTTAAGGGATGATTTGGTAGACTTTATTTTTTATGGGATTAATAAATGTGATTGAGGTTAAATTTCTTATAATCTCTCTTACAGCTCTTGAACTGATTGCTACTGCTCTTTATGTTTTAATGTTAACATTCTTTTACTTCTCATACCCACAACTCTTCTTCATTTGTGACACATATTGCACACAGAGACATGGAAGTCTGTTTTAAAATGAGCTTAGTTGTCTATTTACCTGCTTGGAACAGAGTTGACAGTTTCATTATAAAACACTGTGCAACATAAAATGTACAATGCCTGAGCTGTTGAACATCCAGTTTGCTTAATAAATCCATGGAATTTTTATATGTTGAAAAACTAGGAATACAGTATTATAAAGCAATTGACAACTAGTTTATTTGCCTAGCATAGAAAAACTGATGTCTATGATAGAAGTATCCAGTTTCTTGGTACAGATTATACCATTTATTTATGCCATTAAATAAATATTCCATGAAATAGGTTCACTGTAGGTATTTCATTAGTTTAGCAATAATTTATTGAGCAACTACTATATGCAAGGTATAGCTTTGTAAGAGATAAATAAGTGAAAAAATATGTTTTTTGGTCCTTATTGAGTAAGGTGAAAATGGGCTTTTTAAATTGTAGTTTCCTAAACACAAAAAAAAAGGCCATAAAAAACTTTTAAATAACTTGAATGTATACCAATGAAGTTTTCCTTCTGTTTTTTTTGGGTATATACTTGGCTATCTTTAACTTTAATTTTTAGATACTCCCCTTCTTCCCATGTACTAAGGCTATCTGCAAACTGATATCTGCGATAAGGGTCTCCTGATTTTCCCTTCCTTTCCCCTCAGACAGAAAGCATTTTTCATCTCTGAATTTCTGTAGCATGTACTCATGTCTCTCATTTCTTATTTTGCTTTATAATTTATTTGTCTGTGTACTTATTTAATTTCCCTAGTAGCTTTTGAAGATCTTAAAGACAGAATCTATTTTCAGTCCTTCTCATCATGACTTATTGATAATAAGTCTTCCAACACTGTGAAAATGAAAAAGCACAATTAACATATCTTGTACATTTTCCTTTAGATGTAGAGAAATAATATTGCTCTTTAAGTTGAATAGTAAAAGTTAGCTTATTAGCATTCTTATCACTAGGAAAATTGTGGAAGTTGGTAATTCTTATATCACCCTCTACCAACTTTCAGTCCAGTAATAAGTAGGCTTATGGAAACTAGAAGTAAATAAGTTATTGTCATTAGAGAACTATTATTTATTGTTTCTGTAGTTCTTCAGTAAGATGGTTAAGATAATACCCAAGGGAAATTTTAAAAATGATAACAATATGTATATTTACAACATTGTCCTTTTATTCATTGAATGATTTCTAAGAGGTAGGAAAAGGAGAATTGCTTAGGAAAGGAAAAGCCATTTGGGACAATACAAATTAACTCTTGGTAGCAAGGTAACATCAATATTTTATTTTGATGAAGTGGCTTTTAAAAACATCTAACTTCTTGGGCTTCCCTGGTGGCGCAGTGGTTGAGAGTCCGCCTGCCGATGCAGGGGACACGGGTTCGTGCCCCGGTCCGCGAAGATCCCACATGCCGCGGAGCGGCTGGGCCCGTGAGCCATGGCCGCTGGGCCTGTGCGTCCGGAGCCTGTGCTCCGCAACGGGAGAGGCCACAACAGTGAGAGGCCCACATACCGCAAAAAAAAAAAAAAAAAAAATCTAACTTCTTTTTCTGGTTAATTAGTGCCTAAATAAAAATGCTACTTTTGTTGTGCTTTCAAAAACACTGAAAATTAATACTTATATAATAATTCAATTTGTAAGATCTGTGGATAGATTACAAATAAAATAAATTTTAGATATTTTTAGGAATTTGGCACATGATCAACATATACACAGTTGTGAATCAATTTAATGTAAATTACACATATTTATACTCTCAAAACTGGTGCTTATAAAAAGCTTGTACTTAAACCCTGGCCAAATTGTACTTTTATCAAATTGGTAGTCTCATTGTTACAGTGTCATTATTTCATCTAAAACTTCCTCCTTGTAACCATAAAATAAAATTTAAAATTAGAGGATGTACTTTGTATTGACACATTCAAGTTGCCCAATATTTGTCAGGTTTAAGAAATAATATACAAACACTTTAGTTTGGCTTTAAGCAATTCGTCATTGCAAAAGCCATTTTTTTCTCTGATTATTGGAAGGTGTTTTCCATTAGTGTACTGACAAAGCTTTTCAAAATATTGATCGGGAGGAGGAAAAATTCACATGTTGCTGTTAATAGACCTATTTTTCAAAATGCCAGAGGAAGTTGTGCTATCTGATGAACATTTTATTAAAAAGTGGAATGGAATAGTAATATACTGGATTCATGTTTTCTCATTTTTCCCTCTTACAATCCCAGGCGGAAGTAGTTAACTAGATAACCCTTTACTATGAACCCTTTACTTGGTTTAACTTTGCTTACTGGCATATATGTTTTGCTCAAGTGTTTCAGCTCTTGAGTATCACAACACTGTATCAGATTAGGCTGAGTTTAGACATTTTGGAATATGCCACACATGGTTATGGGAAAGGTTCAAGGGCTATATGCTGAAATATGGAACCAGTTTCTAGGTCATTGTGGAAGTGATTATGTTGGTAGGAGTGGCTTGTGATTTTAGTTAGATCTCTGCTAAATTTAATTTATCTAAATATTTCTCCAGAGTTCTATATTTATCGGAGTACATAGACATTAATTGAAAATGTTTGGAAAGGAAATTGACCTAACATAAGACTAAACTAATCTAATACCACAGCGTTGAAACTAAAAGACTTATTGATCATTGTGAATTTGTGTGCATATATTTTGGATGAGGATGTGGGAGAGTTTTAAAAACCAGTCTAGGGCTTCCCTGGTGGCACAGTGGTAGAGAGTCTGCCTGCCGATGCAGGGGACACGGGTTCGTGCCCCGGTCCAGGAAGATCCCGCATGCCGCGGAGAGGCTGGGCCCGTGAGCCATGGCCGCTGAGCCTGTAAGTCCGGAGCCTGTGCTCCGCAACGGGAGAGGCCACAACAGTGAGAGGCCCGCGTACCACAAAAAAAAAAAAAAAAAGTCTATATAAAAAACAGTCTTCTGTCCAAAATTATTTTTCATCAATATGAGTCATTAACTGCTATTTTTCAGTACCATAAAACATAAAAAAGGAGCTTTACATCGTAGTGGTGTTTGTAGCATTTTCAGTAATTATTGCAAAGAAACTTAATGTGAAATTTATTCATTACTTAAGCTTTTTAAATATAATATTGCTTGTTGAAATATTAAATTCACACATTGAAGATGAATAGCTGTTTTTAATAACTTGGAAAAAAAACCTGATTTTAAAAAAGATCATAATTTCTCTATTGTTTTTAGAATAGCCTGTCATCAATATTGAACAAAAAGGGGCTTACGTCTTTATCAGTCAAGACAACTTTAATCTTGCAAATTGGATCAAATTTGTCCAACAGTGATATCATTCAACACTGAAACAATTTGGGGAATCTTATTTCCAAATTCCCTGTTTTTGACCTTGCCCTAATAAAAGGTTCTACAGACAGTAGTATGGAAATTGAATTTATTGCTTAACCAAATGCACATGTAGGTCTCATTAAAAATAACAGATCTCTATTTGACTTTTCTTTTACATTATTTTAAAAATGTAATTTTATGCATTAAAAAGAAAGGTGAGGGGCAGTAAATGAACTAATTAGCTATAAAAATGTGGTTTTACCATTATTCACTGTAATACTGTTCTCCTCCATTCCATAGGTTAATATATGATTTAACTTTCTGAAATATTTTCTCTAGCTCTAATTTAATTACATATTTCTGCATACAACCTATTATGAAATTACTTTTTAGTGTTGTAATAATCAGCGTTAATTATTCTGTAATTAAATTGTAAAGATTTCTCTAAACTTGAAGCAGATTTCCTTGATATATTACTTTTATTTGTAATTAGAGGAGTCTTGTAAAGTATTGGTACTTCATAAATAATTTTTATAAATTAAGTGTAGTTCAGAAAAACTAAAAATTTTATTTGGTAACTAAAGGCACATTTCAATTAGATAAAACTAAAATTTGTTGTCTAGAATACTCTATATTGGCATAGCATCTTCTCAAATTAGCCTACCTAGTTAACACATTGGTTATACCAGTGAGCAAGTAGGAATTATTCTGTGTGTGTTTTTTGTCTTTCACTATTTCTTCTTGATTCCTTGATATAGGTCCACTTATTTATTTTCAGAGCTGAATCAAAGAAATGGGAAAGTCAGATTTGGAAAGAAGTTCAGAAACCAAATATGTAAACTTTATGATAACTTTCATGGTGGCCTTTACCAGGGAATTCTCTCCCTGTTATTTTAGTTTACAGAGAAGCAATCTCGGTTGACCCTTGAGCAACATGGCTTTGAACTGTGTGGGACCACTTATATATGGATATTTTTTCAGTAAAGACAGTCCCACAGTACTGTGCTATTCAAGATTGGTTGAATTCTCTTATACAGAGGGTCAACTGTAAAGTTATATGTGGATTTTTTGACTGCATAGATGGTAGGAGCCCCTAATCCTTGTGTTAGAGTCTGTTGTATACATATTCCAGTTCAGTATAGCCTCTGCAAGCACATAGCTGCCAAATTCTCTTCTTTCCTAGTTTAAAATTTCCCAGAACCCAGCCCATGTGGTAAGTGAATGAGGTTGAGAACAATGGAAAATAGACCTGACAGAACAGAATTTTGCATAAGAAGACCCCATCCTGATTCATTCTAGTTTTACTGAGAATTCTGAATTTTATACATTATTCTGTGTAATGAAATGTAACTGATTTAGATTTAGATTATATAAGCAATGTTTAACTTATCTTCTTTCTCTGATATTTCTTCATACATTAAATATTTTAGGTCTAATTAATTTTTGTTGAGATATAATTGACATAACATTATACTAGTTTCAGGTGTAAGACAGAATGATTCAATATTTGTATATATTGCAACTGATCACCACAATAAGTCTAGCTAACATCCATCAACACATGTAGTTACAATTTTTTTTTCTTGTGATGAGAACTTTGAAGATTTACTCTCTTAGCTACTTTCAAATGTATACTACAGTATTATTAACTAGAGTCACCATGCTGTACACTAAACCCCATGACTGTTTTATAGCTGAAAGTTTGTATCTTTTGACCACCTTCACCCATTTCACCCACCTCCTACCCCCCTCTGGTAACCACCAATCTATTCTCTGTATCTATGAATATAATTTTCTTTTTTTTAAATTTAGATTCTACTTATAAGTGAGCTCATGGGGTATTGGTCTTTCTCTCTCTGACCTATATCACTTAGCATAATGCCTCAAGGTCCATCTGTATTATTGTAAATGGTAAGAATTCCTTCTTTTTTATGACTGAGTAGTATTCCATTGTATATACAGATGGTCCCTGAATTACTATTTCAACTTACTGTTTTTCAACTTTATGATAGTGCAAAAGCAATACTAGTTTAGTAGAAACTGTATTCAAAATTCAAATATGAATTTTGATCTTTTCTGAACTAGTGATATGTTGTATGATACTCTCTTATGATACTGGGCAGGGACAACAAGCTGTAGCTCACAGTCAGCCTTGTGATCAATTACAAGGGTAAATATGATACACTTACAACCATTCACTACCCACACAACCATTCTGTTTTTCACTTTCAGTACAATATTCAATATGTTACATGAGATACTCAACATTTTATTATAAAATATGCTTGTTAGATATTTTTCCCAACTAAAGGCTAGCATAAGTGTTCTGAGCATGTCTAAGCTAGGCTTGGTTAAACTATGATGTTCAGTAGATTAAGGGTATTAAATGAATTTTTGACTTACAGTATTTTCAGCTTACAATGGATTTATTGGGATGGAACCCCATGGTAAGTTGAGGAATATCTGTACATACCATGTTTTCTTTAGCCATTCTTTCATCAATGGACACTTAGGTTGCTTCCATGTCTTCGCTATTATAAATAGTGCTGCAAGGAACATTGTGACGCCTTTATCTTTTTGAGTTAGTGTTTTTGTTTCCTTTGGATAAATACCGAGAAGTGGAATTGCTGAATCATATGGTAGTTCTATTTTTAATTTTTTGAGAAACCTCCATATTATTTTTCATAGTAGCTGCAACCAATTTACATTCTCACCAGCAGTGCACAAGGGTTACCTTTTTTCACATCCTTGCCAACCCTTTGCCAAGTTTTAAATTAGATTGTTTATATTTTTCCTATTGAGTTGTATGAGTTCCTTATATATTTTGAATATTAACACCTTATCAGATATGTGTTTTGCAAATATTTTTTCTCATTTCATAGGTTGTCTTTTCATTTTGTTGATTGTTTCTTTTGCTGTGCACAAGATATTTAGTTTGATGTAGTCCCACTTATTTATTTTTGCTATGTTGCTTGTGCCTTTAGTGTCATATCCAAAGAAACATTTCCAAGCCCAACGTCATGGAACTTTTTCATCAAAAAATGCAACACTCATTTATGATAAAAATTTTTCATGAACTAGGAGCAGAAGAGAACTTTCTCAATCTGATAGGAGCACTATGGAAAACTCACAATAACCATCATACTTAAAGGTGAGATAATGAGTGCTTATACTGTAGCATGGGTAATGCCACTGTGATTCATTATTTTACTGGGATCCTAGCTGGTATAATAAGGCAAGAATATTATATAAAAGACATACAAATGAGAAAGAATGGAGTCAAATTGTCTTAATTCACAAAATTACTAGAGCTAACAAGTAATTGTAGAAAGGTTGAAATATACAAGGTCAATATAAAATAGTATTTCTTTATACTAGCAATGAACAATTAGAAATTAAATACAAATCATTTACAGTAACATCTGAAAAGTATAAGACTTAAAGCCAAATTAAAGTAAACATATCCAATACCTGTATAATGAAAGCTAAAGAACATTGCTGAGAGAAATTTTATAAAGACCTACATAAATTGAGCGATATACCATGTTCATGATGCAATATTGTTAAGATCTCAATTATCCCTAAATTGGTGTATAGAGTCAACACAATTCCAATCAAAACCACCACATCTGTCTTTGCTAAAATGTCAAGTTGATTCTAAAATTCAAATGAAAAGAGAAAGGAGTTTGAATAGCTAAAATAATTAGAAAAAGAACAAAGTTGGAGGGCTTACCTATCAATATGTGAATGCTTAAATTATGGTATGATCATACATATAATGTAATACTAGTTAGCAATTGAAAGAGTTAACTACTTAACATATAAAAAAATGGATGAGTCTCAAAAACAGTACTAAGTTAAAGAAGTCTGACACAAATGAGTATTGTATCATTCCATTTATCTGAAACTTAGAAAACAGGTATCTAATCTATAGTGACAAAAAGCCAAGTTAATAGTTTCCTGGGGTAAATATTGGCTGGGAAGTACAATGCTAAAAGTCTGGATCGTTGGAAGTGTAGCTTATATTGATGGTGGTGGTGTTTATGCAGGCATAAAAATTTGTCCAAACTCACTGAAATTTCTACTTAACATGGTGAATTGTGTTCTATGTAAATTATAATCAGTTGATTTTTTAAAATAATATATTTAAATAACAGGTGAACATGCTTAGTATTAATAGGTATTGAGCACTTGTTATATGAACCATTGCTGTTCTATCAGTTTTACATATCTATCAGTTCTATCAGTATTAACTCATTTATAATTCTCAAAACACCCTATAATATATAGGTATTATTATTATTATTATTATTATTATTTTTTTTTTTTGCGGTACGCGGGCCTCTCACTGTTGTGGCCTCTCCCGTTGCGGAGCACAGGCTCCGGACGCGCAGGCTCAGCGGCCATGGCTCACGGGCCCAGCCGCTCCGCGGCACGTGGGATCCTCCCAGACCGGGGCACGAACCCGTGTCCCCTGCATCGGCAGGCGGACTCTCAACCACTGCGCCACCAGGGAAGCCCTATAGGTATTATTATTGTTTATTTTACATGTAATGCAAGTGTAGAGTGGTTGTCATAGCACAGTTTATTTTTTAGTTGCCAAATTAATAGTTGGAATCTTCAGTGTCTTATAAAAACCACTTCATTTCATGAGGATAGTAGAAACATCAGTGAAATACAATGCAGTTCTTTCACTAATTTCTTATGTGATTTTGAGCAAATCACTAAGATTTTCCTGTCTTTAATAACTAAGGTCCCATTCATTTATAAAATTCTCCCATTTCATGGCTCTAACTCTTGGAATATGTATGATTATTTAATAATACAGTGCTTTAAGTGAATTCTGTTATGGTGTCCAGGGGAAAAAACACTACCCATAAAAGTTATTAAAAATAGATTAAAAAACTAGGTATTTCTTGGTCTTTGTTGTCTCTTAATGTCTGTGAAGATGCTTTGCTTTAGGAGAAAAATTTAAAAACAAAGAGAAGATTGAAAAATAAAAAGCTTATTCAACACCATGTTTCTTTTTTTTAAAACTACTTTGGTTCTAGGTAATATAAATCAATATAAACATGCTTGTTCAAGAAAGGGAATTGAATGGAATGGTCTAGGTTTATTCCACACAATCTAAGGAAATACTAATAATTAGATTTTATGAAAGATGAAGCCTAGACCAGGTTTGTGAATCTCAACACAGGATTCCCTTATCTAGGGCTTAGCTATTAATCTCAAATACTAGTCTGTAAATCACCCAGTTCAATTATTGAGTACTAATTTGATTGGCCCATCTTGAGTTGTATGTCCCCCTATTCTATTATTTCTGGCTAGAAGGCCATGTTCCCTTCATCAAAGAAGAAAAGTCCTTGCTATTTACAGGATACCTCTATAGTTGGGGTGGGCAGTTCTCAGAGAAAAGTGTTGTGTTATACAACCCTGTATGATCTATGTTAACATTACACATGGGGAATCAACAACATTCTTTTCCTTTTCATCCACCATGTGATAAAATAGATTACAAACAGAGCAAAATACTTTACCCACCCCTGATCCACAGCCATTGCAACGTGACCTTGAAGCTCCTCTTATCAAGAGATGGAGTGTTTTTGAATCTGGGCTGGCCTTGTGACTCGTTTTGGCCAAAGACATTGGAAGTGATACTCTGTCAGTTCTGAGGCCTCAAGAGGCCTGGTGCTTTTGTACTTTTTCTTGAATCTTTGTCCATGCCATGTGAAAAAGCCCAAGCTATCCTGCTAGATGCTAAAGACACATTATCCTGACAGCCCTGTTGTCCAGCCTATAGCCAATAATTGCAGTGTGATTGAGGCCTTCCTAGAGCACCAGTTCCCAGCCAACATACTAGCTGCCTACAGATATAAAAAACAAGGCCATCCATGATCAGCTGAGTCTAGCTCAGTTCAGTAGAACCCCCTCACTGGCCCATAGATTTATAAACAATAATTAATGCTCATTATTTTAAATCACTGAGTTTTGGGGAGTTTCGTTTGGAACAATAGCTAAAGAGCATACCCCATTCAACAAGTATTCCCCCCCAAATTTTTACATAATTAGTTCCTTATGTATAGTAAAAATGGTTTTCCCATTTGGTGTTAGAATAAATCCTTAATTATAACAATGCAAAGTACCTACATTTCCTCAGGATTATTTTATAGTATTCTGTTTGAAGATAAACAATGGAAACGTTTACTTGTATTTTGTAAAATGTTATGACTACTACAAGTCTTTTCACAAACCTTTCACTTTGAAATTGATTATGAGTTATAGTTTATTATCACATAATTATCATCAAGTAAGCTTGGCATATTTGAACATTTTAAGTTGTTCGAGCTTTGTCTTTATTAGTGAATTTATGTCTGTTAACTTATATAGAGCTAGATTATTTTCTCTAATTTATATTTTTGGTTCTTTTCAAATTGCTCATACCATAATGTTAGTTGAAAGGAGTAGAATTTAGAAAACAATTATATAGTTGGTCCAGTAGCTAGATAAGCAGATTAGATAGATAGATAGATAGATAGATAGATAGAAAGAAAGAAAGAAAGAAAGAAGAGAAAATGGATAGTTGCATGTAAACTGCTTAGCACAATGCCTGGTATATAGTTTGCCCTCAATAAATATTAATTGGGTATTCTTTTATAGAAGTTTGTTATTAATAATTGTTGAATGCACCATGGGGAAGTATTAATCTTAAAAATAAAACAATTACCGGGCAGTTGCACTATTCAACAGAATATTTTGAAAGTGTCATATGGTATCCCTTACTATGATTTATTTTGTTTGCCCGAGCAATCAACATGGTTCATAAAAGAGGACTCAGCCTCAGAGATTTTTAGCAGCTATAAAAAGTATATTTTAGTTAAAATATATTTGCTACAAGATACTTTTCAGTTTAGGATTTGGAAAGGTGGTGGCAAAATTATAGTTGTCAAAATAGTGATTTTCAATAAGTACTGTAATTAGCATGCATTACTTCCAGAAATTGTGCTTTTCAGCAATGGGCCATGACTCACTTGTATTTGCATATAATCAGTGCGTGTTAGAAATAAATGTCCACTTATCCTCAGAATAAAAAGAAAGAAAATTTGGTATAAATAGCTCTAGTAATTAAAAGACCTTTTCAGACCATATATCCTATATGAAATGTTGGTTCTGTACTCTGCAGAGAACACAATTCTCTGTTACTGTGTATGTAATGTGCTATTTCAAATCTAGCCTGTGCCAGGTTGTGATAACAGCTGGAGAGTTCCTTCTTTCCCCTGATTCCTGGAAAAAGAGTCCAAGAATTCTCTTTAAGCATTTGATAAATGTGTGTAAGTCCCCCTGAAGCCACTTCCCACATCCATACCTGTCGTACAGAAAGCACCACATTTCCTCACACACTAGTAGATATCCAGAGAGAACCCTACCTAACCATTCTAATGATTGTTCAGGGCCCCTGTTCCACATCGTTTGTGCCTCAACGCTTTGCATGTGCTCTCAGTAGCTTGGGCTCAGAGGCTTGTTACTGTGCATGCTCTTTCATATCTGCCTTTGGTTTCCTCTGATTTAGGGGGCTTTCTGGGTTCCCTTCCTGCCTTTTTGAATCATGTCTCTCTTGCATGATTTTGGATTGGCACCTTCTTTTAATTTTGACACGTTAGATTCACTGCACCCAGACAGTGTTTCCATCTCTAGGTCCAGGAAACAAACTGTTCTCTGGGAGTCCAGTCTCCAATCTTCCCATGACAAGACATAGGACCACTTCCAAATGAGAAGTGGCAATTTCTGTTATCAGGAATTTAATTTTAGCTTTTCTAAACAAGTGACTCTCATCCATTTATCAGTCCCACAAATATATTTATTTTTCTAATATTTGATAAAAAGTCAATGGAATGCTTTTACTTCTCTCTTCATAAATGTTATTGAAATTTTCAGGTCATTGATTATTTTTTTATGTGCTTAAATATCCACCTTACTGACTTAATTTTCAAATCCCCAATACAAGAACTCCTGTTGTTTGTTTTTTTATCTCTCTGCATTACTAGTTTAAACCTGACTGGGTGAGACATTGTAAGCACAGTTAGCCTTGATTTAATAAGATTTCAGAATTTCTAGCATATGTGAAACACTAATATTTCGATAAACATTAATATTTTAATCAGACTTTCAATATATGTACCCCATTAAAAATGAAAATATTTTGCTTTATCATTTTATTGTATACAAATTATCTAGAGGTGATGACATTTAGTACATCTAGACAAGGTAATTCCTTATCAAGGTGGTTTATAATGGGAGAAAATCTTTGTCCTGTTGCATTCTTTTGAATCTGGTTCTTAGTAATTTTTATTGATGTTTTAAACATGATGCCTCTGAGTAAATCTGGGCATGAAAAGTATGTGCTACTGCATTAATTTTCAGCTTAATTCAGAATATCACACTGGGTAATAGTATATAGTATTGCTGATTAGTGTAACATTTAAAGTAGCTCACTGGATAAATGGATTCCCATAGACTTTTATATGTGGACCTCTACTTTTTCTAAGAGAAGTTGCTTCTGACTGCTGTAGCCAGAATGGAGTCTTTTTCCAAAGACATTTACTTCACCTTCTGTGTTTTCCATGCTGTGATTCTAGATTCTCTGTATTCTACATCACTGCTTTCCAACTAATAACGGAGTTCTGATCCTCCGTTGCCTCTTGCCCAGAATTTGATGTATTTCTCCAAAGTGCTGTCATGGCAAAGCTGATTTTCACTCTCACAGAACCAGGTTCTAACCTTTGGTTTCAAACTGATAGTTGTGCTGGATATAGTTTAGCCTCTTGAATATGGCTGAGCAAGTGTGTCCCTGACTCTAGTTAAGGGCCCTTTAATATGAGATTATGATGCTTGAAGAAAGGAAGTGGTTTTTCAAAGCCTGTTGTTCAACTCTTGAATCCATTCTAGGCTCCCAGATTTTTCTGTTTTCAATCTTATTTCATTATATTCAATCTATAATGATTCCTTTTCCTAAGTAGCAAGGAAATATCACTTATTTATTTTAAAAAGTCAAATATTGCTGAAACCTATAAGGTAAAACAGTAAAATTTTAATTCCCTAGGAGAATTCCCTTTAACAGATTTTTCTTCTATTCACAATTTACATGTATTAAGTGACGTATTGCCATCAAGACTGCTAGTGGGATCCAAGTATAAAGCAAACTATTTTTTCTCTCATAGACCTTTAATTTGGTCAGTGTAATTTGTTTATTCTTGGATGGAAACTTAGAAAATTCTATGTGAGTTCCCTAGATTTATCTCTCGAATTCTTTTTTGTTGGTTCTTTCCTCAGGTAGATCTATCACATGTATGTATTGGTCAGTACTTAGCTGAAGATTTTAGGGTAACCCTCTGAAGAGCTCCAATACTCTCTCTGTGAAGTCCTCTCATCTTAGATATTGTGGCTATGATTTTTAGCCAGTTTTGTCTCCCCAGACTTCCATGTTTATCCCCACAACTCAGGGAGATCTAGTGGTCTCTGTGAACCTCAGCCTAGGTTCACTGTCTCTGTATTGTGGTTTGTAAATTATGTATAGGTAGTAAGATGGGCAACTGTGGTGTTTCATAATTTGTTTCATGTCTCTTGGGATCACTGACAGTTTTTGCTTGCTACCTAAGTTTTGAAAGCCATTGTTTCAATTATTCTGTTCGGCATTTTAATTGATTTCTGCCAGTCAGGTAGCTCTGGCCCTCATTGCTTCATTTGGCTAGAAGTAGAAGTCCTTGTGTTCATACTTAGATTTTATGATTGCTAGATTTCTCTACTACAAAGTTACTGTTTTTCCCTTTCCTTAACCTATCTTTTGGAAGCAAATCACTAAGTCCAGCTCATCTGTGGGGAGGGAGAGTTAAACTACTTCCTGGACAGGGGAGTATCTTTATATATGTTATTTGGAATTCTGTAAGGATGATTTGCCTGTTCTCCCCCATTTATTTATTCAACCATCTATTCATCAGTATATTTACTTTACATTTTGAGTTAAAATCCAATACCACATATAACTTTATTTTAAAATGTTGTCACATGTATAGTAATATAAACATATTGAGTCCATATTGCTTATTCCTGACGTGTCCGTTGTCTAGTCTCACAGGATTCTTTGAAATTAGGCAGCTCTTCAGTTTCCGTGCTACCGGTGTACATCAGAGTCTTTGATAAGGCTGGGAGTGTAGTTCTGTGCCTGAATTTCTGTCTCTATAGACTCACCATATGGACATTACCTGGGAATTTTTAAGAACATAAGACTGAAATTGCATTTTTTTTGGTGAAAACCTTGAGAACTTCATTTTTTTTCTGGTGTTGGGAAAACTCCCTTTCTCTCCTGGTGCTTCTGTTTCTTAGAGGAAAAGCTGTCAACTTTGAATTGCTGAGAATTAATATTAATTTGCTTTCCTGACAATTGCTTTTTAGTATCAGTTGTTACCTAACCATTCTTTGCTACCTAAGTCATTCTTCTAGTTGTATGGGCTTGAAGTTTTACTTTCTGGGCTGCACCTAGCAGCTACTATTGGATTACTAGGAATAACTTATTTTGTTTAACTGTTTCTGAATGTTCTGAACACAGGAATGAGTGCCCTGAACTCTTGAATAAAAAAGTAAGGATAATTTGATATATCCCTAAGCAGCTAGAAATAGAGGTAGGGACCTACATGAGGCATTATTTAATTTTGTTGGTTTCTGATGTATTATTTAAAACTAATTACACAGGGCTTCCCTGGTGGCACAGTGGTTGAGTCCGCCTGCCGATGCAGGGGACGCAGGTTTGTGCCCCGGTCCGGGAGGATCTCATATGCTGCGGAGCAGCTGGGCCTTTGAGCCATGGCCGCTCAGCCTGCGCGTCCGGAACCTGTGCTCTGGAGGCCACAACAGTGAGAGGCCTGCATACCGCAAAATAAATAAATAAATAAATAAAAATTATAATAATAACGACACAGATAATTTATGAAAGTGAAGAAAAATGCCATTATTTAATGGTGATAGCTCTCAATTAAAGGGCAAACTCACTTAGATACATAGAAAAGTTCAAAACTTGCAACTTTTAGATGCTCCTAAACAGGCTTTGATCTCTTTGGATTATGGTGTTTCTATCTCTACAAACAAAAATTTCTCTGACACAGGCTGCATTTTTCTGAATTTGAGCTGAAAATATTGCTTAGGTGTTCTATTCAAGTATTATTCCTTTCGATTCATTTCTTAACATGGTTGTTCTTCCCAAAAGGTGGAACTTTGAATGAATAGCACTTCAGTTTACTTGGTTTGAGCCCCACTCAATTTTCTATTGTTTTATTTGCCATTCCAGGAATCTCTTCACTTTGGTGGCATCAGTGAGAGGTGTGGAAACTAGTAAAAGCTATAGTCCTGAAATGAACCTTTCACTTTCTCTCTCTTAACTTCAACTTCTACCATTAGTCTCTTATTTTTTGTGTGTATTTAGGAAATATCTATGAAACTACGCTGCTTTTATAGGTGTTCACCCACAACTTTGGTTTTGAGGCTTTTATCCCTTTTTAACTTCATCGTGCATAAAATGCACATATTCACATAATGTATTAAATCAAGAGACCATGACATAATGTTAAGAATTTAAAAGAAGAACATACAAAGTTTGATACTGGCTCTGACATACTCCATTTGTGGGAAAGACACTATCTCTTGGACCTCTTTTGTTTATATTACCTTACCAAACTGATTATTTTAGAAATCAAATTACTATATTTTGAAAAATGTATTTTAAAATGAGTCATAAAGTGTGATACTGAGGTTGTTTCAATCAGGTTTACTAAGTCACAACATAAAATAAAACAAGAATACAGACTCAGATTTCATTAACATTTACATACCCTAAAGTCTTATATATAACATATTATTGTTGTTATTTATAATGATTATTATTGTCTATGTGAACTTCAACAAATTTCTTTTTTTGTAAAATGATACTAATATCTACTCCCAGTTGTACTGGGAAATTTAAATGTAAAATTGCTGAGCATAGCCAATGGCATGTTGTAATCTTTTGGCATGTGTTATCTTTTCATTTTTCTCCCTGTTCCCCCTCAACAACTCAAGTAGGGTCATCGCTGCTGAGATCTACTGTCTTAACCCTTCAGCCTATATTACTCTTGTAATGAATGACATCAGTTACCCAAGGGCTTTGCTGATGGACCGAAAGGCAGGAATCCATTAAAATAAATCCCACAAGGGACAAAATAGAAAGCAGAAGGGAGACTCTCTCATCAATGGACCATATGGTCTGTGCGATTGGAGGTCCATTCCTTTTAAATATCATAGCTCACTAAGCCTCTTCCTTTCTCTGTGTGGCCACTACTCACTCTTAAGCTTATAAAGTCTCCTACCAGAACTTTCTGCAAAGGCTTTTCTGAGAAGTGTTCTTGCTGCCAGCTTTTCATTCTATCCACATTATTGAAGAGGTAGTGTTCATAGAGCAGTTCTTTCATATGCAATCCCCTCACTCCTGGGCATTTATTGATCCTTTATCCTCAACAGAACAAAGTCTAAATAATTTAGCCGAACACTCAAGAACCTCACAGAACATTTTTGTGCCTTCTCTCTTCCATTTGCTTCTCCAGATCCATTCTCCACCCCTCTTCAACTACTCTGTGGCCCTGGCAGCTGATCTGCATGAACTACATCAAAGGGAACCCTGGTAGGAAATGGGAAGAAAGGAGAATGAAGTCAGGGAATTTATTCCCCCAGATTCCTCCTTTCTGCTAAAAGTCATGCATCTTATCTGGCATCCCTCTCCACAAGACTCTGTCCTTTTGGGGTTTGGTAACTACCACTCTCCACTCCACTTTTCAGGCTGAAGGGTGGGAATAGTTTTGCAAGTGCTGGGATCCTGTCTTATTCTTGTGGCTTCTCTACACCTTGTACACACCTTTGTAAATATTCTCTGCATCAAACTCAAATTCAACAACCCAATTTGAATATGCCATCTGTCTCCTGGATATTATACTTCCTAAATTTATCTCATGCCATACACTGTATCCTTCAAAGATAGATGGTTTATTTATTATTGCCATAGTGGTTCAGAATAGCCACTTTGGAATGATAAAGTGTTGGGTTTGAATCCCGGTTTTACTACTTAGTTCAATGACTTTGATCAGATTACTCAACCTCTCTCAACCTCAATATACTCATCTTTAAAATAAAGATAATAATAGTAGCCAACTCATAGTGTTATTATGAGAACTGAAGAAGTATATAGAAGTTCTATCACAGAGCAGATGTTAAAGAAATATGGTTTTGACCATAAATATTTTTTGAGAACATATACCTTATGCATTCATGCTACCATACCTCTTTTTCCATTTTCCCCTATTCTCCACTTCAATTTATTCATTCTAGGCTCAGTTAAATTCCTAGTTCTTCTACTATCTCTTATGTTTTTCAATTCTTATAACACCTACTCCCTGAAACTTTCCTTTACGTTTTCATCTGTATATGTTTCCTCTCCCCAATTATATTGCTAACAATCTGATAATAGGGAAAAGTCCTTTTCATTTCCTTGTTTTGCTCCTAACTAGCTCAGTGTTGAGGATATAGTAGAAGCTAAGCAAATATTTCTTAGTTATTTAATTTTAATCATTTAATTTCAATTAATGTAGGCAAATTTTATAATGCAAGTGAGTTCAATTCAGTTAGCCAAACTGCATAATGCAAGGCTCCCAGCATAGATTTTTTTTATTATCACAGTGCCCATTTCAAAGTAGGTACTTAATGAATATGATAATTTTAGGTAATTATTATACAGACAAATTTTCTCTAATGCTCTCTAAGCACCTCATTGACTACTGTGTAGGCATAGTGTAATAAGATACTTTATATTAACCATCAAATGTTAACGATCTAAGCAAGTTAAAAAGCACAATAAGGAAATAATACTAATGCCAATATACTAGCTTCTTAATATTTTATCATCTTTTAAACATACCAGCTTGTAATATCACAATACTATAGAATAAATAAGTAATTCACTTCCTCTGATAATAATATAAAAACTTTGGTCTCTGTTATATTTTAAATTATGCCCTTTGTGGAGTAATTATGGACCACTGAATTAAGGTTAAACTATAGGAGAGCCCAAGCATAAGAATCAGCTTTAGTTTCTGGTGAGCTGTGTGATTTACCACCTCTCTTGGTATATTGCCTTTAATTTTGTCCTAGGAAAAGAACTAAATAGAGATATAGCCTATAGGTGGCACTTGAGTCCACTGATAGCTGTCCTGAGCTCAGTCTTGATTCTTTATATTGCAGTTTCAAGGATAGCAGCATGGTTATAATTAGTGTTGGCTTCTCAGCATGATGTTGAGGTCCAGTGGTACAGTGGAGTTTGGACTACCGTGAAAAAGCTTCATTAACCCTTTTCAGGTTCCTGTTGGAATGTGGCAACTCCCCAAACTTCTGTCCTGTTAGTGAAATGAGGTATAGCACAAAGGGAGGAATGAGGATTGCCTGAGTGTGATGTGTGTATCTCTGAAAGTGATCTTGGTGCTAACTGTTTCATGGGAGTTAAAAGTTAATTGATTGTAAACAGTGAGCTGGTTGAAGATTAGAAAGAATTGAGGATAGTTTCTTTTGAGACCATCTTAGAGCACAGTAAGATGAGTCTTGTTCGTTTTTTGATGCAACACATTAAGAAAACATTTAAAATTAGATTAATTGTCTGAGTCACCCAATGTACTCTATGTAAGCAAAAATAAATGCAAAACTGTGGATTAAAATATGTATTGAATAACTGCTTATGTGTGTAATAACTCAGTGAAGATAGTTTTATTTGTTTTTTTTTCTTGCCATGAATCATCTTTTCATACACAGCCTGTGTATGAAGGAATGAGAGATGGCTTGGACCTTGAAGCTACAAATTCTCAGTCAGTCTTCTACCTCCTTTTCATGTTCACATGGGATGTAAAAAGGAGGCTTTGGGAAAAGTTACTATTCATTTGTGTTTCTTCCTTCACCTTTATTCGCCAGAATGCTTTACATAGTCACAATCTCTGGAGTTGGAGGGGAGTGGATGCGTGGGGAGTGCCCTTCTCCCTTCCACTTTCCTAGTCCCCCAATGGAGACATATTGCTGCAGGGCTTTGACTCAAGACCGAGAAGACTCCCCTGGTCCTGGTGAATTGAGAAGATGCACATGTGAACCAAGAGTGTTTCTTCCTGCTTGATATAAAAGATCTCTTTGGGGCTTCCCTGGTGGCGCAGTGGTTGAGAGTCCGCCTGCCAATGCAGGGGACATGGGTTCGTGCCCCAGTCCGGGAGGATCCCACATGCCACGGAGCGGCTGGGCCCGTGAGCCATGGCCACTGAGCCTGCGTGTCCGGAACCTGTGCTCCGCAACGGGAGAGGCCACAACAGTGAGAGGCCCGCGTATCACAGAAAAAAAAAAAAAAAAGATCTCTTCGGCACATTTCCTTTAGGCTTACCTCCTAATCTTGGTCCTAGTGGTCTTAGTATTCAGAAGGTCAGCAGAACATAGATCAAAGGAATAGAGTGTCTTTTCAGTGTTTTTCGTGAGGTCTAAAGCAGAATTTATAAGCTGTTCATTCATAGACCTTTCTTGGATAGGAGATCACACCCAAGTGGGAGAGGGACCTGCCCATTACACAATACTACCCCCATTAAAACATCAAGAAGCAGAACTTTCCAAAGAGAAATATGCATCTAAAAGGCAGTCTACAAAACAGAGTTCAAAAGTGAGCTAATTGTGAGTAGTATTGATGAGAAATAATTTATTAAGTTGAGGGAGGAAAATAGAAAAGATTAAGTAGTATAAAGAAAATATATTTGCTTAGAGGTTTTACTAAAAGAAATGTAAAAATGTATGGCTAAGTATGTTTATATTTCTGTTTTATGATCATTTAGTTGAAATAGAATGTGCTAAGTCACTGAATTCTGGAAAACACATACTATTCAACAGGATTCAGGGAAAAAAAAGAAAGATGAAGAGAAGTCTGCAGGCAGTGTTGACATTATTGCTACCACATGAGAACTGGTGAGAACTCGATAATACTTTTTAAATAAATTTAAGTGGGCTAATTTAAAATGTTTGAACCATTTGATTGTCAATGGCTTGTTTCAGTGAGATATTCTGAAGCGTTATTTCTACCAAAGTTCTTCCTTTGAGACATCCCTGCCACCAATCTATAATCCTAAACTGACCAAGTTTTTGCTTATTTCTAGAGGATATTTGATTCCATTTCTTTTCTGAGTGGGCATTAAGTTTACAAATGCAGTGGCTTTCTAACAAATCCTTGCATTGAGGTTGGTAAGAGGCCATGGCCTTAAAATATTAAAGGGTCTCTATTCATTTCTATGCTACTTTAAGCATCAAATGCAGTGTTAAAAATTTTAATCAACATAACTCTCTGGGCGCTCTGGTCCACGGTGATACTTCATGTACTCAGACTGTCATTCAGCAAGTATGCACCAGTATGATTATTGTCTGGTTCTTTCGCTTGTTTGACTTGGTTTCTCTCCTGCTTAGTCAGCTGGTACATTTGCCATTTTTGAATCATCTTTGGATATACTGACTGCAGAAAATGATCCTTTATTTTAAAAAATACTCTTCATGATAATTAGAAGTTAAGATATTTAGATCAAAATTAGTGAACTATTAATCATTGCAGTATACCTCTAATTTTGTCTTTTACTCTTGTTGTTGCCAACTATATGAATTGCATCATTGATAGCTGATGAGACTGTAAACAGTTTGAAAGAAAATATGGATTTTCAATTTCTGACAGTATAGTGGAGTAGAAATCCTCAACGAACTTTTTACTTCAAAGTAAAATAAGACACTGAAAAATATTAGCTATATTTTAAATGTGCTATCAAACTAACAAGAAAGTAAGAAAAAATATTCAGATGCTAAAAACAGAATATAACCTGGAATCCAGAAAGTTAAGCAAGCACAAAATAGCTGGTTATCTTGGGGCAACTATTAATTAATAATGACCCTGAAGACTCCCTTTATAATCTTAAAAATGTTGGGAAAAAGAATGTAAAGACTAGCCTGCACACATTGGAAAATCTAAAAGGAAACTCTTGCCCAAACCTGAGACCCCCAAAAACTATATCCTCAGTGAAAGGAAAACTTCACCCACTGACGGAGACAGGAATGATAATCTCTTATCTCAACCATGATAGTATACAAAGCAGAAAATTTGTAACCCAAGTCCTTTTCCCAGTGGGTTTAAAGTTAAAATTCACACTATTCATTTGTGAACAAAAAACTTCATCTAAAGCTTTATTTTGGATGATACTTGATTAGGAGTGCTCCTGAGGACCTGGCAGATACAAGAATAGGAACAAGGAACACACTTTCAATCCAGGCTCCAAGAATTCCCCCAAAGAAAAGTCTAGCTCAGATTTTAAAAAGGAAAAAAAATTACAAAACACAATACCCCTTAAAGCCAAAGAGTAAACGCTAGAAGAAGCAAATGACAAGAATGAGACTTTCAAATAATTCAGTTATTGGAATTAACAGTCACAGAAGAAAAAATAACCTTTGAAAAACAAGTATATCAAAAATACTAATGAAGATATGAAACTCATTAAGCAGATTAAAAATAAAAAACTAAAATTTTTAGAAATTAAATGTAATCAAATAAAAACTTCAATGGACTGGTTAAAACTTTGACTTATATCTAATTCCTTGCACAAATTAAGATGGATCATATACATAAACATGAAAGTTAGAATCATTAAGCTTCCAGAAGAAAAAAATAGAAATATATATATTCATGTCTTTGGAGGTGGTCAAAGATATTTTGATGGACTGGAAAAAACACTAAATCAAAAAGAAGATAAATCAGGGCTTCCCTGGTGGCGCAGTGGTTGAGAGTCCGCCTGCCGATGCAGGGGACATGGGTTCGTGCCCCAGTCTGGGAAGATCCCACATGCCGCGGAGCGGCTGGACCCGTGAGCCATGACCACTGAGCCTGCGCGTCCGGAGCCTGTGCTCTGCAACGGGAGAGGCCACAGCAGTGAGAGGCCCGCGTACCGCAAAAAAAAAAAAAAAAAAAAAGATAAATCAAACTAGACTTCCTGGAAATTGAATACTTTGCTAATTAAAATACATCATTCAGAAATAAAAATTCAAGCCAGTGACTGTGGAAATATCTGACAAAGAACTGTGTCCAGAAAATATAAAAATTTCATACAGTAAATGTCAAGATTATAAGCTCCTTTTTTAAAATGAAAAAAATAGAGACATTATACAAAAAAATATTATTTATAAGAACCCCAAACCAGAAACAACCTGAGTATATATCAACAGAAGAATAAATAAACAAGTTGTGATATACTCATATTGCAGAATACTACTCAGCAATAGAAAGGAGCAACCTACACGCAGCAATATGGACATGAGAATATATACTATAATATTATATGAAGTTCAAGAACAGGCAAAACTAATCTATAGTGAAAGATATCAGAATATAGGGTACCTCTGGGAGGAAGACTGATGAAAGGGAGCATCATGGAATACTCTAGAGTGATGAACATGTTCTGGATCTCAATATGAATCATATCACATGGACATATACAGTTGTCAAAACATCAAAATGAAGATTAAAGATTTGTGAATTTTCTATTGAATTTTACATCAATAAAAAAGTAAATGTTAAAGCAATAACTCTAGGTCAATTTATTACCTTACATGCTTGTATTAGAAAAGAGGAAAGGTTGGAAATTAAACTGAAGAAATTGGAAAATGTATAAAATAAGCAGTTAAAGAAAAGTAGAACAAGAGGGTGTGGAGAAAAGGTGACCCTCCTACACTGTTGGTGGGAATGTAAATTGGTGCAGCCACTATGGAGAACAGTATGGAGGTTTTAAAAAGCTAAAAACAGAGCTACCATATGATCCAGCAATCCCACTCCTGGACATATATCCAGAAAAGAAGAAAGCTCTAATTCAAAATGATACATGCACCCCAATGTTCATACAGCACTATTTATAATAGCCAACACATGCAAGGAACCTAAATGTCCATTGACAGAGGAATGGATAAAGAAGATTTGGTATATATATACATATGTATATATATATATATATATATGTATAGTTATATATGTATATATAATGGAATACTACTCAGTCATAAAAAAGAATGAAATAATGCCATTTGTAGCAACATGGACGGACCTATAGATTATCATATAAGTGAAATAAATCAGAGAAAGACAAATATATGATATCACTCGTATGTGGAATCTAAAAAAAGATACAAATGAACTTATTTACAAAACAGAAATAGACTCACAGATATAGAAAACAAGCTTACAGTTATCAAAGGGGAAAGGTGAGGGGGAGGGATAAATTGGGAATTTGGGATTTACAGATACACACTACCGTATATAAAATAGATAACCAACAAGCACCTACTTTATAACACAGGGAACTATATTCAATATCTTGTAATAACCAATAATGGAAAAGAATATATATATATTCTTTTATATATATGTGTATATATAGAATATATACACACATATATACGTATATATTCTATATACACATATATATATTCTTTTCCAGAACCTTTTCCATTATAGGTCATATATATATGTATATACATGTATATATATATATATGTGTGTGTGTATATATATATACACACATATATATATAACTGAATCACTTTGCTGTACATCTGAAACATTGTAAGTCAACTGTACTTCAATTAAAAAAATAAAGTAGAACAAACTCAAGCATAAATCATGAATACAGAGTCAAAATGAATTAAAAGAAAACAAAAACGCAATGGAAAAGATCCAAGAAATCCACAGTTGGTAGTTTGGAAAACTTAAAAGTTATGACAAACCTTTGGCAAACTCCATTTACCAAAATGAAGGAGACACAAATGCCAGGAATGAAAAAGAGAACATAAGTATGGATGCAATAAAGGTGAAAAAGATGAAAAGACAATTTTTTTAACATCTTTATTGGAGTATAATTGCTTTACAATGGTATGTTAGTTTCTGCTTTATAACAAAGTGAATTAGTTATACATATACATATGTTCCCATATCTCTTCCCTCTTGCGTCTCCCTCCCTCCCACCCCTCCAGGCATCACAAAGCACCGAGCTGATCTCCCTGTACTATGCGGCTGCTTCCCACTAGCTATCTACCTTACGTTTGGTAGTGTATATATGTCCATGCCTCTCTCTCGCTTTGTCACAGCTTACCCTTCCCCCTCCCCATATCCTCAAGTCCACTCTCTACTATGTCTGTGTCTTTATTCCTGTCTTACCCCTAGGTTCTTCATGACTTTTTTTTCCCTTAAATTCCTTATATATGTGTTAGCATATGGTATTTTCTTTCTCTTTCTGACTTACTTCACTCTGTATGACAGACTCTAGGTCTATCCACCTCATTACAAGTAGATCAATTTCGTTTCTTTTTATGGCTGACTAATATTCCATTGTATATATGTGCCACATCATCTTTATCCATTCATCTGATGATGGACACTTAGGTTGTTTCCATCCCTGGGCTATTGTAAATAGAGCTGCAATGAACATTTTGGTACATGACTCTTTTTGAATTATGGTTTTCTCAGGGTATATGCCCAGTAGTGGGATTGCTGGGTCATATGGTAGTTCTATTTGTAGTTGAAAAGACAATATTTTAAAGAACTTTATAATTGATGTAATGAAAAATTTTTAGAAAAATCTCTTTTTTCAAGAAAAGCCACCAAAATTGACTCAAATAGGTAAAACTTTGTCCTGTAACTATCAATAAGATAAAATCAATTATTTAAAACCTTCCCACAAAGAAAACTTCAGGTTCAAATGATTTTGTAGGCAAATTCCATCAAACATTCATAAAACAATTCATTCCAATCTTATACAAACTTTTCCAGAGGATAATAAAAGAGGCAACACTTTCCAACTCTTTTTATAAGGTTAATACGACCTTGATACACACCAGAAAAGAGATACAGGAGGAAAAAAAATCACAGGCTAATCTCAGGCGTGAACAAAGATGCAAAAATCCTGGATAACTTACTAGCAAACTGTATCCAGCATTGTGTAAACAAGATAATTCATGATGATCAGTTTAGGTTTAGCCCAGAAATAAGGTTGGTTTAATATTAGAAAGTCTGTTTCTATTATATAAATAGATTTAAGGAGGAAACAATTTCTCAATAAGTGAAGAAAGTGTACAATAAAATTTATAATACACTGTACTAATAGCTCCTAGGATATTAGGTATGGAGGAAATTTCCAAGAGAATTTGATTAAGGAAAATATTAAAGAAAAGATTGTATATAATAATGAAATATTAAAATACTTTCCTTTAAATTTAAGATCAAGGCAAGGGCTCTTACTACCATCTTCACTCAACATTGTACTGGAAATCCTAAATAATGAAGAAAGTCAAGAGAAAAAAATACAGGTTTTAAGTGTTAGAAGAAAAGAAAAATAGTGTCATTTAAAAGTGTTGTGATTGTCTACATGAAAAAATAAAATTATACTTAGAAAATTAGAATAATAAATAAGATTCTAGCAAAATTTCTAGGTGCAAAATAAACATAAAAGATTAATTTCATACACCAGGAAGAAATAGAAATATCATTTAAAATTAGTTACTATTTAAAATAGGAACAAAAGATGTAAGATACCTAAGAAGAAATCTAACAAGAGATGTACAAAGCTTTTATGTGGAAAGATATAGAAAATCCTTTAAATGTAGTAATAAACATCAAAATAAATGCAGAGATATGCCATGTTTATGAAGGGAACATTTTTATTCATCCCCAGTTGATCTATAGATGTAATACAGCTTGAATCAAAATCACAAAAGGTTTCATAGAACTTGAAAATCTCATTCTAAAATAATTACAGAATAGTAAAGGGCTAAGATGGGCTAAAATAGATGAAGAATAACATAGGAGCTTTTTTCTACCATAAATCAAGAGATTAAAACCTGTAGTCAGTGAGGTAGTACTATATTTACTCACACAAAGACAAATTGAACAGTAAGTCCAAATAAAGAGTTCAGAACTGGTTCCTGTGTATATGAAATTTTGACTTATGGTGGAGGAGGCAGGTTGATCAGTGGGTAAAGGATGGATTGTCTAATAAATGGTGCTGGGATTAATTACCTATGTGAAAAATATAAAGTTGGATAAAGTTATATAATGCAGAAGAGAAATTCTAGAAGGAAGCATACTTGAATAAGAAAGGAAAAGCTGAGACATTTGTAGAACATATAGTAGAGTACTTTTATGACCTCAGAATTTAGAAGAATTTTTTAAAGAAGACAAGAACAGCACAAACCACAAAGAAAGTCATTAATAAATTTATTTAACTTAAAATTAAGAATTTTATAAAAGGAAAGAATCAAAAAAGGGGAAAAAAGCCACTGACTGAGAAGGTACTTCTGACACATAAAACTAACAAAAGAATATTTTTCTAGTAAAAAATTGATATGTTAGTTAACAAACATGAAATAAATTCAGATTATAATACGTCAAATAACACAAGATCAAATAGAAGCATATTAAAAGACATTTCAAAGAAGATGAACCACTTTATGACCCATAAAATAAATAAAAATTTGATCAACCTTGAGTGCAAGTGGTAACCCACAATGAGTTCAAATCTGCCAGACTGGCAAAAGTTAAAATGTCTATTACTGTCAAGTGTCAATGAAGATGTAGAAAAATAAAAACTTTTATAAACATTGCTGGTAGAAATATCAATCATTTGTGACAGCGTTTGGCATTATTCAATAAAGTTGAAGAGCATTTTGTTTTGTAGGGCAGCATATTATGCTCAGAGACTGAGATTATCTTTGCCGAAACAGTTAGTTTATTGGGAGATTGGGATTGACATATATACACTAATATGTATAAAATAGATAACTAATAAGAACCTGCTGTATAAAAAAATAAATAAAATAAAATTCAAAAATTCAAAACAAAACAAAAAAGGTTTGTAACCAAACCAAACTTGGGTCTGCTCACCCATGTGCAGTAAAGCCAATCTACTGACACTGGGTTGTGGTGAAGGAAAGTGCCGTGTTTCTTGTAAGGTGCCAGAAGGAGTCCAGGGCAGCTCAAAACTCCCTGATGGGATTCAGGAAATGCTTTTTAAGGGAGGGAGGGGAGTTGCAGGGTGTGTGATCAGCTCATGCACAATTCTCTGATTGGTTGATGGTGAGGCAACAGGGTGGTATCACAGGAGTTAACATTGTCAATCCTCAGGCTCCAGTAGGTCTGGGGGTGATGTGCCCAAGGTCATAGTTGTCAAGTAGTCAATGTCTTCCATTTGGTGGGGTTTTAGCATCTGTAAAACAACTCGGGAAATGGGCATAAGATAGTTACCTGGGTACTTCAGAGAAGAGCTAAAGCAGAGGATATCGGGGAGGGGTCTGTCCTGGCAAGGGCCCATAGGGTCCTGCTTGGTTACAGATTCAATGTGGGAATTATGATTTCACAAGCCAATAACGTCTCTTAATAAGCTAATAAAGAAATAACATACTACTAACAAAGATTAAATTAGTTACACTATTGTTCCAGGCAAAGGAAATGACAGAAATAAAGTCCAATTCCAGTTGAGCTGTACTTTTTCTAGGAGATTGGTTCTCAGGAGAGTTGGTGTAAACCACCATGATCTGAGTTCCAGCTGCAGCTGAATGACCATATGATCTAACTAACCCCCTTCTGGATATTTATCCAAAGAATACGAAAATCCTAATTCAAAAGTATATATGCACCCCTATGTTCATTGCAGCATTGTTTACAATAGCCAAGATAATGGAAGCAATGTAAGTGTCCATTGATAGATGAATGGATAAAGGAGATACATACAGTGGAATATTACTGAGCCATATAAAACCATGAAATCTTGCCATTTGCGACAGCATAGATGGACCTAGAGGGTATTATGCTAAGTGAAATAAATCAGACAGAGAAAGACAAATACCATATGATTTCACTTGTATGTGGAATCTAAAAAACAAAACAAATGAACAAACGTTAGAGGAACAGAGTCATAGACATGAGAACAAACAGGTGGTTGCCAGAGGGATGGGGATAGAGGGATGAGAGAAAGAAGTGAGGGAAATTAAGAGGTACAAACTTCCAGCTGCAAAATAAATGAGTCACGGGTATGAAACGTACAGTGTGGAGAATGTAGTCATTAATAAAGTAGTATCTTTGTATGGTGATGGATGGTAACTAGATTTTGAAATGTATAGAAATATTGAATTACTATGTTGTGCACCAGGAAGTAACATGGTTCTGTAGGTCAATTATACTTCAAAAATGAAGAAACAAAGAAACAAACTTATAGAAAAAGAGATCTGATTTGTGGTTACCAGAATTGGGGGGTTGGGAAGACATAATTTTATGAAGTTAGTCAAAAGGTACTTCCACTTATAAGTAAGTACTAGGGATGTAATGTACAACATGATAAATATAATTAACACTGCTCTGTGTTATGTACATGCAAGTTGTTAAGAGAGTAAATCCTGAGTCCTCATCACAAGGAAAAACTTTTTTTCGTTTATTTTGTTTCTATATGAATTGATGGATGTTCACTAAACTTACTGTAGTAATTATTTCATGATGTATGTATGTGAAATCATTTTGCTATACACCTTAAACTTATACAGTGCTGTATGTCAATTATATCTCAGAATTGGAAGGAAAAAAAGAGCTAGACTAAAAGAGTACACATTCTACTACTCCATTTATTAAAACTCCTAGAAAGTGCAAACTAATCTATAGACCAAAAGCAGACTAGTAGTTGCCTGGGAGTGGGGTGGTAGGCAGGAGGGGGGATGTATTACAAAAGGTCATGAGGAAACTTTTGGGGGTGATAGGTATGTTCATTATCTTGATTTTGGTGATGGTTCCATGGGTGTATTCATATGTCAAAACTTATAAAACGGTGTGTGCATTTTATTCTATGTGAATTATACCTCAATAAAATGATTTTTTTTTAAAAAAGCTTTTTGTGGTCTTTGTCATAAACAAGTGGATTAAAACAACTCCACTTAACTCATAAACATATCATATGAAATCAATACGCAAAACGAGACAGGTATTCTATGTCTTAGAAATTTTACTTCTAGTTATGTATCCTTGAAAATTTATTGCCAATGTCAACAAGAAGGAAGTTCAAAGTATCAATGCTTATTATAGCAAAAAACTGAAAATAACCTGAATGTTGTCAATACCATAATGAATAAATATATTAGTCTAATCATATGGTGGGATAATATAGCACAGTTAAAATGAGTTAATTACAGCTATAAGTATCAACATGAATGAATCTTTTAACATTGAGCTAAAAAAACACAAAAGAATACATGTAGAATTGTTGCAATATGTAAAATACAAAACTTACTATGTTATTTAGAGATCCATAATTGTATAGTAAAACTATAAAGATTAGTAAGGGAAAGATAAATACATAATTCAGGTTGATACTTACTTTAAAAATGGCAAGGAATAAAAGGGTTGGGTCTGGGAATGGCTACACAGGGGGCTTCAAAGATATTTGTAGTGTTTTATTTCTAAGCTGGGTGGAGGGTATACAGTGTTCATTTCATTATTAATTTTAAAATATATACTTATAAGTCTTTCTTGTGTGTATTTAATAAAACATTTTTATAAACAAAAACAGGAATAATGATGTATTTTTCTTTCTGGGGCTTACAGAATTGGAGAATAAGTGAATAAAGGTTTCCAAACAGAGTTAAATGAGGCATTCCTGAAAATTCTTAGTTATTATTTGAGATAAATTTTTTAAAGTCCATTAAAGGCTTCATAAGGGCCAAGAAAATATTTTTAATTTTTAAAAAGTGATGGAAATGGTGTGTAAATTTGAATGCTTTATATCAGATTGCTATATTTTTTAGCTTTGGTTCCAAGTGGACAATCAGAATGGCTGCAGTCCTAACAAAATACAGGTGAGTTGTTTGTTGGTTTATACTCTCTGCTATGTGAAATGTCACAGTAGAGCTGTTACCTTCTGTGCTTAGACCAAGCCAGGGCTCTCTAATCAGCAATCAGCACCTGTTTTCCAACTGCCATGCCCAAATGCCTCCACACTTTAATGATTGCTTTAGGGCAGTCAGTGTTCCCTGGGAGAGCTGTATCTATATCGAACCCTGAAAGTGTGACTCTGGCCAGATTGGGAGTCTTCATAATATCCCCAATAAGAGGCTCCTAAGGGAATCAGGTGGCTTGAAAGAATGATCTCAGCTCCAGGCTATCCAGGGATGTTTGTCCTTTGCCAGGGCTAGTGAATGAAAGGGCGTTTCTAGAAAGACATTTTCCAGGCCTTTGAATGGTTTTTTCCTAACAACACAACCAGCCTCTGATTGTCTGGCTAAAGAGAAACCACTGTATATTAGCAAGAAAGAAAAAATAGAGCTTATACTTTGTCTGTGTTAGAAACCATTTCTTTTAAAATTATCAGTTTGGCCATTTGCAAATAGTTTTTCTGATTCAATTGCTTCTTTGGTTCTCTGGAGTGGTGATTGCTGTAATGGATAACTCCCCTCCAAAGAGCTTGAACTAACTTCCCTTGGGATCAATACCGAGCAAAATTAAAATTGTGTTTATTTAGTAAAGTTTAAATTGAATTATTTGTGAGGAAACTCATGTATTCCTGCACAGTATGTCATAAATATTGAATGTATATTTTATTTTAATTTTCCAACATTCTAATGTTATTTATAAAATATGCATTTATAATATATGGCAGTTTATTTAAAAAATTATTTTTCTGTGTTCTATAAATTTAAAATACATAGAAAAGAATATGAAATAAAGTTAGAAAAAAGAGAAAAAAAGAATCAAGAAACAGTATTGGAATCTTTCCCATTAACTCTAAGAGCAGATTTTTTCCCCCAAGGATTAAAAAGCTTTTCAGATAATCTCAAGATGTCCCAAATCCTTGCGAGGAAATGTTGTATAATCACGGATTACCACTTCCTTTCTGATTTGTTATGTGATTGTGGTATAAACCATTTGAGCTGTCCTCTGTTCTCCTATGCTGTCTCCTAGAATTTATTGACATGGATGTTTGACAGTTGAAAAAGAGGATGAATAATTTTATAGTTCTCCTTGGTACTCTTGACTTAAAGGGAAATCTTCTTAAACCTCTTAAGCTAGAGCTTAATTTGTCTCTCCTGTGACTTCTGTCATTACCTGACTCTATTTGTAGTTTTAACCACCACAATACCAAGTTGCTGATGTACTCACAAAAATAATAGGCATTCCATTCTTTGGAAACACAAATATTATTACGCGTTTTTTGCATGTTTCAGAAAGTGAAAGAGATGATATCTTAAACACTGATTTGAGAATTCTATAAAAGTGCATACATGAACATAGTTTAAAAACAACTTTAGACTTCAGATATGTTTATTATCTCTATTAATAATTTTCAGAAAAAAAAGTGTTTCACTTTAAATTTATTCAGTTGCAATCACTCAAAAATACACTGATCGAACCCTTGCTCTCTACTAGTCATTGCTAGATTCTGAGGAACAAATAAATATAAAATATTTCTGTCTACAAAGACTTCATGGACTCCTGAAGGGGTCAAGCAATTACAGTAAATTAATAACATAATAAATGTGCTAAATTACAGAGTTTTATTTAAAGTCCCATGAGAGCACAAATGGGGAATGATGGAGTTTTCCTAGAAGAGAGGGCAATGGGGAGAGTTGTGGAAATGTGATTTTGAAGTGGGTCTTAATAGACACCAGGAGACTGTAGAGGAGTGAAGGAGCAATCACAAAAGAATTGTTTTTAGATCTTTTTGCTTTCTTTCATTTGCAAACAGTAATCAAAATGATGATTGGCACAATGTAAGGGCAGAAGCTCCCTGCAGCTCTAATTCTTCATTTATGTGTAGGGTCACTGGGGTTCCCTGTTTCTGATTCTGCTGAGGGCAGAAATTCCACTCATTAGATTTTTTTGTTTAGCTTAGTTATTTGAACATAGTAAGAGCTCATAAACTATATTTTTAAAATTTATCACTAAGTAGTACATCTACATGGTAGACCATATTGCACTTTATATGACCTAAAATAAATAATTTGTAACAAGTAAACCAGGTATATTAAAATATAAAGTCGGTTGGAAAACATTTATTATAATAACTGAAAAAGCAGGGTATAATGTTTCATATTTAGTATATCAACTATGTAAAAATATCTATAGAAAAGAGAAGAGAGGAATGACAAAATGATAAATAGCAGTGGTTACCTCTGGAGGTAGCATTATGGTTTTTTTTATACTTATCTGAACTTTATAATTTTTCTGCTAACAACATTAATGTCTTTTAGAGTAATAAAAACTATATTTAAGACAATATGGCCTTCTCAATTCAACAACAGCATCTAATTATTGCTCTCTTGAAAGTGAAAGTTATTTTATATCTCTGTTGGATGGTGGTATTGGCAACATTTCAGATCATCGTAAAGCAGCATTGTTTTGGATCATTTTGCTTTCTCTCATTTGCAAAAACAGGATTATTGTCAGTGATTCCTTGGTTGGTTTTGTGTTTTCTTCCTCCCTCTGTGCACCTGAAGGTTATTTTGTGATTAAA
Organism: Mesoplodon bidens; assembly: GCF_964165515.1. Taxonomy (NCBI): domain Eukaryota; kingdom Metazoa; phylum Chordata; class Mammalia; order Artiodactyla; family Ziphiidae; genus Mesoplodon; species Mesoplodon bidens. Next base: position 101,058,576 of record NC_138160.1, read on the forward strand.
GTGTTTCACTTTCTCAGGAGTTGGTTGCCATATGTGACTTAATAATGCTTAGAGTCTGAGCTGACCTGAAGCTTGGCTCAAGAGAGGCACACACATTCTAGAGGCTGTTGCACAGTCAGCCTGTTGGTGACGTGGTTATCCAGCAAGCCTACAGCCATGTTTCAGGGCATCAATTCTGCTTCCTCTTGCAGCTACACCTTTTGATCTCATTGTTATCTCAGCTGCCATGGTGGTCTCTTTCTCTCTACCCTTTCCCTACACGCAGCTCAGAGGATAGAATTCCCATTAGTCACCAGTCACTTCAGCAGGAACTGACCTGGTGTGGGGGAAGGTGTTACTTTCCCCATTTGATTTTGAAGGCTTCTCTGTGGAAGCAGCTTGGTTAATGTCTCACCCATGCAGAGGTAATTAGGAAGTCATATCATCAGAGCCCTGTACTCTGGAGTGCATCTTCATGCCCCTGGCCACATTAGAGCTGCATTATGCTTATCAATCAGTCTCTCTACAGGGACCCGGGCCTCCTAGTTTCAATTCTCTCCCTCTTTGATGATGCAAACACCATTTGACCAGTGCTCAGCTTTAGCAGCTGAAAGCAGTAGCATTTTTCCTTGTATGTTGTGCATGTAATTCTTTGGCTGCAGGTCGGTCTTCTCTAGCGTGGACTAGTGCAGGCTGACTGCTTCAGTCCCTGGCAATGGGAGTTTTGGATGGGGTATGGGGAAGGGGAGGAACCATACCTACAAGTTGCAAGCCAAGTAATTGCTGTGAAGATCTTGCTTCATAATGTTGTTACAGTGAAAATGGGACAGAGGCAATGTGTACTGCTGAGGAAGGCATTCAGAGAATTATTTCCTCAGTTGTTCAGGGCATCCTTAGCCCCTATCCTCACAACGTGTGCTGTGGAATATTAGGTGAAATAGGAGCCTGAGTGAGGGCAGCCTAACCTAGTAGGACTCTTGCAGAGAGACAAGACTTCATAACTTGAGTCATTTGTGGTGTGCTTACACTCTCTTTGTCTTTCTCTGTCTCTGTCTCTTTGTCTCTGTTTCACTGTCTCTGTCTCTATTTCTTTCTATATATATATATATATATATATATATATATACACATATAAAAAGGGCACTTTTATATTAGATACCTAAGGATATAAGACATATAGAAGTATATATACATATGTGTATATATATATATATATATATATATATATATATATATATATACACACTTAGGTCTTTAATATATAAGCTCTCTTTTTAACACCAAACACCATGCCAATAGAAGATTTGTACAATGACACTATATTTATATTTTATGAGAAGCTGCCTAGGTTAAACTTTCCTGTATATACATAAAGTCATGGTAGCTTCCCTAAGTTGACAAATATGCAAAATTAAAGAGTGAAAACATACTTTTGCATTTTTTCAGTTTTGGAAAACTGATGATAAGTGTTGATCATGGGGTAGAGATTTTCATGTATGAAACATATGTTAAAACAAGTGCTGGGGAATGGGAATGGAATGCTTTTTTCAGGAGACCTATATGGTGGAACTGTTGAATGATATATAAGCTGTTAAGACATTTTTCGTCCTAATGGAGCTGGGAATTTCCAAAACTGCAGCTTTACCATTTCCCTCAATCATGATGGCTTCTTACTGTATTTTTCCTCCTTAACTTCAGAGTATTTTCTTTGTTTCTATAGGGATGTTTGCAGTTATGAATATATTTCCTAACCATTTCTCAACCTTTAAATCAACCGCTGATATTGTTCTTAGGTGGTAAATTTTTCCAACCCACTGAATTTATTAATTTCTTTGTTGGCCCACAGTTGGAAAGCATGCAAATAGATGAACTCTGTGCAGTTCAAAAATACGTATTTTTTATCTTATGATACCATCAAATTACAGGAATAATTTAAAAGCTGGACTGCAATAAAAGGAAGAAACATAAAATAGCCTCTGGTCACGAGCACCATTACATCGACTGAATCTCCCCACGTTCTTGCCTCCTGCATCTCAGTAGTTTTGAGAGTTGTTATGCATTGTGGGAGCTGCCACTAGATGAGTTAGTGCAATAGCCTCCAGAAGTTAACTGTAGTCCCCAACCCCATCTCACTGAAACAGTCCACAGTCTCATGGGCAGGTATCCCTGGAGATTCCTTGTGGAGGTAAATAGCAGTATTTGTTCTCTGTCATCAACAGCACTGTAAGGGCAAACCCCTCTTGCCTCACATCCCTATTTATCCCAGTTACCACCAGAAGGACAAATCTCTCCTGCCATCTCTCACCACCTGGAGTCTTTTCTCTGTACTGCTCAGCACAGCCCTGAGCTGACCCCTACTCTACACCCAAACTCCCACAATGCCTCCAGAACTCCTTCCTGCTTGTCAGCAAATTCCCTCTTCATCCTCATGTTGTCTGTCACAAAGCACTCCTTTGGCTTCCTTGCCTAAACTGAAATCTAGCTTCAGAGGGTGCTGGTTTTCTTGCAGTAAAGAGAGGCAGTTTCCCCTTTTACATCCCTGTATCTTATATCTCAGGGCTTGAAAATACTTTCATTATCCACCCAACCACTCTTTGTCCCTTCCAGATTGTTGTCTATCACTCTGCTTTCAATCCCTATCCCCTGGCTACACCAAACTTTTTTTTTTCTCTTAAACCATCCCAAGCTCTTTCCTATCTTGTAGCCTTATATATGCACTTCCTTCTTGCTGGCAGATTCTAATTTCAGTAGCAAGGTCTTCCTTATCCTTTATTCTTCAACCTAAACTTCACCTCCTTATGCAATCCTTCCTTGAAGCTCTCTTTCTAAGAGAGCTTTTCTGCTTCCTTTTTCTCTCTCACAGGCCCATTTCCTTCGCAGCACCTCTTTCAAATTAAATTATTTTATATCAGTTGCCTTCTTTTATTTACTGTGTATCTTCACCAACAGAAAGTGAGCTTCCTAGGGGCAGGTACCACATTCATTTTTTTTTACTACTGTGCCTCTGATACCTAGCATGGTGCTGGTCACTCAGCATACATTATTTGAGGACTGAAGAAATATGCAACATGACTATTAGAATAGGAATATATATTCAAGAATCATAGAAATTATGGATATGAAATTATTATACAAATCTGTGGCAGCATTTTCATTAGAAGGTAAAATCATATGTTCTAGGAATAACTTAATGAAAAGAGAGTTGGAATTCAGGGACTCCGGTGAATTTGAAATGGTGAGAGCTGATGTGGTGCTAGAAAATAGCCTGTCTAACAAGCATATTCAATATTTATTGATTATAATTTGCAAATAATAGAAAGCCAAGACTTTTATAACTATCTTTGTTATGGACACAAAGAAGTTATGGGAGGAAGCATGAAAAGAGGCATGACTTAAAGAAGATCAAAACACACTGGTTGACTATCATTGTCAAATATGAACTGTCTTATCTAGTCTTTGGATTGGAACCACATGGCCGTCAATTCTAGAGTGAAATCTTTGGAGAATGCTCTAAATATACGTATTTGGTGTTTCTGAATGTTTCACTTTAGCTGTCAGGAGTCTGGGGGTCAAATTTGGCATCTTTAACACACAAATGGCAGTATCTGACTTACTGTGGAGAGCCATTCATCTCTGCAGGAAGGTAAGCTGAAGGAGCTGTAGGCACGGTCAAGCTATGGGCATTATATAGTATTGGATTCCTTTTGGCGGGCTTTTTAAATATGTCAGGTTATTTTCCACCCTTACCTACCTTGCCCAATGGTGGGGATATGACTTAACATGACTATGCATATTAGGTCTCTAAGCAGCCTTTTGTTAGAGTCAAGAGACATCACTGTCTGCATGGGTGAGTGGGTGTGTGTGTGTCTGTGTATGTAATTGTACATTGTTCCCAAAGGACAGTGTATGAGAAAAAAAGCCAATGATAATTTTCTTGATGAAAATGATGTCAGAACATAAATCAGGATTCTCCCTGTTTTAACAATTTCATCTTCCAAAGTGCCTTAAAGTCATACATGCATCATCACATTTTATCATTACTATATAATTATGATATTGTCATTATCTCCATTTTACAGATGATAAATCTGAAGTACAGAGGTCAAAAAAAATTTTCAAAATGAGTGGTGTAGCTGATACTTAGCTTTTAGTCTTGCCAATTCCAGCTCCAGTGTTTTATGTTCTATCTGAATTGGAGGGCTGGACAGGATAAACTGTTTCACAGACCTCATCCCCAGAAGAGGTACTGAAAACATGTGAGACAAGTTATAGCTTGGAAGGATTGGCATCTTGTCCATTCTGAGGTACAGTGAGGGACCAGATGATCTGATACCTTTTTGTTGCAGGTTTCATAGGTACATTTATCTGGAAGAATTTGATGTGAGCATCAGCTATTTCAAATTTGATAACACTAAGAGAATAGTGTTGTTTAAGCCCATCAATGCTTAGGGAGAAAGCCTTTTTGGCTAATGATCATGAATTTTTTAGACTGCTAAATAGACTCCTAATAGGAATGTGAAAGTGCTAAATGTTGTAGATTATGCAGGTCCACCCACATGGTGTCAATACCCCTGGAGTGGTTCATTTTCAGGCTGCAAGTCCCATTATTTTCTAAAAACAGGATAAGAAATGAGAGAGCTGACAGTTTTAATTAAGTACTAAAGCTGGTCTGTGGTTCTGGTGCAGAAGAAGCAAGTCACTTATGTTTCCCTGTACTACACTATTCAATCATCAGTTCCACGTTCAGGCCTTGTTTGGCTCATTTCATATTACAACATGTATAATGTCCCTGTGTTATATAATAAAGAATTTGGCTGGCCTTTGTCCCTGAATCCTGGAAGGGAGACTGTAAATCCTTAGGATTACCTGAGGATAAGAGTGTCTTTGTTATTCATGATCCCCGTGGATCATTCCTGAATTTATGTTAATAAGGCAACTCATGGTAGCCCTCTAGATAGCTTCAGGAAGGAGGCTGGTCATAGGCAGTCATGTAATTAGAGGGTTGGGTCTTTGAGCCAGCCTGACCTCCAGGGTGAGGAATAGGACTAGAGATTGATTTCAGTCATGTGGCCAAGGAAATAATGAAACGCCAGTAAAAACTCTACATGAGGTTCAGTGGAGCTTCCTGGTTGGTGAACACATCAATATGCCTGGAGGATGATGTGCCCTGATTCCATGGTTTGAGAGCATGGAAGCTCTGTACTGGAGACACTCTCAGACCTTGTCCTTTGTGGCTTTTCATTTGGCAGCTCCTGAGTTGTATCCATCATAATAAAACTGTAATTGTAAGTATAGCACTTTCCTGAGTTCTACCAAATTATCAAATGTGAGAAGACTAATGGGAACCCAGATTTGTGGCCAGTTGGTCAGTAGTGCGGATGACCTGGGGATCACTTGAACTTGTGGTTCACATCTTAAGTAGGGGCAGTCTTCCAAGGACTCAGCCCTTAACTTGTGGGGTCTACATTAACTACAGATAGTGTCAGGAATGATTTTCAGTATACTAGTTGATGTTAGGCCAGTTGGGGTTGAAGCGGAGGACCTCAAAAGGGATGATGTATTATTAAATTACCCACTGACTCATTTGTTAATTGAGAGTTGCACTTGGCAGGTCAAGCTATTTTCTAAATCTCGGACTTTTAATTTCTCTGATCTCAGTTATTTACTGGGGTAAGTTTTGTCTTTGGGACTAACTCTGCCTGGGTGTAGGTGGGATAGTTTCATCTGTACTAACTGATTTAATGATAAGCATTGTGAGTATGATCAGCATCATGTTAAGTGCCCATGTGAACTTGCTTAGGTATTTAATAACTTAGGAAAGGGGTGCCAGCGACAGAGTTTTGGTCCTTGGCATTTGATGGTGATGGGACTATATGACTAATTCTCATTACTCTCCAGGTGATTAAGAATGTCTGAAAAGATAGACATAGGCCATGTTGTCGGCACATACCTTTAGATTGTCTTATGGTGGCCTCATGGTGATGTGTTCAAACTCAGTTGAATCACAGTAAATCTGAAATAGACCTCTGCTCAGAAGAAACTGTTTCATGTTTGATATCTCTATGTCCAAGATGATTTTTAACCTTCTATTGATTGCCAGAGATCCAGAGAATGACTCATCATCTATGCTCTCTTTCTGTGTTCTCTTTAAGACAATTCTTCTTCCCTCTATATGATGGAAAACTCTCCATTTACTTTATAACAGTTTTTAACAATTTATGAATTGGTCTCTCAAAAAAATAAAATATTTATTTTATTATTTACTTAGTACTTTATATTTACATTTACATTTTATATTTAGTATACAGCATGAAGAGTTTTGGGTTGTTTGCAGAAAGTTTAGAGTTATTATATTTAGTTTCCATGTTTTTTTATTTCAGAGAATTCATGAAGATGAAACATTTTGGAAGAGTTGGAGGATGAGCTATGAGATCACTGAGGAAGATATAAGAAGCTAGGAAAATAAAAATTGATCTTCTCAATGTTTTGCCACTATCCTCCATGAACTAAATTGGAAATGTGATTTAAAACAAACACCCATCCTTTCCCCCCTCAGAAAACTGTAGATGGGGCTTCCCTGGTGGCGCAGTGGTTGAGAGTCCGCCTGCCGATGCAGGAGACGCAGGTTCATGCCCCGGTCCGGGAAGATCCCACGTGCCGCGGAGCAGCTGGGCCCGTGGGCCATGGCCACTGAGCCTGCGTGTCCGGAGCCTGTGCTCTGCGACGGGAGAGGCCACGGCAGTGGCAGGCCTGCGTACTGCAAAACAAAAAAAACTATAGCTGAGTGAGGAAGTACAGAGCATTCTGTCATCTTAAATGGATTTAAAACTATATATTAGCTTGTCACTTCAGCTGTGTACACAGATAACCATAGCATAAAATTGTTCCTCCAGGATGTCACACTTTTACCACTATTAATCTTTCTCTCAGATGCTATTTGATGGAGATCAGAACTTCTGAGTCATATGGCATTTGCTTGTCTTACATTTTTAAAAGGCAAACACATTTTCATTACATTCAAAATGTAAGTCTTGAAGTTACTTGTTATGTAAATTGTCATTAATGATTCATATCTTACAGGTATACATTGGAAACAAAATCTAGTTGAACATTTAGGTTCACCGTCTACTCTTGGGCATTAATTAACAGTAAAGTGTATTCTAAATTCTTGTTCTTTACTGCTTCACTGTGTTTTGGGGGTTATGGAATGATCTGGATAGGGGTAGAGTTGAGCAAAGGGGATTAAAATGTATTGAAGTCTTACTTATGTGCCAGATGGTTTATAGTAACTATCTCATTTTATCTAAATAGCTTAATGGTAGGTGGTCTTAAGCCCATGTTATATACAATATAAAGAACCTGACTGAGATTAAAACTTGCCCAGTGTCACACAATTGCAAAACAGAATTTCATATCTCATAAGTAAACAATTTTTAGCTTATCACATGCTGAAACCTGCTGTTTCTCCTCTTTCTCCACTTCCTTTTCCTCCCCTTTTTTCTTTCTTTTACTATGTATGAAACCAATCAAAATCAGCTAATGATCTCTGCTAATGCTAGGAATCAGTGGAGAGAAGAAAAATATACCTGAGACTTCTTAAAGTTATAATTGAAATGATTTACTGGCACGTTTGATGGCTAGGTTTGTATAATGCTTCTTTGTGTATGCTTCACTGAGCTATTATTTTTGTTTTTATTACCATACAGCAACAATGTTGAAATGTAATTAGCCGTTCTAGTCACTAATTATATAATCAGTAGTAATTATTAGTTGGCTGGGTTTTCATGCTACATATGATTCAGTATCCTGTGAAGTGCTCTAGCACACAAACTCCATGTGATTTTGTTTATATTAATACAGTTATAGTGTATGGGAAAAATATGCACTTTGACTCCACAATCATGAGTCAGATTATTAGTGGTGCCACTGTGGACCAGTTATCTAGCTTTTCTGAACTTCAATTTCTCCATCTGTAAAATTGAGAATAATAATACAGTCGATCCTTGAACAATGTGGGAGTCAGGGGTGCCCACTTTCTGTGCAGTAGAAAATCCGTATATAATTTATATTGACCCTCTTTATATGCTGTTCCTCTGTGTATGTGCTTCCTCTGTGTCTGTGGTTCCACATCTATGGATTCAACCTACCATGGATTGTGTAGTAGGGTAGTATTTACTGTTGAAACAACATCTGCATATAAGTGAACCCGCGCAGTTCAAACCTGTGTTGTTCAAGGGTCAACCGTAATACCTGTTAAAGAATATATATATTTTAAGGTAAAATCATGACTCTTGCACAAATATAAAATGTCAAAGATTTTGTTCACTCATTCATTTTTTTTTGATGTGGACCATTATTTTAAAGTCTTTATTGAATTTGTTACAATATTGCTTCCGTTTTATGTTTTGGTTTTCTGGCTGTGAGACATGTGGGATCTTAGCTCCCTGACCAGGGATCCAACCCATGCCCCCTGCATTGGAAGACGAAGTCTTAACCACTGGACTACCAGGGAAGTCCCTATTTACTCATTCATTATTGAGGAAACCAAAACGATATTACAATAGGTTCAAAAGCGAATTCAAAATACCACACAGAAATAGGTAGCCAGGAATGGTTTAATGAATTTACAAATAGGTACAATGTTAGCTTTTTCTACAAGTTGGAGGAAGTCCTCTATTGGAAGAATTCATCTGCATGTCTATTGTCAAGACCCATTTTCATTTCAGTCAGTTGTCTACAATTTACGGAGTTGTAAAAAGAAAGTCAACAAAAGGCACAGATCCAATAGAATTAGATAACTAGGAATATTGTGCCCTAGAAAATGCTTGCTTTTTACTGAAGACTCTCACTAATCTTTTTGGGTACATTTCAAAGTCTTCCACAGACTTTCCCTAAATATCTGCTTTGAGAGGTTATTGAGAAGTTTTTTTGCAAAACCACATAATGCTTTTTCAGATATATAATTATATATATTATATAATTTATATATAATTAAAACAATAATTAACACATGAAATGAAAATTTACCAATTCATTCAGACTACTAACATGTTAAAGAAAAAGTTATTATGACATGTGGTAAAGAACATTAACACAGACTCTATTCAGGGAGACTACTATAATGGGTTTTATAGTAGGGGAGGGAGATTGGGCTCAATGCTGAATACACCAAGGATAAATGGAGATTTATAGTTAAGAAGCAGGGTGAGGATAAGTGAATGAAAAATTATTAAGGGAAAACATCATGGGTAATTGGGGATTCTGGCTAAACTGACTTGACTCCACACATTCTCTTGGGAAATTAAAGACACCATTTTCACTACACTATTCTTATCACTTACAGCAATGAAGGGCTTTTACTTTCTTAAACTAACTCTGGGAGCAAACTTTTCAGATCTTGTGAGGGTTGCATGCTGTCTTGTGAGATGCCTCCTGTGTCTTTGGTTGATCCATAAAAAGACTTATTAGTTTGAGTAGCTATTTGACATTAATGTAAGATCCTACTCATTAGTGGCCAGATGATGGATCCTTTGAGTTGGCTATACTTGGAAGGGAAATTATAGAGAGTTTTCATCCTAAAAACAAACTAAAAAGTGGATTAACGTTATATATATAGATGTGTGTGTATGTGTGTGTGTGTGTATAAAACAGCTAGTTTTAGGGACTCCTTAACAAGATGAAAGAACACAAATTAGACTTGAAGGAAAAATCCAAGGTAATTTCCCCTTCTTAAAAACTGCCCCATCTCAGCAATTCTCCAGGCCCTCTTAGAAATAATCAGGAAGTTGGTCAGCTAGAAGCCAATATTCAAGAGCTAATAGAAGCAACTATGTTTGTCTTATAAATCTCTGTAAAATCAGAAATGCAACTCTAGAAGCAAGTTAAGACCAACCTATCTTTACCAATCCCTGTTCCCTTTACCAATCACCTGTTCCTCTCAAAATACTTGTAGATATTATAAGATCAGGATATTGGAAACAAAATTGTCCTGTACTTAAGAAAAAGAAGAAAAAATTTAAATAGTAATTACCATAAGATTTCTGATTTTAGACAAATATATTCCAAAACTCGTAGGAGGAAACTTACACTTTCTTTCTCTGCCCCATACAGGTGTAAATATTACCATATATTTGAAATGGAAACACCTAAGGAGATAACAAAAACTTGCCTGAGACTGAAAAAAAAGGAGGGAAAGAGGCTTTTTAAACACAAACTGCTAAAAGGGCTTCCTTGCCCAAACTCTAAACCACAGCCTCCTTAAGATTGTTTGTCAAGGGCAAATATAAATCTTAAAAGTCTTCTCCCCAAGTAGTAAAAAACTTTAGCCATCTGAGCAAGCAAATTTAATTTATTCCAACTGTTATTTATGTGTTTGTGTCCGTATATTTGTCTATATTATGTATATCATAGATATGGTACTTTTCTATCTCTGGGTGGTATTGTCAAAATTAATATGTAAAAGAGCTCTATTTAACTGGCTTTAAAACAACCACAATTTTATAATGAATTAAAACATAACAGAAACTAACCCAAATGATTTTCAAGTTCACATGACCTAGAATTAATCTTTAGTAAATGCAAGCTAGTTTAAGTTTAGGCTTATTTAATACAGACATGTCTTTAGAGTTACCAGCATTACATACAATAGTTTTATTCTAACTAAGTTTACTAAAAGTCAAATAAGCTCATGTTATCTCTGTTACAAAATTTATCAGTAAGAAAAAACATCCTTAATATGATGACTAATGTCTCATGAAATTTTCATGAGTAATCTAAGTATAATTGTTAAGAACAACTGAATTAAATAGATGTAAATGAGATAAAAGCTTTTAGGTGAACTTTTAAGCAATGATTATTTTATAATATGTCTACTTAAATAGTTTCCCAAGTCTCTTTGGTAACTTCCACCCTTCAAATTTTGCTAAGTTAGGTTAAGAGATGGAAAATCATTGAATATCTAGACAATTTCTAAATAATATAAAATTATGAAACTTTAAGTAATGAACATTGGTTTATCTATGTTTGACTTCCTATTACAGAGAAACTAAAAATAAATTTGGTATTATTAGTAAACAAGTCTTGTACTTTATTGAAACATTGTATATGAAGTAGCATATGTTTCTAAAAGTTATGAAATGTATTCATAAATTTGGTGATCCACAGAATGCTGGTGTAAAAGATAGTTCATAATTGTTTACTTCTTTTTTTTTTTTGGCTATGCCATGTGGCTTGTGGGATCTTAGTTCCTCGACCAGGGATCAAATCCGGGCGCCTGGCGCCCGGCTGTGGAAGTGTGGAGTCATAACCACTGGACCACCGGGAATTCCAATTGTTTACTTCTTTGATTCGCTAAAAATTAAGGTTTTTAAGGGTTAAAAATTCTAGTTAGTGTATGTAATGAAAACAACTAGAATTAATTAGGAAAACAACTCTGTATGCAAGGAGAGTAAGATACATTTTTGCCTAAAAAAGGGTACCAGATATGGAGATATATTTTTGTTAAGGAAAATGAGAGTAATTTTGTCTAAACTAGAAGTTCTGGTTATGAAGCACAAACTAAATGCAGACAAAAAGTTACAGAGAGAGAGAAAGAGAGAGAATCTTACCTTTTGTTGTCAAGCTAGCTGAAATTGAATAAATGTATTACAAAGGTTATAAAAATAAGCTTTAATATCAGTAATATACGAATATAAAACAAAAACTTGATTTTCTTCCATCTGCTAAAAGGATAAAGTTTAAGTAGACTATTGGTCTGCTCCTGATAAGATTTTTGTGAAAATATTTTTGTTTTTGTTTTCCCCAAAAAGCAAAGGTAAGCACAGTCTTACTTACTGTGCTTCACACTGTCTTCATCAGATCTTTGATTGTTTAAAATTGAGTCATCTTAATATTAAAAGAGGTAAGTTTAACTTATGACACTGTAACCTTTTGTACTTTCCTTTGAAATTTTTTATTGTCACTTTGGTCAAATAGATAATTAAATATTATTTCATAATGATCTGTGATTCTGTTAAGTCAAGTATCCAAGGCTTTTTATATTTTTGACAAATTTCCCCAAATCAAATTCTAAATGAAGTCTTATTGACCTAGAAACAACTTTGGGGATTTCCTGAGGGCCCTTGGAATACCTCAAAAGATTTCTTTTCTCTCCTTATAAAAGAGAGGTATTAAGTTAATTAGGCTTTTTTAAAAAATTAATTATTTATTTTTGGCTGCTTTGGGTCTTTGTTGCTGCGTGTGGGCTTTCTCTAGTTGTGGTGAGCTGGGGCTACTCTTTGTTGCGGTGAGCAGGCTTCTCATTGCGGTGGCTTCTCTTGTTGCAGAGCATGGGCTCTAGGGCACGCAGGCTCAGTAGTTGTGGCATATGGGCTTAGTTGCTCCGTGGCATGTGGGATCGTCCTGGACCAGGGCTCGAACCCGTGTCCCCTGAATTGGCAGGTGGATTCGTAACCACTGCACCACCAGTGAAGCCCAGTTAGGCTTATTTTGATATGTTAAATTACATGGGGGCCTTCTCAAATAAGTGATGATAAACCTTAGGTTATATTGTATGGGTAAATGTTGATATAAATATTCTATAAATTATATGAAGTTCCTAAAATTTTGATATGTTCTGGTATAATGTTATCAATCATAATTCTGTTTTAGTTTTTATCTTAAATGTGGTATGTCACAAAAATAATGAAATTTCCTTGTCAATTCCATTATAATTAATCAGATCTTTAATAGGCATTTTAAGTCTTTTATCATTTGCAGACAGTTATTGTTTTACTCAGATGCTTTTATAAAAGCTTCCTGCAAATGTGTTAAACCTTCAGAGAAATTCATGGAAAGGAACAAGTAGTCTAGAATACAAGTTTCTGATAACTCTCAAATCATACCACTGAACTGGGTAAAAATTTATAGAACCTAAGAGAGAAAATGATAGCTTCATAAAAACAAAAGATCAAGGAGAGCAAGAATTAATGAAATGGTACTAAATAGACTGATGAGGATGATTGTAATTTTTGTTTTTTTAAATTGCTGATTCTTTTTTTTTTTTTTTTTTTTTTTTGCGGTATGCGGGCCTCTCACTGTTGTGGCCTCTCCCGTTGTGGAGCACAGGCTCCGGACGTGCAGGCTCAGTGCCCATAGCTCACGGGCCCAGCCGCTCCGCGGCATGTGGGATCTTCCCGGACGGGGGCACGAACCCGTGTACCCTGCATCGGCAGGCGAACTCTCAACCACTGCACCACCAGGGAAGCCCCAAATTGCTGATTCTTTAATCTTGTTTTCCAGATATAAGAAAATCTTTCCTCTTAAGCTAAATATGACTCAGAGTAATTTGATAAAGTATATCTTTGTAAACAAAGATGAAAAGATCTACATATCTTTTCATTCTACCTGATCCCTACACAATTCTGAAACTTGTAATGAGAATTCTTATTTTCTTGGCAATATGGCTATTTACATAAGTTCAGTAAGAATCTGTTCTCCTTTTAGCAGGACACAATTGGAAACTGGTTATATCAGCAAGGCTTTGACTGGAGTGTCATATTTGAGAGAGACACATGGAGACTCATATATGACCAGACAGCTCTAAGGAACTAAAATTGTCTTTATTAAGCCAATAAAGCCCCTTGGAAAAACAGCCTAGTACCTTGATTATATGGTTACCAGCAGCCTTACCAGGTGAGTAAGGAAGGTCACTTCCAGAAAGATGCAGGAACCTCAAGATATTTTGGGGACCTTGCAAAGAAAGCAATTTACTCAAATCTATAGGTATTGCAGGCAAGTCTGATTGCCAGTCCTTGACTTGGCTCATCTTCCTGGCCCTGAGAGACATTTAAAAGTTCAGTCTGGGGGCTTCCCTGGTGGTGCAGTGGTTGAGAGTCTGCTTGCCAATGCAGGGGACATGAGGTTGAGCCCTGGTCTGGGAAGATCCCACATGCCATGGAGCAACTAAGCCCATGTGCCACAACTACTGAGCCTGCGCTCTAGAGCCCGCAAGCCACAACTATTGAACCTGCGTGCTGCAACTACTGAAGCCCACGTGCCTAGAACCTGTGCTCCACAACAAGAGAAGCCACCACAATGAGAAGCCTGCGCACCGCAACGGAGAGTAGCCCCTGCTTGCCACAACTAGAGAAAGCCCATGCACAGCAACGAAGACCCAACACAGCCAAAAAATAAAAAAATAATAAATAAAAGTTCAGTCTGAAATATCTTTTGAACTGGTCCAGCAAAGAAGATTTAAAAGATCCTATATGACCAATTGCTATTCTTGCTGCACTTATGCAAATAACCAGGCCAACTTGATTGAATCTAGGTTTATCTTGCAAACAAACGTCCTAATTTGGCTATCTTTCATAGAAAATGAGAGTGATTTCAGAGAGAAAAATTATGTTTCAGTAGAATCTATAATACATGCATATGAATATCAGACTCTGCTTCTATTAATTGTGTTTGAGATTTGTTATTTTCCTGTAAACTGGACTAAATCCTGAATTATTCTAGTTTCCTTCAGTAGCTGGCTATGACTCTCCAAACTAATGTTTCCAATTCTCTTCCATCTTTTTTAAAATTTTGGCTGCACTGAGTCTTAGTTGCAGCACATGGGATCTTTACTTACAGCATGAGGACTCCTTAGTTGCGGCATGCAGACTTCTTAGTTGTGACATGCAGACTCTTAGTTGCGGTATGCAGACTTCTGAGTTGCGGCATGCAGGCTTCTTAGTTGTGGCATGAAGACTCTTAGTTGCGGCATGCACGCGGGATCTAGTTCTCCGACCAGGGATCAAACCCAGGCTTTCTGCATTGGGAGCATGGAGTCTTACCCACTGGCCCACCAGGGAAGTCCCTCTTCCATCTTTTTGATTTGGAATCATTAAGAACTTAAAACTGCCCTTTTTCCTGAAACCCTACAAAGTGAAGCTAGGTGACTTGATATAAACATCAGAGAAATTGCCAGAACAGCTCATGTTTAAACAATCTTCATGCCTGTTGCTGTATGGGTCACTTAGAAAGTTTACCTGAATATCTGATAACATCATCAGAGACATTTCAAACTACAAAACATGCTTTGACACTGATATCTAGAATTTTCTTGATTAGCTGCTCCCTGGGTTCAGAAGCTGGTTTATAGTCCACTCCAATCATTAACCTTTGGTTTTTTGTTGTTTGTTTTTTTGTTTCCATAGACATACCTCTTTTAAATACCTGAATGCATGTGTAATGTAGGCCTAACTTTGGGAGCCTCCTGAAATGAGTTTAACTGAACTGACCTAGTTTTAGGACTAGGATTCAGTGAAATCACTGAATTACTTAGGATCACTGATTCAGTGAAATCACAGAGCAATCTACCAGTTCAGCTTTTAATATGTGAAATTTCCAGGGAAATTTCAGAGGGAACTTTTGAGGCCCAGGGCAGATTGCCCACAAATACGCCAAAATGGCATATTAATTATTTGAGTTAAAGTTACTTGGGAAACAGCCAGTGCAAGGACACTCTGACAGATACCCTGCCTGTATGAAATCACAAAATAATCTTTCATGTGAAAGGTACCCTCCCTGCACCAGGAGGCAGAGAGACATCCTTGTAACCAGAGGTAGGGAATTCAGAGCTGAAAAGACCTTGTTACTTCTTTACTAATTTACTACCTCAAGCTCAAACTTGTTTAGGTTCTTTACTAATTAAGCATCCAAGCCAAAATTTATTTGTCTTGTCAATACTTCACAAATGTATTGTGTCTTTGTCTAAAAAGTGTGAAAGCCTCCTGCTTTGGTCATTTATTTGGATCGTATATCTATGAGACCCCCATAAATACAAGATTAAATTTGATTTTCTTTTGTTAATCTGTCTTGTGTCAAATTATTAGACTAGCCAAAAGAATCCAGAGGGGTAGGAGGAAATCCCTCCACACTCCAACAATGATAAGATATCCAGGGTGGAGAATTTGATCAAACATCCAAGGGTGGAGGGTGAGAAATTGTATCAGATATTAAAGGTAGGGAATTTTTGCTAAACTAACCCAGCAGGATTCTTGATAAAACTGAACTAAGCAGAACCCAAGGGCAAGTCTTAGTCAAAAAGAGAACTTCAAGGAGCCTGACTAAAGTTTGGTTAAGGAGAGACTCTTTGTCAAATATCAAGATTTAGGCTATTTCATTTAAGCTGTTTACTGATTGAGTGTAAAATCTTTGGCTAAAAGTGGGTCTAGGAATTATAAATCACCCTATAGGAGAGAGTATAGAAAATGACCAAAATTAAAGTGAGCCATTGCTCTGTTTGCTAAACACTCACCAAAAATGTTAAAAGCCTCATTAGATTTTGACAACTCTGTCTTCTGTACAAATTCACAACTTAGATTTATCAGGCTTATGGCTCCTTTCTTTCTTTTTCTTCCTTCCTTCCTTCCTTGCTTGCTTCCTTTCTTTTGTTTTTCTTTCTTTCTTTCTTTCTTTTCTTTCTTTTTAATAATTGAGAATTTTCTTCCTGATGACTATGGATTTGTATAGTAAAAGAGAAATATGTCTCAAAATAAAGGCTTAGACTCCACCAGTCAAACCCCGGAAGATACCAGATGTGACACAGCTATCACACTAGGTCTCCAAGAATAAAAACAGACTTGGCATGGTTGAGGAACTGAGGAAGAAATACAGTGAGCAAAATAAAGGCTCTGGGCTGAGACTATTTCTAAGGAATAACGGTTTGATTCAATTATTTAATTATTATTTGGGCCGGGTAGTTTCTGTTGAATGTTTCATCCCCCTAGAAGTTTATCTCTGACCTTCTCTGCCCTAGTTGAAGCCCTGGAGGCTGATTTCTATAGACTACAGCACTTTGACTCCCTTGCCCTCTGGTTTCCTGTTGGGTTTGGTCAGTTGAAAATAGAGATATTTCCGCTTTCCCATTCCCATGCTCTGGTTCTGTGTCCCTTTAAGACTACCATGTATGGTAATACTGTCCTCCCCTTGCTTGCCTCTACAGACCTCATGTGGTGACCATGGCCTTGTGACCATGGCTTCTGACTGTTGCAAGCTCTGTGGTCCCTCAGTATCTCTTATTGTTCTTTTCCCTGCCCTCATACCAATAGTAAGTTCTTTTCATAATCCCAGCAAAATTGTGTTTTCTATTTCCAGGACCCTAATGAATTCAAGAAATAATAAGAACAATTAATTATTGAGAACTAACTATTCTTGACAGCTCTGTACTTTATATATATTGTACAAGTGGAAAAACTTTCTCTTCTTCCCTTCTAGGTTCTTTGGCTGGTCTAATAATTAAATTTATATAAGACAGATTAACAGGAGAAAAACAAACAAAAGTGTAATAACAAGTATGCCTCGTTTATACATGGGAGAGACCCAGGAAACCTGAGTAACTCTCTGAAATGGAGGAAGCCCTCACCTTAAATACCAACTTCAGTTAAAGACAAAAGAAGATGTTGGGAGTGGGGAGTCAGTTATGGGAGGTTACCAGGAAAAACAAGGGTAAGGCTGTTTTGCAAATTTAAGTTGTTGCCTTCTGCATTATAGGAGTTCCCAGAGATTTGGAGTCAGCCTTCTCTTCCTGCTATTGCAAGGGAGACACCTAACAAATGAAAACTTCTTTTGTACATATAAATGTCTCTATGAAGGGGTAAATTCTTTTTAGTTTTTAGAGTTTCTTCTGTGTCTGCAGTTTCTTAAAAAATAATCAGTCTGAAATAATCCTTATGCCAAAGAGGCATATTTTGGGGTGGCAAATTCTGCTCCCCTGCACTATGAACTCACTTCATCCTGAAAACTCTATGATATAAAAATTTAACAGAAAAGGAAACTGAGGCAGAGAGAATGGCAGTGATTTACTCAAGGCACGTATGACTAAAAAAAGGCATGTTGTTAATGATATGCTGTATTTCATAATTAACTTAAGGTTCATAATACTTTATAAAAATATAATATCTTTTTTCTTTGCATGATGTATTTTTCTCTCCTAAATGGTCCTACACTCCTATCATAAATTATTTTATATTTCCTGAATGAGGGTCAAGCATGTGCTGTCCCACCTGTCTTTTATGAGTACAGACACTGTCTCTGTTGTTCCTTCAGTTCCACTTCCTCTATGTGATTCAGTCCACCCACCTTTTGATGTACAGATGTTTGGAATTCTCTGTCATCCGGGTGTGTTGGGCAGAGGCAGCTTTGTTGAGTTATGGATGTTTTAATAGTTGTAGATTGAAGGGGAGGGACAAAAGTAGTTTTTCACTCCACCATGTTTCTGACGTCACTCCTGGGTTGCAACTCTTAAGAGGTTTGTGAACTGAAATTGCTTTGGCCTCCTTTTGTCAGAATGCCTTTCCTTCCCATGGGAGAATAAGATAACTTAGAGCTTAGAACTTATGTTTTCCAATGTCAAGGTAGTCTGAGAACAAAACTTCTGTATGAATTCTACCCTACAAGCAGCTAGAAGATAACATCTTGTGATCTTTCAGGCATTTAGAAATTGTTGATTTTATGAAGTTAGATGGATAATATTATTTAATATTCTTTGATGAGTCTTTTCTAACAACCTCTGTCTTTATTGAGTCTCCAGGGGCAAAACCGTCTTAGAAAGATGATTGAACACAATTACAGAGAGTGAGCTGAAGGCATGCACTCTTCAAGGTGTTGTATAATTTTAAAGGATTAAGAAAATAGTTCAAGAATTGTGATATAAGTGAAATGGGGATAGAATATATTATTCACACTGCAACTTAGATTTCAGAGAAAACGTAATTTTGAAAATTTGTTTTTTTGTATCTCTTAACACCTTACCCCCATATTTCCCTCCCTCTGTCCCTCTCCCTACTGGTAGCCACTAATTTTTTCTCTATATCTATTTCTTTTTTGTTATATTTATTAGTTTGTTGTATTTTTTAGATTCCACATATAAGTGATATCAGACAGTATTTGTCTTTCTCTGTCTTAATTATTTCACTTAGCATAAGTCCTCCAAGTTTATATGTGTTGTTGCAAATGGAAAAATTTCCTTATTTTTTATGTGAGTGTGTGTGTGTGTGTGTGTGTGTGTGTGTGTGTTCCACATCTTCTTTATCCATTCATCTGTTGATGGACATTTAGGTTACTTCCATATCTTGATAATTGTAAATAATGCCACTATAAACACTGGGGTGCTTGTATCTTTCTGAATTACTGTTGTTTCTTTTGGATATATACCTAGGAGTGGAATTGTTGGGTCATATAATAGTTCTATTTTTAGTTTTTTGAGAAACCTCCATATGATTTTCCACATTGGCTACACCAATTTACATTCCCACTAACAGTGTACAAGAGTTCCATTTTCTCCACATCCTTGCCAACATTTAATATTTGTGTTCTTTTTTATGATTTCTGACAGGTGTAATGTGATATCTCATTGCAGTTTTGGTTTGTATTTCCCTGATTATAAGTGATGTTGAGTATCTTTTCATGTGCCTGTTGGCCACCTGCATTTCCTCTTTGGAAAAAATGTCTATTCAGTTCTTCTACCTATGTTTTAATCAGGTTGTTTGTTTTTTGGATATTGAGTTGTATAAGCTGTTTACATATTTTTGATAGTACACACTTATCGTTCATATTATATGCAAATGTTTTCTCCCATTCAATAGGTTGTCTTTTTGTTTTGTCAATGGTTTCCTTTGCTGTATAAAAGCTTTTAAGTTTAAGTAGGTCTCATTTGTTTATTTTCACTTTTACTTTCTTTGCTTTAGGTGACAGGTCCAAAAATTATTGTTATGATTTATGTCAAAGAGTGTTCTGCCTATGTTTTCCTCTAAGAGTTTTACCGTATCCAGTCTTACATTTAGGTCTTTAATTCATTTTGAGTTTATTTTTTTATATCATGTTAGAGAACTTCTAATTTCATTCTTTTACATGTAGCTGCCTAGTTTTTCCAGAGCCAATTATTGAAGAAACTATTTTTTCTCTATGTATATTCTTGCCTCCTTTGTCGTAGATTAATTGACCATAAGTGTGTGGGTTTATTTCTGGGCTCTCCATTGATCTATGTGTCTGTTTCTGTGCCAGTGCCATACTGTTTTGGTTACTGTAGCTTTGTAGTATAGTCTGAAGTCAGGGATTGTGATTCCTCCAGCACTGTTCTTCTTTCTCAAGTTTCTTTTGGCTATTTGGGGTCTTTTGTGTTTCTATACAGATTTCAAAATTATTTGTTCTAGTTTTGTGAAAAATGCCTCTGTTATTTTGATAGGGATTGCATTGAATCTATAGATTGCCTTGGGTAGCATGGTCATTTTAACAATATTAATTCTTCCAATCCAAGAACATGGTATATCTTTCCATCTGTTTGTGTCATCCTCAATTTTTTCATCAGTGTCTTACAGTTTTCCAAGTACAGGTCTTTTACCTCCTTAAGTAGGTTTATTCCTAAGTATTTTATTCTTTTTCATGGAATGGTAAGTGGTATTTTTTCCTTAATTTCTATTTCTGATAGTTCATTTTCAGTGTATAGAAGTGAAACAGATTGTTGTGTATTAATTTTATATCTTGCAACTTTACCCAATTCATTGATGACCTCTAGTAGTTTTCTGGTAGTGTCTTTAGGATTTTCTGTGTATAGCATCCTGTCATAGTGACAGAAGTAAAACAGTGATGGTTTTACTTCTTCCTTTCCAATTTGGATTCCTTTTATTTCTTTTTTTCCCTCTGATTGGTGTGACTAAGACTTCCAATACTATGTTGAATAAAAGTGGTGAGAGTAGACATCCTTGTCTTGCACCTGATCTTAGAGGAAAAGCTTTCAGCTTTTCAATGTTGAGTAAGATGTTAACTGTGGGTTTGTCATATTTGGCCTTTATTATGTTGAGGTATGTTCCCTCTATGCCCACTTTCTGGAGAGTTTTTATCATAAATGGATGCTGAATTTTCTCACAAGCTTTTTCTGCACCTATTGACATGATCAAATGATTTTTATTCTTCAATTTGTTAATGTGGTGTAACACACTGATTGATGTGTGGATATTGAAAAATCCTTTCATCCCTGGGATAAATCCCACTTCATCATGGTGGATGATCCTTTTAATGTATTGTTGGATTCAGTTTTCTTATATTTTTTGAGGATTTTTGTATCTATGTTCATCAGTGATATTGGCCTATAATTTTCTTTTTTGTGATATCTCTGTCTGGTTTTAGTATCAGGGTCATGCTGGCTTCATAGAACAATTTCAGAAGTGTTCCTTCCTCTGCAATTTTTTGGAATTGTTTTAGAAGGATAGGTGTGAACTCTTCTCCAAATGTTCGGGATAGAATTCAACTGTGAAGCCATCTGGCACTGGAGTTGGGTTTGTTGAGAGTTTTTAAATTACCGGTCCAATCTCATTACTGGTAATTGGTCTGTTCATGTTTTCTATTTCTTCCTGGTTTAGTCTTGGGTGCTTGCACCTTCTTAAGAATTTGTCCATTTCTTCTTGGTTGTCCATTTTATTGGCATATAGTTGTTCATAGTAGTCTCTTTTTTTTTTTTACGCGGGCCTCTCACTGTTGTGGCCTCTCCCGTTGTGAAGCACAGGCTCCAGACGTGCAGGCTTAGTGGCCATGGCTCACGGGCCCAGCCGCTCCACGGCATGTGGGATCTTCCCAGACCAGGGCACGAACCCGTGTCCCCTGCATCGGCAGGCGGACTCTCAACCACTGCGCCACCAGGGAAGCCCCATAGTAGTCTCTTTTGATCCTTTGTATTTCTGTGGTGTTCATTGTAACTTCTCCCTTTTCTCTTCTGATTTTATTGATTTGGGCCTTGTCACTTTTTTTCTTGATGAATCTGGCTAAAATTTTATCAATTTTGTTTATTCAAAGAACCAGCTTTTATTTTCATTGATCTTTTCTGTTATTTGTCTCTATTTCATTTATTTCTGCCTTAATCTTTATGATTTCTTTCCTTCTACTAGCTTTGGGTTTTGTTTGTTCTTCTTTCTCTAGTTCCTTTAAGTGTAAGGTTAGTTATTTTTATTTGAGATTTTTCTTGTTTCCTGAGGTAAGCTTACAACAACTCTCATTTTAATCTAACAATTTTCATGGGTCAGAAGTCAGGGAATTGCTCAAGTGGATCCTCCGTTTAGGGGCTTACAAGGCAATCTATATTCAAGGCTGGCTGTCTGCATTTTCATTTGAAGGTTTAGTTGGTAACCTGCATGTAAAAATTGCTTTCAATGTTGCATTTGTCTAGATTATAGAAATCTTTGCCTTACTCAATCCACAGACATTCAAGAGATTAAATTAATTAGGATTGACTATAAAATCTTTGGTTATACCAGAATTATCATGTTATTATTTAGTTTAAATGACAGAGACAGAATCATATTCTTGATACCTTAGAATGAAGAATATATGTGAATATTTTTTTCTAATCAAGAATTCATTGACAGCAATAGAAATGAATCTGAGTAATGATTTCTGTGAAGATATATCTCTATCTATCTATGTATCCTATTTCAGGATGTAATGGGACTTCTCAATAGATTTTTGTTAATATTTTTGGAATAAATATATTTATTCTCTGATTTACCCTGCATTTCACTAGCTAAAAGTTTATCTTTGAGATAGATTTTATTGAAGCAATTAATAGTTTCTCTTATATCAAGGCATTTAAAAGTTGGTAGCTATTTAAGAGGAGAAATGTAAATAAACATACAGTTTACCCATTACATGACATTTTTCTCCTTAAGAGATTAGTAGTCAGTGGAAAGATAAAAAATTGTGGTATCATCTGAGAATCAAGTGATTTTAAAACCTGATTAATGTTGCTATTATAAATTCTGTTTAAGAAATGTTATTTCAGACTTCATCAATTGTCAAAACGGAGATGCCAGCCTTTAATCACCTACCACCACATACAAGCTGCCATAGCAGCAAGAAATAAACTGTCATCAGTTAGTGTGAGAGACCAGTGTTATCTCAATGTATCTTTAAAAATGTGAATTATAAGTAGTATATGGCATACTTTCTAATTCTGTGCCATCAAGCTTTGCAAAGTGTGTTGTTTGATGCATTTTCCTGGTATGAGGTATGTTCTAATTCCTGTTGCCTTGGAGAAAACTCCCATTAGTGTCTGCATTTTATTTTTATCATTTGTCCAATGACCTTGGGAATGTGGTCATCAGGTATGAATGTCACTGTGTTATAACTTAATCCTCTTGCCTTTTTATATCTATTCCTCCCAGCCTACTTTCTTCAAATTCTTGAATTAATTTTTATCCACAAAATTAATATATCGAGATTTGAGATACACAAATAGGACACTGGGGGCAAATGAAGAAATAGTTAGACTTTGGGGATTTGAGAACTGGTATATATAACATGCACTGTATCTTTCTCTATATATAGTCAGCCTTCCATATGCAGAGGTTCTGCATCTATGAGTTCTGCAACCATGGGTTCAACCAACTGGTAGATCAAAAATATTTGGGAAAAAAATTCCAGAACTTTCCAAAAAGCAGAACTTAAATTTGCCATGCTCTGGTAACTATTTACATAGCATTTACCTTGTGTTAGATACTACAAGTAATCTAGAGATGATTTAAAGTATTTGTGAGGATTGCATAAGTTATGTGCAAATACTATGCCATTTTATATAAGGGACTTGAGCATCAGCAAATTTTGGTATCTCTGGAAGTCCTGGAACCAACCTCCCCAAGGATGAGGATACAAAGAGAGCAGTGTATACATGATCTTGAGGAATGACCCCATTGTGCATGGTTTGCTGGAGAAGTATCAAGCCTAAGGAAAACTGGGTACTATATTGTATTCCAGTGGTCAGTCTTGAACTGTGAGTTTCCTCATCAATACTTGAAAGAATTTCCTTGAAGTCCCTTTAGAATCAAAGCATACACAAGGAATTTCTGCATTGATTCCATGGTGCTCTAATGAATTTGCTACGGTTCTCATGAAATCCCATTGAATGAATGAATAGGTTGGTTTGCCAATTCTGGATAACTTTGTAGGTTTCAAGATGCTCATGAATTATACTCAGTTGGCAAAATCTTTTGATAGGGTAAAGAAATTGTTGGTGGTATTTGCGGTCATATTTATTCTTTCTCCATATAGCTTTTATTAATATTGAGTAATTTGACCTATAATTTAGTAATAGTGTTGCACACTTTTTTGTTGCCCTTCATAATTTATAGTGACTTTTGGAAAGTAGTTTTATATTTATACTTTATTATCATTCATTTGGAAAAATTATAGCCTTCTTATTTTAAAATATTAAAAGAACTAATAAAGTTTTAAAAAATTCATTCTGCATTGGGTAACATCAAATGAGGAACACCATGTTAGGTGTAAGGATGATATAAGTGATGGTCTCTGACCTCCCAGTTTATAGTCTAAGAGATACATGAGGGAAATTTTTGTCTTTGATTTTTATTTATTTTTATTATAAATGATTTTACATTCTTGACATAAAGACATAGGCCATCATGAGGAATGCAGTGTATTTCAGAAATAGATGGTTAGATTGGAATATATGACAACGTTTGAAGATATTTATTGGACTTAGGAATGCTTATAAGTCTGAACATGAGACAGAATCTGAGCATGTTGTTTTTTTAGCCAGAAGTTTTATGAATATTTGAACTTGAACATTTTTGGTTGGGGAATGCATCCTCCTGTTTTACACTTTGCCACTCCCTCCCAGCTTTATTTCCTGGCTTTGACTTCCTGCCTTGCCCCTTAGCATTTGAGGTTGTATTTCCTAGTTTACACTGCAAATATCAATGAAGATTATAGAATTATAGAATTTCCTGCTTGAAAGTTATAAGTGACATTTTAATTTTAAATTGAATTAAAGATAAGAAGAATAAATCATATTTCCCAAAGCTGATATTCAATCAAAATGTATAAATCTGGCTATACCAATGGGTATGTTGTGCTCATTCTGATTAGGCATTTCATTCTTTCTAGTTTTTGGGTCTATACTGTACTAGTTGTAACATATTTTGAATATCAACCCTGATTAACATAATTCCAACAGGGTGTATTTGTGTGTGTATGTGTATGTGCAGTCCATTTCTATCTAGTGCAAGCACTCTGCATGCCATGTTTTCTATGAGATAAAATTCTTCAACATCAGTAGGCTCCTTGTTTAACTTTGCTTCCTGCACTAACAAATGACTTTTTGTTCAAGGATGACAAGAGATCAATTAAAAAGAAAGAAGAATGTTAATCCAAGATGGAATACACCCACCCTAATTGAAGAATAGTGGACAAGAATCTGGTCAATGAATTATAACCTCATTTTAAAATTCATTCATCCATTTGATAATTAATTCTGATGGCATCTTACATAATCATCAGAGGCTTTCCCTGCAAAGTACATGAAGGTAAATGAACCTCTACTTGAAGCTTGACATCTATCTTTGGCTCACTGTTGAAGAACACATTATAATGAAGCAACAGACAGGATGCCTGATCACTCAAGTTCGGTGAAGAAGCAAGAAAGATTAATAACACTGCTGTGTAATGGAATAATGTCAGGTACGAAACACTGTATCCTCTACCTTCGAAAGTGTTCTTTAATCCTGTGGATTTACAAATACTTCATTTTCATTTTGTGATTAGAAAAAAATATTAAATTCTCATTTGAGTATGATTTCTAACTTTAGTAAAAGTAGAGAGAAGGGAATAATAAAAATTCTTGTTAGTGAGAGAAGTTTGTCGTTGGAGTTGCCTCTTCACCTGGTTAAGTTTCAAGAATAAATTAGGAAAATGAAGGGCTTTACCATCAGAACGTGAAGCCAGTCCATAAATAAGAGTCAGGGGCTGATCCAAGAGAGTCTCCAGACATGCCTTACCAAAGATAAGAATAGTTTTCGCAGCCTCTGAAGTTGGTCCCTGTTGCTTACAGAGCCTTGTGCACTAATAGATGCCCCTTGGGGAGTACAGCGCTCTTTAGTGGTCACTTGCCATCAGCTACGCTCAGGGAACTAAGTATACTGCTGACCTCTCTGAGGTGTACTACCAAAAGTAAGTCACAGTCCTGATAAAGGAGTTTAGAGGGTGCATTAATGAATGTTCCAATCACAGAAGCCTCTTTTCTTTAAACCTCCCTCAACCAAGGGATTTATACAAATTTAATATCGCCCAATTGTCTCAATATTTAAATACGACCCTTTCCTCTTGGAGTTTGGAATTCATCCAAAGGTAAGGAGTTGTGTTGGTTCTCTAACAAGCTCCAGAACGATAGGATTGGCCCTTTGGTGAAGTTCTTCTCCTCTCACTGGTTTTTATCTTCTTTGAGTGCCTTTTTCTATTTCAGTCACCACAAGTGGGAGATTTATTTTTTATTAAGTCTTTAACTTTTGACTTCTTAGTGAAAGAAAATACCACCCTGCTAGAAATGAACATATTTTATTGTTAGCAATTGCTGACAAATGCAAGCTTATGCCTGTCTCCTTAAAGCAGTCTATTCAACACTAAAATCAACATGATAACTCAAAACTCCCATCTCTTCTCAAGGCAAGGTATTCACAAACAAAACACTTGCTACATAAATATACTTGACAACTAGCAACTCCCATTTCCTCTATTCTGAAGGCAAAATAATCACAAACAAAAGTTTTAAAGAAAATCTGTATACCTTCATTTGAGGTTTAAGGATTGCCTTGAGTGCTAGAGACTGAGACTGATATCAGATATTAGATCAGCAGAGTAAAGGAAGAGAGAAATGAGTGCAAAGGGACCTGGATTTTTCTGTTCTTACAAATTTTAAAAAATTCTTGACAACCAGAATCATCCTTAGATCACTTATTTTCCTGTCTGGTTTTTTCTTTGTAACTTTAATTATCTTTGCTGCTGCCTGTGTGTCTTACCTTTTTAATGTAATGTCTTAATATTTAATGTTGAGATGTGCTTTTGGAGAGATAGTTCCAAGGTTCAGCTGTAAAATCATCATTCATAGTGTAAGAAATCATGTGGCTGAACCCCAAGACATCAAATAGAAAATAGATTTATGACACAAAAAAGAAAAAAACTTGGCCATTGACTTTTATAGAGAACAAAGATGAAATCTTTAATCTTTTAATCTTTACAGGAAAAGGGCCTTCTCATTTAAAATAGATATAGAGAAGTGAATTGCAAGTGAAGTGCTCATATACAAATCTAGGACTTCTAAAACATATTAAAATGTTTGCTCATCTTTTGTAGACCTTGTATACTTCTGTGTCCTGAGCCAGCAATTGAACCTAGGTTCTGAATGTAATGGAAGTCACTGATCACTATCAAGTTTATTGTTTTATTTTCATAGCAAGTAATGTCATAACAGTTATTGCTGTCCCAGTAAGGAAGTCTAACTATTTCACATAAATGAAACACCACATAATAAGATATTAAATCATATGAAACAAAACTGACTTTTGAATCTATTGTCACCTAAGGACAGTGGATGGTAATTTCTCCTTATGATTCTATGGGTAGCTAATTTATTATTTTCTCATGTACTTGGCTTATTATAGAGCCCTGCAACCCTTTCAGAGCTCCACCACTTATTTGTCAGATCATTAACTAAAAATGTAAAAACTGGTTACTATTGTGTCATCTGCTTAAGTAATTACACAGAAATAAACCACATTTTTCTATCACTTTACTTGGTATCTTCTGCACTCATAGCCATAATACATTGCAAATACATAGGTTTCTCTTCAGCCAAGACCTGTCATTGTCCTTTCAGACTTCAGCATTCATGTTAATGACTCTGATCACTCTGATCTCATCAATCTTTCATGTCTTCCACTCTAATGATCTTGATCTATTCTTTATTGAGTGTATAGAACTTTTCTATAGCTCAGATTCAACTTATCAAAGATCTGGAACACTGACATTAAGTCTCTGACCATTCTTATATTTCTCCTACTTCCATTTTTTCCTCCTCTTTTTCAAGTGCATTATGACATCATTTCCCTCACCTCTCTAAATACTTCCAAGACATTTCCTTCTGTTATTATTTGCTTCTCTCTGTATATTCTGAACTTAATGGTCACATACTTCATAGATGTACCCATTAACCATAAAATCACAAATATACATTTCCAGTTTAAACTTCTCTCCTGAGCTACAAACACAAATTTCCAACATGTTTCCTGAATTGCTCAAATATACTTTCAAATCAGAGATCTTGCATACATCTTCATCTTGCATTCTCTATTATACTTTATTAAGTCATTAAGAATAGAATCCTTGTAATCTCCATTTCTCTCATATTTTGTAATTATTTTTTCTGTCACCAAGACTTAATTCTACCTATTCATAAAGCTTTACTCAGTGTTTCTAGAAGAAATATAATCTCCTTTATCTTCTTCCCTAGAATATTCTATTTATCCTTTTTTGAAAATGCAGACCACATTTTACAGTATTTTTTTGGGTCCCAAATTTAAGCCAATTGAACAGATATTTATTTGTTGAGCATGTATTTTATGCCAGGCACTATGTTGAGAACTTGGAATATGTCAGTGAACAAAACAAAAATTCCTGCCCTTATGGGAAGGGAGACAGATAATGAGTAATATACATCATAAGTAAGTTAGCTACATGGTATGTTAAAAAATGATAAGGTTATGAAAAAGAGAAAAAATGAGAGCTGGACAAAGGGAGTCTGGCTGGTATTGGGGGACAGGTTAAATCTGAAATAGAATGGGTAAGATAGACCTTGTTGAGGAGATAATTTGAGCAAAAGCATGAAGATAGTGAGGGGATCACCCATGTGACAATCTGGAGAATGAACTTCTAAGGAAAGGAAAGAGATAGTGCAAGACCCTAGTTTTGAGTGTGCCCGGTTTGTAACAAGGGGAAGAAAACTAGGAGAGGAAGTGAGAGAGATAGCAGAGGCTACATTATGTAGGGCCCTATAGGCCCTCAGGGACACTGGCTTGTACTCAGAACAAAAGGTAACCATTGGATGATTCTGAACTGAGGAGTGACAAATATTATATTATTTACATTTTGCAGGGATAATTCTGGTTGCTGTGTTGAGAACAGACAGGAGGGGAGCAAAGGGAAAAACAGAAATCCATGCTAGACATGATACAGAATGGAACTAGGATGGTAACAATGAAGGAGTTCAGAAGTGGTCAGATTCTAATTATATTCTGAGGGCAGAGCCAATAGGACTTGCTGGTATTTGGGATATGGGTTGTGAAGGAAAGGAAGGAATTGACAATGATTCCAAGAATTTTGACCTGAGCAACTGAAAGTATGGAATTGTCCTCACTTGAGAAAGTTGTAGATAGAGCAAGTGTGGAGGGTAAGATTAACAGTTCAATTTTGGATATGGTAACTTTTTGGGTATAGTAAGTTTGAGATATCTATTAGACAACCAAGTGAAGCTGCTGAGAAGATTATTGAATGTATGAGATTAGAATTGAGGAGAGAGATCTGAGCTGAGATGGATATATATATATCTCATACATAAAATGTATAGCCATGGAACTTAATGAAGTCACCAAGAATGAGAGAGTTTGGGGCTCTTCTACATTAAGAAATCAGTGAGAAGAAAAATAATTATCAAAGGAAATGGAGAAGAAGTGATTAGTGATGCTGGAGGAAAACCAAGAGACGATGATGTCTCGGATGACAAGTGAAATAAGTACATGGAGGGAATGCAAGTTATTCACTGCAATAGGGGTGACTTGAGATGAAAACTAAGAGTGAGTGCTGGATTTACTAACACGGAGGTCATAGGGAAAGTAGTGTAGAAGTGGCAGTTAGAACCCAGAAAATCTCCAAGCTCAATACTGTAAAGACTGTGGGAAGCAAAAAAGAGAAAAAAGAAAAAAAAATCCAACACTTGAAATGCTTGTAAGGGAAGGTGTATTCTAAGGGAATAATCAGCCTTTTGTTAAAGCTAGAAAATGAAGAAAATATTCAGAAATATTAAGATGGATGGTTTTGATGATGCTGAATAGTGAATTTCAGAGGAGAGGGTGGAAGAGTTTTTGAAGTTTCGGTGGAAGTGGGGGAAAGAGAGGATGTGATTTGTATCTACTAGTGGAGATTAGGGTGCAGGTGATGGATGATATCTTGGGATTCTGAATTCTTATGGTAACATTATAGAGAATAAAGGGAATAATGAGATTAGTCCTGTTGGAATCAACACAGATTGTGGCAAAGGTGTGAGTTTTGGGAATAGGAAGTGGTTAGATTTTGGGGTTCCTTCTTGAATCCACTGATCTAGGGTCAAGATGATAGTTAAAGCCATCTTGAGATATAGTCAGCCTCAATACACAGACTTCCTCTTGACCTCTGATAAAAGGGGTAGAAGATCTAGAGGAGGCTTGGTATTAATTCCAGTCATTTAGTTGAGGAACAAACTTATACCAAACCTGGAGGCTCCACCTTAACCCCTTTAATGAGATTGATAGCTGGGGAAGCTGAGCATCACTCTCTCTCTCTCTCTCTCTTTTATTGAAGTTTAGTTGATTTATAATGTTGTGTTAATTTCTGCTGTATGGCAAAGTGATTCAGTTATATACATATATATTATTTTTCATATTCTTTTCCATTATGGTTTATCACAGGATATTGAATATAGTTCCCTCTGCTGTTTATCCATTCTATATATAATAGTTTGCTTCTGTTAATCCCAAACTCCCAGTCCTTCCCTCTCCCACTCCCCCTTGTGCTGTTCTCTCTTAACTCTGGACCACAGCTGTAAAAGGCCTAGGGGTGCTGTGGTCCAAGTAAACAGAGACCATCTATCTTGGGTTTAGCCAATTATTTCCAATTGATTGGATGACCTGAGAGCTCACATCTGCTTGCACAGGGCCTGAGGTGCCTCTTTGGAGAGGATGGATGCTGAGGATAGAATGATACAGGCACAGTAAGCCAGGTCGATAACAAAGCTGGGTACTAGGAAAAGAGTAGGTTATAAATAAACATTGAAGGTACCATGTTCTGGATGTGAGATCGCAGTGCCTGTCAGAAACTGCAGAACACAAGTGCCATCTGGGAAGAACAGAATAGAGTACATGGCAGACACCAGAAATAGTGGGGCCTCAGCATGGAGTCGAAGGCCATGCTTCAGCAATCAGATAAGAACTAGTGAAATTAGAGTTATTATTGTTAATATGAACTCCATTTACTACCAATAGACTAATGAAGCTTGGACAAATTTGTGTTACATAGTAATGAAAACAAATTTCTCCACTCTGCTGGCCCGTGAGCTTGGAGGGACAAGGTTATGCGTGTATTCCCCATTGAATGCAGTTTAATGGATTTGTTGAATTGGCTACATAAAACGATTAGAAATATCTTCTTATGCCTCTATGTGATGTTGCAGATGCTTTGTCTATGTTCAGAAGTCTCCCATAACACTTTTGAGTGAGAGGGAAAAGAAAAGAAACCCAAGTTATGTTCATGGGACAAGTAGCCTCACTAACTGAGTCAATTATTTTTTCTAGTGAAAACAATGTAGGTCATACAAGAAATTTCAAACAAAATGTTACAGAATATGCTCTGACCCTTGTTTCACATCTTAAACAGTATTTTAAATACTGTTAAAATACTTAAATAGTATAATGTGACAAAGTTGTGAACATGAGGTTAATGACGAATAAAGTTTTGGCTTAAATTTCCTTACACCAGAGAAAAGTGGTGAATTTCCATAAGATTTCCTAGCTGACAGGCCACATACACAAGATAAGAGGGAGTAAAAGTGTAGAATATATTAATAAGGCAAGCAAATAAATACGATGAGAAAGAAAACAAATTCATAAGGGTATGTCACTTAAGATTAGAAATTTGAAGAAATGGAAAAAAAAAGAGAGAGAGAGAGAGAGAGAGAGAGAGAGAATCTAAAGATAGAAAGAATGGAGCAAGTGAAGACTTCCTTTCTCCAAGGGCCTTCTTTGACTATTCTATCTAAACATATCCCCTTTTTATTTTCTAGTGACTTGGACCGTAGGCTTGACTTGTAGGTTTGTTTACTTGTTTGTGGTCTGTCTCCCTCACTAAGTGGAAAGCTTTACAAAGGCAGAAGCCATGCTGTGCTTTATCCATCATTGTGTCCTTACAACAGAGCACAATGCCTAGTGCATAGTAGGTACAAATATTGGTTGAATAAATGAATGAATGAACAAACGAATGAAGGGGTAGAAAGAATGTGTTATAAACTCATGATTTTACATTTTGATAATGTATCAGTAGCAAAAATAATTCCCAAGAAGTAATTTATTCAAATACAGTTTTGCCTTTCTGTCCCAATAATAAAGACAAATACTCTTGGCATAACACAAAAATTTCTGAGAGATCATTAGTGAGAAAATTGCACTTATTTATAGCCTTCTGGATATGAGAGGTGACCTAGGATCCTGCTGGGTAGATCAGAGAGATAACCTTAAGTTACATCAATAATTCTAATGTCAGAGTCCTGGTGACATAAAAGGTTCTGTGGTATAGATATAAATACAGAAAATAAATTATATTTAAAGACAAATAATTGGTAAGTTATGCTAAGTCTAAGTTTCCCCAAAGCAATCCCATAAAATCACAATTTCTAGATAAGGGAGTTGGCAAAATTTGCTCTTTTGGATGTGCTCTTGCTCCCACATGGTCTGGTTGTTCCTATTATGGGATTGCATGGTTCGTGAGTTGATGTCATACAGAACACTCTAGTTATTAACTCAGAGAGCCTATGAGTTAGACGCCATCTGGGGGAGGTAGACACTGTGTGGGCAGTGAGGTGTCAGATCAAGTCTTTTTCCTCTCTTCCATTGCTACTATCTTTAGCAGTTTAAGCAGTTGAAGATACACACAGCCACGAGCCTCCACACATTGTGTATCTCCTCACATTGTGACATCTCTGCTTCCTTTGAAGTTGCATTTTTATTATTCTATTCAAGGAAAGCAAATATCCTAGACTCTGCTTTCAGAGATTGAAAACTCAGCTAGAGTGACCATGAGTTGCTGCTTGCTGGTTTATAACTCTTGTTTTGGCATATTTATTAGTGCTCCTCCTTCTTTAAAAATTGATTTTATTGAAATATAGTTGATTTACAATGTTGTGTTAGTTTCTGCTGTACAGCAAAGTGATTCAGGTATACATCTATATATGTTCTTTTTTAATATTTGCTTCCATTATGGTTTATCAGGATACTGAATATAGTTCCCTATGATATACAGTAGGACCTTGTTGCTTATCCATTCTATATGTAATAGTTTGCATCTGCTAATCCCAAACTCCCAATCCATCCCTCCCCTATCCTCCATCCCCCTTGGCAACCACAAGCCTGTTCTCTATGTCTGTGAGTCTGTTTCTGTTTCATAGATAAGTTCATTTGTGTCATATTTTAGATTCCACATATAAATGATGTCATATGGTATTTGTCTTTCTTTGACTTAGTTCACTTAATATGATAATCTCTAGGTCCATCCATGTTGCTGAAAATGGCATTATTTTATTCTTTTTTTTTTAATATTACTTTTGAGAACAAACCATAATTTATTTATCAATTACCTTTTTTTTTAACAAATTTAATCAGTTATACATATACATATGTTCCCATATCCCCTCCCTTTTGCGTCTCCCTCCCACCCTCCCTATCCCACCCCTCCAGGTGGTCACAAAGCACCGAGCTGATCTCCCTGTGCTATGCGGCTGCTTCCCACTAGCTATCTACCTTACGTTTGGTAGTGTATATATGTCCATGCCGCTCTTTCACTTTGTCACAGCTTACCCTTCCCCCTCCCCATATCCTCAAGTCCATTCTCTAGTAGGTCTGTGTCTTTATTCCTGTCTTACCCCTATGTTCTTCATGACATTTTTTTTCTTAAATTCCATATATATGTGTCAGCATACAGTATTTGTCTTTCTCTTTCTGACTTACTTCACTCTGTATGACAGACTCTAGGTCCATCCACCTCATTACAAATAGCTCAATTTCATTTCTTTTTATGGCTGAGTAATATTCCATTGTATGTATGTGCCACATCTTCTTTACCCATTCATCCGATGATGGACACTTAGGTTGCTTCCATCTCTGGGCTATTGTAAATAGGGCTGCTATGAACATTTTGGTACATGTCTCTTTTTGAATTATGGTTTTCTCAGGGTATATGCCCAGTAGTATTTTATTCTTTTTTATGGCTGAGTACCATTTCATTGTATACATGTACCACATCTTTATCCATTCATCTGTCGATGGGCATTTGGGTTGTTTCCATATCTTGTAATAGCTCCTCCTTTTGATCTCAAGAGTGTCCTGAGCTGGATTATAAATTAGCCCTAATGGGGAATTGTTCCTCAAGAGGCTGTTCTGGTTTCCAAAATCTAGAAAAGAATCACCAATTAGTATTAAATCATAGTAGACCCTGGCAAAGTACATGCAAAATATCCAGAAATAACAATGCAGGTTACCGACACTCATTTTTGATAAAGCGTTTTAAAGCAGGTTTCTAAATATTCATGATTTATGGGTTTGTCTGGCTGCTCCTAGGTATCAGCACTGGTGGAAGCCAGGTATATCAGCTGACTTTAGGTGCAACTGGTAGGTCTCTTGACAATCTTAGGGATAATTCTTCAGAATCCATATCCTATATATCTCTCTAATAAAGCAAAATATAAATGAAATGTCCAAGTAACCCATAAATAGAGGAATAAGGTAGTTTATAAAATTTAAAGTCAGATTTCTACTAGCAAAATAAACCCTATAGTATCTTACATGTCATCATTATTATAATATCAACCTTCATCCTCCTTGAGGGTACAAAATGAAAGCAGCACTGATGAATGAGGAGAGCTGTTCTGTGTACTATGTATGAAGTGTGTGTGTGTGTGTGTGTGTGTGTGTATTTGCAGGCATTTTCTTCAGCAGACACTGAGCACTTGTTCCAGGCTACAACCTTCATCCTTTGTTAGTTTCTTCAGATTGGAGGAGAGCAATTCTGCAGAAATGTGATTACCTTATTTTTTATTCTTTTTCCTGTTAACTTCATATTACACACAGCAAAAATATTTCTTTGCCTTTCTATACCTTTACTCTTTTAAAGGTCAGTTCTTTTATGTTTGCCTCATGAAAAGAATTTGTATGGCAGATGGCTTTCTAAGGATTCACATTTTTGACTAAAGGCACATGTTTCCTGTGCATATTTTCACACCATAAATTAAGCAGATTTTACCTTTAATCACAATTTTCTTTCTTTCTTGATGAGTAATTAGGTTACTGGAGGAAATAATTTCATGAATCTTTTTTTTTCTTGTTTTTAACTAGAGTGAATATAGATAGAAAGCTTCAAAGGAGCAGGAATCATGCTCATTTTATTCAGCATTTATACTTAGCTCCCATCATAATGGATTGCAGATGCTAGCTGCCCAATTAATATTTGTTCAATGAATGAATTGTCTGGTGGGTTCTAATAATCATAGATTTAAGCCACAGTCATATTCTACAATCCCAGCCTTTGATTTTTTGATACTTTGATACTTTTACAACTTCTATTTTCTAAATAAGAATGATCTTTTCCTTAAACCATTCCACAAGATTTACTTTCTGTTTTACTCAGGGTAAAGAAAATCAAGATAACATACGGATAAAGATGTAGAATAGTTTGCTAGATCATTTGTTAGCTAATGTGATTCAAATTCTTGATTCAGCAAATATTTACATTCCATGAACATTCACAGTCATTCAACAGTGAGATTTGCCTTCAGGTTCATAAAGCCTACAATGTAGATATTTTCCATGAATACTGTGAGTGCTTCATTAATGGTTCTTTGTCAGGGGCGGGAGGGATAGTAATAGAAACTAACTAATGTTAATGATACATGATAAAATTTAACTTTTGCCTGTGGCATCAGGATGCAATGGGAGCTACACACAAAGAAAAGGTCCTATATTGAAATTTTAAAAAAATGGACAGTTTGTTTTTAAACTCTTGGACCTCTCTCAGGGACCATGACCCAGGCCAATTGCATAAAGTGATCCAGGGAAGAAGGGAGTTGTGAACTCTTGCCTTGATTTCCACTCCTCCATGAGAAAGAAGTGAGGGTAGTGCTACCTCAATAGGACAACTCAGAAACTAAGATGTATCTGCTGGTCTAGGTGAGGGGCTGTTGCTGTCAGCTGGTGGCAGCAGGGCAAAGAAAGAGAACAGAGGACTGTTTGAAATGTAACCCACTCCTAGTGGCAGCTGTGCAAAGAATGTTTCTTCCCATGCACCAAGAGTAGACCTCACAGGAAACACAGAAGTAGTGACGCCATTTATAATTCTGTCCAAGAGAACTTCCCAGATAGCTTGAGTATTCCAAGAGGGAGTTTTGTGTGGTATGAATTACCTGGATTCCTGGGAATCTGGGGGTCAAAGAGGAAAGGACTACCAAAAGAATATGTGTATTTGTCACAATGCAGGTATTGCAGCCCAAGAGATTAAGCATGAGGTGAGAAGGGTATTCCTCTAGAAAGTTCACAAAGGTTCTGATGAAATAGGTCAGCATCTGTACATCTGTCATTGAGAGGGGCCTATTGCCAGATGATCCCTGCACTTCCGGTGTGGCTGCTTTTGACCCCAAGCCCTCTTTCCCAACTGGATTCAAACCTGGGGATGTCAGAAACTGCAGTTAGCAGAGGAGACATGGTGAGTAGAGAAAGAAAGATGATGCACCCCGCTCAGCTTCGCTCCCTTTCCGCTTGTAAGTTGCTAACCATCAGTAGTAGCCTGAGAGGAAAACTGAGTTTGAATTATTACCTACGCCTTGATAATTAGAGAAGTGAGGCAGTTTTTGGAATTTAAAGTGACTGGAGGTCATTTTATACTTTAAGTGAGAACAAAAACTTATGGGGTTTACTAGAGAAAGAATTTTCATGCAAGGACAAGAGAAAAATGTTCTTTCACTGAATGAAGTTTAAAGGACAAGGGGAGATAAATAAAGTTGCAGTTTGATTGCATTCCATAAGGCATGCTAGGTCAATTTTTCTGTTATAATAGTTTAAATGAAAAAGGAGAATTTATTAAAATAATTTCTTATTGGAACTCAATGCCAGGAAACACAGATGTGTCTCACACATAGAGGTTACTGAGGACTGTAAAGCTATTATAACCTCATTTACTCTCTCCCAAATCATCTGTTTCTCTTTGCATCTCATCTTTACTCTCTTCTCTCTTTAGATCAACTTTCTTGGCTTTTCCATGTAACAGCTGTAGGTAATTGTAAAGGTCATTTCAGTTCAGGCATCAAAGAAATTAACTGGTATCTCTAGGTTTCATTCCAAATTTTGGTAGGTGGAGAATTCTCTGAGCTTATCTTGACTTGTCTAACTCTACTCCTGTGGGTACAAGGGTATGTGATTCCAACATGACTGCAGGACCCACAACTGTGGGAGAGCAACAAGTTCTCTGAAAATAGGGACATTTGTTGGCCAGGAATTCCATCTTTGTTTACTACAAAAGCATGCGATATAGAGGCCACAGGAAGAATGCTGGGAACTCAGGTATTGGCAGTTTATCTGGGGTGTAAGAATATTGGGTTTTGCACATTGAAATTATCTCAGAAATCTCAGTTATAGGTATATGTGTTTTATAGTATATTCTGCTAATTAAACATCTTAATAAAACTTCCTGGGAAGTGTACTTGTTCTGTATTTCAGAAATGTCTGGGATTTCTAGGAAAGGGGATCATACCAACTTGTAATTATTTGAGAAAATTCACACAGATTGTATGGATTGATGCATAAACTTGGTCAATTTGACCACGATGCTTCATTTCCTTAATACAGTCTTGCGTTCTCACATGTAAGTATTTTGAGCTAAAGAGACAGATTTGGGAGTTTGGGAGGGCTGATGTGGTTAGAGTTCTTAGGGAAAAATACTGGAGAGGAGAGAGCTGCAGAGAGAGATGGAGGGAGGGAGGGAGAGAGAGAGAGAGAGAGAGAGGGAGAGGGAGAGGGAGAGAGAGAGGGTGCTCCAAACATCTTTGAGAGTCTGGGATCTTCAGCTGACTTCTCAAAGCAGGGGGAAAAAACCACCAAAAGGGAGCAATCAAAACAATCCCCTGAGCACAGAGAGGGCCAGAAATTGTTGGAATTCCCATCAGCCACATGGGGGCGGGGGTTGGGTGGGGTACCCAGAAGAGTATTTATTGCTTCATCAGTGAGGCAAAATTAACTCTAAAGACTGCTTTGGTCCCTTCTAACAAAGTTTAAAATAAATTCTTACAAAGATCAACTATTTTAAAGCAATTTAATTGCATCCCAGAATAGAGATTTGGAAATCTTTTAAAAAGTACTGGCACCTAAGATGCCAGTACTCCACTGGCATCTTAAGATAAAATAAAATTTGCAACTCCACTTTGCCCCTCATTTTGATAAGTGCATACCCCTTGTTTCTGAAGTATTCTGAAGCAGGAATATTCTCCCCCTTCCCCTCATGGCTGGTCAAATAATTAAAATGACATAAGGCAGATTAACAAGAGAAAATCAAATTCTATTATGTTTGTAGGGGAATACACATAAGCATGAAGAATTCCAAAGACAGTAAGGTAAGATGAATTATGTATGTCATTTTGACTAAGGAGAAGGAGGTAGGGGTTTGGGACTTCAAAGGGAGGTGAGCTAATTCACAGGAAGAAGAAAAGAGTTAATGTTTAGTAAACAAATGTTTGCTGGGCCATCTAGAGATAATGGAACACAGAGAGGACTTTGATCAAATGGGTCTTGCTTGGTTCCTCCCTGTCTACCACACCTAGTCCATACTTTACTATAGTGATAGCTCCTTCCTGGAAGAGACCTTCTATCTTAAATTCTTTTAGGCAGTTATGGTGGAGTTCAAAGGTTCTTCCTGAGTCTTTTGGGCTTTGTTTGTTTTCTGCTCAAAATAATCCACAAGCCGGACTGGCATATTTTGCTGTGGCGTACTCTGAATTCCATCAATTGCATCCTGTCCTGTATTATTTTAGGATTGTAAAATTCTGGTTACTACCCAGTAGTAACTGTCCAGCATCTCCTACAATTATCCCTGCATTAGAAAGAATAGCTACCAGTAAGTTTCTCACCATTTCTGGTGCTTCTTTCACCAACACATTCCTTATTGCTTTAGGAAACAGTGTTGCCCTTCAAGTGCATCCATGGAGCACAGCTGGTCAGCAACTAGTTTTTTTTTTTTCCCCATTGTATTAGAATGTCCTCCCTGGCATATTCCCTCTCTTGATCTTTTTGCACCCTTTTCCACTAACACAGCTGTTCTCCCATTTCTTGTTCTTTTAGTGTGGGCCATTGCTTTTTCTAGGCATCCAAGATGTGGATAACAGTGTCTTAGCACCATATCCCAGGGTCCTGCCAGATTACGAACTCCTGTGTCACTGGATACTGTCCTCGTATGGATAAACTCTCCCTTACCTAACTTCATGCTCCACACTCATTGATCCAGCACCCTCAGTCTCCAGCTCCATACATATTCTCCTCCCGACTCACATTCGCCAGGTCCTGCAGCTCCTTCTGCATCCCTGTTCTCCCTCAGCAGGCCGAGAATGTCCTTGGCTGGGTTATGTAGTGATTTGACCCTAGTTATTAGTCTTGTAGCGGGGAGTGTCAGTAGGGTAGAATCTGAGGAGGGTGGGTGTTCTCTTTCAAGGCTCTGCATCATCTAAGAGCCAGGGCAGAATACTAAGCTTTGAGAATGGTAAGCTACTTCTGCAGGGCTAGACAGATCTGAGGGGTCAAGATTCTCAAGTGTCTCAACCCAGATGTCCCCGTTCCAAGTCTCAGGGTTTTATCTTGAGTGGAATACCTGCTGTGACTGAGAATTCAGTTTCTCTTCTCTGGACTTTTGCTTTCCTTATAATTCATTGTTGAACCTGATCTTAAGCTTTTTCTGCCCTCTGGCTGCAGTAGATAAGCATCTACTTTACATGCTTTATATGCTTCCAAGGAGGCCCTTTGATTTTGGTAGTTTTAAATTTGAGATTAATCCCTCTCAGAGCATCCTTGAATTTTTACAGTGCATCAGTAGTAGCCAGCAAAAGTTGTCAGATTCTATAGTTCTTATAATTATTTTTTCCCTAATTCTCTCAAATACCTAAGACACTGTACCTGCCAAGTGCTTTCTTTCTTTTCTTTTC
The DNA here is from genome assembly GCF_964165515.1 of Mesoplodon bidens. Lineage (NCBI taxonomy): Eukaryota > Metazoa > Chordata > Mammalia > Artiodactyla > Ziphiidae > Mesoplodon > Mesoplodon bidens. The sequence goes on from NC_138160.1 coordinate 101,098,606, forward strand.
TTTTTTTTTTTTTTTTTTTGCGGTACGCGGGCCTCTCACTGTTGTGGCCTCTCCCGTTGCGGAGCACAGGCTCCGAACACGCAGGCTCAGCGGCCATGGCTCATGGGCCCAGCCGCTCCGCGGCATGTGGGATCTTCCCGGACCGGGGCATGAACCCATGTCCCCTGCATCAGCAGGCGGACTCTCAACCACTGCGCCACCAGGGAAGCCCCCTTGCCAGTGCTTTCTGACACACTGTCTCATTTCAGTTTACCACAGGTAAAAGTTTTAATAATTGTACCACTTTAACATGCCAGGAATAAGTATTCTATCTACCACCAATGAAGGAATCCTCATTATCAGCTCCCCCAAATTCCGTTTTATAATTTGCTTTCTAGGACCACTTGTTGGATTCCCCAGGACACAGACTTGAGATGGAGATGTGCTGTTAGGAGGACACTGGGGAATACTCTTGGACACAATACATAAAAGGGAGTGAGGGAAGCAGGATTGGGTTGGGGGAGAATTTGCACTGTGATTGTAATGGGTTTTATTTGAGTCCTTGGGGTGCTCTAGATCTCGGGTTGTCTTTCAGAGTTGTCCCAAATTGAGGCAAGAGGGCTGAGTCCTTGTATCTCTGCATTGATTGGTAGCTACTTCTCCCTTGGGAAGAAGTGCTTGTTGCCAGTCAACCCTCTGCACCTGAGGTTAATTCCTTGAGAGAGACTCAGCTGTGAGCTATCTGCAGCCAGCACTCCCACTCCCTGAGCATAACGCCCAGTGTGAGAGCCCAGCTTTGGTCTTGAGAGCAAGCTCTGGGCAGTGCAGCCCAGGAATCACTCAAAACTCATATATACTAATACAGTTTATGGGCAGTTTCACCCCCATTTTACTTTTATTCTCAGAAAAAAAACAAATCAAGCATGGAACTATTTAATAATATGCCTCGAAAGAACCTTAAAATCACAGCAAGTTCAACGTACTCAGTTTTCAGTTTAAGAATCGGAGGTGCAGGTAAGTCAAGTGCTTTGCTTGGGCGAACAGAAGATACAGATGCTGGGTTTAGCGTCTGGTTCTCTGCCTTCACCCCAGTTTTCTTTCACTCTTATAATCTGTCAGATCTAGAGAACTATAATATTGTAAATTGTTTCCCGTAGTTGAAAGTTTTAGAGTTTAATCTTTACTGCAGTATACAATAGATGTCAACTCCGTGATTGTGTTTGCCTCCCAGGACAATTTCTTCTTTCCCCCTTATTTTTGAGAGGCACTGTTGCTTTTTGTAGGACCAGGATATTAAATAGATTAAGGTTTTAAGTTCCAGGAGGAGATTCGTGGTCATATATAATCTATTGTACTCTTTTTCTTGAAAATTGTTTTGGGTAAAGTTGTTTCTCCCCACCCCCCCACCCCCCGCTTTCTGACTGTAACAAGAATCACCTGGGTAAAAGTGAAGGCTTAACAGAAATGGCTCAAATTCTGTTCTTTTGAAATGGGTTCTTTGTTGGATTATCTCAAGGTTGGGCACTAAGCACGCTTCTCCCATAAAGCTACCCTTGTTTCAACCAAAAGGCTATTTTGAATCTACCTGCTTTCAACAACAGGGAGTTTTTCTGGCAACTGGAAAAGGCTCTGGTCTTTGGTCTCCCTGCTTGTTACTCCTCTTATTAGTTTGGTTTTTCTTAAAGAATTCTGTCTGAAATGCACTGTCTATTTCCAGGCTGAAGTGTTTCCAGAAAGAAATTGTTTTCAATTTGATAAGTAAGTCACATAGTCTTTTACTGAGCATTTATAATGTGCTAAGTGTTGGGTTATGTATATGGATACTAAAATGTTCAAGATATGATCTGTGCTCTTAAGGAACTTGGTCTGATTGGGATATGATAAAGACCTAGAGAAATAATTTCACTATTAAGTAATATGTTTTACAAAGATGTGCACAGGGCTGTAGGTTTACCTACAGGAAGAAGGAAGTTGAGGAATAACTTTGATGTAATTGAGGCATTAGAAAGCCATGGTTTTGTCAGAAGGCTACAGTTCACATACATATGGAGCGGTCAACTTGTTCTCCTAATTAGCATGCTAAGCAGGAATGATTTATAATGCTTCCTAGCAAATACTGTGGACCATGAAGGAAAGTGATACAGAAGGTGAATTTCCATGCAGTGCTTAAGAATCAGGGAGCAGAGGGTTGAGTAGAGCAGATACAAGGCAGAGGTAAGATTTCGGTGGTGAGGGGAAAAAAAGTGAATGAATAAATAACACGTGCTTTGGATGGCGAACCCCTGAAGTTGTGGGAATCTTCTAAAAGGGAGGAGAGAAGCCTGGGAATGAAGGATAAACAGGCCAGCCCTGCTTAGTTTAATATGACACTTTCCTGAAATATATGTTATCTTACATTACCTAAATCACCTTTAGATTTAGAATAAATGCTAATGTTAAAGTAATGTGTGTTCAGTATGTCTTTTTTCTTGTTGTTGTTGTTAAACCAAGACACACTCTTTTTTAAAATGTTTATTTATTTATTTATTTTCTTATTAGTCATCCATTTTATACACATCAGTGTATACATGTCAATCCCGATCGCCCAATTCATCACACCACCCCCCCACCCCCAGCCGCTTTCCCCCCTTGGTGTCCATACATTTGTTCTCTATATCTGTGTCTCAATTTCTGCTCTGCAAACCGGTTCATCTGTACCATTTTCTAGGTTCCACATATATGCATTAATATACGATATTTGTTTTAATCTTTCTGACTTACTTCTCTCTGTATGACAGTCTCTAGGTCCATCTACGTTTCTACAAATGACCCAATTTCATTCCTTTTTATGGCTGAGTAATATTCCATTGTATATATGTACCACATCTTCTTTATCCATTTGTCTGTCGATGGGCATTTAGGTTGCTTCTATGACCTGGCTATTCTAAATAGTGCTGCAATGAACATTGGGGTGCATGTGTCTTTTTGAATTATGTTTTTCTCTGGGTATATGCCCAGTAGTGGGATTGCTGGGTCATATGGTAATTCTATTTTTAGTTCTTTAAGGAACCTCCATACTGTTCTCCATAGTGGCTGTATCAAGTTACATTCCCACCAACAGTTCAAGAGGGTTCCCTTTCCTCCACACCCTCTCTAGCATTTGTTGTTTGTAGATTTTCTGTTGATGCTCATTCTAACTGGTGTGAGGTGATACCTCACTGTAGTTTGGATTTGCATTTCTCTAATAATTAGTGATGTTGAGCAGCTTTTCATGTGCTTCTTGGCCATCTGTATGTCTTCTTTGGAGAAATGTCTATTTAGGTCTTCTGCCCATTTTTGGATTAGGTTGTTTGTTTCTTTAATATTGAGCTGCATGAGCTGTTTATATATATTGGAGATTAATCCTTTGTCTGTTGATTCCTTTGCAAATATTTTCTCCCATTCTGAGGGTTGTCTTTTCATCTTGTTTATGGTTTCCTTTGCTGTGCAAAGGTTTTAAGTTTAATTAGGTCCCATTTGTTTATTTTTGTTGTTATTTCCATTTCTCTAGGAGGTGGGTCAAAAAGGATCTTGCTGTGATTTATGTCATAGAGTGTTCTTCCTATGTTTTCCTCTAAGAGTTTTATAGTGTCTGGCCTTACATTTAGGTTTCTAATCCATTTTGAGTTTATTTTGTGTATGGTGTTAGGGAGTGTTCTAATTTCATTCTTTTACATGTAGCTGTCCAATTTTCCCAGCACTACTTATTGAAGAGACTGTCTTTTCTCCACTGTATATCCTTGCCTCCTTTGTCATCAGTATGTATTTCTAAAGAGACTATATTTAATTAGGGTTGTGTTTCAGTTTGTCTATCAAATAGACACATAAAATATCCTGCTATTACAGTATTTTCATTTATTTTTGTATTAGTTTCAAAGGTCACTTCCACTTCCCAGGAAATCCCCAAATGTAACATTTAGTATTTTAAAATAAAGTAGTTCTTGAGAATGCATTATCCATAGCAAACTGTATATGGAATTACATTTGCTTTTGTCAGAGCAGGTAGTTTAGTGCAACTTATTTTTTTTTAGAGGGAAGGTAGGTTGAGGAACAGAAGGGTGAGAGACGTACATGTCTCTGCATCTCGCCATGTACCTGTTCCTTGCCTTTCAGACTCATCTTCATTATTTGTTTCCTTTTCTCCGATTTTTAAAATTTTTGAAACATTTTAAAGTACACTTGAATACCTTTCTCCTAGATTTCTAAATTATTCACATTTTGGACTTTCACTTTACACATGTACAGCTTGTCCTCTTTCTCTTGTTTTCTCACAATATCATTATGAACTCAGTTTTTTTTTTTAATTCAGTATGTGGTCCATTACTGTCATTATTTTTGCTGTAAACATCTGAGTGAATTAAAGAACCATAATACTACCTGTAGATGTAAATACTCTATTTCAAAAGACTTCTGTCATTTTACACATTAATATCTTAAAAGATCTGGGGAAAATGGGTTAAAATAAATCTGGTATATTCTCTAGAGCCAAAAGAGCATAGGATACCCTGGAGTAATCCTGGGGTTACATAGGATCTTAGAAATCATTTTATTCTGTTCTTCTCAAGCATTTGCACCCAAATACCATTTAGAATGTGTAAAACCAATATATATCATGTGTAAGTCTGCAGCTTAATCTGAAGCTACCATAAGTAGGAAATGTCTTTGAAATCATATTTATCTTGTAAAATAGATCTAAATTTTTCTTTCTTCTCTATTATACACCAACTTTTGTTGAAGATTAATATTTTAAATATATTAAATATAAAAATGAACTCAACTATAAGTAAATGGATGTTCATTACAGCAGGGTCTGCAACAGTGAAAGACTGGAAACAACCTGGATGCCATTCAACAGAGGAGAGATTAAATACACTATAGCCTTACCATGGAATATTATGTAGCCTTCCACAAATAAGGGAAAAATGTATGTGGAATGATCTCCAGGAAATATTGTGTAAAAAAGACAAGTTTTGGAACAGTCTTTATAGGGTGGCTCCAATTTGTATAAATAAATATTACTCATTCATGAAATTCCTGCAACAAACATGTATTGAGTACCTACTATGCATGGGATTATTCTAGGTTCTTGGGGTATAGCAGTGAATGAAACAAAGTATTCTTAGGGAATTTATGTTCTAGTAGAAGCAGATAATAAATAAATAAATGAATGAATGAATAAATAAAATTATGTCCTGTAGTGATAGGTAATATTAAGGACAATAAAGCAAGTTAAGTATGATAAAGTTAAGGGAGTATGGCTACTCTTCCCCATAAGAGTCAGAGATAATATGAGATTTCAGAGCAGGCCTTAAGATGGATAGGAACAGATTGGAGAGGTTAAGGATAGGAATGCTATCTCTAGTTTTATCATTTTGAGGTTTGAGTCATGTAAATATTTAATGAAACTAAGATTAAATTATTATATAATTAGTAAAACTCCCTAAAATTAAATAGAAACACATATAAATGAACCTAATGTGTTATGAAATTGATAAATACACAAAGTAAAAATTCAAATAACTTTAAACAACCCTTTGTAGAATGCATTCAAAGGGCAGAATGGCAATCAAATCTTAAACTTTACTTAGCAGGTTTGCTGTAGGTATTGCTATTGCTATTGTAATTACAAAACTATTTTATGTATATTAGAAGATAAAGAAGTTGAGTTTATATATTGATCTTTTTAGGAATCAGGGTTTTCACTGTTAAAGAAAGCAGATTACAAGAATGGTATTGTAGAATATGAAGGCGACCCTGTGTTAGGGTATGAGGATATAGGTATACAATTTTTTTGAGCCGTGAAGCTTATACAATTGTGGAGAATCTCTTTAAGAAAAATTAGAAATAACAAAATTAGGTATAGAACATTAGAAGGAGCTCATTAGTTTCACAGTGAACCTTAACTGATCTGGTGGTGTTGACTTGGACTTGAAAGCATAGGTGTATTTTCTTGCTCTATGAACTAGAAAGGTCTAGATATAAGAATACCCTTATAGCAATGAGCACACCTAGTGCTCAGAATTTGTTTTCTAAATACACTCACCAAGAGAAAGAAATGAGGGTCTCTAGAGAAATGGCTGACCCAGGTCGGGGGAAGAAAAGTACAAGGAGATCCTGTCACATCTTGTGCCAGGTGCAAGAAAGTGCTCCAAGAATAAAGGGGTCATATCAAGATGACACAAGAAGTAAAATCCATAAGCTTTTTGTCCAACTTTGCTGTTTATATTCATATACTTACATGCTAATACAAAGCCACTTTCCCCCAGGTAATCTTCAGGTCATTGTTCTGTATCAGAGGGATGCCCTGACAGCCAGATAGATTAGGGAGCTGAGTTTGATCAAACTGGGGGGAGTTGAGAAATTCTCATAGGAGAAAGGGCCCAGAGCCATTACTCAGGGATGGGCTTGCTTGCACCTCACTGAAAAACTCGCTGTGCTTTTCAGAGAATCCGTAAATGGGTGAAAATTGTCTCCTTGTGAATGTCTTGATTGGCTCTTTGCTAACTGTCGCTTACCCAAGGGGGGGAAAAATGGTTTACTCTTCTCAGACAGTTTTGTTCTCTCCTCTTCTGCTTTTGTCTGTAATTAAAGAAATTAATCTATTTATTGGTTCCACTTGTATAAAAATAAAATGGCTCACTGACAGATAATGTCTTAAAATTATTCTTTGACATTTCCTAAATTTGTTTTAAATTCATGAATCCTATTATGTCTGAAAACCAGTTGTACCAAAGAAAATAGTTCCTTTTTTTTTTTTTTTAAATTAAAGATGCTACAGGAACAATAATCACCTTCTTTCCTATAAGGACCTTTTTTGAGAGTTAATAACTAGCTGGGTTAATGACCTTAAAATTTTAGGAACATCAGTTTTCTCATGTACTCATTAATTCTTCCAAAATGCCCAAGACTGAAATAATTAGCATTTAAATAAAAGCAGAAATAGGGAGGCCCAATAGGATATTGGCGAGATGTCAGAAACAGTATTTAGAGTGAAAATTATGAGAAAATACTGAATACATGTGATGAATTGGTTGGCCTATAAAAAGAACTGAAAGCAAGCAATTACTGGAGTAAAAGGAAAAGGGGAACAGAAAATAGCAGAGGTTGGCCAAAGGAATAATGACTGGATATTATTCAGATTGGGTAAAAAAAAAAAAATGCTCACTTAAAATGATAGTGGGAAATAGTCTAAATATAATCCTGGTGGAAATTTCAGCCAGGTTTGAATACTGCACAGCTTTTGAATACCATATGTAATTGAAAGTCGGCCTTCAGATACAATGTTACCCCTAAAAAAATGGGCCTATACGTTAGGGAGTAAGAAAGGATAACATTCTGAAGAATGCTGCTACCATGAAGCTTGATTGTTGTTAGAGCCTCCCTTTGATTTGCATGGTGGTAAATTAACATGAACATTTTTTTGTGTGATGGACCAAAGGAGAATATATAGAATACCATTGAAAACTCAGATAAATGAGAGAAAATTCAGAATTAACTCACATCCCCCAAATCAAACCCATTATATCATATTTAAATGAAAACATAAGTATGCTGCTGCTTCCCAGGAAGGCATACCTCATAATGTAGAATAAAATTGCATTAGAATGGATCAACATTTTGTGAAATTTGAAAAAAAAAGTTCTTTAGCTTGTTTAACTGAGGCTGGGTCTGTCATTAAGAATATAGAAATAATCTAGTAGAATCTGAAGAAATTGTGATATCTTTAGGAAGACTACTGGAAAGCTGATGAGACATTTATCTGATTTGGAGTTTAAGAAAATTGGACTGAGAATACAAAGAAAGCCAGAAGGGCAATTACATGTATAGACTGAATATTGCTACACAATTGTACTGTCACTCTCAGCACTTAAACAAATGATTACTGGCAGAGAATGATGCATTTGAAATTCACTTCATGTTACTCTGGAAAAAAGTTCTGAGACAGACCATAAATCTTGTGTGTATGCTTAACATAAGCTTGGGTTCTTATTATTTTTTGGCATTACCTCAGTCATTCTTAAGTTACAAAATCATAGAATCAGAGTTGGAAGGACATCTAGAGATGTCAACTAAATTACTTCTCTGCATCAATTTACCTACATTTTGTCTAAACATTTCCAGGAACAAAACATTTCACAACTCTCTCAAGGAGATTGTTAAATCATTCCAATGTTTATAAGCTCTCAAACCTAGGAGTTCTCTCCATCTGATTGCCGTATTTACCCTCATTCCTCTGTTCCCTGCCTTCTCCTCTCCCACTCCATCCAGCTTCTTATTTTTTGGATACTATTTTTCTTTCTTCAAGTAAATCTGTTTTCCTTCTCTCTGCAACTCTATGCCAGGTTTTGTCTAATGTCCCAGTGCCATATTTGTTTCTCTTGTATTTCTTCTCAGCATCCCCAGGTCTTTTATATTTTCTCCTAAATCCTCAGTAAGCTTATTTTATTTTCTTTTGGATTGAGAGCAGATGAACCAAAATACTACAAATCAAGCTGGGAGGAAAAGGAGGGATTGGATGTGAATATATAAAGAAGTATTTTCACCAATTCCAGCATTTTAAGGTATTCTTGCAGGTTTAGGAGAACCTCAGTGGGGATGACTGCCAACCTCTCTCTTAGGTTTACTTACCCAGGCAAAATTGTTGAGGATGTTCTCTGGCCAACACTATTAGCATACATAAAGCTCTCTGTTGGAAAGTTTACAGAGTCAATTAGAGTTCACAATATTTTTTTTTAAAGTATGGTTGAGGGACTCATTTAATGAATTGCATTTCAAGATGCTTCTATTCTTGTAGGGACTGCCTGTAAAAAATTAGCAGGTGGCACATTAAAGCCATAGGAGATTGTGCACTTAAATAGGCATTTATTTGGGTGTATATTTTCCACCTAGTAGATTACCACATCAGTTTAGGGGTTGTACTATTTCCCAAGTCCTAACTTTATAAGTTCTACAACATTTTCTAAAGAAGAATATTTACTTCTTATCTAGAATCACTATCTATAAATTGATTTACAAATAAATTCAGTGATTCTCCTTTTGTGAGCTAAATTCTTGATTTATTTATATGGCTAATGCTAAAAGAGTCCTGTTGAGTTTTCACCATCGAGGCAGTCCCTTGATTTGTTTAGCATAAGTGGATAATTTTGTGCTAAGTGAAGAGCACAGTTATTTCCAAAGTCTCTGCTCCTGATAACTATAAGATTGTATTCTAAAAAGGTCATATATATTCATTAACTTTTGGATAAAAATAAAAGCAGTATTTTCATTTATAATATTTGTATTAATAGAACTTCTGTAGCTCAATTATGTTTATGGAGATTTACTACTTGCAGGATGTATTCAGTATACTGTATACAGTATCAGGGTCTATCAGATAAGAATTTTATTATAGAAGTAATGCAGAGGAATAGGTTACTGTTTTGGATGACTCAGGAGTGGGAGTGTTGAAAGTTTGGAGTCAGGGCTCAAATACACTGGACAAAGGTTTTGGGAAACATGAATGAATCAAGAAGGTAATTGAAGAATTCTTCATAGCTGAAGAAATAAATGTATCACTTAATTAGATTGTGACAACAAGGTTAGCCCTGGAAGATAACTGGACAAAAGCCACTCCCTTTTTTCTGGAAGTGTGCGTGTGTGTTTGTATGTATGTTCTGTGTGTTTGTGTTCTATTCTATGGGATGATGAAGTATGAATAGGAAGTAGGGATAATGAGTGCCCTGGTTAAACGGATGTTTAAAAAGAATAGTTTTTTCTGTACCATCAACCCATAAAATCTATTCTGGAGCCTGAAGCTGCAGCTTGTTATTATTCCTGGCCTCTGTCCTTAAAAGCCTATCTTCTAGGTAAGGAGATAGACAACTTTTCTGTAAAAAGCCAGATAGTAAATAGTTTCAGCTTTACAGGCCACGTGGTTTCCATTGTAACTACTCAACCATTGTTATAGCTTGAAAACAGCCATAGACAATACAGAGACAAATGGGCATGAATGTGTTCCAACAAAACTTTATTTTGAAAAACAGGTGGCAGGTGGGGTTTTTGCCCAAGAAGTATAGTTCACCGACCTCTGTTACAGAGTCGTGATTCCTACCCATTAGTCAGCTCTGTCTTTCCTAGAGGTCCTTAGATAATTTCAAATTCTGCTTTAAGAATGTTCTGAAAAGACATTTTTCAGTCCTTTTCAGTTAAACCCGGAAGAACCGTATTGCAGTGTGTCCTTTCAGTGCCAAACAATATCACATTGGGAGCATGAATGGGGTACTACTTCTCTTCTGGAAGTGCTAGAATGACTCCCAGAGAAGAAGGGCTGCAGTGTGTGGGAGAAAGAGCTATGGCACAAGACTCAGGAAGCTTGAGGTCTAGTGTCTATCTCTGTGACTGCAGGCCTGGGTTTCCTCAGTGCCAGAGGAGGATATTGGGACTAGACATTCTACAGATTCTCTACTGGCTCTAGGATTTTACAGCGCTAAATTAAGGTTCTTGGCAAAGCTGATTCTGTAGGCAGTCTTGGATCTACGTTTCGCTTTCAAGACATTTCCTCAGACAGAGCAAACAGCAGACACTGGTAATTTTGAATGTGAACACATTTCTTGTTTCTACCTTAGGAGGTGATGAGAACGATCACATTTGGGCAGTTTTTCACAGTTTTGGAACTTGCCATACATTCATTGTTTATCTGCATGAGACTAACATTGCCCTTGAAGATACTTGTGGATAGAATCAGGAGTATTTTTCTTTTAAAATTTGTAGCTATAATGCACATTTTTTAAAAATTGGCTTACATTTTTGGTGTGATATATTTCATCATTTCTAAGAACCATGTTTCTTTGTACATTTTAACGTGTGAAATCAAAAGGTGTCATGCAACTGCTGTCGTGTAGGCAGCAATTGTGATGTATTTCTTACTGCTCATATTTGGGCGTACAGATTTATATCAATAAATAGATATATAAATATCGATGTATAATCTACAGCTTGCAAGAGAATCCTGAAGACAGAAATGAGGCACAATTAAAAAACACTGTTTCACCAAGGCTCTTGATGGCACAAAGGGATATTTTATATGGAAAATTATGGACTTTAATGATTCTGAATTGATCAGTAATTTGGATTCTAAATGTGAAGAAATTTTAGAAATAATTTATTATGTTTATACTTCTTTTTACATAAATGCCAGTGATTTAGTAAACATTTACGGGTAAATAAATTCAAGTGGGCTCTTTTTGTAATATAAAATGAATCATAGTAATAATGAATAAAGTGAATAATATCGTAAATCAAATATACCTCAATAAAAAAATTGTAAGTGATAAAAAGTATTGTAACATAATTTAATTATCAAAGGTATTTTTTTTGCTCTTAGTGGTACATAAAATAGTGGTGTGTTCTTATAATTTATGGCATCTTAGATTTATAAACATGGTATTATTAAGTATGATGAGAAATTTTTGAGAATTTAGAAGAAATATTAAGAATCAAAAAGAGAATTAGGAAGTAAATTATGGCAAAAAAAGATTTTATATTGCCTCCCAGCATTGAGAGAGGGAAAGGATGAGAAAAATAGAGATCTTGAAGTACATTTGTCAGTCAGAAAAGAATGCACTAAGATTACCACTGGAATGCTACAAAGCCCCTTGAAGAACACTGAACTTGCCCGTCTTTTACCTCAATGTCTCTAGCACCCAGAACAAAACCTGGCAAAGAACTGGCTGCCCATAATTTTTTGTTGAGTGGGAGAATAAGTGGCCCCTAGAGCAAAATTGGTATATGGGAGAAGTTGAGGCTGTGCAGAGCTTCAGAAACAGCCCTGGTCCCAAATTTAAATCTTCCTTTGGCTTTGAGGGTCAAGAATGTTTATAAGAGTTGCTCTTATACTTGATCTCTGAGTTTGTTATATAAAGATGCATGAGTCAGTAGCACTGATACTCAGAATTACAGGTGTTTGTACTGAAAAGTAACTCAGCTATTAAGATCTTGGCAAAACACTTTCTAGTAGTATTCCTTGATTAAACTGTCCTTGAAGCATTAGCCTGAGAGAAGAAACCAAAAGCCATGTTTCAGTTTCTGTACTAGTTATGACAGAAACAGATGCTAACTATACAGAATTCTTGCAGAACTTGTTTCCATCTGGTCTCCAGTATGCTGTGTTCCTGCAATTTTTAGAGTATGGAATACTTTGGGAAGCTTAGGTGTCATCACCACCCAAGCAAAACTCAATTCTTATAAAACTTACAAAAGTGTCTTTTGGACTAGAGAAATGAATTTATTTTTAAAAAAATAGATGTTAAGATGTTAAAGATGAAAGCTTTGCTGGGGTGGATATTTAGAATTTTAGTATATACACATGGGTCTTAGCTTTCTTTAAGATCCTTCTTATGAAGTTATCTAAGATATCTAATAAATATATCTAATACATATGAAGTTATCTGATTCTGATCAATTGATTCAAAACCAATGTTGTGTTCTTTGACACAGTAACTCTAGGAATAAGTAAATATATATACAAACATATGTATTCAGAGTTTAGTTGAGGAAATGATGGCAATTTATATTAAGGAATTAGAATATTGTATTGTATTGTATATAATGTTGTATATATAAGAATTAGAATTTTGTGGAGAATATTTAAGTGATAGAGGAATGCTAAGGAGCAAAAGATCAGTGAGGGCAAGATGACTTCATCAGAATTTTGGCAGACCAAGTTGGAAGGGTTGAATATTTTGATCAAAGGGGATGAGTGAAATCTCAGAGATGGAAATAGTGTACCTTGATGCAAAGACAAGGCAATTGTCGTGAACACAGTGGAGAGCAAGAATCTGGGAGTAGAGACAAATAATTAGTTGAATAAAATTAAAACCACTGATAGAATGTTCCACAAAAAATGATGGCATGCACACCATGCACTAGGCTCTATCCAGTTCTGGTGAGTCAGTGGTAGACAAGACAGATGTGATATACTGCTCTTGTATGACTTATATTCTAGTTGAGTGCAGCAAACAAAGAAGTAAGCAAATACATATAAGAAGCAAGTTGGTGGTAAGTAATGGTAGTAGTAATGCTACTAATGTGATGAAGACAATATGAGCTAGATGCTACAACAGTGAATATTGGAGATGGGAGGATTTTTTAGGTGGGGGAGTAAGGGAAAACATCTCCAAGGAGTTGACCTTCAAGCCAAGATCTAAAAGTTGAGAGGAGCCAAGTAGGTGAGGGAGTGAGGAGAGAACAGATAACACAGAAAGAGATTGATGGGTTCTGAAAGCTAACAAAGTTAAAGCCTGAAGCCAAGTAAGGAAGGGGGCAAGTGGCTCAGGATGAATTAGACAGATAGACAGGACCCATATCATGCTGGACATTGAGAATCAGAGTAGAGAATTTGGATTTTGTTCTTAGGTAATTAATAGAACTTCTTTGGAGGCTTTTAAGCAATATCATCAAATATGACCTATTTTTTATAAGATTGTTCTGGTTCTTGTGTGTACAGTAAATTGGGTGGATCACTCATCATCATCACCATCATCATCAAGCTACTACCTATACAGGCTTGCTGTAGTCTGAGAGAGAGATGCTAGTATCTTGGACATGAGAGTAAAACAGATAGGACTTGGTGATAGGTTGGAGCTTAATTTAGGAGGGGAGTTGGCAACAGAAAGGGAGAAGTCAAGAATGGTGCCAGATTTCTTAAGCTGGGTTACAGAAAGTATTAAATGTCAGATAGCGAGGGTCTGTGTTGATAGACAGGAAAATCAAGGAACACAATAATTTTGGGAAGTGTGATAGAATATGCTTGTTTAAAAAAGATGTGTTTTTGTTACAGGGAATACTATACCAGAACTGCAAAATCTGAGAATCAGGAAAGTCTGTGTGATGTCTGCTACAGTAAATCCTCTGTGAAAAGCTAGGGGCTTGGGTTAGGCTAATGGCCATGGGATTAGAAAAGAAAACATAGCCATGAAGGATATCATTATGGAAGATTTTTGTCTTTTGAAGCTTATTGGAAATGAGAAATGAATCAGAAGCGTGTACCTAAGACAATTGTGGAATCTTTTGTGTGACCTAGTTTTGTGTGATATAGTTTTTAATCACTAGGGCCTTCAATTCTGTTTCCAGGAGGTTCATGAACTCTTAGGCAGGGCTGAGCCTAGTTGCCTGGGCCAAACACCTTCAAATTAGCAGCCGCCCTCCCTCACCATGAAATGTATCATGCACAGAATTGAAATTATACAATTAAAACTCATATCCTGCTCATGACTTAGAAATAAAAAATGCATTTTTTATTAAAGTTCAATTTAATATTCATTGTGGGCTTATTCTAAGTCAATGAGGTGCCAGGGATACAATGGTGGCAAAAAAATAAAAATCGTGTACCTTTACTTTTACTTTGGAAGATTCTTTGTACTTTGTGACACACAGACCCACAGTGCAAAATGGAAAGAACTTATACGAACACGTTAAAAATAACGTGACTTTCCATAAATTTCCCTCAAACGCCAAGTCATCAAAGTCAAATATCCAGAGGCTTCATTTTCTGGGGGTGGGGATGATTTTTAAGGTAACTGTTGTAAAAGCCTCCTGAAATTTGTTCCAGTTTGTATTTTAAGCAAAATGATTTCAAAACATGACCCATAAAAATATCAAATGGCAACAAAAATTAAAATGTTTGTTTTCCTTTATTTAACACATATTGAGCTCTAATTTTCTGTTTTCTACAAAGTACGGATAATTAAGCTTTGTCGTTGCCCTGCAGGAGTTTGCTGTCTGCAGCAGATAGTGCTAATGTGCCATTTCCATTTTCACACAGGACTAGGCCACGCCAAGTCGGGAGCTGGGAAAACTGCTTTTTTGAGGGGAACTTTAAAAGTTGTTTAAATGAAAACAGAAGCAGAGGAAGCTGTAGGCAGCTAGGTGGAGTGAAATAAAATGCGTATGTTTGCACATAAGACAGCTTTGTGGAACCTCAGGGTGGGAGATCAGGAAGAGGGAAAGCTGTGAATGAACCCATGATAAGCTGTGGAGAAGTGGCCAGGCCCAAATGACGTGGCACCAGACATACAATTTAGTCTTTGTTGGGAGACTTGAGAAAATAGGCTGAGCATCTTGGCTATGAACACAAGAGCCAAGAGAGTTATTTTCACGTCTAGAGTACAGTGTGACACTGTAGGAGGCCAAAATGAAGAAGAAGGATTTGCTCCCTGAAATTACTGCTGGCAGATAAAGGGGAAATTGTAGTTGCCTAGGTGAGAAATGGTCAAGTCTAATGTTGAGACAGTGTCAGACTGATGAAGAAAAGGAGGGTGTGGAATTATCAAACCATACCATTTTAGAGTTAGATGGTGCCTTAAAGATAACCTTCCAGATGAGATATTGAGATTATACCCTTTACCATCTGAGTCACATTGAACCAGTTTTCTAATGCTGCTGACGGCCAGTTTTTTGTTTTTTTTGTTTTTTTTTGTTTTGCATTACGCGGACCTCTCACTGTTGCGGCCTCTCCCGTTGCGGAGCACAGGCTCCGGACGCTCAGGCTCAGCGGCCATGGCTCATGGGCCCAGCCGCTCCGCGGCATGTGGGATCTTCCCGGACCGGGGCACGAACCCACGTCCCCTGCATCAGCAGGCGGACTCTCAACCACTGCGTCACCAGGGAAGCCCGGGCCAGTTTTATTATTCTGTGAAATGGTGTCCTGGTGCTGTTGTGACTCCACAGACATCGTGTATGTGTGTTGTAAACCACATAGATAGTAAATAGGAAAGTTATAATTATAGGAGACATTTAAGAAGTGATAGATTTTGGCAACAGACTCCATGTACAGAGTGAGAGAAATGAGTCAGAGTTTAGTCATTAACACATTCTGTTCTTTTCGGTCATATGTATTTGTGAGACTCGATAAATGAGGAGGATTAACATTCACTTGACTGTTAAGAGGCATATTGGTAAAACAATTTTCTCTGTTGGCCTTCTGTACTATAACTCCCAAACATTCCATAGCTGGAAAAGCAATCATTTGTGTTGATTTTTTTTTATTGTGTTCTATCATTTGTTTAGCACAGGCATCGGGTCATTTGTTCCTCTTTTACCTTCTGAGCTAGGCTGTCTCTGAATAAAAGAGTTAATTTTGTGTGAAGATCTTGGCCTGGTTCTTCAGTGTCATCTATAGATGTCCTTGTCACCTTCATTGGCTATGTTTTGCTTTTGAGCACTTAGTATAGGGAGTTTATTTTCAGCAAAGTGTTTCACAGAATCATTAGGCAGCTCTTGTTTCATATGTAGCATTGCAAAAAAAGTGCAGGTGCTGTTCTTCTGTTTGCTCAAAGAAACCTTGGATACACCCTCCAATGCCTAGCTCAGGACCCTGACCCCAAATCACCAACTTGTGAACACCCTGATGCCTATGTGGCAAAAGGATGTTTTAGTTCCAAATAGAAAATTAAAAAAAGAAATTCCAGTTTATTGGCTAAAAAGACTGGCTTTGACAGCTTGCTTTCACTTCTGCTAAAGGTGTATTTAAGATACCTCAATTCTATAATCTGTCTTTACCCTCACAAAACTCCAGTATCGGTATATCTTATTGCTACAAATTTACAGCATGCCTTCTGAACAGGTCCCAGGGAAATAGAAGAGTCCTGTGACAACTATTGGTGCCCAGATGAGTATCCTGCCAAGACCTAGCACCAGCCTAAAGAGATCAGGCCATTTATAAGACTCAGATGAGCTCAAAGAAACTCTGCTTCCTAGATTTAGAAGCAAGGTATTAGGTTCATGAGCCACCTTACAAATCTCACACAACATCCTGTCTCTGCAGCATTTCAATGAATCTGAACATTTGAGTCTCTCAGTTGAATTAGGGGGGAAAATCCATTGTATGTTTATGGAGGCAGAAGTGATAACTTTGCCAAGTAGCAGGAGCAGTGGGGCTTTCTGGAGCTCTCTCCAAATCTACTGGTGGAGAATACATCGAGTTTGGTAGGTATTTAGCAATATCTCTTAGACATAAAATAAAAGCAACATATCATTTGGGTCCTTCTAAGAACCTCAGACTCAGGGCAGACCCCAAACTTGAGCTCAAAAAGCTTCACCCGTGTTTCTCTTAGCCATATTTAAGGATTTAGTTTGTCTACCTGTCACAGTGTTGTCCAGAAGTATTGGAACACTGTGTTTCAATACACTGGCAAAGTACTTTCTCTGCCTCCCTTGCAGATGGGATTATTCTACGTGATCCCAGCAGGCTAAGAGTGTTTATTTGTTCTGTCAGCAATCTCACCGCCATCCAAGGGATTGTTCTGTTCTTTTTGTCTTTATTCAACAAATATATGAGTGCTCCTTCTATGCCACTCTCTGTGATAGACTCAGTATGTAAATTGTTATTGTTGCATAGTGCTAGATAAGCACCCTCATAAAATATGAACCAGCTGCAGTGGGCACAGAGAGAAGAGAAGCAGAATGTACAATTGGGGATTTAGAATTTTGGAAAGGTGTAGTCCATTCAGGAAACTGCAGACAGTTTGGTGTGGGTGAATTATAGGATCAAATAGGCAGAGATAAGTTTGCTGAGTTCCATGCCAAACCACAAGGGTCTGCTATGCCATGTGAAGCAAACTCATGAATGCCCCACCCATCTTCCCTCAGCCTTCCTGAGTTCACCTGCAACTGAAAGATGAGACAGTGTCTGGAACACTGATGCCTTTCCATCACAGAAGTATCTGCTTCTCTCTTTTGTGCCTGAGATCTTTGTCTATACAACCAGGGAAGATGGCTCCCTTTCAAGCTGTACAGATTGGGAAGGGTGTTACTATGTCTTGGAGCACTCTCAGCAAATGGGGCAGGTAGACAATGACTAAATGCCCCAGTCCCTATACAGTTTTAAGATGTGGTCCACACACAGAGAGTCTGTGGTGGAACTGAGCCCCAGGTACCTTCAGAGCTAACCTACTTGTTAACACATCCTTTATAGAATTTTCTCCATTCCCTGTCTCACTTTTTTCATTTCATCATTTGTGCATCTTGGGCTTACCTCCAAAAAACCAAATTGTACCCAGATACTTGTTTCAAACTGAGACACAATAAAAAAGTGTGGAATTAATCCTCTAGGCTACAGGGAGCCAATTATGAATTTTTAATTAAAATCATTATATGCTCTGGGTTTTTGACCAGGCTTTCCTCTTTGTTAAACAGAATGACTGCTTCATTGCTTCATCAGAGTCTAAACATGCTTGAAATCCTGCTTCAGAGCAGAGAGGAGGGTTTGGCACTCCTCCCCAGGAGGTTTCAGCCTGGCCATTAGAAGATCAGGGCTCTCCTTTTTCGGGGTTTACTCCCATGAGGCACTCAGTAAGTTTGCAAATTATGTAAAACAACCCAATATTACTAGTGTAATTTCCTGTCATTTTCTACATTTGTGTTTACTGAATTATGCTACTGAGGCTGTTTGTGTATTTGGAGGATCATGACCTACAATTTGGGTAATTGGCTACCCTGAAATTTGGGTAAGTTGGTGATGTTCAGGCTGTGACTTACAGGTTTAAAGAGGCTGTACTTATCACTGGCTTGGAAGGTGACCACAGCTCTAATGGGGCCTTGTTGTATTGACTACCACAGGGTGGAGTCCACTCCAGTGTCCCAATTACCTGCTGGGTAGGCTCCAAATATGTGGGTTTCCACAGTTAACCTGTTGTCCCAACTAATTACACGTTTTCTCTTTCAAATATGAACTCTGTATAAGTAACCAAACATAAAAATAATGTCATAAAATTACACGTTCTTTTTAAGATGTACAATGTAGTGACTTTATCTATCATGCAAAATGCTTGTCACAATAGGGTTAGTTAACACATCCATCACCTCACATCATTACATTTTTTTGGTGTGTGGTGAGAACTTTTCAAATCTACTTTTAGCAACTCTCAAATATACGATACAATATAGTATTGTTAAATACAGTCACCATGCTGAACATTACAACCCCAGGACATAACTGGAAGTTTGTACCCTGTGACCACCTTCACTCTCCCCCTCCCTCTGACCCCCAGGCAACCACCAATCTATTCTCTCTTCCTATTAGGTTGTTGTTTTTGGTTTCACATATAAGTGAGTTCATACAGTAACTGTCTTTGTCTCGCTTATTTCACTTAGCATAACAGGTTCATCCATGTTGTCACAAAAGGTAGGATTTCCTTTTTTATGGTTGAATAATATTCCATTGTATATACACCACATTTTCTTTATCTGTTCATCATCGATGGCCAGTTGGATTGTTTCTATTTCTTTGTTTTTGTAAATAATGCTGAAATGAACATAAGGGTTCAGATATTTCTTTGAGATAGTGGGATTTCATTTTCTTCAGATATATATCCAAAAGTGGCATTACTGGATCATATGATAGTTTTGTTTTTAATATTTTGAGGGACCTCCATACTATGTTTTCCATAGTGGCTGCACTAATTTATATTACCACCGATTGTATGCAGGGTTCTGTTTCTCCATATTCTCTTCAGCCCTTATCTCTCACCCTTTTGATAATAGCTATTCTCACAGGTATGTGGTGATATCTTATTGTGGTTTTGATTTGCATTTCCCTGATGATTAGTATGCTGAATACCTTTTCATGTACCTGTTGGCTATTTGAGTATCTTCTTTGAAAAAAAGTGTGTATTTCAGTATTCCACCCATTTTTTAAATCAAATTATTTGTTTTTGTTGCTGTTGAATTGTATGAAGTCTTTATATATTTTGGATATTAACACCTTATTAGACATGTGGTTTACAAATATTTTCTCCTATTCCATATGTTGCCTTTTCATTTTGTTAATTGCTTGCTTTTCTGTGAAGAAGACTTTTAGTCTGATGTATTCCCACTTGTTTATTTTTGCTTTTATTGCTTGTGGTTTGGGTGTCATATCCATAAAATTCTTGTCAAGCCAAGTGTCAAGGAATTTTTTCCTTATGTTTTCTTCTAGGAGATCCTCTAGGTCTTAAATTTAAGTCTCTAATCCATTTTTAATTAATTTTGTGAGTGGTGTAATATAGACCTCCAGTTTCATTCTTTTGAATGTAAATAACCGGTTTTCCCAGCACCATTTATTAAAGAGATTGTCTTTTCCCCATTCTATATCCTTGCCTCCATTATCAAATATTAGTTGACTGTATATGTGTGAGTTTATGTAGTCAAATCATACAAATCATATGATATACTTTTGTATTTATGTAATTATATCAGTAGTTAGGATCTAGGAACAAATAATTATAAACAGGTTTTCTACTTACATGACATTTAAAAGTCTGGCAATTTTGGCCCCACCTGCTAAATTTTAGAAGCACCTTCTAAATTGTGAGAAGGCCTAAAACTCCTCCACAAATTTTCCAAATTCCCCAAGGGATGCTATGTCCTTAGTTAAAACCCATACCTCTCATGCTGATGACTCCAAAATTAGTGTTTCCAGCTCTCATCTGTCTCTTGAATGCCAGATTAATATATCCAACTGCTCACTGGAGATCTACAACTGACTGATCTTTAACTGGCATTACAATATTAACAAATCCAAAATCAAACTATTGATTTCTTTCCCCAAACATTATCTTCCAATAGTTTTCCCCATCTCTGAAATGGCACCACCATAAAATCCAGTTACTGTAGGCAAAAACCTTGGAATCATCCTTTATTTATATCTTTCTTTTATACCTCACCTCTTCAATCTCATTTTTTTCTACACTCACAATCTGAATATGTGCTACCACAGATTAATCCATTGTTACTTTTGTGTGTGCTATTTCATTTGTTTCCTACCTAAACTCTTAATCCCATAGGGTATTCTCCACAGTGTAGCCAGAGTGAGGTGTTTAAAAAGTATAGCATTTTATATCACTTTCTTCCTTTCCCTCTTGGCTTCCTGCTTCCAAATACACTTGGGATGAGAATCCCACTAGATCCTACATGATCTTTCTTTTGGTGATCTAATTCCCCCCCTTACTCCCGGAGCTCCACCATATTGGTTTCATTGATGTTGTATGAGCACACCAAGCTCATTCCTACCTCAGGGCCTTTGCCTTACTGCTTCCCTCCTACTGAAATACCCTTTTGACAATATTCATATGCTCTCTCTGTCATTTATTTCAGCTCTTATTTAATTGTCACCTCCAGAGAAACTTTCCTGACCATCCTGTTTAAATATACTACATTTGTCTCTGTACCTATATCCCACTATAATTTTTTGTAGTCTTTACCTGAAATTGATTGATCCACTTGTTTGTTTTTCTGACAGTAGATATAAGCTCCATGAGGGAAAAGCCTTTGTTTATTGACTTGTCCTCAAGATCCAGAGGCATATGTGGTCCATAGTATTTACTCAGTATTTGTTGAATAAATAAATAAGTGGTGAGTGTATTGTTAGGGTAAGAATAACAACTTTAACAAACAAATCATAACAAATACATATAATGGCTCAAAATAAAATTCCTTCTTGCTCAGATACTTGAAAACATGTATAACTATCAATTAGTGACAATTTATGGACTCAGGCTCCCTCTAACTTGTAGCTCCACCATCTCTTACTGAAGGTATCCAGAACTACTGATGATCATCTATCCTGCTGGGAGAAGGAGAAAAGCATGGAGGAGAATATGCCATGTTTTTAATGAGCTGGGCCTGGAAGTGATACCTTCCTCTTATATTCCATTAGTTAGAACTCAGTCACAAGGACACGCTTGACTGTAAGGGCAACTGAGAAATACAGTCCCTTGCTGGGCAGCTATTTCCCTGCTAACAACTCTACACTAAAGAATGGGAAGCAATATGTTTTTTTGGACAGTGAGTTGCTTCTGCCACAATGAATGAACTTGTAAAAATCCAAGAATAATTTGTTTTGTATATTATATAAAAGATATTATGTTGATATTTATTTGGAAGATTTATTTTCTTATGCCTTATTACCATTTTATATAATTATTTTAAAATATAATTATCCTTAGGTAATTATGTCCATTAATTATATTTATGTGATTATATTAATACTATTTTGTCTTTATATAACTTATCTGAGGCACAGTTGAATACAAACTAATGAGATTAATACAGTATTCAGGGAGGTTACATGACTGAAAATATAGCATGGATTCTTCACCTGGCTTTGCACCTAAATAACTCTTCCTGTTTGGTTTCCTTAACTTTTCTAGATTCTAAGGCTGTATTCCTTGGCTCATGGCCCCTTCCTCAATCTTTAAGGTCAGCAGTATAGCATCTTCAAATCCTTCCCTGCTCTTGTCAGATCGCCTTCTCCTCTGTATTCAAATATCCCTGCCTCTCATTTATAAGAACACTTGTAACTGCATTTATGGCTCATCCAGATAATGCAAAATAACCTCCATATATCAAGATCCTTAACTTAGTCATATCTGCAGAGTCTCTGGTGCTGTAATAAATTAACAACCTCAGGTTCCAGAAATTAGGACCTTTGTATCTTTGGGAGTCATTATTTAGCCTGTGACAGTCCCTTTTCTCAGGTCATTCTTCCAGACTACAGTTTCCTTAATCTCACATTTTGATGAACCAACTAAATCTTTGCTTCTAATCTGAGTATTTCTTGTGATTTTTTTTTTTTTTTTTTTTTTTTTTTTTGCGGTACGCGGGCCTCTCACTGTTGTGGCCTCTCCCATTGTGGAGCACAGGCTCCGGGCGCGCAGGCTCAGCGGCCATGGCTCACGGGCCCAGCCGCTCCGCGGCATGTGGGATCTTCCCGGACCGGGGCATGAACCCGTGTCCCCTGCATCGGCAGGCAGACTCTCAACCACTGCGCCACCAGGGAAGCCCTTTGAGTATTTCTTAAAATTTGCTGAACTGTGCTTTATATGGATGAACAATATAAATAATTATTTAGAGTTAGATTTTTTTTTTTTTTTTGCTGTTAATGTTTACAAATAATGGCATAAAGCCTATCCAGTTTCATGTGGTGCAAAGAACTCAGAGTTTTGGTTGTAAATTAGACATGAGTTTAAATCTTTTTTCATCTATTTATTAGCCATGTAAACTTGGTCAAATTGCTACACTAATCTGAGCTCATTTCTCATAACTAAAAAAAAAGTTGATAATACTTCACAGGGTTATTGTAATAATTAACTGAGTCAATGATATATGTAAAAGAGTTTTTAAAATAATATATTAATCAAATGTGATTTGCACTATTTGTTACAAAATTACAACTAAAGGCATTTTCCATCATGCTATTTTAATTCCTTTCTGCATAGACTTCCTGAGGAGCAAGATGATTCAAAGAAAGGGCCCTAAAAATTAGATGAGTCCCCAGTAGGTGTGTCTATGGAAACTGCTCCTTAGGCATTGCTGAGAAAAAAGGTAAATTTGTGAGCACTTGTCTAGTTAGCTCCTTCCATTTACAATGTGTGTGGGTCCTTGGAGAACAGTTTTTTTTCCTGGTTTGTAAACTCAAGTTCTTAAGAACATTTGAAATTGTATGCAATGTGGTGGGTCTAAAGTGCTTCATTTGAATTTGTTCTATACATCAAGCTCTTCCCAAGGCAGCAGTTTTGTGGTTCTCATCTTGGCTCATCTGTGTACCTCTTACACCCTTGTCAGCAAATACGTAGCCACAGAACATACACTAAAGCAGACATCAAAAAGAAAGATATGGGCACTCTTCCACCATCCTGCCCACTGGGCCACTGCAGTGTAGGGATCACTATATATGTGTTGATCAGATGGGAGGAAATGGTGAAGAAAGATTGTCTATTTTTTTAGAAGGGAAATACTGGAAGTTAGAACAACTGGGTTGTGTTGTTGCTCTAGACTAGAAGAGCAGAGAAACAGTCATTAAAATGTACATACTGGGCCTCCCTGGTGGCGCAGTGGTTGAGGGTCCGCCTGCCGATGCAGGGGACGCGGGTTTGTGCCCCGGTCCCAGAAGATCCTACGTGCTGCGGAGCGGCTGGGCCCGTGGGCCATGGCTGCTGGGCCTGCGCGTCCGGAGCCTGTGCTCCGCAACGGGAGAGGCCACAACAGTGAGAGGCCCACGTACTGCAAAAAAAAAAAAAAAAAAAAAAATGTACATACTTATGTATTTGCTTCATAATTTTATGAAAACTTCTTAGTAGATCTACAATCAATTGAGAGTACGCACTTGGCTCTGCAGTCCAGTGCCTATTAGGAATCATCTCACTCAATACCTAGCTCATAAATACATTGATGAACACATCAATAAATATTTGTTGAATGAGTGATTGAATGTTAGGGCTCAGTGGTTCTCTTTCATGTAAGTGGAGGTGCAGATATTGGGTCACTATTCCCTCAAAAGGAATGTTATACATAACGGTATCTCCTGTAATCTCTATGAGAGTGTGGGTGGATTAGGACTTAGGGCTTCATTATGATTCTCTTGAAATTGTCGCTTGTATCAGATACTGCTAAGTTTTATTTTTCTTTGACTATAGACCTAGCAATATTTATACTAGAATGTTTTTGTATTTCTTTGGTTCATAGTCATTATGAACTGCTTTAGAATGCAACTGTGGATATTTGATGAAAATGACAAGTATCAGTTTGTTCAGGTAAACATTAATCACAACATAATGCACTCATAAGCCTATAATTGTACTCTCTGTACAATTGTGGAATGTCAACGAGAAAGAATGTAAAAATGTCATTACTTATAGGCTGTTGCTTAGTCTCTCAAGACAAGAAGGAAATTTATAATATCTCCAGGGTGGACCTCTTATGGTGAAGGTAGTCATGATCAGGTGAAAGGAAATCCCCCAAAGAATATGTATGTGATAGTGATGAAGGTGAAGTAAAGCGGAATGAAGTGCAATAAATCCCCAGTCACAAAATATATGACCTCCTCTATTACAGCCCCCATTTGCAATTTGGTCAAAGAATGACAGTCTTCTCACAGGGGGAAGTTTTGATGTTTTCTATTCTCCTGAACAACTTAAATCTACTTAGGAATTTCTATTCCTTTCCAAAGTCCATGGGTTGGATTTGATCCTTCTCTATAAACACACGCATACACATACACATATACACACATCTCTACACATGTCACGTTTAAAGTGTTGAAAATCAAACATTAAGGATAACTTCAAAGCAGACAGAGAAAGAAAGACACACTATATATGGAGGAAAAATATAAGAGTATTAGCTGACTTCTAATCAGAAACCAGACAAGCCAGGAGAAAATGGAGTGACATCTTTAAAGATAATTCTTCTTTTGAAGTCAGTTATATCCAGAAAAAATACTTTTCAAAAATGGAAAAGAAATCCACAAACCTACACAACTGATAAAATTTTACAGACCTTAATACACATATACACACACCCAAATGAGTACAAGTAAAACTGAGGCAATCTGAATAAGATCAGTGCATTATATTCATGTCAATATCCTGGTGTGATACTATACTAGAGTTTGCAAAATGTTACCATTGGGGGAAACTGGGCATTGTGTACAATGGTTCTCTCTGTATTACTTATTATAACTGCAAGTGAATCTATAAATATCTTCAATCACAATTTCAACTAAAATAAGAAAACAACAAAATAATCCCCCCAAAATAACAGAAGCAAATGCATTAAAAAATGAAGGAGAGGGCCTCCCTGGTGGCGCAGTGGTTGAGAGTCCGCCTGCCGATGCAGGGGATACGGGTTCGTGCCCCGGTCTGGGAGGATCCCATATGCCGCGGAGCGGCTGGGCCCGTGAGCCATGGCCGCTGGGCCTGCGCATCCGGAGCCTGTGCTCCGCAACGGGAGAGGCCACAGCAGTGAGAGGCCCGCATACCGCAAAAAGAAAAAAAAAAAAAAAAAAAAATGAAGGAGAATAAAGGCCAAACATATAAAAGTGGAGAGAATTTATAACCAGCTGATCTATGCTACAAGAAATATTAAAAGAATTTCTTCAGGCAGAAGGAATATGACTCCAGACAGAAAATTTGATCTATATAAACTATATATGAAAAATAAGCAGAGGAGGGAAAATTTTATGAGTATGATAAAAGGTTGTTTTAATGGTATATATTAAATTATAAAGCTACATTAATAGCAATTGTACAGTAGACCCTTGAACTATGTGGGTTTGAACTGCATATGTCCACTTTATACACATATACTTTTCAAGAGGAAATACTGCAATACTACACTGTCAGTAGTTGGTTGAATCCACAGATGCAGAGGAACCCTAATTATGGAGGGCTTTTGATAAATTATACTCAGATTAACTCCCACACTGTTGAAGAGTCAACTATAGTTTGTCCAGGGGTAATATAGATATAGAAATAGAAGTGATATCTAAGAAACTCTCTCTCTCTCTGTATGATGAAGATAGCATGTCAAGTGTTAATATTAACCATTAAATACTATTGGTTAATTGGTGAGCATTTTGGAATAAAGTTTGATCCATGTTGCACTCCAAAATATATTCCAGGAGTATAAGTATTTAAATACAGATAATGAAATCATGAAGTAAATAGATAAAATATTGTTGAATATTTTTCTGATCTCAGAGTGTTGAATGTCTTTCAATGCAGCATACAAACAATTAGTTTTCTTAACATCTGAGATGAGAATTTATTTCTAGAGGAAACCCTACTTATTTAGGAAAATGCTTTAATATGCCTGTGAGATTTGCTACTGTCCACCAATGTTCATGTCTCTTCTTTTACTTGAGCACACTTAGACCACATATCCAGGTCCCACTGTATCTAGATGGTGCCATATCACTATTTCCTGTTAATTGAATATGTGTGTCAGTGATGTATGTTATTTTAAGACCAAAGCAGTTAAGAGCATTTATGCCTTTCATAAGCTCTCTTTCTCTCTTTTGACCTCTGCGGTTTGAAAGCAAAGAAGATGGTAGAAACACAAGATGGAAGAATTCAGGGTTCCCAAACAATTGAACTTAGCCTCCCTTTTACCTCTACCATAGTACTGATAGCTAAAAAAAACCTGTTGCCTTAAGCCACTGAGATGTGGGAAGTGTTTGTTACAGTATGTAGTCCACTCTGACCAAAACAAAGTTGTAGGACTTAGTCAGGTCTAAGACAACAAAAGAAGTATTTAAGCCATTCTGCATTAATATTAATTTGGTGTTTGTAGAAAAAGATCTGTGGATTAGAGGAGAGCAAAGAGTTAGATCCACGTAGATGTAATCCATCAAAAAGCCAAGAGAGGGCCTCCCTGGTGGCGCAGTGGTTGAGAGTCCGCCTGCCGATGCAGGGGATACGGGTTCGTGCCCCGGTCCGGGAGGATCCCATATGCCGCGGAGCGGCTGGGCCCGTGAGCCATGGCCGCTGAGCCTGCGCATCCGGAGCCTGTGCTCAGCAAGGGGAGAGGCCACAACAGTGAGAGGCCCGCGTACCAAAAAAAAAAAAAAAAAAAAAAAAAAAGCCAAGAGAGTTTTAAGAAGAGGAACATCTAACATTGAATTTAGTCACATGGTTTTCCCCAAATTTGTTCACAAAATTACCATGTGTGAATAATTTGTAATAACTTGAAGAAAGAGGCTGGGTACTTGGTCTGGGTAAATATAGTTCAGAACAACGGTAGTCCGAGTGAGATGGTAAGATGATAATTAAATTGAACTAGTTCAGTGGAAACTGGAGCCTGAGTTGACTAAGAAAATGAATTCAATGTGTGGTTTTATCTTAGTTTTAAGAAGTATAGTGACATCAGTTGACATTTACTTTAAATGAGGATAAGAATAATAGAAAACTATAAAAATAGATTAGTGATTTTACATCTTTATATAATCTACTATGTCAACAAAATTAAAAGCTAAATGACAAATTTGCTCTGTTTGGCAAAATAATTATTTAATTCTCATGGATGATTATTTACAATAATAGAACTTGAATATTGCAATTGAACAAATGGGCAGAAAATATTAAAAGCCAATTCATAAAAGGAAAATTATAAATGGGTAGTATATTTGAAAAATGTTCACTCTCACTAGAAATCAAAAATGCAAATTAAGATGATAATAAGATACCATTGTCACCCATTTGACAAAGATTCAAAGAAGGACAATACAGTGTTGGACAGAGTGGCCAATTCTTTATAATGCTGGAGGAGTGTGAATTAGTATTAAGATTAAGGATGTCAATTTGGTAATATACATATCAGCCTCTGCTTTGACTGCACACCTGAATCACCTGGGGAACTTTAAAAAGCAAGAGAAACTCTGCCAATATTTTTTGAAAGCTCCTCAAGATAATCTCAATGTGCAGCCAGGATTGAAAAACACTAATATATAAGCAATTTTAAAATATATTGACTCGTTATTTCTTTCTTATAAGAATAAAGCTAAAATAAGTAAAATAAAATAAATAAAATAAAAACAATAAAATTAGTTCACAAAAGAATGTTCGGTAATGTTTTAATAGTGCAAGTGGGGAATGACCTAAATGCCCAGTAAAGAAATATTGTAGAATACTGTACACAAATTAAAATTAGGAAAATATCCCATAGGAAAATGCTCATTATTTGCTCACAGTGAATACAAAATTGTATATAGGACATGATTCCAAATCTGTGAACCATTAGATACACATTCTGTACATTAATAGAAACAGTACTGAATGACATATATCAAATATTTTTTTTTCTTTTGTTTTGTTGTTTTTTTTTTTGAAGTGGAATGATACTGTATTTTATTTTATTTTATTTTATTTTTATTTTTTTTTCCATTTTTTTTTAAGTTTATTTATTTATTTTTTAAATTAGTTTCTGCTTTATAACAAAGTGAATCAGTCATACATATACATCTGTTCCCACATCCCTTCCCTCATGCATCTCCCTCCCTCCCACCCTCCCCATCCCACCCCTCCAGGCGGTCACAAAGCACCGAGCTGATCTCCCTGTGCTCTGCGGCTGCTTCCCACTATCTATCTACCTTACGTTTGGTAGTGTATACACGTCCATGCCTCTCTTTCGCCTTGTCACAGCCCACCCTTCCCCCTCCCCATATCCTCAAGTCCATTCTCAAGTAGGTCTGCGTCTTCATTCCCGTTTTGCCCCTAGGTTCTTCATGACATTTTTTTTTTTTAATTCCGTATATATGTGTTAGCATACGGTATTTGTCTTTCTCTTTCTGACTAACTTCACTCTGTATGACAGATTCTAGGTCTATCCACCTCATTACAAATAGCTCAGTTTCGTTTCTTTTTATGGCTGAGTAATATTCCATTGTATATATGTGCCACATCTTCTTTATCCATTCATCCGATGATGGACACTTAGGTTGTTTCCAGCTCCGGGCTATTGTGAATAGAGCTGCAATGAACATTTTGGTACATGTCTCTTTTTGAATTATGGTTTTCTCAGGGTATATGCCCAGTAGTGGGATTGCTGGGTCATATGGTAGTTCTATTTGTAGTTTTTTAAGGAACCTCCATACCGTTCTCCATAGTGGCTGTACCAATTCACATTCCCACCAGCAGTGCAAGAGTGTTCCCTTTTCTCCACACCCTCTCCAGCATTTATTGTTTCTAGATTTCTTGATGATGGCCATTCTGACTGGTGTGAGATGATATCTCATTGTAGTTTTGATTTGCATTTCTCTAATGATTAATGATGTTGAGCATTCTTTCATGTGTTTGTTGGCAGTCTGTATATCTTCTTTGGAGAAATGCCTATTTAAGTCTTCTGCCCATTTTTGGATTGGGTTGTCTGTTTTTTTGCTATTGAGCTGCATGAGCTGTTTATAAATTTTGGAGATTAATCCTTTGTCAGTTGCTTCATTTGCAAATATTTTCTCCCATTCTGAGGGTTGTCTTTTGGTCTTCTTTATGGTTTCCTTTGCTGTGCAAAAGCTTTGAAGTTTCATTAGGTCCCATTTGTTTATCTTTGTTTTTATTTCCATTTCTCTAGGAGGTGGGTCCAAAAGGATCTTGCTGTGATTTATGTCATAGAGTGTTCTACCTATGTTTTCCTCTAAGAGTTTGATAGTTTCTGGCCTTACATTTAAGTCTTTAATCCATTTTGAGCTTATTTTTGTGTATGGTGCTAGGGAATGATCTAATCTCAAACTTTTACATGTCCCTGTCCAGTTTTCCCAGCACCACTTATTGAAGAGGCTGTCCTTTCTCCACTGTACATTCCTGCCTCCTTTATCAAAGATAAGTTGGCCATATGTGCGTGGGTTTATCTCTGGGCTTTCTATCCTGATCCACTGATCTATCTTTCTGTTTTTATGCCAGTACCAGACTGTCTTAATTACTGTAGCTTTGTAGTATAGTCTGAAGTCAGGGAGCCTGATTCCTCCAGCTCCGTTTTTCGTTCTCAAGATTGCTTTAGCTATTCGGGGCCTTTTGTTTTTCCAAACAAATTTTGAAATTTTTTGTTCTAGTTCTGTGAAAAATGCCATTGGTAGTTTGATAGGGATTGCATTGAATCTGTAGATTGCTTTCGGTAGTAGAGTCATTTTCACAATATTGATTCTTCCAATCCAGGAGCATGGTATATCTCTCCATCTATTTGTATCATCTTTAATTTCTTTCATCAGTGTCTTATAGTTTTCTGCATACAGGTCTTTTGTCTCCTTAGGTAGGTTTATTCCTAGATATTTTATTCTTTTTGTTGCGATGGTAAATGGGAGTGTTTTCTTGATTTCATTTTCAGATTTTTCATCATTAGTGTACAGGAATGCCAGAGATTTCTGTACATTAATTTTATATCCTGCTACTTTACCAAATTCATTGATTAGCTCTAGTAGTTTTTCGGTAGCATCCTTAGGATTCTCTATGTATAGTATCATGTCATCTGCAAACAGTGACAGCTTTACTTCTTCTTTTCCAATTTGGATTCCTTTTATTTCCTTTTCTTCTCTGATTGCTGTGGCTAAAACTTCCAAAACTATGTTGAATAAGAGTGGTGAGAGTGGGCAGCCTTGTCTTGTTCCTGATCTTAGTGGAAATGGTTTCAGTTTTTCACCATTGAGGACAATGTTGGCTGTGGGTTTGTCATATATGGCCTTTATTATGTTGAGGAAAGATCCCTCTATACCTACTTTCTGCAGGGTTTTTATCATAAATGGGTGTTGAATTTTGTCGAAAGCTTTCTCTGCATCTATTGAGATGATCATATGGTTTTTCTCCTTCAACTTGTTAATATGGTGTATTACATTGATTGATTTGCGTATATTGAAGAATCCTTGCATTCCTGGGATAAACCCCACTTGATCATGGTGTATGATCCTTTTAATGTGCTCTTGGATTCTGTTTGCTAGTATTTTGTTGAGGATTTTTGCATCTATGTTCATCAGTGATATTGGCCTGTAGTTTTCTTTCTTTGTGACATCCTTGCCTGGTTTTGGTATCAAGGTGATGTCGGCCTCGTAGAATGAGTTTGGGAGTGTTCCTCCCTCTGCTATATTTTGGAAGAGTTTGAGAAGGATAGGTGTTAGCTCTTCTCTAAATGTTTGATAGAATTCACCTGTGAAGCCATCTGGTCCTGGGCTTTTGTTTGATGGAAGATTTTTAATCACAGTTTCAATTTCAGTGCTTGTGATTGGTCTATTCATATTTTCTATTTCTTCCTGAGTCAGTCTTGGCAGGTTGTGCATTTCTAAGAATGTGTCCATTTCTTCCAGGTTGTCCATTTTATTGGAATAGAGTTGCTTATAGTAATCTCTCATAATCTTTTGTATTTCTGCAGTGTCAGTTGTTACTTCTCCTTTTTCATTTCTAATTCTATTGATTTGAGTCTTCTCCCTTTTTTTCTTGATGAGTCTGGCTAATGGTTTGTCAATTTTGTTTATCTTCTCAAAGAACCAGCTTTTAGTTTGGTTGATCTTTGCTATCGTTTCCTTCATTTCTTTTTCATTTATTTCTGATCTGATCTTTATGATTTCTTTCCTTCTGCTAGCTTTGGGGTATTTTTGTTCTTCTTTCTCTAATTGCTTTAGGTGCAGGGTCAGGTTGTTTACTCGAAATGCTTCCTGTTTCTTAAGGTGGGATTGTATTGCTATAAACTTCCCCCTTAGAACTGCTTTTGCTGCGTCCCATAGGTTTTGGGTCGTCGTGTCTCCATTGTCATTTGTTTCTAGGTATTTTTTAATTTCCTCTTTGATTTCTTCAGTGATCACTTCGTTATTGAGTAGTGTATTGTTTAGCCTCCATGTGTTTGTATTTTTTACACATCTTTTCCTGTAATTGATGTCTAGTCTCATAGCATTGTGGTCGGAGAAGATACTTGATACAATTTCAATTTTCTTAAAATTACCGAGGCTTGATTTGTGACCCAAGATATGATCTATCCTGGAGAATGTTCCATGAGCACTTGAGAAAAATGTGTATTCTGTTGTTTTTGGATGGAATGTCCTATAAATATCAACTAAGTCCATCTCGTTTAATGTATCATTTAAAGCTTGTGTTTCCTTATTTATTTTCATTTTGGATGATCTGTCCATTGGTGAAAGTGGGGTGTTAAAGTCCCCTACTATGAGTGTGTTACTGTCGATTTCCCCTTTTATGGCTGTTAGTATTTGCCTTATGTATTGAGGTGCTCCTATGTTGGGTGCATAAATATTTACATTGTTATATCTTCTTCTTGGATCAATCCCTTTATCGTTATGTAGTGTCCTTCCTTGTCTCTTCTAATAGTCTTTATTTTAAAGTCTATTTTGTCTGATATAAGAATTGCTACTCCAGCTTTCTTTTGATTTCCATTTGCATGGAATATCTTTTTCCATCCCTTTACTTTCAATCTGTATGTGTCTCTAGGTCTGAAGTGTGTCTCTTGTAGACAGCATATATATGGGTCTTGTTTTTGTATCCATTCAGCCACTCTGTGTCTTTTGGTGGGAGCATTTAGTCCATTTACATTTAAGGTAATTATTGATATGTATGTTCCTATTCCCATTTCCTTAATTGCTTTGGGTTCGTTATTGTAGGTATATTCCTTCTGTTGTGTTTCTTGCCTAGAGAAGTTCCTTTAGCATTTGTTGTAAAGCTGGTTTGGTGGTGCTGAACTCTCTCAGCTTTTGCTTGTCTGTAAAGGTTTTAATTTCTCCATCAAATCTGAATGAGATCCTTGCTGGGTAGAGTAATCTAGGTTGCAGGTTTCTCTCCTTCATCACTTTAATTATGTCCTGCCACTCCCTTCTGGCTTGTAGGGTTTCTGCTGAGAGATCAGCTGTTAACCTGATGGGGATTCCCTTGTGTGTTATTTGTTGTTTTTGCCTTGCTGCTTTTAATATGATTTCTTTGTGTTTAATTTTTGACAGTTTGATTAATATGTGTCTTGGTGTATTTCTCCTTGGATTTATTCTGTATGGGACTCTCTGAGCCTCCTGGACTTGATTAACTATTTCCTTTCCTATATTGGGGAAGTTTTCAACTATAATCTCTTCAAATATTTTCTCAGTCCCTTTCTTTTTCTCTTCTTCTTCTGGAACCCCTATAATTCGAATGTTGGTGCGTTTAATGTTGTCCCAGAGGTCTCTGAGACTCTCCTCTGTTCTTTTCATTCTTTTTTCTTTATTTTGCTCTGCATCAGTTATTTCCACTATTTTATCTTCCACCTCACTTATCCGTTCTTCTGCCTCAGTTATTCTGCTATTGATCCCATCTAGAGTATTTTTCATTTCATTTATTGTGTTTTTAATCGATGCTTGATTCATCTTTAGTTCTTCTAGGTCCTTGTTAACTGTTTCTTGCATGTTGTCTATTCTATTTCCAAGATTATGGATCTTGGAAATAGAATCTTGGATCAGCTTTACTATCATTATTCTGAATTCTTTTTCAGGTAGACTGCCTATTACCTCTTCATTTGTTAGGTCTGGTAGGTGTTTATCTTGCTCCTTCACCTGCTGTGTGTTTTTCTGCCTTCTCATTTTGCTTATGTTACTGTGTTTGGGGGTCTCCTTTTTGCCGGCTGCAGATTCGTAGTTCCCGTTGTTTTTGGTGTCTGACCCCAGTGGCTAAGGTTGTTTCAGTAGGTTGTGTAGGCTTCCTGGTGGGGGGGACTAATTCCTTTGCTCTGGTGGTTGAGGCTCGATCTTGTCTTTCTGGTGGACAGGTCCACGTCTGGTGGTGTGTTTTGGGGTGCCTATGGCCTTATTATGTTTTTAGGTAGCCTCTCTGCTAATGGGTGGGGTTGTGTTCCTGCCTTGCTAGTTGCTTGGCATAGGGTGACCCGCACTGTAGCTTGCTGGTCGTTGACTGAAGCTGGGTGCTGGTGTTGGGATGGAGATCTCTGGGAGATTTTCGCTGCTTGATATTATGTGGAGCTGGGAGGTCTCTTGTGGACCCGTGTCCTGAAGTTGGCTCTCCCACTTCAGAGGCACAGCACTGGCTCCTGGCTGCAGCACCAAGAGCCTTTCATCCACCCGGCTCAGAGTAACAGGGAGAAAAAGTAGAAAGAAAGAATTAGTAGAAGAAAGAAAGAGAGAGGGAAAGAAAGGAAGAAGGGAAGAAAGGAAGGAAGGAAGGAAGGAAGAAAGAAAGGAGGGAGGGAGGGAGGAAGGATGGAAAGAAAGAAGGAAAGAAAGGAGGGAGGGAGGGAGGAAGGAAAGGAAGAAAGACAGGAGGGAGGGAGGAAGGAAAGAAAAAGAAAGTGGAAAGAAGAAGGGTGGGAGGGAGGAAAGAAAAAGAAAGAAGGAAAGGAGGAGCGGAGGGAGGGAGGGAGGAAGGGAGAGTAGGAAAAAAAGAAAGAGCAGGTAAAGTAAAATAGAATAAAGTATGAAATATAGTAGCGTTATTAAAATTAGAAAGTAATTATTGAAAAAAAGAAAAAAAAAAACCGGACCGATAGAACCCTGAGACATATGGTGGAAGCAAAGCTATACAGAGAGAATCTTACACAGAAGATTACACATACACATTCACAAAAAGAGAGCAGGGGGGAAAATCAAAAATCTTGCTCTCCAAGTCCACCTCCTCAATTTGGGATAATTCGTTGTAAAAAGAGGAAAAGGGCGAGAAGTCTGAAATCTTGCTCTCTAAGTCCACCTCCTTAATTTGGAATAATTCGTTGTAAAAAGAGGAAAAGGGGGGAAAGTCTTAAATCTTGTCCTCAAAGTCCACTTCCTCAATTTGGGATGATTCGCTGTCCATTCATGCACTCCACAGACGCAGGGCACATCAAATGGACCGTGGAGCTTTAATCCGCTGCCTCCGAGGCTGCACAGAGAGATTTCCCTGCCTCTGCTCTCACAGCTCCCGGGTCTCAGCCTTGGACCTGGCCCCGCCTCTGCGCGTAGGTCGCCGGAGGGCGTCCGTTCTTCGCTCAGACAGGACGGGTTTAAAGGAGCCGCTGATTCGGGGGCTCTGGCTCACTCAGGCAGAGGGGAGGGAGGGGCGCGCAGTGTGGGGCGGGCCTGCGGCGGCAGAGGCCGGCGTGACGTTGCAGCAGCCCGTGTCAAATATTTAATATAATTTATCTCTGGGTAAACTGCAGAAAAGTTTTGTAATATTATAATACTATAGATATCATGTGGCAAACATAGATGAATCTAAAATCGTCCGTCGGAATCTACTGTACGTGTGTGTCTAACTTATGGTAAAGGGAGAAAGAGAAGGAATGGAGAAGAATGGTTCATCTCTTCCGTGCTGTTTAAACTCTTCTACTGTAGCAGCAGTCTCATCTCTTTCAAACTGTCTTATCAGCTCTTTCTCCTCTTCATCTATCCAGCCAAAGTATGCATTCTACTCCTCACCTCTGGACTGTGTCCAGGTAAATGACCTCTTTAAATTACCCTAAAAATGTGAGCCACATTGCTTAGCAGCCATTCTGATTTGCCTCAGGTGTTGACTGGGTTAGGGAGGTGGAGAAAGACCATTTCTGGTTGTCCAAGATTAAATTTTTAATGTACTTCGTAAAGAGAAATGTGCTTACACATGATGAATAGCTTGCAGAGTGTTTTTCCTAATAGATTTCTGTACATTGTGGTTCAAATAGGCTTGTACTGAATGCACTGGAGATTCAGTCATCATTTATAGTGTTTATTCAATTGAGCAATACCTTTGTAAATAACATACTTGTGGCTTATTGTCTTTTTGGAAATTGAGAATTTTTCATAATCTATTTAAAGTTTTTGACAAAGTATTGAGTTATATAAGACATTGAATCACTGCAGTTAATAGTAACCTGATATGTTATCTTTATAAATGTGGTTATTTATGATAGTTAGAGAGCCACCTCACTTCTAACTCCATCTTAATCTTCCTCTCTCTCTTTTTTCACTGAGGTAAGGGACAGTTATACCTAGTTTGGGCCTAATTACTTTTTGCTGTCAAGTGGCTAAAGGGCAAGATTTGTTCTGAAATTCTGTTTGGATCAACGGCTGCCATGTTGTTAGATATCTAGAGGTTAACCAAAGAACTGAAAAGAAGGACATTTATTTCACCTTAATGTCCCTATTATCCATATAGTTCAGGATTTCAACTGTGCGTGTGGTCAAGGTCAATGACACTAGTTCCAATAAAGTTTAATGATGGATATTCTCACTTTCAACTCAGTTTAGAGTGGTTGGGTAGAGAAAAGTAATGAAGGGTTGCATTGTTAAATATCATAGAAGTAACTCTGTAGTTACAGAAATCACATTCTTCAGGAACTTTTTTCCTAGGGCTGCCATTTTTCATTATAAGCCATGATTATAAATGAATTTTACTGGATGTTTTCTTTACTAGAAATTTATCACTACAAGATGGACTAGGTAGGACCAGTTTTTCCAAATCAGATTCTATATAAATGATGCCAAGGAATGCTTACTAATTTTGCTGTTTAAACCTCTGTGAAATGACTAATGGATTTATAGGGCAAATGATATTTCAAAATCTATTAAGTTAATTCCATATGTCTGAAGGAAATTTGTCAGCATAACAAGTGATTCAAAATTGGTTTGATCAGGATATAGAATTAAATATATCCTTGTTTCCATAGTACTCCAACATTTATCCTTTGTTGAATTACTGTAACAAAAGTAGCTAGGCCAACCTTTAATTTACCCAATTATGTGTGGCTAGATATCTATATTTAAAATGGACCTCAAGCTGAGAAAATGGGAGCATTCATTTCTCATAATTAATTTGGCTTTCATATCCAAGTATATTAAATGAAAATGTTAGAGATTAAGAATATTTGTATTTATTTCCCAGTTTGGCTGCTTGCAATTTGACTATAAAATGTAGTGAAGGCCTTTAAGTAGAATGGATACAGCTGTTTCCATTTGAGATTTGGGGTTACATGATTCCCTAATCTCAAATTACTAACATTATGGTGATGGAATGAGCAGTGTGTGTGTGTGTGTGTGTGTGTGAGAGAGAGAGAGAGAGACAGAGAAAGAAATGTATACATACATACATATGTTCATACCTAATATATATGTATATAATATATATATACATACATTTCTAAAACTAGGTGAGATGTGGATATAAAATTTTAAGGTCCTTGATATTATTGACAAATTGTCTTCCAGAAGATTAGTCCATTTCACATTTCTACTCAATGTTTTACAAAATATTTCAAATCTGGACAAAATATTTTATCATTTACTAATGTTTATAAATATATATATGTGTATGTATACACACAAAATACCACTAATATTTTTAAACAGAATTTAAAATATACTGTTTATGAACTTTTTATCCCCTTTTCATGAATTTTTTAATAAGTAATTAAATATTAATTGATGAAACATAATTTTAATGACCAAAAAATATTCTAACATATGGAAACATAATTTATGGATTATTTTAGTTATTTATTTTTATAAAAATAAACTATGTATAATTAGTGTTAGTCATATTTTTATACCAATTTCTAAAACTAGGTGAGGTGTAGATGTAAAATTTTAAGGTCCTTGATATTGACAAATTGTCTTCCAGAAGAATTGTCCATTTCACACTTCCACTCAGCGTTTTATGAAATATTTCAAATATGGGCAATGAATCTTATTATTATTTACTCTTAGGTACTTTTCCAAAGAAGACCAAGAACTATTCCTCAGCTAACTCAACTGATACTCAAGAAACTCTTTGATAGAAATTTAAATGCTGTGTGTTTCAAGTTCCGTTATCTTGGGGGAGTTCACAAAGGTCCTTTGGGCTTTTATTTAGGCCTTATACTTTAAAGTTGATGAGTGAAATAGGGTGACTAAACTATAATAGCCTCCATCTTGAACAATCTGATGGGAATAATCCTGATATGTTACTTTCAAAGTAACAGATAGCAGAGTAAGAGACACTGAGAGGAATTTTGGTATATGAGGAATATATCAGAGGCAGTCTATTTCAGTCTGGATTGTAGTAGCTTTACTGTCTACATTTGATGCACTCCAAGACTTAAGATATTTGCTCCAAGCTCATTTAAAAAACAAAAACCCTTCAAGTTTTAGAACCCTTCATAAGTGTGGTTTCAATTAGTCCTGGGAAGTTTAGATGATGTAAAAAATTAGGAAACTCACACTGATGTTCATAATTGACACATGTATTTGCAGCATAGTTGGATAAATATGTTCTGCTTTATAACTTGGATCAGCTTTCTTTGGGCTGTACTCCTGGTTTTCTTCACGTTTAACTTTAATGTAGAGTAGTAGGAGACAGAGCAATTTCTAATCTTTATATTAAAAGATATGGATGAATTTTGATAGTTTTAGTTGGAGTGAGAAAGATGTGGAAAGAATAATGTTACTTAAATACAAATATTGTTACTTAAATTTTATGTATTCTTTAAAGAGAAGTTCTTCAGTTCTGAAAGGGAAAAAAATGAAAAAAATGACATGAAATAAAAGCAGTAGTAAAGCAATATGAAAATGGGAGGTTGTGGTGATTAGCTTGTGATATCCAATTTCTTAATTTCCTCTTTATTCCTACCTCTTTCACAGGCTCTATGGATTCCTGTGGGTCTCATCTTTGTGGTATAAACTCAGAAAGAAATTTTAATAGGAATTAGTTTTCAAAATTATTTTGGTATTAAAAAGTCTTTGGTGAATTAGGGAAGAATAATTTGTTTTTAGCTGCATGAAAGAAAACAGTAGAATTATAAGATAAAACCTAGGACTTTGAGTTACAGAGGTTTTTACAATGTCTAATATCTGGTAATTATTTTCTTTCTGTACACAGATAAAAACTGAGTTTGGATATTTTCCCTGAAGAATACTACTGCTCTTTATACATCATTAAAATAGTGATAATATGTAATTAGGAAATGGAAGAATGTTATGTAATTGGATAGGTTTATATATTAAAAAAAATGAAAACTTAAAAGAATAAAAATAAGGACAGGCATACAAGTATTTCTCAATTCAGGGGACAGAGGAAAGACATAAAATACTAATTGTGAGAGATAAATATGTTTAAATATAATATTTATAAATACTATCCATAAAAGTATTCCACAATATTTAGATATTTAAAAAATAGTTCATGCATAGTATAATTTCTTTGGCTGAAGTAATAGCTGAAATGGTGGCGGAATCTTATTTTATTAGCAAAATATCATACTTTTAATCAGAGTTAATTACACGAGGCAGGCCTACCATTTCTGAAATCCTTTATCACTTTTGAAAAATTTGCTTTTTTTATTTATATCATTGAAACACTAGCTAGATGACTGTTACATTTCATAATGTTCTACCACTTACTAGCTATAATATGCCTTTAAAATTTTCTTTTATCTTACTTGAAAAATGAAATTACAATACTATCTAATAGGGTTAGAGTGAGAATTAAATGAATTAATACATTTAAAAACACAACACTAAGATGCTCAATAAATAGTATGAATAACTATGAGGTATAATATATAAACAATTATTGTTTATATGAGTCAGCTTCTAAAATGGCCTCCAATGATCCTCGCCTCCTTTCTCATGTAGTCTCCTCCTTCATTGCACATGAGGATTCTGCTGCGTGACTGTTAGCATTCTGCAAAAGTGATAATATGTCCCTTAGGAGATTATGTGTGTCAGAACCTGCAGCCTCCATCTTGATGGTTCTCTCACTCTCTGTTGCATCTCTCACTCTGGGAGAAGTAATCTGTCATGTGAAAACTTTATGGAATGTTCTGTGTTCAACAGAAGGCCTAGTCCAGGAGCCATCCTGGAACCAAGGCCTGCTAACAGCCTCGTGAGTTAGTTAGAAGCAGATTCTCCAGCCCCATCAGGCTGTGAGTTGACTACAGCTCTGGCCGACAGCTTGACTGCAATCCTGATGAGAGATTGTAAGATACTCAGTGTTTGTTGTTTTAAGCTGCTAAATACTGGAATAATTTATTATGAGGATAAAAGCTAACACTGAATATTCACCTATTGTGTAAGATACATTGCAGTCATTTTTGCTAAGTTATTTCATATGTAATCTTACCTCCCCCGCAGTATACCAATATTTAAGTTATTATATCCACTTTATGGGTAAAGAAATAGAAATACCTGAAATATACTCATCAAGGTACACAAGCAGTATCTCCTTTGGGCTTCATCTCTGTGGTGTAAGTGCCTGACACTAAGTTTTGATTGCCAAGGCATCCAGTTCAAAAGACTTCCATCTTGAATAAATGTATTACCAACTGTATGACACAGCTACTAGCAAGACAACCAGATAAAGAACTAGACCACCCACTGCATGAAGTTTCCCTTTCAGAAAGCCCTGGGTGACATAGGTAACCGGCTGCTTGAGTGACCCCATTTCCAGGCTCCTGTGTGCTCATTCCTCCTCTTATGCTTCAAATCAGCCAATAATGAGTGACCTAGAGAAATCCTAAACACCTTGCTCTTAGACCCAAATAAATGTAGAGCCCCAGGTTCATTCTCTCTCTCTCTCACTCTCCCCGCCCCCCCTCCTCCCTCTCACCCCTTTTCTCCCCCTACTCAACCTACCCCTTGTGTGGTCTTCAGGCATGCTGTGTACCCTTCAGGATTTGTGGATAATAAATCTTGTTCCTCAAATTTCCCTGATAGTATTTTGCTAAAGTGCACTCTGTGACCATCATAGGAACCACAAGGGCCCGCCCAGCCACAACATTGACCTCGGTAAGGAAATATCCGTGGGCTTTTCTCCCGGTAACATGGGCCCAGGCAAGTACTGCAGGCATTCCTAGGGCAGAGCATTATCATCAGTGGGCTGGGACGAGCATGCAACCTCCATAGTACAGAGCACACATAACCCCAACATGTTGCTTTTCCCT
The DNA here is from genome assembly GCF_964165515.1 of Mesoplodon bidens. Lineage (NCBI taxonomy): Eukaryota > Metazoa > Chordata > Mammalia > Artiodactyla > Ziphiidae > Mesoplodon > Mesoplodon bidens. The sequence continues at coordinate 101,139,721 of NC_138160.1, forward strand.
CCTTAGTATAGCACTACTTTGCAGAGACTTTAATAATAGAATTGATGTATGCCTCAATACTTATTGCCTAGAAGTTGTAAAATGAAGAGGAACTTTGCCTAGAGATGCCTGGAGGGAATTTACATGGATTCCTGGACTTGAGAGAATAATCTCATGTCAAATCAAGTGACAGATTAGCTTTAAAGACAGTTTTTTTGTTGTTAATTTTTTATTCTTTTTTTGCATTCAGAGAGGTTTGTCAGGTACTGAGGTGGTAGAATTGCATGAAAGATTCCTTTAGGGTTTCACAGGTTGTAAATAATTTTCTATAATCAGCTTTTAGATTTGATCCTCCTAGGTGATAGTAAGCAGTAAAAATTATGGGAAGTGAGACTCTGTGAATCATATTTTTTATTAGTAAAAGGAATAACTTGGAGATGTTCTTATATCTTTTTAATGTTATTCATCTTAATTATTTTCCAGTAAATTCAACAGTCCTTTGTGTTTATTGAGAGACAAAAGGAAAATAATATATGTTGTCACTGAAAAAAGTGGGAGGAGATAAATAAGTTTAGATGTTTTGCTCCAGCTTTTCCTGTAATGGAAAATCTGTCATGAAGTAGAAAATGAAGGTGGATGAGTTTTAGTTTCTCTGTATAGAAGTTTATGTTGTATCTTTCAGAGGAATGGCTATTTCATTACATTCAATGGTTATTTCATTACAGTATTTCAAGTAAAAGAAAAATAATTATTGTTCAAAGTCTGTAGAGTACAATTGTGCAACCCATTGGTCCTTGACTTTAGAAGTCAAGTTCTCAGGAGTCAAAAACAATTTGATTGAATATGTACCTATCATTAATCATGTGTGTTTTGTAAGTTGATCATTTTTGAGGATTTTGCATACCAACGTATCCAGATATTAAAACAAAACAAAACAAACAAAATAAAACCAAAGCAGAAACAAAACCCCCAAATTTAAAATAATTAATACCTTTTGAGAATTTTCTAACTGCCAGAAACTAAGAAAATTGGCAAACTGGTCAACTTTTCAATACAAAATACAGTTTTGAAAGTTGCCTCAAATGTGACAGCCTAATCTTGGCAAGGAGAAACTGCATCTGCCTTTCAAATACCCGCATAAGAATTTTCCCAATATTTCAGCTAGTGTGTAATGACTTTAAAGACAAGTATACCTGAAATTATTAGTCTCCTCCCCCTGCCCCCACTGCCCCCTCCACCACCTCCTCTCTCTCCCTCTCTGTCTCTCCCCTTACCCCATAAATAAAAGTTCCTCCCTGTAAAATATATTGAAGGATTACTTATAAAATGTATAAATAATTTGTGTGGGGTTTAATGAATTTTATAAAGTAAACACACCCATGTAAACAGCCCCGAGATAAAGACATAGAGCATTACCAGGACTCCTGAAACCCCCAAGTTAACCATTATCCCAAATTCCAATACCGTATATTAGTTTTTAAAGTTTTTGAAATTTTAAAAGTAGAATCATATAAGATGTACTCTTGTTTTTTTTCCCCTCTCAGTATTAAAACTGTGTATTTGTGGGATTTATCCTGTACATTTCTTTTGTTATATGAAAAATGCATTTCCATTTGCGTTATGTATGCACTTAGGAGCATAATATCTGCATCACAGAACATGCATGTCTCCAGCTCTTTTAGACACTGACAAGTAGTTTTCCAAATGGGTTATACCGGTTTATACTCCAACCAACAAAGTATCAGAATTCTAGTTGCTTTATAATCTTGCCGATACCTAGCTTTGTCTCACTCTTTGTTTTAGATGTTCTGATGGGTGTGAAGTTAACTCATTGTGATTTTAGTGTGTATTTCCATGCGCTTTACTTGAGTTCTGTTTCATATGTGTATGTGTTACTTGGATATTTTCTGCTGTGAAGTGCCTACTCAAGTTTTTTATATATCTTATACTAGTTTGATAGTATTTTCCTTATTAATTTGTAGGAATTCTTTGCATATTTTGAATGAACTTTTTTGTCAGGTACATACCCGTATATACATACACACAATAAAAACACTGAACTCTGTGTTGCCTTTTCACTCTATAACTTTTTTCAGAAAAATTCAAATACATTTTATTATATGACATATCATACTTAGCATCTTAGCAACATCCTATTGTTTTTTTAATTAATTTTTATTGGAGTGTAATTGATTTATAGTTCTGTGTTAGTTTCTGCTGTATAACAAAGTGAATCAGTTATACGTATACATATACCCATTATATTTTAGATTCTATTCCTATATAGGTCATCACAGAGTATTGAGTAGAGTTCCCTGTGCTATACAGTAGGTTCTTATTAGTTATCTATTTTATATATAGTAGTGTGTATATGTCAATCCCAATCTCCCAATTTACTCTCCTGTCCCCCCTTTCCCCCTTGGTAACCATAAGTTTGTTTTCTACATCTGTGACTCTGTTTTGTAAGTAGGTTCATTTGTACCATTTTTTTAGACTCCACATGAAAGCGATATATGATATTTGTCTTTGTATGACTTAATTCACTCAGTATGACAATCTCTAGGTCCATCCATGTCACTGCAAATGGCATTATTTCATTCTTTTTTATGGCTGAGTAATATTTCATTGTATGTGTGTATATAGATAGATAGATAGATATACACCACATCTTCTTTATCCATTCCTGCACTGATGACATTTAGGTTGCTTTCATGTCCTGGCTATTGTAAAAAGTGCTGCAATGAACATTGGGGTGCATGTATCTTTTCAAATTATGGTTTTCTCCAGATATATGCCCAGGAGTGGGATTGCTGGATCATATGATAGCTCTATTTTTAGTTTCTTAAGGAACCTCCATACTGTTCTTCATAGTGTCTGTACCAATTTACATTTCCACCAATAGTGTTGGAGGATTCCATTTTCTCCACACCCTCTCCAGCATTTATTGTTTGTAGATTTTTTGATGATAGCCATTCTGACTGGTGTGAGGTCATACCTCATTGTAGTTTTGATTTGCATTTCTCTAATAATTAGTGAAGTTGAGCATCTTTTCATGTGCCACTTGACCATCTGTATGTATTCTTCGGAGATAAAATTTGGTGAACAGAATACTTTAATTGTAGTGTCATCTAATTTATTACATTTTATTTATTTTTAAATATCGTTTGTGTCCTGTTTAAGAAATAAAATGCTCTTTACTCCAAGGTCATAAAGATATTCTCCTATGTTTTCTTCTAAAAGTCTTATTGTTTTACCTTTCATTTTTAAATCTACAATCTATCTAGGATTTATATGTGTGTGGAATACAGTAAAGGCAAAGGTTCTTCTTTTTCTCCCATAAAGATATCCAGTTGGCCACAACTCACTGCACTGAAATGTTACTTTTGACATGAGTTAGGTGACCACATCTATGTGAGTCTATTTCTAGACTATTCTATTCCATTGGTCAATTGGTTTATATTGTGCAAAAACTACATTGAATTAATTAACATGGATTTATAATAGGTCTTAATATCTCATAGTATAAGTCCTTCAGTTTTGATAGTTCTTAAGAGTTTATTGCATATTCTTGGCCCTTTGGATTTCCATACACATTTTACAACAAGCATGTTGAATTCATGAACAAACCTTTTAGGATTTTAGTTCGTATTGCAACAAATCTATACATGATTTTTTGAGTCTTCCAGTCCATGAACTTAGAATTCCCTCTATCTTGTCTTTTAAAAATTTCTGTCAAAGACCTACTTGAGAATGGACTTGAGGATATGGGGAGGGGGAAGGGTAAACTGTGACGAAGCAAGAGAGAGGCATGGACATATATACACTATCAAACGTAAGGTAGATAGATAGTGGGAAGCAGCCGCATAGCACAGGGAGATCAGCTTGGTGCTTTGTGACCACCTGGAGGGGTGGGATAGGGAGGGTGGGAGGGAGGGAGATGCAAGAGGGAAGGGATATGGGCACAGATGTATATGTATAACTAATTCACTTTGTTATAAAGCAGAAACTAATAAAAAAAATTGCCTTTAAAAAAATTTTCTGTCAATATATTTCTTGTTTGCAGAGTAGCAGTCTTGCATACCTGTTGTTTTTTTCTTGTGTTTCAAGTTTTTTGATGCTTTTGTAAATGGTATCAGTTTTTAAATTTAATTTTCTATTTATTTGAGACATATGTTGAAATGCAATTAATATTTGTATACTAACCTTAAATTTAGTGACTTTAGTAAGTTCACCTAGTAATTCTAATAATTTGGCTCTTGGTCCTTTTGTATTTTCTACATGAAAAAATATGCCATCTGCCAATAATGGAAGTTTTATTTCCTTTTTCCTTTTTTTTCAATCTTTGTGCCTTTTATTTCTTTCAACTGTCTCATCTCACTGCTTAGGAACTCCAAAACTGTTAAATACAAGTGGTGATAACAGGCATCATTGGCTCATTCCTGATTGCAATAGAAAGTTTTCAATAATTCATCATTAAGATATTTATTGTAGGATCTTTCCAAGATTGTTTTCATTAAGTTATTGAAGTTCCTTTCTATTCCTAATTTTTTGAGAATTGTTATCATGAATGGATGTTGAATTCTATCAAATGCATCTAATGTGATGATGGTATTATTTTTCTCACTTATTTTCTGTTAATAGGGTAAATTGCATTGATTTTTTTGAATGTTAAATCACTCTTGCTTTCATGGAAAAACCCTACTCATTTGAGGTATATTATCTTTCTTATATATTCTTGGATTTGTCTTGCTAATATTTTGTTTAAGATTTTTGCATTTATTATATTTATGAGAAAACTTAGCCTGAAAATCTTGTTTTTTATAGCATCCCTTTTAAGTTTTGGTATCAACATTTTGTTGAGGTAATCAAAGAGTTGGTAAATGTGCTCTCTTTGTATTTTCTGGAAGTGTTAGTATAAGATTGGTTTAATTTATTCCTAAAATATTTTGAAGAATTCACCAGTATATTCATCTAAGCCTGGAGTTTTCATCATGGGAATGACTTTAATGCTGGATTCAAATTCTTTAATAGGTAAGGAACTATTCATATCTTTAATTTCTTTTACTTTAATTTGGTAATCTGTGGTTTTTATGTAGTTTGTCATTTTATCTAAATTATTAAATTTATTGGTATGAAACTTTCCATAATTTTAATTTATTAACTTTTTATATCTGTAAAGCCTACAGCAAAATCTTCTTTTGGTGCATTAAATTGGTAATATGTTGGGTTGTTTTTTTCTTGTTAAGTCTTTTGAATTTTTAATCTTTATTAGTGTTTTCAAATAATCAATTTTTGGCTTTGTCAAATTTTTAAATTTAATTAAATTAAAATTTTAATTAAGTGATTTTTTAATTATGTATTTTTTTCCTATGTTAATTGTTTCTGTACTACTTTGTTGAGGTTGATTTGCTCTTTCCTTACAAAGTTCTTTATATGAAAGCATAAATCATTGTGATTTTTTTTCCTTTGTTATTTTCTAACATATTCATTTAAGGCTATACATTTTCCTCTAATCATAATTTTAACTGAATACCTCAAGAGTTGATATGTTGCATTATCATTGTCATTTAGTTTACAATTTTTCTAATTTCTACAGTATAGAAATGTATTATTTTAACTTCCAAACAATTGTGTGTGTATATATATATATATATATATATATATATATATATATATATATATTTTTTTTTTTGTGGTACGCGGGCCTCTCACTGTTGTGGCCTCTCCCGCTGCAGAGCACAGGCTCCGGAAGCACAGGCCCAGCTGCCATGGCTCACGGGCCCAGCCACTCCGCGGCATGTGGGATCCTCCCGGACCGGGGCATGAACCCGTGTCCCCTGCATCGGCAGGCGGACTCTCAACCACTGTGCCACCAGGGAAGCCCTGTATATTTTAAGTTAGTTTTTCTTATTGGTTTCTAGCCTAGTTCCCCTGTGGTCATAGTTTTCTAGCATTGGAAAAATATCAACTGGCAGGGCCCAGCTGCTGCCTGTTGGGCCCGTTTGGGCTCTCGGTGCAAGATCTCAACGACCTGCTCTCGGACGGCAGTGGCTGCTACAGCCTCCCGAGCCAGCCCTGAAACGAGGTTACCCCCAGGATCTATGTGGGCAATGCGTCTGTGGCTCAAGACATCCCCAGGCTATGGAAACTGGGCATCACCCATGTCCTGAATGCAGCTGAGGGCAGGTCCTTCATGCACGTCAATACCAATGCCAAGTTCTACAAGGACTCTGACATCATATACCTGGGCATCAAGGCCAGTGACGCACAGGAGTTCCTCAGCACCTACTTTGAAAAGGCGGCGGACTTCATCGACCAGGCCCTGGCTCAGAAGAACGGCCGAGTGCTCGTCCACTGCGTGAGGGTTACAGCCGCTCCCCGACTCTCGTCATCGTGCATCTTATGATGAGTCAGAAGATGGATGTCAAGTCTGCCCTGAGCACCATTAGGAAGAACCGTGAGATCGGCCCCAACGATGGTTTCCTGGCCCAGCTCTGCCAGCTCAATGACAGACTAGTCAAGGAGGGGAAATTGAAACTCTAGGGCACCCTCACTGCCTCTCCTCTAGAGGTCGGATGGGGGGGGGGCCTGGTTGTGGTATCCCAAGCTGCCATGTTTAGGAAACACAGTGTACCCTGCTCCCAGCATCACCAGGCACTTGCCCACAAGTCTGTCCCAACACAGCCCTGGGCCACTTTCCTCCTGGGGAGCATATGAAGAAGCTTGCTGAGGAGGGCATTCCTGCTCCCTGGTGCCTACAATTTATGATGTCCTCACCCTGAGGAAGGGGCGCAGAGTGGGGGAAGGCCTGTGACGGGCGTGCTTCTTCTGGATGACCCAGGGCAAGAGGTCTGTGGAAGTGTAAGGCCTGAGACACTCACAGCGGCCGCTCCTGACCTCCCCACCGCCCACCCCCGGGCCCTCTCCTGAGTGGGGACCCCGACCCTGTAAAGGAACTATGCAAACGTGGGTCCCCCTCCCCCCAACAGTGCCTGTCTCCCCTGTCTCCACACCCTGCTCCTAGACAGAGGCACATCATGAGATCTGAAGTTGGCTCAGGGTCAGTTGTCCTTGGGTGGAAATCCCCATGAAGAGACTGCATTTTAATGATTTCCTTAGGATTAAAGATACTGAAACAAAGAGACCCTTGAGTGGGCAAATACATGCCCCTGGAGGACTCTCCTAAATCAATCGTTTGAAAAATGTGACTCCTTGGTGGAAGGCTTGAGTTCAGAATTCACGTCTTTGGGGTACCCGGCTCTCAGACGTCACTTGGTCGGTTAGAAGAGCAATGCCTTGGGCAGGGTTTTATTTTTCTTTTTTAGAAAACAGGGTGTTGAAATCCAGCCTATTTAAAAACCCCACCATTTGGAGAATTACAAGGGTTTTGTCCTGAATTATAGTGTTGGCGAGCCCAAGCCACTTGTGTCACTGCTTTTTGTCTTGGTGCTATTCCAAGAACAGGAGGAGGAAGCTGGCCAATTATAGCGTGGGTGCACACGTGTGTGTGTGTGTGTGTGTGTGTGTGTGTGTGTGTGAGTGAGTGAGAGAGACAGACAGACAGAGAGACAGAGAGACAGCAACACAGCCAGTGGCTGGACAAGCAGGGGGATGAACGGGCCCAAGCTCACATCCTGCCCACTCACAGGTAGTTCTTACAGCTCTCTGCTGCCAGAAAAGGTCCTGGAGCCTTGGCAGCAAAAATGACTCAGCCAGGCAGAAAGGAAACGTGGCGTAACATCCAAATGGAGCCTTGACTGGTGGTTGAGCAAACAAAACGGGGCAAGCAGTGCAGTGCTGTCATCTTCAGGTTCCCTAATGGCAGAGAGGTGGTCCTCAGCTCTGCCCCCAGTGCTTAGCACATAGATGTCTGATAAAAGTTTGTGGAATTAAACTTTTCTTTTTTTGTGAGCACCAAATATATACAGGGTGTTGTTCTCGTGGGTGTATCAAGCTCCCAGAAGCCTGACTTGGTGGTAGGATCACTTGCAAGGATTTGCAAAGGAGTCTTACCTGAAAGGAAATATCAGAGACTTTTTGTTGAATGTTTAAAATTCAGTTTTAAGTTTCAATTCCAGCAGTGTTATTACTGTATGGAGGTGGGGAATGTGCCTTTTCCAGAGTTGATCAGAAGCTTCCAGCTAGGTTGAGGAGAAGCAGGTGTGCCTCGGGCTTCACACCCAGGTGTAATGGTCTCTATCTTGGCAGAAGTAGAAGCAGCACCTCTGCAGCCTGGATGTCCTCTTTGCTTTGTGACCTCAGCAGCCCCGAACAAACTAGAATCTGTCTTCTTTTTCAGCCACGAAGCTGCCCCAATAGACCCACCTAAGTGAAATGGCCATCCTCTCCACCGTGTCCCTCACAGTGTTTGGATAACTCTCCCACTTAATCTATCTTGATCCTCACAATAACCCTATTAACTTGGTAGGGCTTATTCATGTATTGCTACCTTTAAGAAAAGGAACTGGGGTTCAGAGTGAGTAGGGGTGTGGTGCTCAGGGCTTCCCAGCTCGAAGGCAGAACTGAGGTGAGATTTCAGGTTGGCTGCTCTCTGAAGCTGAATTCTTTCTCTCATACAACACTCCTTCTCAAGAAATGAGCCCCCGGGCATGTCCATGACCCAGCCCGTGTGCACAAGATCCAGTTAGCTTTGTGGCCAGAGGACAACTGTTCAAGCTGTGGTGTCAAGGCGGGGGGCTGTGCTTCAGGACAAGGAAGTAAAAAGCGTGCATCCCCAACTGGGTTAGAATGTGTGGCTCTTCTTCTAGTAAACATGTAGCATCCCTAAGTCAGAGCTTTCTGCTCCACTTCCAGAAGATGCTCAGGAGCTGGGGTGGGGGTCCCCCTCCCACGCCCAGGCAGTGGTTCTTGAACAGGACAGCCATAGCTACTTAGGCTGGCTAACCAAGATCTCTTGAAGAGATCTTTGTTAGGGGTATGTTGGAAAAAAAACCAGGGGAAGAATTAGTGCCTTCACTTTGGAGCTACTTTTTTGCTGATAACTTGGGTTTTCTTGATAGACTTTAGTCCCAGAAACCCCATATTTACTTCACGAGACGTAGCTCCTCAAAATCAAATTCTATTGTTTAAGAGCCAACACATGCCCAGCTGTGAGTGGAAAGCTGTTTCTGGATAGCTTTCTACCCCTGGGAAGTGATGGAATAGGAACTCAGGGTGCCCCTACCCCCTCCTCTGACCCGATCTCTTTCTTTGACTAGCAAACCCCCATCTAGGCCAGATGAGAGCACGAAACGGTTTTCTTCTAAATTCTAAAGCAGTACACCTTCCGCAGGCTGGTCTGTTTCCCTGCCACTCTGAGTTAGCTGGAGAGCAGAAATCACCATCTCTCAAGCAACCTGAAGACCTCTAAGGTTCCTTTTGGCTCTGACATCATAGGGTTCTTTTTTTATTATTTTTTATTTTTTTATTTTTTTATTTTGCTTTATAACAAATTTAATCAGTTCTTTAAGAATCCTCACTGACATGGACCATCACCTGGAAGTTATAGGGTGTGTAACAATATGATGACCAGCAGGTGGCAATGTGTTCCACCTGTGGTGATGGATGCTTGGAAAAGGAATGTTGGTGCCTTCTGTGTCACAAGTTAATGATAAGAGGCTAATCTTTTAATCGAAATAAGCACTGACCTTAAAATGTGAAGATATTAGCTTTTCTCGCAGGAAATTTTCTGTCATAGAAACTGCAAAAAAATCACTGAAGAACCAACAATGATGGTCCTTCCAAGTCAAGATTTTATCCTGATTGGAAAGAGAGGCCGTCTCCCGTTGGGAGAGCAGATTGGTTGGAAGCTTTACTTACCTCCTGTCAGCTTTTAGGGTAATTTGATTGTGAAAGTGTGAATTTTCTGGACAGAAAAGAGGAAGGTATTAAATTGGTTAAAATAAAGGAAGTTTAATGTCTGTTATGTCACAAATCAGTGTTAAAACACTAAAACTGTAACCAAAATAAATGTCTTACATTACAAAAAAAAAAAAAGAAAGAAAAGAAAAGAAAAATGTCAACCTATGAAAAATGTTGACGTTTATATACAATATAGTCAATTTTATGTTCTTTAAAGAGTGTGAATTCTGATGTGTTGGATATTTCCTTTCTGTATATTTTTGTATTTTTTTTTGTATCTTTGTTCTGTAACCTATTGAGAGATGTTTTTATGCCTAAGATTATAGATTTATTTCTCCTTTTAGTTCTGTTGTTATTTACTTTAGCCATTTTAAAACTCTGTTAATGAGTGCATACAGATTTAGAATTGTAATATACTCCTTGTAGGTAGAACCTGTATATATTGAAATGTCCTTTTTATTTTATATAGTGCTTTTTGCCCTTAAGTTTTTCTGTCATATATTAATGTAACTATACCTTCATTCTTTTGGTTAGTGTTCTACAATGTAATTTTTCTCCTTTTCCTTTTCCTTCTAAATCTGGGTATTTATACTTAAAGCATGTTTCTTATAAGCATTATACTGTTGAGTTTTGTTTAATGTCATCTGGAAAACTTAGTTCTTTGATACATTTAGTCCTTTTATAATTTATGTATTTTAGTCTGTATGTGTTTGGGTAAATCTTGTATTCTATTTGTTTTATCTGTTTCATTTCTCTTTTTATCTTCTTTCTTATCTTCTTTGGATAGTCTCATTAAAATCTATCATTTGAATTCTTAATTTTTCACTTCCAGGTTTCCACTGGCTTTAAAATAATTCTCTGAAAATTTTAATAATTTAACATGTTTTTCTATATTTTTAAATTTCCTTGAATATACTAATCATAGTTATTTAAAAATCATATTCAGCTAATTCTAATACCTCACTTATCTGCAGCTCAGTTTCTTTTATTTTTTTTCCTCTTCATTTTTGGTCATGCAATTGTGTTTTATATCATTCTGGTAATTTGGATTGCATATCTGAACAAAAAGTTACAAAAGCTCCAGATAATATTATCTTCCTGTGTGGAAGTTTATTCTTCCCTCTGCAGAAAAGATAGTGTAGCAGTTATCGCTTTAGCCTGTTGATGTGAAACAAAACATTTGCCAGATATTTCTTCAGCAAAGACGGCTTTATTCAGGATTGGCAGAGAATTGCATTTCAGGGTCTGCAACCCTGGCGAGCCATATATGAGTCCCCCAATGGCAAGGGAAGGAGAACGGTTTTATAGAGAGGAAGAGGAAGTTGGGTGGCTATAGTAAAGAATGCGTCCACGGTTTTTCATTTGCTGAGTCCATACCAGTAAAGGAGTCTCTTTTTCCTCCTGGGCTCTGCTATCCTTGCAGGGCATGAGAGCTCCCCCTGCTGGTCTCCCGACTCTGTGTGGGATTTTTGTTTATTAATTTTTTCCAAGTCAAATAAGGAACTGTGCTGGCTCAAAGTTGAGTTTCAGCCTGCAAAGAGTCATCTACTTCTGGTTTACCTTTGGTCTTTCTCGGTTTCTACTCAGGGCCAAATGTATTTTGTGGGGTGCTACACTCTGGATTGTTCTTAATTCTAAATTTTGTTTCAGGAGACTTCAGAAAAACTCTGCTTTCAGAGATTTTATATGCTTACATTTCTGCCTTTGTACCCTGTGAATCTCTGTAATCAGTAATTGCCTTGAGGGGAAAGCTGGCCATGTCTTAGAGATCCTCCAAGTCTCTGCCAACCATCTGGAATGCTGAAAGACTGCTAGTTTCTCTCTCTCCTAGCAGCAGCCTTTTCCTGGGATTTTGGTACTGGAATCTTATCTTCCTGTTCATGCTCAAAATGGTAAATATCCTCACAGTAAAAATCGGCTTTGAGTTTTTAAATTTTTCTTTCCCCTGTATAGAAAGAATCTTAGCTTTGTGATTTTCATTGCTCCCTCAGCTCTCTGCTGTCTTTAAAATATGAATTCTGTATCTCATCAGACCTTTTTAGTTGTTCTGTGTGGAGCAGAAAATGGCCACTAGCTATTCCACTCAAAGTTGGAAATAAATATTTCCAAACAGAAATTTGAAATCTACAAAGATGTTCTTCAGTGATGGGATGGTTAGATAAAGTATGGTTGCTCCATATTCTAGAAGATAATGCATTAGGTTAAAAGATGAGATAAATCAGTTTGTACTAACATGTAATAATCTTTAAAAATACATTGAGAAGTGAAAAAAGCAATATGAAAAATAATGTGTAAAATGTGTAATTATGGTTTAGAAATATAAAATAATACCCTATATTCTTAAAAGTATTTAAGTACATGTAGAAAGCAATTATAATAAGATTTATAAAAATACACAATAGGCTAATAGCTGTGCTTTCTTCTTTCCTGGATAGAGGACTTGAGATTTATCAATAATGTTTCCTTTTTTTTTTTTTTTTCTTTCTTTTTGGCGGTATGCGGGCCTCTCACTGTTGTGGCCTCTCCCGTTGCGGAGCACAGGCTCCGGACGCGCAGGCCCAGCGGCCATGGCTCACGGGCCCAGCCGCTCCGCGGCACATGGGATCCTCCCAGACCGGGGCGCGAACCCGTATCCCCTGCATCGGCAGGCGGACTCTCAACCACTGCGCCACCAGGGAGGCCCCTAATGTTTCCATTTTTAAACCAAATATAATTGAGAGATTACTGTGGAACTAAAAAATTTAGGAGGAAAAGAAAACATTCTCTAAAATGATAAAATAGTCAGTGCACATCTACTTACATGACCAAGTTCTTTATTTAGAGTTGTCTCCATACTTTTCTTGAAAGAGTTAACATGATAGGAATTTCCAGATATGAAGGTTGAAGTTTTCCAAAGCATTTTAGAAGAATGTACACAAAGAACTAGGTTAGAGAAAGTGAGATGGGAATCTTAATTTCAAATTCTATATATGATCTATGACTTCTCTAGATAGACCATGTTTTAGAAATCAGAAGTGTTTGCATGTGGTGTTGTGTGTATATACATACACATGTATATCTCTACTGCAAAGAAAAAGACATAAACAGAGGGATTAAGAAAGAAAAAGACCAAAAAAAATTAAAACATAAAATACCTAATAAGAGAGAAAAACATTGTAAAAGATACAATTTAGAATTATAACACACAAATCATCTTCCTAAACAATGTACATGGTATAGTAAACAGACCCAATACAAAGCTAAATTTATAACTTTAGTAAAAGCCACAGAGACACAACTGACAATACACTGCTATTCTTCACTGTGAAAGAACAGATTTTTGTTATTTAGTATAGCTGCTGCAAAAATAGAACTCATATTATTTTTACAAATACAGAAACTAAAAATAGATTGTTTATTTTTTAATTTCATGTTAAGATTATATATGAAGTTCAATATTAAACACATTTCATGTACATGATATTGGGTTGGCCAAAAAGTTCATTTGGGTTTATAGAAAAACCTGAATGAAAATTTTGGCCAGCCCAATACTTTTTAAAAGTTGAAATGAATTTTGAGACACTCTGATTTCAATGTCATTTCTGAAAAGTCTTTGAAATTGACACTAAAATATTAATACAATTGTCATTTCCTTTTAGAAGTTCCTATATTTGCCATGTAAAAATCTGGGTTTCTAGGTGGGAGAGCTTGTACTAATACCAGTTCTTTGGCTGGTATTGTTCCTTCAGTCACTGAAAATCCTTACAACCTCAAATAAATATAAGTGTATCATCAGCCCTCCTTTCCTTAAGACAATCCCTTGAGGTGACAAACTTGTGAGTAAAACATGTTTTAAAAGCATTATTTTTAGCTTTACATTTTAATCTGACCCAAGGGGCATGTTGACATGACCGATTAAATGTCATTTCTGTTCTTCGTCTGTGCCAGTTCATTTTTGCTAAGATATTGCTTTAAGTAGAGACTTCCGACGAGATTGTCATTTTGAGGTTGTGGAATTTAGAAATTCTCTGTAACAACATAATAAGTTGTCAGCTTGTCAAAAATTTATCTTATCTTTCATATGCTTTTGAAACAGTTTGAGATAAAGCTTTTTCTGGCTGTGATGACTTTCTGATTTATTAGAACCAGCACTGCACATCTTTTGCTGATAACCATGTGACTTGATACAGGAACACTTTTTTTCATGAAGCTTAAAAAGTCAGTTCTGAGGAACTGTACCTTATTTTTCACAATGACAACTCTGAGGTTGTGGGATTTACTCTCTGTATACAAATGAAAATTTTACTTTAGACACCCATCCCCACATGGCAGAAATAAAAACATTTTCAGGGTGATGATGATTGCTGCTACTACTGCTAAATTTGTGGTAGTACAAATCAAAGCGCCATTAGGTCAATGGCATGCAACAACTGTGGTGCCTTGTTTGAGCATGCAGGTGACATTTTTATGTGTCTTTACATAGAAAGTAATAGAAATACCCCCGAGTTATAATCCCTTTAACGTACAGTGAATGTTCTCTATGCTGGTGCTATAAAAAATGTTTAAGATTTGCGATCATTTACTATTTATAATCGTTATTAGACAGTTGGTCAGAGCAGAAAATGGGGCTCCCTTTCCTGGCATCACAAGGCTATCTAAGTTGCCCATAGCCTCCTTTCTGTAGAGGACAAGGGAGGAAATGACAGTCTAAACCATTTAGACTTTATTCAAAAGAGCTTGAAAGAAATGGTTTTAATTGGAGAGGACTGCAATAACTTTGGTTCAAGCAAACTTCAATTCTACCCACACTTCCCAGCTTGAGGAAGATTAGATGACTTATAGAAAATAAGGGGCTGCATTGTTCCATTTTTCATGTACATCTCAGTAAACATACATTCTTTTGTCTTGTTAACGCATCACAGAGCCTACAAACCTTTTGATTACAAAGAAAGTTAGTTTCCCCACAAGGCGTGGAAAAGCAGTTTTGTAGGTTTCCTGCATATGTTTACACAGCATTGGATTCAGACACACTGTTCTGATATCCCAAGTCATGGAATACCAGGCCTTCTTAAGATTATAGGACACTTAGCGTCATACTGCCTGTCTATGGCCAAAACTTCCATTTGCCAAGTTCTTTGGACATTCACCCTTCTGCTAGTCAATTCAGACGCTTGTCATCCATTTGTATACTTCTTGGCTATCTTGAGGGGACTAAATTATTATATTGTTTTTGATATTCTTTTCTCTCCACCTTCCCTTTCCTTCCTTCCTTCCTTCCTTCCTTCCTTATTCCCTTCCTTCTTTTTTACAAACAACTGAGTGTTGTCACTGCTTCTGTCTTTCCACTGAAGAAGACTATATATATGCCTGGGATTTCCCAAGGGGTACAAACTTGCCTGAGAATATTTTAATCAAGACAAAAGCACAAAAATATAAGAATATTCAATTTTCTAAGAATATTCAAGGTTAGTAAAACAGTAGTCTTATAAAATCAAATTTTTGAAAGTTTTCAGACGTAAGATGTTGGAAAAAATTGTGAAAGCTGGTGAAATTTCAAATTGTATAGAACTGAATTACATCTTCAAGTTATTTATTTTGAACTAATATTATTCAAATTAAGACGATTGTACATTTCCTAGTAATGCTATTTTATTTATAGATTTCAATGAGTAGGTCTTCATACTTCCAAAATTAATCTCAGAGTAATCTGAGAAAAATGAACAGGTCTTATACCAGGCCCAAGAATAATAAGGGTATTTTTAAGCAACCCAGAAGACCATCTGGGACAAATGGAATGTGAGCTTCTATTTCTGGGTATTTTGTCAAAGGAATTAGGCTGAATGTAGCAATAACCAGTTTCTCTTATCTTTGCTTAGAACTGATACAAAGCAACCTTTTAATGAAGGATAATAACAAAGCTAGTTTTTATGTATTATTCCAAATTTCTTTTATCTGTTAAGAAATAATAATTTAGTAACTTTGGCTTAAATTCTTATGAACAACTAGACATACCTTAAAAAATAAAAGAATTTACAAAATTTACCTAAAGATTAAAGTCAGTGATAAATTATGTTATTAGAGTGCATTTAAGGAGACGTGTGACTCCTGTTGAGCATTTGTTTGTTTCAGACATGTCTATAAGGAGGTCCAGTGTTTGCTGGATTTTTCTGTAAACCACAGTATCTCTTATTCTTTTATTCTTCATAGCACTCAAGCAGTTACATAGCCATAGTTATACAGAGGAGGTTTTGAAATATACTGATTACCAGGCTGCATTTTCAGACCAATTAAATCAGAATATGATGAGTAATACCAGGCAGGGATCATTTTTCAAAGCTTTCTAGAGCCTTTATCAACAATTTAAATTTCATAATTGTTACACTGAATCTTACTTCAGTTATAATTAGAAAATTCTGATGGCTAAACATAAATCATTATCCAGAAAATTCTCACCACTGATTCCTCCATCTGTATTGGCATATGGTCTAAAATATAATAAAATATATTCTGCTGGAAACTGCAGTGTAAAATTATGTATTAGGTGTTGTTCATTTTCATAAGCTTCTAAAGCTTGTGATACTACGTTTGGTCTCTCATATTTTATTTATGAATTTCACAAGATTATGTGAAATGTCTGAGCCCACTGTTTGTGATCAAGATAATTTTATTCAGTAAACAAAGTAGTTTGAACCAAGAAAATTCTGTTAAATATGAAAATATTTAATTTTCCTATAAATCTGTAAAGTTTATCACATGTAATTTAAAAAAACCCAATATGCAATACAATTGCATGCATATCTACTATGATATATAGGAAGAATCAAAATTTCTTAAAATGGATTATAATCTGTTAGCAGATTAATACACATTTCTTGGTATAGGAAAATTTAAATCGTTAAAATATTCACCATTTGATATGCAACTTAACGGATGATATGGCATTGTAATAAAGGTATACAATTTTGCTGTTATGATTTTTAGAAAAGAAATATAAATCAATTATAATATAGTGAGCACACAGGAATTTACTATATGAAGATAGGAGTGCTAAATTTTCAGGGACCAGGACTTGTTTAGAGTAACTTCATACCTAAATTTACCTCTAACTTGAAATAATCAGAAGTGTAAAAGCATTTTGTCTTTTGCTTATTCTCAAAATAAAAAATTGATCATCAGTTTACTTCAGAGTTTTGTGCACTGTTTACTTGATAGCATTTCATTTTCTCACGTTATCCTATTGCATTTATACAGTTAGATTTTTATTAAATATGGTTCATAGCAAATTTTGTTCCATCATTCCTAGACTGGTTACCTTCAAGGCAATGTAATATTCTTTCCAGGTGTGGGATATTTTAAATCATTTAAATTATATTCTATCTTTCAGACAAAGGTCTGAACTAGAAGACTAGAATCTAGGTCAGATCTTGGTTGATTTCATCTTAATAACTGAACATTGTCAAAATTAGACAGATTCCTAACAGAATATTAGGTGTAAATATGACCTTAGACAATGCCTTGTCCTAGCCAGTGCCTTATAAATGAGAAAATGCAGACCCAATATGATTAAATCACCTCCTCAATCCTATTTCAACTTTCTAAACTCCATCCATTAATAAATTCAAGCATTTGATACATACTTGTCAAAGGAACTTGATGAATTTGTTCGATAATAAATATGATAGATAAAGGTAGTTAAAAGCTGAATACAAAATACTCTGCTTACCAAATAATTCAACATTGTTTAAATCTGCTTTTTGCATTACACCAGAGAATAATCTTTGCGTACTTGAACAGCTAAAATTACTGAAAAAGTTAATCGGCAAAGGAAGTGCTCAAATTATAGTTGAAGTTGGACAGAGCCAAGATAAGTCCAGTTTAGACTGTTTTGAATGGTAGGGGAGAGGCTTATCTAAAGCATTATTTGAGGCTTATATAAATCAAATAAGTACCTACTGTTTTACAGACAATTTTTTAGAGTAGTTTTAAGTTTGCAACAAAACTGAGAGGAAGGTACAGATTTCCCATATACCCTCTTACCCCACACATATGTAGTCACCCCCATTATCAATATCATTTACCTGATCTTACTAAGGGTGAATCTACATTATCACATTATAATCATCCAAAATTAAGAGTTTACTTTAGGGTTTCCTCTTGGTATTGTATATTCTATGGGCTTGGGACAAATGTTTAATGACATATATCCGTTATTATGGTATTACACAGAGCAATTTCAGATCCTCTTTAGGGCAGTGAAACTGTGCTCTGCCAATTAATCTATCTACCACCCTGCTCCCTGGTAACCCCTCATCTTTTTATTGTATCCATAGTTTTGCCTTTTCCAGAATATCATATATTTTGAATCCTACAGAAGATAGCCTTTCAGACTGGCTTCTTTCACTTAGTAATATGCATTTATGATTTCTCCACATCCTTTCATGACTTGACAGCTCATTTCTTTTTTGCACTGAGTAGTACTCCATTGTCTGAATGTACTCTGGTTTACTTATCCATTCACCTAGTGAAGGACACCTTGGTTGCTTCCAAGTTCTGTTCATTGTGAATAAAGCTGCTGTTAACATTACTTGCAGGTTTTGGTGTGGATAGAAAATTTCAACTCCTTTGGATAAATGCCAAGGGGTATGTTTGCTGGATCATATAGTAAGAGTATGTCTAGCTTTATAAGAAATGTCAACTTGCCTTCCAAAGTGGCTGGCCCATTTTGCATTCCCACCAGCAATGGATGAGAAATCCTGTTGTTCCACAACTTCATCAGCATCTGGCGTTGTCAGTGTCCTAGATTTGACCATTCTAATGGGTGTGTGGAGGTATCCTATTACTTTTTTTTTTTTTTTTTTTCTTGGTATGTGGGCCTCTCACTGTTGTGGCCTCTCCCGTTGCGGAGCACAGGCTCCGGATGCACAGGCCCAGCGGCCATGGCTCATGGGCCCAGCCACTCCATGGCATGTGGGATCCTCCCAGACCGGGGCACGAACCCGTTTCCCCTGCATCGGCAGGCGGACTCTCAACCACTGCGCCACCAGGGAAGCCCTCCTATTACTTTTTAATTTGCATTTGCCTGATGATGTATGATGTGAAACATCTTTTCCTATGCTTATTTGCCATCTGTATATATTCTTTGATGAGGTCTCTGTTAAGGTCTTTTGCCCAGTTTTTAATTGGGTTGTTTGTTTTCCTACTGTTGAGTTTTAAGAATTCTTTGTATTTTTGGATAACAGTTCTTTATCACATGTGCCTTCTGCAAATATTTTCTTCTTCTGTATCTTCTCAGTCTCTTAAAATTGTCTTTCATAAAGCAGAAACATTTAATCTTAATGAAGTCCAGCATACCAGTTATTTGTTTCAAGATAATATCTTTGGTGTTATATTTAAAGAGGCATCATCATGCCCAAGGTCATCTAAGTTTTCTCCTATGTTATGTTCTAGGAGTTTTATAGTTTGGGATTTTACATTTAAGTCTGTGATCCATTTTGAGTTAATTTTTATGAAAGGTTTAAGGTAGTGTCTACATTCAAGTTTTTGCATGTGGGTTCCCAGTTTTTTTTAGCAGTATTTGGTGAAGAGACTATCTTTGCTCCATTGTATTGCCTTTTCTCCTGTCAAAGATAAATTGACTATATACATGGGGCCTATTTACGGACTCCTTGTTCTATTTCAGTGATCTATTTGCTTATTCTTTCATTAAACACATTGTCTCAATTGTTGTAGCTTTATAGTAAGTCTTGAAGTAGAATAGTGTCAGTCTTCCAACTTTGTTCTTAATATCGTGTTGGCTATCCTGAGTCTTTCACCTCTCCGTATAAACTTTAGAATCATTTTATTGAAAGCCATAAAATAATTGGGACTTTTATTGAGATTACATTGAATTTATAGGTTAAGTTGGGAAGAATGGATATCCTGACAGTACAGTTTTACTATCCATTAACATGGAATATATCTCCATTTATTTAATTCTTTGTTGCTGTTGATCAGAATTTTTTAGTTCTCCTCATGTAGATCTGTACATGTTTTGTTAGATTTATACCTAAGTCTTTCATTTTTGGGGGTGCTAATGTAAGTGGAATTGTGTTTTTAAATTCAAAATCTACTTGTTCATTGTTATATAGAAAATCACCTAACTTTTATATATTAACCTTGTATCCTGCAACCTGCTATAATCACTTATTAGTTTCAGGAGTTGTTGATTCTTTCATATTTTCTACATAAACAATCTTGTCATCTGCACATAAAGATACTTTTATGTCTTTCTCTCCAATCTGTATATCTTTATTTCCTTTTCTTGCCTGTTGCATTAGTAACGACTTCCAGTATGATACTGAAAAGGAGTGATGAGAGGGAA
The DNA here is from genome assembly GCF_964165515.1 of Mesoplodon bidens. Classification (NCBI taxonomy): domain Eukaryota; kingdom Metazoa; phylum Chordata; class Mammalia; order Artiodactyla; family Ziphiidae; genus Mesoplodon; species Mesoplodon bidens. The sequence continues at coordinate 101,159,900 of NC_138160.1, forward strand.
CATCTGTGCCTTGTGCCTGATCTTCATAGGAAAATTGAGTTTCTCACCAGTAAGTATGGTGTTACCTATAGGGTTTTTGTAGACAGTCTTTGTCAAGTTGAGGACTTGATTCCTAGTTTACTGAGAGGCTTTATCATGAAAGCGTACTAGATTTTGTCCCGTATTTTTTCTGCATCTACTGATATCATGTAATTTTTCTGTTTATGTGATGGATTACATTAATTGAATTTTGAATGTTGAACCTGCTTTGCATAACTGGGATAAATCTTACTTGGTTGTGCTGTATAGTTTTTTTATACTTGTTTTGATTTGACTTATTAGTATTTAATTGACGATTTTTATATCTGTGGTCATGAGAGATATTGGTCTGTAGTTTTACTTGTTTGCATGTCTTTGTCTGGTTTTGGTATTAGGGTAAAGCTGACCTCACAGCACAAATTTGTAAGTATTCTCTCTGCTATTCTCTGAGAGATGATAGAGAATTGATATCATTTCTTTCTTAAATGTTTGGTAGAATTGACCAGTGAACCCACCTAGGCCTGGTGCTTTTTATTTTGGAAGAACGTTAATTATTGATTGAATTCCTTTAATAAATATAGTCCTATTCAGATCATCTATTTCTCCTTTTTTAAGTTTTGACAGATCATATCTATCAATAATTTGTCCATTTTCTAGTTTATCAAATTTGTGGGCATAGAGTTATTAATAGTATATCTTTTATTCTTTGAATGTCCATGTCATCAGTATGATCCTCCTTCATTTATTTTATTAGTAATTTGTGTCCCCTCTCTTCTCTTCTTAGCCTGGCTGGAGGTTTATCAATTTCATTGACCTTGACAAAGAACCAGCTATTGGGTTTCATTGATTTTATTTATTGATTTCTTGCTTTCAGTTTTATTTGTTTCTAATTATTATTTCTTTTGTTTTGCTAACTTTGGGTCTACCTTGCTCTTCTTTTATTCAGTTCTTAAGGTGGAAGCTTAGATCACTGATTTTAGATCTTTCGTCTTTTCTAATACATTCATTCAATGCCATAAATTTCCCTCTCAGCGCTGCTTTCACTGTATCTCATAAATCTTGATAAGTTGTGTTTTCTTTTCCCTCTACTTTGAGATATAATTGACATATAACATGGCATAATTTCAGGGTATACAACATGTTGATTTGATACACTTATATATTGTAAAATAAGTACTGCCATAGTGTTAGCTAACACCTCCATGATGTCACATATTACCTCTTCTTTTTGTGGTGAACATTTAAGCAACTTAGCAACTATCAACTATACACTACAGTATTATTAACTATAATCCCACCATGTTGTACATTAGCTCCCCAGAAGTTATTTGTCTTAAATCTGGAAGTTTGTACCCTTTGATCAACATCTCCCCATTTCCCCCACCTACCATCCCCTGGAAAACCCCATTTTACTCTATTTCTATGAGAGCAAATTTTTTAGATTTCATGTTTAAGTGATATTATACAGTATTTGTCTTTTTCTGCCTAGCTTATTTCACTTAGCATAATTCCTTAAGGTCCATCCATGTTGTTGCAAATGGCAGGATGTTCTTCTTTCTCATGGCTGAGTAGTATTTTTATATTATTTATACTATATGCACACACACACAACCCACATCTATTTTTATCTGTTTATCTGTTTTGGACACTTGGGTTGTTTCCATGTCTTGGCTATTGTGAATAATGCTGCAACTAATATAGGAGTGCAGATATCTCTTCTACATTCTGTTTTCATTTCCTTTGGATATATACCCAAAAGTGAGATTGCTGGATGTGTTTTTAATTTTTTGAGGAACCTCCATACTGTTTTCCATAGTGGCTGTACCAATTTACTTTCCCAAAAATATTGCAAAAATATCTATTTTCTCCACCAACATTGGTTACATCATGACTTTTTGATAATAGTTATTCTGACAGGTGTGAGGTGATATCTTATTGTGGTTTTTATTTGTATTACCCTGATTATTAGTGATGTTAAGCACCTTTTCATGTACCAGTTGGCCCTTTGTTTGTCTTCTTTGGAAAAATGTCCTCTGCCTGTTTTTTAATCAGATTGATTGATTGCTTGTTTTATGATATTGAGTTGTATAAATTCCTTATATATTTTGGATATTAACCCCTTACTAGATATATGATATGCAAATATTTGCTCCCATCCCTAGAGTGCCTTTTAATTTTGTTGATTATTTCTTTCTTTGTGCTTTTTAGTTTAATGTATTAATTTTTACTTTTGCTGCTTTTACTTTTGGTGTCATATCCAAAAAATTGTGGCCAAGACCAATGTCAAGATCGCCCCCAATATCTAGGAGGTTTTTTTTTTTTGTTTTTGGAGTTTTATTGTCTAGGAGTTTTATTACTTCATACCTTATGTTTAAACTTTTAATCCGTTCTGTGTTAATTTTGGTGAGTGGTGTAAGATAGGGGTCCAGTTATATTCTTCTGCATGTGATTACCCAGTTTTCCCAGCACCATTTATAAAGGTACTATGCTTTCTCTGTTGAGTAATCTTGGCTCCCTTGTCAAATATTAGTTGATTGCACATGTGGGGATTTATTCCTGGGCTCTTGATTCTGTTCCATTGATCTCTGTGATATTTTTATGCCAGTGCCATACTCTTTTGATTACTATAGTTTTGTAGTATAGTTTGAAGTCAGAAAATGTGATGCCTTCAGGTTTGCTCTTTTTTTCTCAGTATTGTTTTGACTATTTGGATTCTTTTGTGGTTCCATACAAATTTCAGAAATATTTGTTTTATTTCTTTGGTAGATACCATTAGAATTTTGAAAAGAGTTGTGTTGAATCTGTAGATTGATTTTGCTAGAGTGGAAATTTTTACAGTATTAATTCTTTTAATTCATCAACACTGGATATTTTTCGTTTTCTTTGTGCTCCTCTTCAATATCTTTCATCAAGGTCTTATTGTTTCAGGTGTATTAATCCTTCACCTCCTTGGTTAAATTTATTCCTAAGTATTTTACTGTTTTTGATGCTATTATAAGAGGATTATTTGCTTAATTTCTGTTTCAGATATTTTGTTATTAGTGTATAGAAATGCAACTGATTTCTGCGTGTTGATTTTGTATCCTGAAAATTTACTGAATTTGTTGATTGTTCTAACATTTTTCATGGACTCTTAGGGTTTTCTACATATAAGGTCGTATCATTTGGAAACAAAGACAATTTTACTTCTTTCTTTCCTTCTGATCTGTATTCATTTTATTATTTTATTTCTTTTTCTTGTCTGATTGCTCTGGCTAGGACAGTACTGTATTGAATAAGAGTGAGCAACCTGTGTTCTTCCTGATCTCAGAGAAAAAGCTCTCAACCTTTCATTGTTGAGTATGATGATAGCTGTGGATCTGTCATATGTAGACTTTATTATTTGGAGGTATATTTCTTCTATTCCCAATTGGTTGAGCATTTCTATCATGAAAGGATGTTGTATTTTGTCAAATGCTTTTTCTGCACCTATTTAGATGATCAGATCATTTTTACCTTTTATTCTATTAATGTAGTGTATAACATTTATTAATTTAGATATGTTGGATCATCCTGTATTCCAGGGATAAATCCCACTTGATCATGGTGAATGATCATTTTAGTGTTTTTAATTCTGTTTGCTAATATTTTCTTAACAAGTTGCACATCGATATTTTTCAGGAATACTGGTCTTTAATTTTCCTTTCTTGTAATGTCTTTATCTTGCTTTGATATCAGGGTAATGCTGGCCTTGTAAAATGAGTTTCGGAGGGTTCCCTCCCCTTAAATTTTTTGGAAAAGTTGAAGAAGGATTGGCATTAATTCTTTTTAAAATGTTTTGTATAATTCACCAGTGAAACCACCTGGTCCTCGGTTTTTCTTTGTTGGGAAATTTTTGACTACTGATTCAGTCTTCCTGTTATTTATGTGTTCAAATTTTCTATTTTTATGTGAGTCCTTCATGGTAGTTTGTATGGTTATAGAAATTTATCCATTTATTCTGGGTTATATAATTTTATTTTGGCTTACACTTGTCCTTAGTAGTCTCTCATGGTTCTTTGTATTTCTCTGGTATCAGTTCTAATGTCTCCTCTTCTATTTCTGATTTTATTTATTTTACTCTTCTCTTTCTCTTAGTCAGTCTAGCTAAAGATTTGTCAGTTTCCTTTATCTTTTAAAAGAATCATCTCTTAGTTTCTATGATATTTTCTATTGGTTTTCAGATCTATATCATTTGTTTCTGCTCTGATCATTGTTATATCCTTTCTTCTACTAACTTTTGACTTAATTTGTTCTTTTTTTTAGTTCTCAGAGGTGAAAAATTAGGTTGGTTAGGTTGTTTGAGATATTTCTTTTTTCTTAATGTAGGTGTTTATTACTATAAACTTTCATCTTAGAATTGCTTTTGCAGCATCCCATAGGTATGGATGCGTGTTTTTCCATTTTCATTTGCTTCAAGTTATTTTTTTTTCTTTTGCAATTCTTTCTTTGACTCATTGATTGTACAGGATAGTGTTTTTAAAATTGCAACAATTCTCCTGTTACTGATTTCTAGTTTTATACCAGTGTGGTTGAAAAAGATACTTGGTATGATTTATATTCTTTAATTTGCTCAGAATTGCTTTGTGGCCTACCATATGATGGAGAGTGTTTCAGGTGCCTTTCAGAAGAATGTATATAATAGTCCCCCCCCATCTATGGTGGCTATGTTCCAAGACCCTCTGTGGGTGCCTGCGACTGTGAATAGTACTGAATCCTATATATACTATGTTTTTTCCATACATACGTACGTAAACATGGTAAAGTTTAATTTATAAATTAGGTGCTGTAAGAGATTCACAACAAAAACTAATGATGTAATAGAACAATTATAACATAAACTGCAGTAAAAATTATGTGAATGTAGTCTCTCTCTTTCTCAAAATATCTTATACAAATTTAATGCTTTTTCCATCTTAACTAAGGCCTTATCACATACCGTGGCTGTAACTTTTGCAGTTTGAGGTGCAGCAGCAAAACCAGCATGAATTTATTTTCCCTTTTTCACAATTTCACTGATAGATTTGTTCTTACTGTGGATCTTAACAACTTCAGCATATGATATTTTTCCTTCCTTATTAAGTTGAGATCTTTCACCTTTTCATATAAAGGAAGCATTTTACAGCGTCTCTTCAGCATATCCGAATTGCCAGCAGTACTACTCTTATACTTTAGGGTTATTCCTAAGTAAAATAAGAGTTACTTGAACATAAGCACTATGATACTGCAACAGTCAATCTGGTAACCAAGATGGCTACTAAGAGACTAATTGGGTAGGATACACTGGACAAAGGGATGATTCACATCTTAGGTGGGACAGAGCAGGAAGGTGGGAGATTTCATTATGGTACCAAAAATAGCACATAATTTAAAACTTATAAATTGTTCATTTCTGGAATTTTCCATTTAGTAATTTTGGACAGTGATTGATTGTGGGTAACTGAAACCATGAGAAGCAAAACTTTGGACAGTGGGGAACTCCTATATTCTGCTGTTGTTGGATGGAATGTTGTGTACATATCTATAAAGCCCATTCAGTCTAAAGTAAGGTTTAAGTCTAATGTTTCCTTGTTGCTTCATTGACTGTGTGATTTTTGCAGTGTTGAATGTAGGTTATTGAAGTCCCCTACTCTTATTGTACTATCTCTTTATCTCTTCAGATCTGTATTTGCTTAATATATTTTTTGTTCTCTCATATTGGGTGCTTATATGTTTATGATACATCTTCTTACTGATTTGACACCTTTATCATTATATAATGACCTCATTTGTCTCTAGTTATTGTTTTTGGCTTAACATCTATTTTCTCCATTGTTTTTCCTTATTTTTCCTTTGTTCCCCTCTGAATGGATAGTTTCAAAGTTTCTGTCTTCAATCTCATTGATTCTCCTACTTAAGAATTCTGTTGATGCTCTCTATTACATTTTCATTCCATTCATTGTTTTCTTCAACTCCAGATTTCTATTTGTTCATTTTTATGGTTTCTATCTCTTTGTTAAACTTTTCATTTTTTAGTGTATTATTTTTATGAGCTCATGGAATTGTCTTTCTCTGTTTTCTTGAAGCTCATTGAGTTCCTTAAAACAGCAATCTTCTTTTCTTTATCTGGTAGTTGTAGATGTCCACGTCTTTGGATTAGGTTACTGGAAGACATGGAGGTTCTTTAGTTGTGTCATGTTACCTTAATTTTTCATGTTCCTTGAAGTTTTGTGTGGATGTCTTTACATTTGAAGTAGCAGTCACTTCCTCCAGTTTTCACTATCTGCCTCCAGGAGAGAGATGTCTTCTGTCAGTCTTGGTAGATGTTCTGAGGATATTTCAGGCCTTCTATGGGTACACCTGCTCCACACTTTTTGCTTTATCTTGTGGAGAGTTCTTAAGCTTGTATGCTATCTATGAACACTGAAATGCCCATGGCTAAGTGCTGACAGCCTCTCTTCTGTTTTCTCAAACATGATGCTAGAGCCCAAGTTCGTGATCTCTCTCATCTCTCACAGATTTGTCTGACTTTGCTCACTCTCTAGCCATTCTCCAAAGACTGCTCTTACTGCTTCTATCAGAAACATGCACAAGAAGCTGGCAAAAGTGTGCAGGTGTATGTGGGTAAGGCACATGGAGTGCTGAGGGTGCTCCTGGATCAATTGAGGGGACCCATGAGTGAGGTGTTCCCAGTAGTCCATGTATGGGCTTCTTGATGGAGTCCATCATACAATTAGTAGGATCTGTGTTCCTTTACTGTCCCTCAAGTGTTCTGTCTTCCACTCCTCCCAGTCCCCAGTCATGTAGTTTATGATTTAGTACTATGAATGGGGTGAGAGAGCAATGAGTCTCTTTGGCAGCATTTTGCATAGCTGGGGAAGTCAGAGGCTTAATCACATGCTCTCCCATTTCCCCACAGGAGAAGTCACAGGCTGAGGAAGATTTCTGTTAGCCCTAAGCTATGCTGCCTTGGGTGAGGGGTGATGCAGGTAAGTCAAGTTGTTTCTGATACCTACATCAATATGTCCAAAGTCATATTTATTTTGCTCCAGTAGTGTGCAGAAACTCTTCTCTAGAAAATTAGACTTCCACAAAAGCTCTTTTATTCATGGATGATTGTCTAAGTTAGTGTTCTCAGCGGCTCCTGGGACCACAGCCAAGAGGGGCTGAATCTGGTTCATGGTCCATAGCCAGGATTGAGGTCTGTCTATCACCTGCCACATGGGTGGGTTACACTACTTCCAGGTTCCTTGGCATATGTCACTGGAACTCAAATCTCCCTCAGAGGCACTTCAATCCATGGACTGATGCTGAATTTTTGTTGTTGGGTGGGGGATAACATGAGAGATGCTACCATGATGCTGATGTCACCCACCAATACATTGTGTTTCCGTTTCACTTAGTTCAAAATGGTTTTAAATTTCTCTTGAGATTTCTTCTTTGACTCATGTGTTATTTGAAAGTATGTTGTTTAATTGCCCACATTATGGAATTATCCAGTTATCTTTCTGTTATTGAATTCTAGTTTAACTCCATTGTGGTCTGAGAGCAGATTTTGTTTATGATTTCTAGAATTTTAAATTTAAGGTGTGTTTTCTGGCCCAGAAAGTGGTCTATCTTGGAGAATGTTTCATGGTGGCTTGCAAAAAAATGTGTATTCTGCTGTTTTGGATGAAGCAATCTATAGATGTCTAGTATATCCAATTGATTCATGGTGTTGTTCTGTTCAACTATATCCTTACTGATTTTCTTCCTGCTGGATCTGTCCATTTTTGATAGAGGATTGTTGAAGTCTTCAAGTATAATAGTAGATTCATTTACTTCTCCTTGTAGTTCTATCAGTTTTTGCCTCATAGAGTTTGATACTCTGTTATTAGGTGCATACACATTGAGAATTGTTATGTCTTTTGGGAATTCCCTTTTTTTAAATCTCTGATGACTTTCTTTTGATGTGTGTTCTGTGGTAGTTACTATTTTTACTCAGTCATCAAGTTTGCTGGAAAGATCAGCTTGGGAAAGGTTTGAATTGCATTTCTTCTTGACCCTTGTTTGTTATTTTCACTCATTATCCAATGAGAACAAAGGTCTGAAAACTGAAGGTTCTGAGAAGTATTTTTGAACTGGTTTTCTATTTGAATATGGCAGGATTACTAAGTGTTAAAAAAAAATAAAGAACAGACAATGTCATGTGATTCTGTAATTACTGAAGATTTCTTTTTCACCCCTCCTTCTTTTTATTTCTTTTCCTTCCCTCTCTCCTTTCCTCTCTTCCACAATAATTAATGTCTAATAGCTATAGATATAGCACAGAATGGGGATAGAAAATGACAATCTATCAAAAATAGAAGTAATGAACTTTAATTACTCTAAAATGGGAAGAAAAATGAAAGTGTCCTAAATGTAAAACACAAAAATTCTATAGAGCTTCTACCAGAAGGGAGGGGAGAGGAAGGGAGAATACAATGTGAATGCTATGTCATGTTGGAAAATATCAGCCTTTTTGGCAAAGTAATCAGTTTAGAACTTTAACTACACATCCACCAATATCAAGTTCAGATTTATTATATGCATTTGATAGGTAATTCTCTTTGATACTCATTATTTTCCCGAGGGTCTATATATACTTGCATTTTTGTTTTCTTTCTTGACTAGTTATCTAGGACACTGATGTAACATAGTTTATCCTAAAGCATACATAATTGGGCAATCTTATATTTAATCTGATCTATAGTTCTGTTTTTTTAAATGTGTTAACGTTTTCTTTGTGTTTATGTGCATTTTATTGGATACTAATGTTAATTTTCAGACACTGTTTAGTACATGCAGTTTGGGAGTTAATTCCACATCCAGTGGTGAGTTCTAATTAGTACAAGCCAGTGGTTCTCAGTCCCAGATGCAAATTAGAATCACCTAAGGATTTTCTACAAATTTCAGATACCTGAGCACCACTCAAAGGGATAAGTCCTGATTATTGGGATATTGTTTTAAAAGCTCCACGGGTGAGTCTGAAGTGCAGCCAGAGTTGAGAGCAGATGATCTCAGGCAACTATTACTCTCATCCTCCTCTGGATCAAGCTCTCCGGCCTAAGTACTTAGTGACAGCATTGTCCTGACCACAGAGACAGGTCAAGAATGGACACATGATCTGGTTTAAAACATGGGACCAAAGAGGAAATTGCTACATACTTTTGTAAGAATTCCTCACTTTATAGAGAAAGCCATTGAAATATTTCATCTCTAAGGTTTCTGAATATTGTCATTTGTTTGGCCTAAGGTCCAATATTTCTGCATCTACCTTGCTATCAACATCTGCAGAAAGGTTGAGTGGAGGAAACCGCAGGGGAATGGAGTGAGTCACAGAATTTATCCAACTCTAAAATTAGCCTTATGGCTAATGTTTATATATATGAAATTAACCAATTGATGTCCTCCCATAAAATTTTGGACACTCCTGGATTTCATATTTTTGTTTTAATAGTTTAGTTATGCCTGATGCAGTAATGAATTTTGTCTGTAAGCACTTTTCTTTAAACTTACCGTGGATATATTTTAATTAATGTATGTATGTATAGCAGAGTAGTCACCTCATCATTGGTTATATTTATAGTTTTTTCATAAGCATTGTTTATTTTCTATTAAAAATATATTTTGGTTGTTGAGCCCATCTTCTCCTGTACATTTTTTTGATAGTTGTTCACAAAAGAAGTTCTCTAAGTATAGTGGAGACAGAATCTGCAAATGTTAGAAGTTGAGGTGTTAGAAATGACTATATTTTTATTCAACTGCATATCAATTTCCCACAGCATATAACTCCTTTGAATACTGGTACTTTTACATCTTTGGCACTGTCTTTTCATGTCTTCTAATAATATAAATTGACAAAGCAACACATTTTTGCTTACTTTACCGTTTCCCATGTATTATTTCAGCCAAACAAAATGCAGTAGTCAGTGGTATGTGCCATTCTTGCCTGTTTACATTATGAAACCCCCAACAGTTGTAACATCATTGTGAAGTTTTATGAAATACTGCTTCAAACCATTAGATTTTCATCAGAGTTCTCCAACTCAGGCGCTGATAAAAGCTGAGGAATTTACACAAGTGTTGAGTCTCCACATCAGGGAGGCTGAGGGGTGCCATAGCTAGTCTGTTTCAGTCTATTATGGCCTGTGGAATTGTGGGGTCAAAGTTAAAAGGTCTTGCAGTTCTTTTATTATGGGGAAGCCAATTTTTCATGGGAACTTTTGATGTTTATATGTCATTTAAACCAGCCAAACAACAAATACACAAACACACACTGTGTGGGCCAAACACATCTGGCTTGCTGGCTAAAATATGTACCCTTTGGAATAGCAAAATAATTACAATCATCAGTCTGAAGTAGGGCTGGGAGTCTTCTCTCTGCCCTGCCCCCAGCTCTTGCCTGGTATAGACTCTCTCTCCTAAGACACAGTGGTCAACTACCAGCAACCTGGGTTCACCTTCCTACACTGTTATTTTTTGGGAGTTACCAGGTGTGAAGAGCTATCAAAAAATGTGTTTTCCTGCTTTCTTAAGTTTGTATATTCTACATTTTCTTTCTTAATTTTCAGCTCCATTGGCCACCCAGATTAGAGCAATGGATTAACTTTTGGATTTAGTGTTTGGTGTTATTTTTAAGCTTTGCTGTTGAATCTTTGTAATTATTTTTTAGGTCTGCCTAGGGCCTGCTGGTTATTAATTGTATTCTATTGAGAACTGAAAGTTCTATTATGGAGCTCTTTCACTATTATAGATGCATAAATTAAATTGTGTGTGTGTATGTATATATGTATACATATGCACATGTTTATACAAATACTTCCTCATAGATTTTAGGATAAATTTCAATAAAACAGTAAATATAAAAGAAACTAAGAAAATAATTGAATCTCCTGGCAGAGTTGATGGCAAAGTCTTATTTTATTAATAAAATTTTACTATGTTCCAAATTTGAGTGAAGTATAAGGTATTTCTAGCTGAAAAAGTCAGTCACATGTGTTGTTCAAAATTAATGACAGCTTAAGGTGTGAGTTCTTTGTTGGCACCAGATAAGGGAATTGTTAGTGCCACTTTTATCATTCTGTGGCCTGGCACGACTGGTAGAAGGGAATGAAAACAGTAACAATTACCTTCAGAAACTGCGTGCACTACTTTGGCAGCGGTGGAGAATGCAGTTGGCAGATTTTCTGGAGGACAGAACCCCAAAGGCCTTTTTGATATTTTCCACAATTTTAGAGGACTGCTCTGGTACTTAGCAGTCCCTACCACAGTTTCATACCCAGTTTTGGCGGAAAAAATCTGCCATCAAATAAAGTCTTGGATCTAGCAATAATTTTCTAAATGTTCAATTTCTTTGGATAAAATGGCTAAGAACATTTCTTATAACCCAGTAAAAAGTAGTTCCAGTGAAGTCCTAATTTCGTTTATTTTTAAAAAGCTGTCTTTTTAAATAAAAAAATAACATGATAAAAGAATTTACAATGAAAAATGAGTATCATTTCCACCCTAGATTTTGACCTCCCTCCCCAAAGCATTTTATTTTGTAAGAGCTTTTCTACACACACAGACACACACACATGTGCACACACACACGCACACACACACACACACATACTTGGGTGTTTAATTGTTTTTCCTGTGGTCTCTGAACTTTCAATAAACTGAAATAGTATCTGAAGAGATATACTATAATTTATATGCTAGATTACTAGTCTAGCAACTATTAATTGTAACCCCCCACCTTCAGGGTATATAAAAGGAAACTAGACTTTGATAGGTGATAAAGAAAGTCTGTATGACAGAGTAGAGAGATTTAGGTCTTGTGTGGAGTGATATGTCTTTTCTCTGTTCCCTACATTAGAGGAGAGATAAAGGGACCCAACTTTTCTCAACCTAAGCCAAATATATCTCTATAACACGTCTCATAGTTACTAGGGGGAGTCTGCAAGAAGAAGAGATCAGCACCTCACTCCTCTAGCTGGGACCTAGGTCAGCCATGGCACCAAGGTTAATTTGGTGGGAATGCTGATGGAGCAAATTTCCATGTATCCCTTGGAGAGGGAGCTCACAAACATAGACACAAAAGCCTGCTTCTTGCCTGAAGCATCCTCAAGGCAGAGTAAGGAGAGAAGGCAGTAGCAGAGCCTACCTGTATTACTACCACGTGGTATGGGAAGAGGTGTGTTTATCACAAGCCAAATGGACACTAATGAAGGGAACTTGGCTTGAATTGTCTGGAGAAACTTCTCCCAAAATGTCAGCTAAGAATGGTGGTGAGAGGACTCTAGTAATGGAAGGCTTTGGGGTATATCAGTAGGGGACAGCAAATAATCCCTGATGTTTCACAGGAACTCATCTGGGATGGCATCAGGGATTATGTAGTATAGAGGTTTTCTTGGAAGAGCCGCAATCCATCCTAAATTACATCCAGCACTTGTCTGCCTGCTCTCCTGACAGTAGGTATGGCCAGATTACATCAGTCACATAAGAGACTTGAGCCTCCTTTCTTCCAACCTCACCTCTGACAGTGTGGGACACCCAGAAGCAGCATAGTGAGAGGGGATGGAGAAGGAGGAGGATATAATAGAACAAGGAAGGGGAGTGGAAGAAGAGACACATCATAGCATCCCCACTGCATGACTCCAAGCCACAACCAACACCTGAAGTGGGGAATGAAGAAATGTTACATTAGATGTGGTTTGGATTTAGAATGGACTAGATTTTATATATCTGAAAAATGAGTCATCATTATTAAATTTAAAAAACGGACTATTCTCATGAGTTAAAAGTGATCCAAAAGCTATGAGGTGATGAGAAAAGTCACCATGAAGACAGAAATATAAAGTGGATTCCTATTTTCCTCTAAGTTAAGCTCTCAATAAGCCATTTATGCATATAGAAAATTTATCTATGTATACTTTGTAAGGCATAAATGTGAAATACTACTTGTGATGCTCCATACTTTTATTTCCTCCTTAATATATTTTGCATATATCTTAAATGAGTGTACTCTTTTAGTTAGGGTAATGCTAGCTGCTGCAACAGGTGGGCTCTGAAATCTTAGTGGCTTAGCTCATTAGAAGCTTATCTCTTGCTCACATGATCAGCAATGAACTTCCTCCCTGACCCTTTCTCTAGCAGCTTTGCAACTTGAATGCTTGGCTTCCAAGGTACCTATGTTTCTCTGCATTAAACAGAGAGAAAGAGCATAGAGGTAGAATGTGGGAGGTTTTTGCAGACTAGGACCAGAAAGGCACGTACCATGTTTGTCCACCTTCCCTTGACTTCTGTACATGGCCACATCTGCCTGCCAGGGTAATTTGGAAATAGAGCCTATTTCTGTGACCAGAATGAAGAGTAAACTGCTTTGGCTGTTAGCTTACTATCCAATGACTAGTAAGCTAGTATATCTACATTTAATTTCAAAATAGCTACAGACTATTCCATTTTATGGCTGTTCCATAATTTATGTAACCTTATCCCTATTGGTGGACATATACATGTTTTCCAGTATTTTTCTCTTTCAAACAGTACTGCAAAGAACATTCTTATTCATGAATTTGGACACATGTGCAGGTCCCTTAAGATAAGTTCATAGAAGTGAAGTTGCTATTTGAAAGTTGAAAAAAAAATTGGTATTTGTTGCCTTCCAAAGAGATTTTTATCAATTACACACCTATTAATAGTTTATGAGGTTGTCTATCCTGCCTACTTCCTGCTCCACTTAAGGGGAATTAGTGTTCCATTGTTATTTCTTTCTTTTAATAAATACATATTTTATTTATTTACATTAGTTTGTTGCAGTTATTCCTGAGTGCTGTTGTAGATATCCGTTACTAGTTTTCTATCCAAAACTAGCTAGTTTTCTCCTATTAAAGCAGGGGGTAGCAGAACTATACTCTGCCACTTAACCAATTCTGTGGCTTTGGACAAGGAATCACTTTGTATTACATGAGCTTACATTTCTCATTTGGAGAATTGGAATGTTAGATATGATTTTTTATAAGGATCCTTAAGTTCATATAGTTCTATCAATATCTACAAAGGAAAGTGTTACAATCAGTTCAACTTTAGGCCAGGAACATGCTAATAAGAGATTTCTTCGTGAAGTAAAAGACATATCACTAGAAATAATGCTAGAGGCATTCAATTCATTTAAGGGCCAGAATGCTTACCAGAACATTGGTATAATACTGTATAGTGTGATAATCCTGTAAAAACAGATGTTGCTATAATAATACAGAGTAAATATTTTTAAAACCAAGAAAATGAAAAAATTAATGAAGTTTCCAGGTTTTATATCATCTGTTTTTACATTCTTTTGTTAAATAATCTTGTGAAATCTTTCTATTGGACAAAAAAATGGAAAGTAAAATAATTAAACAATTTTTTAATGGAAATGTAAGCTAGTAAAAGTCTGAAGTAAAAAGTCTTTTTTAACTAATGGTAATATTCTAAAGACATCTGTTGCTTAATATGCTTTAACCAAACTAATTTGCATTTGTGTATAGGCAGGTTCTTATGGCTCAATTTGCTTATATACATGTGTACGTATATACCCTTGACCAATGTGGAGTATATGAGGAATATTTGAGGAATAACTTGGAAGCTCCCTGTATCAGTTAAAATGAGAGCTTGGATTGTTAGACAACTATGATCAGAAAGACTGGGACTGGTAAAACTTGAAGGTCTGCAGTTAAAGTTGTATATCCCAGTAATGGAGCTTTGTAGCCAGTGGCCCCAGAGAAGTGTGTGTGTCTGTGTGTGTGTGTCTGAGACCTGGGTGGGGGAGAGAGAGACAGAATGATAATAGGGGTCCTATCTTTGCCTATATTGCTATAGTGGCTGCTGGATCTGAAGTCAGTTTGGAGCCAAGGTTCACCTCACAGGTGAAGAAGGTGAATCCAGGGAGAGGAGGAATCTGATCAATCAAGGCAATGAAGTTTTCTGGCAAATTTCCAAGGGGCGTTGCCATGCTCTTTGCTTGATGTGGGCTGTACTAGGTCCAAGGCAAAGCTGTGAAGCAAACTGGGTTCATAGTTGCAATTTCTATTCCAACTCTCTCACTTCCACTTCCACTCTCCATCCCCTTATAGGGCTCAGAAAGGTAAAGTAACTCTAGGTCCTAAAATAGAAGGGCAGTGGTATTAACATAAGGTAGATTTTAATATTCCAAATACAGTTTTCTTTTGCAACATTTTGAGTGGAATTCATTAAATTTTAAGCTACGCAAGAGTAGGGTCCTTTCCTTCAAGTTCACCTCATTTTCCAGGCCAGATTCAGTGCAGGTTGTGGGTACTTAGTATTTTTCAATGAATGTGTGAATAAATAAATAACTGAATAAAGAGAGGAGGAAATCATTCTATTTAACCACTAACATGAATTGCTATCAATCTCTTATTAACACATTTGAAATGATAAAACATTTCCATGTGAAACTAAAATGTAAATATTGAACTTAAAATAGTCCTAAATTATCAATATATTCATTAGGCATCCCATTTAAACAAAGTCAACGTAAAGAATAATGCCTCATGACTTAGAGACTTTAATCCTCAAAGTTGTATTTTGCACGGTTGCTTTTATGTGTGTTTAACTGTTTCCCTGTGGAATACGTTAAAAGCTAACAAATTCGGTGGCCATTTGGAAAGCCTGACAGTAACCTTTCATTAGGTTGCACTAACACCACAGGCATCCAAAGTGAGCATTGTGGAGGTCAACCTGCAGAGTCCCTCTGGCCACAAGATATACATGAGCACTGTGTACAAGGAAGGAGCACATTTTCTATAAAAGAGACCAATTAGAAAACAATCTTCTGATCTCAGGAGAACAGCATTCCCAGATGTTTTTTCAATGGTTGGAAATTGGTTGTTTCTTAAATGAACCAAAACTGTCACCTTGTCACTGAAAAACAAATTGCCAATGAGGAATATGGGCCAATCTTCATTAAGGGACTCACAGAAGGGAAGCAGGTGATACCACATATTAGCTATTTACTTAGGAAGGTAAAGAAAGATTGAGGAAAGCTTGAAAGAATGAAATTACCTCATGTTAATTCCACCTCTCATTATCCCTTGGCCAGAAAACATCAGTGGCCTCCTGAGGCTGACTTTACTGTCAGCAGTTTATTTCCCTTGCATTATGCCATTCAGGCGGGTGCTGGAGAATAAGGGAGGACAGAATTGATCAGGGCAAGTAGTTTTAGATCTATCTTCAAAATATAATTTGAGGGCTTCCCTGGTGGCGCAGTGTTTGAGAGTCCGCCTGCTGATGCAGGGGACACGGGTTCGTGCCCCGGTCCGGGAAGATCCCACATGCTGCGGAGCGGCTGGGCCCGTGAGCCATGGCCGCTGAGCCTGCGTGTCCGGAGCCTGTGCTCTGCAACAGGAGAGTCCACAACAGTGAGAGGCCTGCGTACCACCAAAAAAAAAAAAAAAAATATATATATATATATATATATGTATATATATACATACATATATATATATGTATATATATATACACATACATATATATATGTATATATATATACATACATATATATATGTGTATATATATATATATACATATATATATATATATATGTATATGTATACTTTGAATGAGACCACTTCTGACCACAGCAAACACGTTCGGCCAAGTCAGCTTCATCTCTCATCTAGATGGCTGTGACAGATACTTGTTTATCTTGCTTCCATTCTTGTTCCTCTGCATTTTTTTTTTTTTGGCCATACTATGGCCAGAATTCTCTATTTAAATAAAATCAGATGCTGCTACTCCCCTTGCTTTTCAGGTCCTTTATGATCTGGCCCCAGTCCATCTCACTGGTCTCATTTCTAAACCTCGTACCCATATTCCATTCACATTTCTTATAATTCCATGAAGAATATACTTTTTTGGATCTTTTCCATGCTTTGCTTATTTTGTTTCCTTTACCTGATATTCTCTTCCTTGTTTTAGGTTTCCTAAAGGAGAATCTGGCCACAAGTGACTCCTGTGTTGAAACTTGTGATTGCATTCCTTCTTGCCTAGGCATTGTAACTTCCTGATTTCTATAGGAAAAAAACATTCAGTTACGTTCACTACTGCCAAGAGTCTCTACCTACAACATACACTTAACCTTCTGTTTTTGGTACAGCAAGTGGAAAAGAGTGGGTGAATTAGATGAGAGAGTCGTGAGTCCCAGATTCTAAATCACATGCATTTGGCTGGAAGAGAAAAGGCCCTACTGTCTGAACTTCAGAGATTAAGAAATAAAATTGAAGGGTCTATCAAAGACTTTGCCTCATTTTCCTGAGGGCAAAACAGCTACTTGTGTGGGGTCCTTATGACTTTACTGATTATCATTTGGGACAGAATATGCACCCTTACCACCTCCCCTCCTTGCCAATAAAGGAGGGACCAATCACTTTTACTTATATTAAGAACTCTCTTTAAAAACCACTCCAAATACTTGGAGCGTTAAACTTTTCCTTTTTATAGGATTTTGAAAGTGTTAAATATATTAGATTTCGATTGCTGAGTAAACAAATGACCACAAACTTAGTGACTTAAAACAACACCCACAATTATGTCACAGTTTCTGTAAGTTTGGAGTCTAGTTAGGACTGACTAGGTCCTCTGCTCAGGGTCTCACGTGGCCAAAATCAAGGTGTTGGCCTGGCTGGGCTTTTCTGCAGGCTTGGGGGAAGAGTTTGCTTCTAAGCTCATTTATGTTGTTGGTACAATAGAATCCAGTACCTTGTGGTTGTAGGTCTGAGGCCCTGTTTTCTTTCTGGCTATGAGCTGCTGTCTGTTCTTTGCTCTCAGAGGCTGTTCACATTTCTTTCCACCTGAAATCTTCAAATCAGCCATGACACACTGAGTCTTTCTCATTCTTCCAGTCTCTCTGACTTTCTTTTCTGCTATCAGCCCACGAAAGTTCTCTGCTTCTCAGGCTCATGTGACTACATTGGGCCCATGCAGATAATCCCTATCATGAAGTCAACCTGTGCCCAGGTTCCAGTGACTACAGTGAGACTTTTTTTTTTTTTTTTCCTGTACGTGGGCCTCTCACTGTTGTGGCCTCTCCCGTTGCGGAGCACAGGCTCCAGACGCGCAGGCCCAGCGGCCATGGCTCACGGGCCCAACCGCTCCGCGGCATGTGGGATCCTCCTGGACTGGGGCACGAACCCGTGTCCCCTGCATCGGCAGGCGCGGACTCTCAACCACTGCGCCACCAGGGAAGCCCCAACAGTGAGACATTTTTGAGGGGTCATTTCAGAAATTCTTCCTTTACCACTAACCTAACACAGGCATTGGCATTCATTAACACAACTCAAGAGATATGCTCTTGTAATCACTCATTACACTTAAATGCACAACTTCTGGCAAATAAAATTTTCCAATTAAAACACTTGGATTCCCGTTGTCAGACCTTTCCAAATGTAATCACTTTCCCCAGCTAATCATAAGGGAAAGTATCACAGAGTTTCTTGCCAGAAGCAAAATGGTTCTTTAAAAGAGATTTCCTAGCTTTAACTCAGAATGTCCTTTTTTGTCCATGTGGCAAATACTTAATCTTCCTTCAGTGACAGTTCACATATGTCTCCCTCTTTGAGAGGCTTCTGCAGTTTCCTCAGGCAGAGATGGTAACTTTACTGTGCTCTCACAAAGCCTAGTTCATGCCTCTTTATGTCTCAACATTTTGAGCTGTAATTTGTATTGTGTGTTTCTCTGCATTAGTGGATTTGAACTTCCTGAAGGTAGATACACAGCACAGAGGAAATTTCCTGGAATGTAATAGATAGTCAAAATATATTTTCTAAATGAATTAGTGAAGATGGCGACTAAAATGGGATACAAGGGATGGGATCACATTATAAAATAGAAGACTGGGGACTCTGGGGTTTGATAAATCTGGCAGCTTTATTTTTATGGTTATGATATTAAGTTAATATTTTCTTTGGGAATAACTTGCTCTTTCATGTACTATACTTAATTTTATTCTTCTATCCACCCCACTGAGGTAAGCAGGGATTATAGACATTTTACAGATAAGGAAAACTCATCATAAATGAACTGCCAAAGTTCAGGCAGAGCCAGCACTTGATCTCTACCTGGAAGGCAGCATGACAGAGCAGAAAGGAAATGGATTTTAGAGTGAAAAAGGCCTGAACTTATAGCAGTTGCGTGAACTTGTAAAGTTAATTAAAATTTCTGAGATTCAAGATTTGTTCATTTGTAAAGTGAAGATAACCTGCTCCTTCAATGATTATAAAGATATTTGATCAATTAATGCATTGATATATTGTGATATAAGAAAAATTCCTAGGAAAATGGTTGGCTTGTTTTAGGAACTTAGTAAATGTTTTAATTTTCTACTTTGATTGTAAGAGCAGTATAGTAGACTTTGTAGTCTTTGGTATCTCTACATATTCTTTTTGAACTATTTTATTTCCCTTTTCTTCATTGTCACCCCCTTTGCTTCTGCTGCCATTTATCAAGGAATCTTATGTTGCCCCACATCTATCCTGGATGCAAGAAGAGGAATTTGCAAACTCATTTTCACTAAGGTGTCAGAATACAATAATAGTAATAATAAGAGCTTCTGTTTACTGAGTACTGCATATGCCTTACAGATTTTACACACTGCCTGCATCTGCACCACATTTGCAAGGTAGGGATTATAGTTTCCAGTTTTTGAAAAAGAAATTGAGAATCAAAAGTTTAGTAACTTGTCTACAGTTGCACATTAGGAACCAAAGAAGCTGGTATTCAGACACAACCAGAACTGACTTCAGTGTCAGGCTTTCTCCATTATACAAAGTTTCCTCTTCTCAAGAAGAACTGGTTGGCTGGTCTCTAGGATTGGATGGGAATATTCTTGGCTGGTGGAACTTTTCTAGAATGTTTTCAAATCTCAACATTTAGGCAATTAATGTAGTCCCTGGCCCTCCATGAGCCCTACACCCTGTTGTATAGGATATGGATTCCATTTTTCCCAGGCTTGTGCTCAGAATTGCATGAGAGATTTTTAGCTGCTATGGAAATCTGTCAGGTGGCCTTGAGTAGGGTTAAGTGGGATTTTTCTGAGGTTTAGTAGGGGTATTATTGGGCTTGGACAGAAGGAAGAAAGAGGAGGTCATAGGGAAGAATCTTAATCCTGTATAAAGGAAAAACACAACAAATCCAAGTCAAGTAAATGAGTGTCTCAGTGTTCAGTTAGAGATACTATTTAGTGGGATAAGAAAGGGATCATGAAGATTAGGCTAGGTGCTGGTGCAGGAGGGCTATAAATAGCTCTTTGCATCTGTATTTTGGGCTTTGCTAGTAGGAACATAATAGATATGTGATAGAATAATATTGAATATGAAAATTCTAATAAGCTTATTTAATGAGTGAGTAAGATACAAGCCAATATTGACAATAAAAATTCTAACTAGCTTTGTTCTGGACCTGTTGCAGTTGTTCTGATCCTGGGGACTATACGGGGGTCTTGGGAATGGAGAGAGGCCACCAGAGGAAATCTGGTAGCAAGAGAATTGCCTGTTTGAAAAAGTAGTTCTACATCCAATATTGTTTCCCTCTACTTGAGTCATTAAACTTCTACAAGTTTAGAAAATACATGTTGGTTAAAAAAATACACATTTTATTTATAGAATTGTGTGGAATGTTGGAAGAGTTAACTACTGAGAGGGATTAGTCATGAAAACATATTTTTTCCCAGGAGGAGTAAAAATGATATCCTTAGGGATTATTACCAAAGAAGTGTTTTGTTGCTGGTGTTTTTATTTGAGGAGCTCCTATAAGACAAAGAAAATGTCATTAAATGTTAGAGAGACTTTTTTTAATCCATTTTTTAGAGCTAAAGAATGTCTTGAATGCCAACTAGCCTGGTTTTGGAAATGTCTTTGTTATATGATGCCACCATGCCTCTGGTTTGTTCGTGATTTTCTTTTCTTTTATAGGAAAAAGGACATTTTATACCTTTTCATTTCAATGTCAAGTAATGCCATTATTTAGGTTGTAGTTTTCCCTTTCTACTAGATCACATTAAGCTTAAAATAAGTGGGAGACAAATTTGATAGTATCATTTTTCTACGGGAAAATGCTTTTTGATTTTTGGCTTCCTTGGAGCACTTGTATGTTTCAATCAAATTTATACTTGTCTCTTCAATTGCTGTACCCTGCTGGATAGCCATTGAAGACCCTTGACAGGACAGAATGAGGTCAGAGAAACATATGCGAGAAGGACACAGAGCAGTGTGTAGGTCTAGCGGATGTCACTAGATTTTCAACAGGGGAAGGAGAGCTGACAAATGGTAATTGAATTAACTGCCTTAAATTAAGGAGATAGCACTTTCAGAATCTGATAAAACGCGTTTGAGAGGAGCTTCAAGATGGCGGAAGAGTAAGACGTGGAGATCACCTTGCTCCCCACAAATATATCAGAAATACAGCTACACGTGGAACAACTCCTACAGTTGGAACAACTGCTACCCACTGAACGCTGGCAGAAGACCTCAGACCGTCCAAAAGGCAAGAAACTCCCCACGTACCTGGGTAGGGCAAAAGAAGAAAAGAATATACAGAGACAAAAGAAGAGGGATGGGACCTGCACCAGTGGGAGGGAGCTGTGAAGGAGGAAATGTTTCCACACACCAGGAAGCCCCTTCGCGGGCAGAGACTGCGGGTGGTGGAGGGGGGAGGCTTCGGAGCCACGGAGGAGAGCGCAGCAACAGGGGTGCAGAGGGCAAAGCAGAGAGATCCCCGCACAGAGGATCGGCACTGACCAGCCCGAGAGGCCTGTCAGCTCACCCGCCGGGGTGGGTGGGGGCTGGGAGCTGAGGCTCGGGCTTCGGTCGGAGCGCAGGAAGAAGACTGGGGTTGGTGGCGTGAACACAGCCTGCAGGGGGTTAGTGCACTACAGCTAGCCAGGAGGGAGTCCGGGAAAAAGTCTGGACCTGCTGAAGAGGCAAGAGACTTTTTCTTCCCTCTTTGTTTCCTGGTGCGCGAGGAGACGGGATTAAGAGCGCTGTTTAAAGGAGCTCCAGAGATGGGCATGAGCCGCGGCTAAAAGCGTGGGCACCAGAGACGGGCATGATACGCTAAGGCTGCTGCTGCCACCACCAGGAAGCCTGTGTGCAAGCACAGGTCACTATCCACACCTCCCCTCCCAAGAGCCTGGGCAGCCCGCCACTGCCAGGGTCCTGTGATCCAGGGACAACTTCCCCTGGAGAGCACACAGCGTGCCTCAGGCTGGTGCAATGTGATGCTGGCCTCTGCCGCCGCAGGCTCGCCCCGCACTCCGTACCCCTCCCTCCCCCCGGCCTGAGTGAGCCAAAGCCCCCGAATCAGCTGCTCCTTTAACCCTGTCCTGTCTGAGCGAAGAACAGACGCCCTCCAGCGACCTACATGCAGAGGCAGGGCCAAATCCAAAGCTGAACCCCGGGAGCTGTGCGTACAAAGAAGAGAAAGGGAAATTTCTCCCAGCAGCCTCAGGAGCAGCAGATTAAATCTCCACAATCAACTTGATGTACCCTGCATCTGTGGAATACCTGAATAGACAACGAATCATCCCAAATTGAGGAGGGGGACTTTGGGAGTAATGATACATATATATTTTTTCCCTTTTTCTGAGTGTGTATGTGTATACTTCTGTGTGATTTTGTTTGTATAGCTTTGCTTTTACTATTTGTCCTAGGGTTCTGTCTGTCTGTTTTTGTTTTTTTTTAGCTTGTATAGTTTTTAGTACTTGTTATCATTGGTGGATTTGTTTTTTGGTTTGGTTGCTCTCTTCTTTCTTTTTTTTATTACTTAAAAATAATTTTTTTTAATAATTACTTTTTATTTTAATAACTATTTTATTTTATGTTACTTTATTTTATTTTACCTTCTTCTTTCTTTCTTTCTTTCTTTCTTTCTTTTTCTTCTCCCTTATATTCTGAGCCATGTGGATGACAGGCTCTTGGTGCTCCAGCCAGTCATCAGGGCTGTGCCTCTGAGGTGGGAAAACCAAGTTAAGGACACTGGTCCACAAGAGACCTCCCAGCTCCACATAATATCAAATGGTGAAAACCTGCCAGAGATCTCCATCTCAAGCTGCCAAGACCCAGCTCCACTCAACGACCAAAAAGCTACAGTGCTGGACACCCTATGCCAAACAACTAGCAACATGGGAACACAACCCCACCCATTAGCAGAGAAGCTGCCTAAAATCAAAATAAGGCCACAGACACCCCAAACCACACCACCAGACGTGGACCTGCCCACCAGAAAGACAAGATCCAGCCTCATCCACCAGGACACAGGAACTAGTCCCCTCCACCAGGAAGCCTACACAACCCACTGAACCAACCTTAGCCGCTGGGGACAGACACCAAAAACAATGGGAACTACAAACCTGCAGCCTGCAAAAAGCAGACCCCAAACACAGGAAGTTAAGCAAAATGAGAAGACAGAGAAACACACAGCAGATGAAGGAGCAAGGCAAAAACCCACCAGAATTAATAAATGAAGAGGAAATAGGCAGTCTACCTGAAAAAGAATTCAGAATAATGATAGTAAAGATGATTCAAAAACTTGGAAATAGAATGGAGAAAATACAAGAAATGTTTAACAAGGACCTAGAAGAACTAAAGAGCAAACAAAGAGTGATGAACAACACAATAAATGAAATTAAAACTTCTCTAGAAGGGATCAATAGCAGAATAACTGAGGCAGAAGAACGGATAAGTGACCTGGAAGACAAAATAGTGGAAATAACTGCCACTGAGCAGAATAAAGGAAAAAGAATTGAAGACAGTCTCAAAAACGTCTAGGACAACATTAAACACACCGACATTCCAATTATAGGGGTCCCAGAATAAGAAGAGGATAAGAAAGGGACTGAAAACATTTGAAGAGATTATAGTTGAAAACTTCCCTAATATTGGAAAGGAAATAGTTAATTAAGTCCAATAAGCACAGAGAGAATCCCATACAGGATAAATCCAACGAGAAATACGCCCAGACACATATTAATCAAACTGTCAAAAACTAAATACAAAGAAAACATATTAAAAGCAGCAAGGGAAAAACAACAAATAACACACAAGGGAATCCCCATAAGATTAACAGCTGATCTTTCAGCAGAAACTCTGCAAGCCAGAAGGGAGTGTCAGGACATATTTAAAGTGATGAAGGAGAAAAACCTACAATCAAGATTACTCTACTCAGCAAGGATCTCATTCAGATTTGACAGAAAAATTAAAAGATTTACAGACGAGCAAAAGCTAAGAGAATTCAGTACCACCAAACCAGCTTTACAACCAATGCTTAAGGAACTTCTCTAGGCAGGAAGAACAAGAGAAGGAAAGACCTACAATAACAAACCCAAAACAATTAAGAAAATGGTAATAGGAACATACATATCGATAGTTACCTTAAATGTAAATGGATTAATTTCTCCCACCAAAAGACACAGATTGGCTGAATGGATACAAAAGCAAGACCCATATATATGCTGTCTACAAGGGACCCACTTCAGACCTAGAAACACATACAGACTGAAAGTGAGTGGATGGAAAAAGATATTCCATGCAAATGGAAATCAAAAGAAAGCTAGAGTCGCAATTCTCATATCAGACAAAAGAGACTTTAAAATAAAGACTATTACAAGAGACAAGGACACTACATATTGATCAAGGGGTCAATTCAGGAAGAAGATATAACAATTGTAAATATTTATGCACCCAACATGGGAGCACCTCAATACATGAAGCAAATGCTAACAACCATAAAAGGGGAAATCGACAGTAACACAATAAGAGTAGGGTACTTTAACACCCCACTTCCACCAATGGACAGATCATCCAAAATGAAAATAAATAAGGAAACACAAGCTTCAAATGATACATTAAACAAGATGGACTTAATTGATATTTATGGGACAGTCCAACCGAAAACAAAAGAATACATTTTCTTCTCAAGTGCTCTTGATACATTCTGCAGGATAGACCATATCTTGGGTCACAAATCAAGCCTTCATAAATTTAAGAAAATTGGAATCATATCAAGTATCTTTGCCAACCATAACGCTATGAGACTAGATATCAATTACAGGGAAAAATCTGTAAAAAATACAAACACTTGGAGGCTAAACAATACACTACTTAGTAACCAAGAGATCACTGAAGAAACCAAAGAGGAAATCAACAAATACCTAGAAAAAAATGACAATGAAAACACGACAACCCAAAACCTATGGGATGCTGCAAAAGCAGTTCTAAGAGGGAAGTTTATAGCAATACAATCCTACCTCAAGAAACATCTCAAATAAACAACCTAAACTTACACTTAAAGCAATTAGAGAAAAAGAACAAAAAACCCCCAACGTTAGCAGAAGGAAAGAAATCATAAAGATAAGATCAGAAATAAATGAAAAAGAAATGAAGGAAATGATAGCAAAGTTCAATAACACTAAAAGCTGGTTCTTTGAGAAGATAAAAAAAAATTGATAAGTCATTAGCCAGACTCATCAAGAAAAAAAGGGAGAAGACTCAAATCAATAGAATTAGAAATGAAAAAGGAGAAGTAACAACTGACACTTCAGAAATACAAAGGATCATGAGAGATTACTATAAACAACTATATGCCAGTAAAATGGAAAACCTGGAAGAAATAGACAAATTCTTAGAAATGCACAACCTTCTGAGACTGAACCAGGAAGAAATAGAAAATATGAACAGCACAAGCACTGAAATTGAAATGGTGATTAAAAACTTCAAAGAAACAAAAGCTCAGGACCAGATGGCTTCACAAGTGAATTCCGTTGAACATTTAAAGAAGAGCTAAAACCTATCCTTCTCAAACTCTTCCAAAATATAGCAGAGGGAGGAACATTCCCAAACTTATTCTATGAGACCATCATCACCCTGATACCAAAACCAGACAAAATGTCACAAGGAAAGAAAACTACAGACCAATGTCACTGATGAACATAGATGCAAAGATCCTCAACAAAATACTAGCAAACAGAATCCAGTAGCACATTAAAAGGATCATACACCATGATCAAGTGGGTTTTATCCCAGAAATTCAAGGGTTCTTCAATATATGCAAATCAATCAATGTGATACACCATATTAACAAATGGAGAAAAACCATATGATCATCTCAATAGATGCAGAGAAATCTTTTGACAAAATTCAACACTCATTTATGATAAAAACCCTCCAGAAAGTAGGCATGGAGGGAACTATCCTCAACATAATAAAGGCGATATATGACAAACCCACAGCCAACATCGTCCTCAATGGTGAAAAACTGAAACCATTTCCACTAAGATCAGGAACAAGACAAGGTTGCCCACTCTCACCACTATTATTCAACATAGTTTTGGAAGTTGTAGCCACCGCAATCAGAGAAGAAAAAGAAATAAAAGGAATCCAAATTGGAAAAGAAGTAAGGCTGTCACTGTTTGCAGATGGCATGATACTATACATAGAGAATCCTAAACATGCTACCAGAAAACTACTAGAGCTAATCAACGAATCTGGTAAAGTGGCAGAAAACAAAATTAATGCACAGAAATCTCTTGCATTCCTATTCAATAATGATGAAAAATCTGTAAGTGAAATTAAGAAAACACTCCCATTTACCATTGCAACAAAAAGAATAAAATATCTAGGAATAAACCTATCTAAGGAGACAAAAGACCTGTATGCAGAAAATTATAAGACACTAATGAAAGAAATTAAAGATGATAGAAATAGATGGAGAGATATACCATGTTCTTGGTTTGGAAGAATCAACGCTGTGAAAATGACTTTACTACCCAAAGCAATCTACAGATTCAATGCAATCCCTATCAAACTACCACTGGCATTTTTCACAGAACTAGACCAAAAAATCTGACAATTTGTATGGAAACACAAAAGACCCCAAATAGCCAAAGCAATCTTGAGAAAGAAAAACAGAGCTGGAGAAATCAGGCTCCCAGAATTCAGACTATGCTACAAAGCTACAGTAATCAAGACAGTATGGTACTGGCCCAAAACAGAAATATAGATCAATGGAACAGGGTAGAAAGCCCTGAGATAAACCCACGCACATATGGTCAACTTATCTTTGATAAAGGAGGCAAGAATATACAGTGGAAAAAAGACAGTCTCTTCAATAAATGGTGCTGGGAAAACTAGACAGCTACATGTAAAAGAATGAAATTAGAACACTCCCTAACACTATACCCAAAAATAAATTCAAAATGGATTAAAGACCTAAATGTAAGGCCAGACACTATCAAACTCTTAGAGGAAAACATAACCAGAATACTCTATGACATACATCACAGCAAGATCCTTTTTGACCCATCTCCTACAGAAATGGAAATAAAAACAGAGATAAACAAATGGGACCTAATGAAACTTAAAAGCTTTTGCACAGCAAAGGAAACCATAAACAAGACGAAAAGACAACCCTCAGAATGGGAGAAAATATTTGCAAATGAAGCAACTGACAAATGATTAATCTCCAAAATTTACAAGCAGCTCATGCACCTCAATATCAAAAAAAACAAACAACCCAATCTAAAAATGGGCAGAACAACTAGACATTTCTCCAAAGAAGATATACAGATTGTCAGCAAACACATGAAAGGACGCTCAACATCACTAATCATTAGAGAAATGCAACTCAAAACTACAGTGAAGCATCACCTCACACCAGTCAGAATGGCCATCACCAAATAATCTAGAAACAATAAATGCTGGAGAGGGTGTGGAGAAAAGGGAGCCCTCTTTCATGGTTGGTGGGAATGTATATTGATACAGCCACTATGGAGAACAGTATGGAGCTTCCTTAAAAAACTAAAAATAGAACTACCATACAACCCAGCAATCCCACTACTGGGCATATACCCTGAGAAAACTGTCTTTCAAAAAGAGTCATGTACCACAATGTTCATTGCACCTCTATTTACAATAGCCAGGGCATGGAACCAACCTAAGTGTCCATTGACAGATGAATGGATAAAGAAGATGTGGCACATATATACAATGGAATACTACTGAGCCATAAAAAGAAACAAAATTGAGTTATTTGTAGTGAGGTGGATGAACCTAGAGTCTGTCATACGGAGTGAAGTAATTTAGAAAGAGAAAAACAAATACCATATGATAACACATATACGTGGACTCTAAAACAAAAAAAGGTCATGAAGAACCTAGGGACAATGGGAATAAAGACACAGACCTACTAGTGAATGGACTTGAGGATACGGGGAGGGGGAAGGGTAAGCTGGAACAAAGTGAGAGAGTGGCATGGACATATATACACTACCATACGTAAAATCGATAACTAGTGGGAAGCAGCCGCATAGCACAGGGAGATCAGCTCGGTGCTTTGTGACCACCTAGAGGGTGGGAGGGAGGGAGACGCAAAAGGGAAGACATCTGGGGACATATGTATATGTATAACTGATTCACTTTGTTATGAAGCAGAAACTAACAGACACACCATTGAAAAGCATTTATACTCCAATAAAGATGTTAAAAAAAACGCATTTGAAATATGTTTTGAAAAGTGTTCTGCTTTCCTTTGGAAGTGAGACACCTGTCAGGAGAATTAATAACTGAACTTGCTTATATTAATTTGCTTCTCTACAGTCAAAATAAAGCCAACGTCTCTTTTATGCTAAGAGGGTATGATTTAATATTTGAACAAAGATGCGAGTTGAATAATGTATGATAACCATAAATGTGTCACTTGCTGTAGGTTGACAAAAGAACTCAGTTTTGCTTGCACATTGAGAATATGAACTGGAGGTATCTGCTATAAGGAATGTTTCAGATCCTACTTAACTCACACTAATGCAATGAGAGAAGAATACTGTTAATTTTATTTATGTTCTGGTTTGAAGCTTTGGTTATATATTGAACCTGGGGAACTTTTTTAAAGTTCATTGATAGTTATGGAATTGAACTCAATTGCTATCAGAAGTTTTATCCAGGAAATTAAACTGAACTAACTTTAGACAATTTCTCTTGCCCCAGTTTCATTTCTTTGTTTAAACTGTTGATCACTGTGCTACGTCCTTCCAGCATACATTTCTTTGATCCCATTCTATTCTGCCAAGGGTCTTCTTCAATGGGCTGACCACCAGGTATAAGGTTGATTGAAACTATACTTTCAACCAAAAGATGTGAAGCAATGGCTTAGAATATAGCTGTAAACTAGAAAGCAAATCTAACTTTTGCATTATAGAGGCATTTAGTTAGATTAAAATATTCTTAAATACAGGCAGATAATTTTCATCTTACCCTTCTTCTAATCTACATGCACAGAGTCTTTGCTTTGATTGATTTCTGAGCCTGCCATAACCCCAGGAGAACTCCTATGTCATGTGTGGGAATGATTTGAACCTTCAATAACATGAAATATTTGGAAATGAGAGAAGCAGCCAATATCTAGAATTCAGAAATGAATTTCTGAATCCAGAAATGTAAAACTGATCTTTGTTGAGACAGATTTTCAATTTCAGAATTTCACTTAGTTATTTTATTTTGGAATTTAAAAACCTACATTCTCCAAGGAAAAAGATCAGTATACCCAAACACTGTATATTTTTAGAGGATCTGAAACATGTTCTCTCCTGGTTTTCTAACTTGGGTCCTGGTCATTTGCCATCCAGTAAAATGTTTTCTGTTACTTATATGATGTAAATATAGAGTACTGCATTCCCCTGTATTTTTAGCTAGGCAGCATTAGCTTGAAATTTTATCTCTGATTTTAGATGAAAGAATCACTTAGAAAAAGAAAGATGCATGTAGAAGCCAGCATCTAAAAATAGTTTCTAAATATGAAGCAGAGAAAGAACTGTAGTCTTTCTTATAATTAGAGATATGCCAGAATGTTGATGTGGAGGCATAAGACTCAGTTATGAAAAGAGGAAAATGGGAAAAAAATGCTACTGAGAAAGAAGAGTTTTAAATCTTTATTTGAAAGGATCTTATAAGAAAATTAAATGCTCCTAAGATTTGTATTTCTACCTTATTTAAAAGATTCTGATTTGAAAACACACACAAAGAGTCTGAGAAATTGAGGTAGAATTGTATTTACAAATGTGAAATGCATATTCCCCAGCAGACTGTGAAAAGTTAAACATGCAGATAGTGGAATAAAATTGTAAACCAAACAAAAAGAATCATCATCAAATCGTGTGACTGATATTTGCACTTTCATTCAAACACACGTGTTGTAGAGATAGTCTATAAAACTAACACAGTAATTGTTACATGGTGTAGAATGAGCAGTTATATATTTATGCATAAGTCCTCTTTTCCCCAAGAGGGTTGTAAATGATTATAAATACTTGGCTTTTAGCATCCTGAGAAATGCAGTTTTGTGAAATGTTAAAATTTACTACAAAATTCATAAAATCTGCTATCATTAAAAAAACTCTTTGAACTTAAAATGCAAAAATACAACAAAACAATATTATTTACTGACAAAATTTTTCAGTCTTGGAGTGTAAATAATTTAGGAGCTATGCTAAAATGTGTTTTTTGTTTGTTTTTGCGGTACGCGGGCCTCTCACTGTTGTGGCCTCTCCCGTTGCGGAGCACAGGATCCGGATGCGCAAGCTCAGCAGCCATGGCTCACGGGCCTAGCCGCTCCACAGTATGTGGGATCCTCCCAGACTGGGGCACGAACCCGTGTCCCCTGCATCAGCAGGCGGACTCTCAACCACTGTGCCACCAGGGAAGCCCTAAAATGTGTTATTTTTTAATGCAAGTAAAAGTGATTATATTTATTATTAGAAATAGAATGTTTTCTTATTCTGTAAAGATATAAATGATTAAGGGTATATATGTCTGGACTTCCCTGGTGGCACAGTAGTTAAGAATCCACCTGCTAATGCAGGAGACACAAGTTCAAGCCCTGGTCCAGAAAGATCCCACATGCCACGGAGCAACTAAGCCCGTGTGCCACAACTACTGAGCCTGCGCTCTAGAGCCCGCGAGCCACAGCTACTGAGCCCACGTGCCACAGCTATTGAAGTGTGTGCCTAGAGCCCGTGCTCCACAACAAGAAAAGCCACCGCAATGAGAAGCCTGCTCACCTCAGTGAAGAGTAGCCCCTGCTCACCACAACTAAAGCCCGCAGCAACAAAGACCCAATGCAGCCAACAAATAAATGAATGAATGAATGAATAAATAAAAAAGAGTATATATGTCTCCTTGCATATGTCTGGTGTTGAGTATAAAATAGAGGTGGGAAAATAGTGGACCAGGGAAAGAACCTAGTCTGAAGATTCTTTTATTTTTGAAAGCAGGCTAAAAAGTAATTCAAATGCATGTAAATGTGACCTGCATCCTCCAGGTATCTGTTCTTTTTTAGTGTCTTAAGCAGTTCTCCACACTTTCTAAGTCACATGCTGATCCCAAATGACAATTCAGTTGTGATACTCAATAAACAGTTACGATGTCAGAAATCAGTGGTCAGCAGGTTTCCAGAAATAGTTTTGTGGGGGTGATAGTTCTTGGTGAGTCCAGTCTTTGGTTCTCAGATCTACTCAGCTTTATTGTTTGACCCCAACTTCATAAAAAATTTTGGGATACACAAAGATTAACTCAGAAGAGATAATTCTTATACCAGGACACAGTCTATTAACTTTATAATGGGATGTATCTTTCTCTATTAACTAGACACTGGTATCAGTAATTCAAAGTATCTTCTCTGTAGTATTAAAGAACCGAGGAAACCAAATTTTTATGGATACATTTATTTAGTGAACAATGACTTATTCAAATAGTACTGGATAGTCATGAAATCTATTTTAGGCACACTATGAAAAGGCAGATTCCCCACAATAAAATTCACCCCAATATTGACTAAAGGACCAATAGTTGTTGGAATATAGTTTATTTCTCTGACAATGTTCAATAAACTCAATATCTTACTGTCCATTTACTTTTCTAGGCACACATCAAAGAACACTCCTATGTTAACATATTGGAACTCAGATTGGTAGCATCACAAATGATTAAGCTAACAGATTTCTTTGGTGTTTGCCAAGCCTTAATTAGGTAGAATTACTTCTGTATATGGCTAAGGTTATCCATCATGTTTTGATTATTAATAATTTTGCCTTCTATAGTTCTAAAACAAGACATAAACCACATTCATAATACTAATGAAATGATGATTATAATGAAAGATAGATACATTTAACTACTTTAAAATAAAAACTTCTTACATCAATATTTACCTTAAAAAATAAGCCATACCAGGTAAAGATAACCAACAAAAGATCTGTATCATGGCTACATAATTAAAACATTTTTACAGACCAAGAAGAGACAGATGAGCAACCTAATGCAAAATGGGGGAAAACAGGCATTTATAAGCAGAAGAAACAAATTTCCAAGGAAAATATGAAAAGACCATCAAACTTAACTTAGTATAATATTATTTTATACTAAACAGACCGGGTAAAATACGTTTTGATGTATATTTGGGACAACAACATACACCGATGATGAGAGAGTAAATTGCTACAAACTCTTTGGAATTTGGCATTATTTTATAAAGCTGAGGATGTATATATGTATCTCAGAAATTCCTTTTCTAGGTTTACACTCTGGAGCAGTGATTTTCAGAAAGTAGGTTGATTTAAAAATTAATTTGCAACCAAACACCAGCATGTTAAAAGTGAAATATAATAGCATACAATATAGTAGAATACAAGAAATTAGAAAATATTAGAATGTATCTAAGTAGTTAGGGTAAATATTGTTTCCAGAAAAATTTGCTTAGGTTATGTGTGTGTGCACACATGTGTCTGTACGTGTGTGTACTAGGCTGCCATATAATGGGTCTTCATCAAACAAAGCTATCATGGTAGAGGAAACTCTTTTATATGTTCTCTGGGAGACATGTACAAGAATATTAAAAGTAGCATTGTTTACGATAAAGAAAAAATTGAAAACAACTCAAATGTTTAATGGCAGGGAAGTGGTTAAAGAAATAGCAGTCTCTTCGTACAACAGACTACTAAACAAAATGAAAATGAATGAACCAAAGTGTTACACATCAAAATGAATCATCTCACACACACGTTGAGAAGAAAGCACAAGCTGTAGGAGACATCAAGACAGTAATTTTATAAAGCACCCAACAGATAAAACTCAACCACATTATATAGGATATATCCATTGTCATTAAACCATAAAGAAAACAAAATTATAAACACATGTTTTAAAAGAATGATGGGAAAGCAAAAGGATGTGATTGGGCAGGGGCACAGAGGCTTCAAATGTATGCATAATGTTCTGTTTCTTATGCGAAGTGGTGAATACGCTGATCTTTATTTTATTGTTCTTTATATAATCAAGGCATATTCTGTGTTTGCATTGAATATATTTTTTAACATCAACTTTAAAAATAGGTTCCACTCAGATGATGACTTCATGTTGCAGTCCTAGGGCTTTTGTAGGCTGACTATAATGGATTCAACAGTTATTACTTAATATCTGTCTGTTGGTTTATTTTCAGTTTTAGTCTTCTATGATTTAGTAAACTGAGGGATTCTTTTCAATTTACTCACACTTAATCATGACACGTACTACCTAAACCTGTCCCAGATTTTACTAAATACAAGTAGATGACTTAATATTACTGCAATATTTTACCACTTCATCTCTATAAGCCCATCCCTAGTGTAGTCCCTTATCCTCTTTCACCTGTGATATTGTAATGACCTGTTAATTGCTCTTTTCTCTGATTTTTCTTTCCATCTCAAATATATTTTATTTACTGTTGACAGTAATTAATCTAAAATGAAAGAATATTTGTGTCTCTTCCCTACTACTGAAGGATACTATGGGTAGACTTCTTTTTAACACATGATTGTTTTAACACAAAATTGACACATGACTTACTTTAACCTAGAATATAAGTCTTATATCTTCCTCGCCTGATTTTTCTAACTTGTACTTTCACACCCCTTCTTCATCTAGCACTTTACGCTCTACTAACAATGGTTCTCAAGCTTTAATGTGCATCAGAATCACCTGAGGACTTGATAAACTACCTCATCTACTTTCACAGGCCTGGTCTTTTGCATGCTTTGTTAGTTCTCCAGGTGACTCTGGTACTCACCAAAGATTGAAAATTACTGTTCTAATACTATTGAGAATTTTTTGCCTTCCTAAGCTGTCCCACTTTGCACCATATAATGACTTGTCATGCTACTATAGATTTTGCATGTTTTCTTTCCCTAGACCACTCTTCTTTCCACTTCCCCTACCTTTATTAACCTAGCTACTTTGTTCCGTTTCCTTACATTCAGCTCTTCTGTAGTTATCACTTTTATAATGACCCCTAAGCCCTACATGGTCGTCCTTAGTCCTTTCTGTGCATCCCTCTGTCACAGTAATGATATTATAAATAAAAATGTTATGTATGTCTCCCCAACAAAACTCAAAAGCTCAGTAGCTAATATGGTGCCCAAATTGAAGTAGGTGATCATCAAATATTTAATAAGCAAAATAAAACAGAAAATATTATATAAGACAATTATATAAAGATTTTCTTTTTAGTAGTGTGATAAAAGAAATAAAAATTTACAAACCCATGTGGTAAGTACAATAGTAAGTGCATGTGTACAGTACCAAGGAATAGCTAGCTTTGTGAAGGGATATAACAAAGGGCTACATACATGTTGTGACAAATCTATGTTAGTTGCTCCAACGATTAGTGAAATTGATTAGTCACATTGATTGAACCATCTGATTACTTAAGTTAATTTGATAAAAATCACTGAAGAAGTTATCACTGTTGTCTCTTTGTCTTCTTTGACTCATTTAAGAGAATGTATTGATCTTGTTCAACTACAAAGAATATAGCATATCAATTTTTAACTATATTGAATTTGAAAATTTGGGAGCCTCCAAAACAATCTTCA